>NC_044278.2:41917997-42588419 GCF_004027225.2 Strigops habroptila
TAAATACTAACCTCATTTTTGTACTCTTTTTCCTAAGAAAGAAATTGAAATCCTTCACCAGAATTTTACAACTTGAAATAGAATCAGCTTCTTTTAACCTCAGAATCCAAAAAAAAAAACCAACCAGCTAGGGTGGAGCAAGCAGCCTTGAACTCTGGAAGACAAGACCATCTAGCTCCATGTGAGGTTTAAAAGCTTCCCCATTTTTCAGGCATGGAGCCAAATCCAAACAGGTAGAACCCAGAACTTCTCATCTCCTGAAAATACTTACTGCCTTTGAGTATCCCCAGAAGATGGCATGAAAGCCCACCTCAAGCTCCTTTGGACCAAATTCAGTCAGGTGAGAACCAGTCAGCAGAAAAGCAGGCAGCTGGTTTTGTTTCAGAAGGTTGTTTTTGTTTGTCTATTTTAATTTACCTGTATTCTGGCAGAAACATTCCAGCAAATTCTAGTCTGCTGACCAAATGCTCATCAACTGGAAAATTTCCAAACACAGCAGCTGCATGGCATGCTCTCCTTCACAGCAATGAGGATGCAGCTTAAATGTGGAGTAGGAAAAGCATAAACAGTCCTCTTTAAACTAATAAACTAATTAAAAAATCCTGCTTAATTCTTCTACCTTTCAAAGGCAGAGTTGAGAGGGAGATGAGCTTCATGAGAATCCTGCTCCACTGCTGCCAAAGCTTTGTCTTAAAACACTCACCTCTGGTCTCAGAACAGCCTTCCTGCAAGCCTGGCACACAGGGCCGCTCCGGGAAAAACTCAGGGGAAGCCGACGGGTTCGATTCTGGCAAGTTGGCTCCTCACATATTAACCAACCCTGAAGAAAGGGAGGACATAGAAAAAAAACCACATTTTTACCATGAATTCAAGTTATAGCTTCTTTTTACGCCAGCTAAACAATGAATCATACTCAAGGGAGAAAAAAATCCCCAACTTCAACGTTCTCTGTGAAGCTACAATATGTACAGCTATATACTATAATATGTATTAAGAGGTGAAGGTCCTTTTTTAAGGACACAATCAATTGCAGGGAACAAAGCTGAAGTCTTCCTGCTTCAAAATCACACATTCTGCACACTGCAGTCATCCCTTCCTTGAAACACATACTGCAACCTCTGCTCTTCAGTTCAGACTATGTTAACATGTAACAGAAGTATTTCATACAACTCTGTAGACCAGACTGCAAGACACGGAGACCTGTAAAACTAAATTTGAAAGTGTCATTTCCTTGCTTGCACTTTAGAGGGGAAAAACAGTTTTAACTTTTAGGTTTTCTGGTGACAGCCAGAAGCTTTCAGTTGGGTTTTTTTTTTTTTCTTTTTTTTTTTTAATAGAAAGCTACTGAGATTTCAACATAAACTGACTCATTTAGGAAAAAAATAACAATTTGCTGAGTTAAAATGAAATAAAATCTGAGCCAGCTTGCCCGATGACAGCACAGGGAGACACACAGAAGGCTTCTCTTAAGAGTACAAAAGAAAGAACACTTCTGGGATTGGTAAGGATGTACCTTCTGTGCCAGGTCCAACCATAGGTTAAACCAATGCCACACCTCATCTCTAAAACCCACCAATAGCAGATATCTAAAGAACAGCGTAAGAGAAAGCACGCAGTAGAAATTTTCCAGAAGATTTTCCCAGCTTTTGGAAATGGCTCAAGGACCTCCTGAATCACTGTCTCTACATTCAGTGATGATGGATGCATTACTACCCCCATCCTAACGAATCTGAAGTGCTTTTTGAACCAATGTAAACTTCGAGCATCTACAACATCCTACAGAACTACTACACACTATATGAAGAAGTATCTTATTTTTCTTGAACACATAAAAAAAAATAATACAAAAAAGGAGATTTTCTTTTTTTAATGCTTTCTAGTTCTTGTATCAGGAGAGACTAGGAATAATCATTCTGCATTCACCTTTTCCATGCCACTCATGATTTTATAGACCTCCATCACATCATCTGCAATCAAACTCTTATCCAAACCACAGTCCTAATTTACTTAGTTGTTCCTTGCATCGAAACCACTCCACATCTTTGTTGCCCTTTTCTGAATCTCTTCCAGGTCCTTTCTGAAATGAGGGGGTGGGGGAAATGGGACAAATGCAGGGGGGGGAGATGAAGCCAGTATTGCACACTGTATTCAGCATGCCAGATGAACACGAATTTATACAGAAACAAGATAGTATTTACCATCCTGTCCTCCGCTCTTTTCTGTTCTCAAGTTCTGTTTGCCTAAAGCACTACTATTTGAGCACTGAGCAGTCATTTCTAGAAAGATATTCATTATTATCCAAGAATTATAAAATTATTCTTCACCAATAAGTAAATACACACATTGTATGCAAAATTAAGATTGGGTTTTTAGCATCTGCACCACTTCACATTACTTGGTGGAGGATTTAATCTTCCATTATTAACTGACAAGTCAACTTGGTATCACAAAGTCTTTCTGTAACTCTTCTCCAACAGTTCCTGCTTTTACCACCCCTGAGCAGTGACACTGTCAAATTCTGCATTTCAGACTATCAGCAGTTGTTTCTTTGTTGGGAATAGTGACTGTTTATTTCTGCCTGTTTCCAAAATTTGTTTCCGTTGCTCCTGCAAAGGAGTTTAATCTAACCATACCAGGATTCCTGGTACTTTGACAGAAATATTACAAATAGGACAACAACTCAAGAAGTTGCTTGCTTCCCTTCTCGCTGGCTTTTTAACAAGCAGTCCCAACATTAGGCTCTGGCAGTGACTTCTACATAATTTCCACAGTGGCAACTCAGGTTTCCAATTATTATCATATTTCCTATCCTTCCAGTTTCCACACCTCCAATCAGAGCAATGCTGTCACTATCACCATCTTGGTTACAAGTCAGTGACAAAAGCCTGCAACTATACACCTTTTCTGGCTTTCATTTTGTGGAGATTCTGGCTTGCTAACAAAGCAAATTTATTCATAGGACATGACACGCTTTTTTCCTCACTGGCGTGGCCAAAACTGAATCTATATTCTGTACCTTGGTAATGCAGCATCCTGATTCAATATGACTATGTCAGTAGCTTAAAGACAGATGTTTGAGTTTATTTTGAATGCTTTGGAATTTGTGTGGAGGAATACATAAATTTTAGTTTTCCATTTTCCAAAACCTTGTTAAAATGGGCTTTGACTATGTCTATTCTTGAAAGTTTTTGTTTTGTTTTATTGCAGTTGTTGGTTTTATTTGTTGTTGGTTTTTTCTATTCAATGTCTTTCCTACCATTTACTGGAGTATGCAGAGACTTTTTCGTTTGTTTTTGTAGTTTGTTCTGTGAACACTGTGTTCTTTCACGTTTGTCAGCTTTATCCCTTTCTTCAACTTGAAAATATATTCTTCTACAATGGAATACTTTCGAAAGTACTAGAAGTCTGATTCAGTCTTTGTTTAAGACGAATCCTCAAATCTTTTACAAAACTTTATTTATTCCAGAGACCTTTCTTCTTTCACCGTTTCTCTGGCCATGTCATAAGCTCAATATTATCCCACTTGGTGTCAAGCCCACCAAAACACTTCCTGGTGCTCTTGTAGAGAGGAGCCTTTATGCCCACGTGGGCAGACAGGAAAACTTTATGGGCAACTTCACGCCAACAGCAAGGTATATAGCACTACCTAACATGTATGCTTCGGTACGTAATGCAAAAATGGAAAGAGTCCACTAAAATAAGCAGCTAGGGTTCATTTCACCAACTATGGATATTTAAAAGCCTGATACCCAGACTAAAATAGTAACCCTATTTATCGTAAATGGAGGAAGAAAAAAGCATCTCCCAAAAGACCCTAACAGATTCTGGGACGAAACAAATCCTGCTCTAGACTCTTAACAAAATACAGGTACACCAAAATCAGAGCAAGCTTTTTAGAAAACAGTATCAGTGTATCTGATCACTACTGTTTTATTGTTATGTAGATTAACAATGTAAATCATTACATATTTAATACTGCATGGTGAGAAAATTCCAAGAATTCAGAAAGCTTCTGTGGATTTAATTTTGGTCACTTGCACAACTGTTGCTCTAGCAGTCATAGTACTACTTGCCATGTCACATACAAATTATTTATGACAAATATTTCGCAAGTGACATTAGAAAGATAGACGTCGCCCAACAAGACTAAGTTACTTCATCAGCAGACACTTCACCATGAAAATTTCTAATTTAGGACCTGACCTAACATAGACACCTGACCTGTATCTTCTGGAGTCAGCAGACACAAACGAGCCTCAAGGGAAAAAGCTAGTCCTTAGCTTGGGTTTTGCAAATGAACTTAAGATTTATTTCTAAAAGAGAAAGGTGTTAATCTGTTGCTGCACAGTTTTTAAATGACTCAATTTTAAAAGACATGGAATAACTTTCTACTGAAAAAAAGCTACTCAAGGATAGCATTGAGATCTTCAGGCACTCACTTAATGTGAGTTCTGAGAATATCATTAGAGCCACTGTGAGTGAAAACACAAAAACATTCCTGGAAAGGGTAATGAATTGTCACAGATCTTCCATCAAGTTAATTCTTAAAGACAAAATCTGTGCTCTGTGTGGAAAGCTGTTTATGCGATATTTGCTTATTATGTGGTACTTCTACCTTCCTATGAAACATCTGTTAGCAGCCTCACACAAACAGGGCCTTAAAATACACAGCCAGGCAGGAGGGGGAGGCGTGGAGGGAAAGCGTCCTCAGCCATTCCAAAACCCTCCGGTTAAAGAGTATAATTGTTTCAGCTGTAACTATGGAAAGATTCTGTGTGCACAAAGAGAACACTCATGACTCAAAACATATTAAATGATTACATTTGAACTTTGAAACAATTTAGTGTACTAGAAAAACAAAGTATGGAAACTGCCAGATAGTAAGGTACTTACTTAGGGAATGCAAGTACAACTGAAAAAACAAAGCCTGGAATGGGAGCAGCATCCCAACTTCAGCTGAGCAAAATACTCACAAATAGACAACCATGAAAATAATGCATGATAAAAGCAACTGTGTTTTCTGCCACCTATTGGCATTTTTGGCGAACAATTAAGAAACAAAGGAGTACTCCACTTGCAAGGTATTGCTCCTACTATCTTACAAGGCAATGCCTAGATGGTCCACCGAAACTACCACTGAATACATTTGAAGTTTCTTTATGCAGTTGTTTTGGTCTAATGCAGTCACTGTTGAAGACAGCACTGGAAACTTTGCCGGTCACAAAATACAGGTAAAAAAACCCTGAAAAACCCTCCTTAAACTAAAACCAATAGCTTAGGATAAAAATAAGCATTCAAATGTAACAGCTTACTATTATTACACTTGTTTTCAACTACTAAGAAATAATATGATCAAAACACACAACTTTCACTAAGAGTACATTTCTCAATAAATTGTATTTCAAATATGGAGATCTAAGTGTTGCCTAAATAAAAAAACCCTAACGTGTTGCATAGATACTAACTAAATATCCCTTCAATTCATATAGAAAACAGTTAATGTCATTTGTATAGACTTCCTACCAGTTATAATTAACATTAAAGAGGTCTTTTCTTCTTTGTCACCTCTCTATTCAGGCCTTATTTGCGTTTGTTTGTACTTACTATCTGTTAATCTCTCTTAAGAAATGACAACAATAACTGTTGCTATTATGCATGGAAATTAAACATGTAGATAATTGTGTGAAGGGAGCTATTTTTGAAAAAAGCAGTATCAGAAACATGTAGCTCTTTACGTCTCTTGTTTTGCTTTGATAATTAAGCCATAGCCTTGATTTGTTTTAAACAAAAAACTTTTCCACGGACATGCATGTTGCTATCAAACTCAATACATGCATTATGTTCCGATTCAATTTGTTCAAGTGCATTATTGTTAACCCTTATTTGATCCATGCCTGTTGTCTTCATTGACCAAACAAAACCAATCCTTCATTTCCCAGCAGCTATCACTGAGTCTGTAAATTAATTTGTAATAGATCAAACAAAATCATAATAGAAAATCTTCAGTTTTGTTCTACTTGGTATCTCCAACACTGTGGGAAATGAAATACAAGTTGATAGGGAAAAAAAAAAACCCTAGCATTTCCAAACATTCTGTCTGCAAATGCTTAGTTCATTCTAAAATATAAAAAAAAGTATACAAACCCCCCCCCCCAAGTAAATGCACAATATGAAAGAAAATCCCTGAAGTGTACTATGTCCACAAACTGTAGCTAATGGGGAGAAATTTGCAAGTCAAAAGTAATTTTCTTTCTTTGTAAGTCTGTTCTTGAGAATTAGCCTCTCGCATTGTAGTGATCAACAAGCATTATAAATATTACCCCAAAATACAGAGGCAAGTGATTTCGGAACAGCCTTTCAAACAGAACTTGCAAGAGTCAACAACACACATTTATGGAGCTTTATCTTAATAGTTTTTACAAATTACAGTTTGCAATGTTGCTTGGTTGCCTGCTGCAGTGGAGGACTGGATGTGCTTCTCTACACTTCAGTTCTGTACCTGGGTCCTGCCTTCACACAGTCTGGGTGTTGAGGGACCACAATGCTTTAAAAGTTCACACAGAATGAAAAAATTCAGTAGTAGAAAGAAAAAAAGCTGGAAGCACTGAAAATTATTCAGAGGTCACTATCAGACACTTAGGAGTTCTATTTAATATGTAATTAGTGCTTGCTTCTCTACAATTTTGCTCTCCATTGAAGACAATCTTAATGTGGATTTTTGAAAATGGGATCTTAGTGGGTGACGTCCAATGTCCAGATGGCTGGGATACCTAACATCAAAAGCACACTGGATCCAAAAATCCATAGCTTCCTCACTGCAGAGCTAAAATTCTCACCTTAAATCATCAAATCCTCCAGAAGCGAAGTGTAAGAAACAACCTGACATGCTTTCCTACTCAATCAGCAAAAGCTTGCTGTTCATGTCACTGATCAGCAAACCAGCTTCTGGAAGGCTGAATGAGACACAACACAATGAAATTTTTCTGCCATCATTGTGACTTACTAATCAAGCCACTCTAACTTTAAAATGATCTTTCCTTTCAGACTACTCTTACAAAAGCATATTATTTCCAATAATTCCAACACCAGAGGCTTCAAATCCCATTTTCCTGCCAATGTTCATTATCGTGGATAGCAGATAGCAGGGCAAATCTGATCAAACAGGCTTTAAATCCCGTCGAAGGATTCAGTAGTAGAATGAGGTTCCACCATCCCTGTATTACTGGGTAAACTATCAGATCTACTGATACTCCCCTTCAATGTTAAAAGATAGCAGATTTTATGAAATATTTTATATGAAGTTTCTCGTGGCAACAGCAGACATGACTTAAGAGACCTGCAAGTTATCAGTTCCATTTGCAATAACTTGTTCTGTATCACAGATCAGTACTCCCTCTTCCACCTATGTCTTCTGTAAATGTCTGAATGTTTGGGGGAGCAGATAGACAAATGTTCCTTAGTACTATACAACATCTCAGGAATTAGAACTTGACCCAAAACTTCTGTTTCATATTCTCTGGAAAGTGTCTGACTATTAGCAGTAACTCCATCTTTTGAGAATTACATCACCACTTTACACTTGGAACACCAAAGGTGGTGTCAATATCAACTTAAAGAGGAACTATTGCTGTGAAGACAAGAAAGTTTCTCTGCTGTGTACCTGAAACCCAATTACATTTAAGTAATTTCAACGGCTAATCTGCTTTTTTGCCTGTTCAGAGCGAAGAAATACTCTAGTAATAACAGTGACTTGATCCAATGCACTTGCCCCATCTTGCTGAGATCTCAGTAGCAATGGAAATCTGGATGACAGTGTGAGAACTAGTGTCATGCACTGGAATTTCAGTAGACAACACAGACTCGAGTGACACCTACCTGCCACTGCTACAATCCCAGGAAGAAAGCCCTCAGGTCAGGGATGCTATCTTAAATAGTGAAATAAGATTTCACACGGGAAACTTCACCCCTTACCAATGTGAAGTCCAGCTTAATTCAGGTTCTTCAGGCAAAATCCTAGTTTTTCATGGGGGAATGTACCTGGTAGAAACCTCAGAAAACCTCTCTTAAAAAGAAACCAATTCTACTGCTGCTAGACATAAGGCATAGATTCATTGTTTGAAAGTTTCTCAATAATAAAAAATATCTGTGAGACCATGAAAAGGATCTCATTATATCTTTGAGGGAAATCTAGGGGACCAGCAAAGCCTCTTCAGTAAGTAGGTTCAGACACTTTTAGATCTCAAAGTAGTATATGAATAGACATCGTTATTGATATACTAGTCATTCCAACCTTCTTTTCCACTTTGCAAAAGACTAACAAGAAATTATTGCAAAAGTTCTTTCCACTTCTTTAGTATGTTACTATAAAGAGATCAAATTGTACTAAGTCAGAAGCCCTAACGTTAGGTTCAAGAGATCACTCACTAGAGAAAAGATATGCCTGAATTTCATCCTAGAATTTCAGAATGTAAAATAATTTAACAATGAAGAGTGTGTGCGAGTTCTCTTGAACTGCCAGGCATAACTGAAACTTTTAAGTTAAAAAAAAATTAAAGTGAAGTTATCTATCATATTTGTACTCAAATCTGAGTTTATAAGCCAAAGATGATATTTGAGGATGTTTTGTTTTAAGGCTTTATACTCCTGTCCTAAGTGTAACATTTAATCACCTCCCAATAATAAGTTCCTTGATATTTTCACACTCTTCAAATAAATTGTTTTATAAAAGGAGCTGGGTCAAGAGTCTATTACTGATGCTGGCTGACTAGAGCTTTTGTCTTTTTATTTAAAGTGGGATAGGTACCATGGTAAACATGCTGCCAAGCTTCTTCTAGCTGAAAAGAATGATACTGCAGCATATGCTTAGAACTGTGAAGCACCTTAGATTCACATAAGTTCCTTTATAAATTTATCCTACAGCTCAAATCCCTTACCTAGGGAATGCTTATTCCATGTTGTCAGGTATTTTGTTAGGTGTTGTGTACATTTGGCTTTAAATTTCAAAAAGCAATGCAAATAGTTTCAGTAACTATTATAGTAACAACAACCGAAATGCGTTCCTAAAATTTATATATAAATCTAACTATAGTGCATTAAGAGACCTGATCATAGATGCAGTGTGGTATATGACTACTCAGATCACAAGGTAAAGAACTATTTTATCCACTCACTCTTGGCCATTATATTCAGATTCATTTTTCTTCTTCAATACTGTAGCTAGTTTCTCATCCAGAAAAAAAGAGGTTACATTTCCAGTATGAGTATTTTTAGAGTCTGATGCTACCTGGTCATCCAATTTAGGGAAAAAGTAAACAGGGACCACAGCATTTCACACTCCATTTCATGCTGCCTCACTTCAATGGAAGTTGAAGACGGGATTTCAACTTCTTCCCGAAGCACTTTCTCATTTTCAGAGCTTCTTGAGTTTTGGCCTATATATAAATGATCTGAATTCAGCTGTGGGATGGAATGGATAAAAAAAAGTCTTATAAAGAAAGGAAATTCCTTTCCTGGATGGTTCATTATGCTCCTCCTGAATTCAGCATGATCCAGGCTGATTAATGGATAGATGTGATCCTTCAGGAAAAATACAGAACCGTCTGTTACATGAAAGAATAGTAACAAGGAGATATGAATTGCTTTTGAAAGTGTACTACTTGAAAGCAGTACAGATCCTGGAGATGGCTGGTTACATATCCAATATTATCATCACAGGAACTACATTAATGGATGTTATCAAATTGAAGCGTCTTTGTGAACAACTTCCTAGTAGAAGGCAAATGACCACTTTACCACCCAAAGAGACAGTACTCCTGGTAAAAGAGAAGGATACTCTCTCCAAAACAATATCTACTGACACCTCCTGTTCCCAGAGACACTCATATCTGTTGTTTGAGTTCCCCACTGGAAAGCTGCCAGCCCAAACTGACTGAAAGGCAACTGGAGTCAATGAGACCTTCAAAGAACCAGACTGTGAAGGTCCAAAGCAACCAGACAAACTGTAATTGAGAGCAATGTAGCTACACTAGCTTGCTACCTTAAAGAAAGCGTGAGAGAGGAAATAAATTCCACCCGAGTTTCTCAGAAGAACACAAAGTGTCTATCTTGGAAAAGCCAATGATACTAGACTGATAAAAGCACTGAGCTGCGTTCCAGGTGGCCATTACAAAAAGTGAAGCTCACCTTTCGCACCCAGCTGCTCTGATGTAAAACACCCAAAGAAAAGACCCAAATCTAGTTTCCTTTGGATATTATGGAAAATTAACATAAACTTGAGAGGATTTAGCCTAAAACAAAATTCTGTCCCATAAGCATACGTTTTAGGAGTTCTTTCAGTACTCGTGTACCTCAAGGTCCTGATGTGAAGTCAGCCACAAAATATGCCTATTTCTAGACTACTGAAAATGAAAGTTTATAGATTTTCAAGAATAATATTTTGTGATTTGGATACTCCAAAATAATAGAACTTGAATTGCTTCTTAACCCAGAAGTGAAAAATAATTTGGAAGAAATCACCCAAGACTGAAAGAAAACTTCTGAGAGTAATATCTACTGGAGATTACTGGAGTATTTTTTTATCATATCAGTTTTACCATTAAAAGTCTCAGGGGTGGGGAGGAATCAAAGCAGGAGATCATGGGGAAAGCAAGACATGCAACCCTATTCCCGCCAAAAAGAACCCAAATGCTCAAGCTAACGTAAAAAATGCTTTAAACAAAAATTATCAAACAAGACAGAAGTGAAAAATATCTTGTAGGTCAATGTAAGAGTTTTACATATTATTAAAAATTGATTTTTTTTTTAAGACATCTTTAAATGTACAGTCACATGCCGTTCCATATGAGTTATTTGAAACTTATTGATCTCATTTGTGCAAAGACCAGGCTCTGTCATCAGCCTGCTGAAAGGATAATAGAGCACTCCAAATCCTTATGATAGGTTTGATGCAAACAGTGGCCCTCATTTAAACACATGTAATAGCACCACAAGTGAAAAAATTTCAACCTTAACAGTTGTAGATTATAAACTAAATTATCAAGTATGTTCTGCTTTACTTCACATCAAAGCCAATACCTTGGTCTTATCTTCAGTAAAATAAGGTTCTAGGCATCAAAAATATTGAAAGTAGAGCACAAGTGTTCACAGGCTAACACAGCACTCACAAAGAGAACCACCAATTACCAACAATTTTATTTTACTAAAGACAATCTGAAAACAGCTAAATGGGATTTCAAGCAAGCAAGTGGGAGAAGGAATACTTCAAATGACTACATGTGAAAAACTACACTGAGAAAAGGATCAGTGAAAGATGTCTTATGAATTTCTGTATGGAGAGTTCAAACCTCTAGAAGGATATTCAAGTCCATTCTGCAAAATATTCTCCCTATTCACACAACTCAAAGCAAACCACATTCTTAGGCTTAATAGGTCACCACTAAGTACAGTACCTTGCTTCAGAATAAATTTTGCTTTGTCTGTCAACTGCCAACAAAGCACAAAGAACTCATACAGCCCATCCATGTCTTGCTTGTTAAAGAATCTGGCAACATACAAACACTAAGAATCCAAGATTTCTTAAAATATGTGCCTCTACTTTGGCTGCAAAGCTAAAATCATACCCCTCCCCCCACAGCTTCTTCCACAATTCTGTCCTCTTCCCTCTCCGTACAAACATTTGTCCAGCCCTTGAATTTTTCCTTGGTCACAGACTTACCTTGCAGGAAGTTCAATATGACATTAGGTGTAATACAGAACATACAGAGATTTTACTCATGTATGCGGCAATAAGTTTTGTCAACTCAAGTATACATTTCAAGTTGGCAAAGAGACAAAAAGATTGCTTATGTGAAATGTTTATCTCTGCAATATGGTTATGAACATCTTTAAATACTGAAGGAGTTAATACAGTTCTCAAAACTTTACAAATTATAATGCTCATACATAGATATGCAAGTTTAGCGGAGCTCAAGGGAGTGCAAGGTAATGGCAGAGAAAGTGGTCTCGACGGTCTCGTCACCTTAAACTAGAAAAGTTTAAAGCATCGCTAAGCAGTGTTTGTTCATTTAAGTTTAATTATTTTCTCCTTGAGAATGGCACTAATGAAACTGAATATCTTTCATGGTTTCGAAGAGCAGTCTGAATGGTCTGTAAACAGGACTGGGGGCAGACAAGAGAACTGGCTGAGCCAGGGGGTTGCTAGGTGATGCAGAATGTAAACCCACAAACTTGTTCAGGTTTACTTTGCTTTCATGCTGCTCTCACACAGGCTCTCCAAACTTTTAAGAATTAATTTCCAGGTACCTCTTTAAAAACAAAAAGTAAAATAATTAAAAAAGAAAAACGCTTAATCCTCTTCACCTCTTACCTCACCCGCCCTCAGCAGGAAAAAGTAGGAAAAAGGAACGGAAATTCACAGCATTGAAGCACAGGAAATCCATCACAGTGTTTTGAATACAACCATGGAAGAGGACATTCCCTCTATATATTTGTAAGCAGTTGTTTAGGACTGGTGATTATGAAGAACTTTTAATCTCTTCAGATTGATTTTTACTTGTGCAAATGTAAACAAAAAATATTTTTGGAGCCTTTAAAGTACTTAAACTAAAACCACAGTCATATTTACCGATGTTTCCACTGCAGATTACAAAAGCAAACTTTTCAGTACAGCCATGTGTTTCTAGCCCCATCCTTTTCAGAGCTGTGGTTATGTGGTTTTTATTTTTTTTCTACAGTTTCTGATCAGAGATTGTCCGGTAAGAGCACTTTATTAGATCATCAGTCAGAGGGTTTTACAAGCACCAAGAGCTATGGGCTCAAATGCAGCACATCAGTTTTAATAGCTGAAGGTCTAATAGTAAACTGCAGATACTGCTGAGAACTTTCCATGCACTGAACTCTTGAAAAAGCACCATCTCTCAAGCTTAAATGCAGCTGCCTCTTTCAATGCCGCAAATGGGTAAATTTGACAAAAAAGCCACCATTAAGACTACATGAAAGGCTCAAGACAACATCCTTTCAATGCTTTGTACTTCAGTAATCAGATGTACTTACTCACCCCCTCCCCCAAACCCGATCAAGAACTATTTCTGAATGGTAGGAAATAATTCCACTTTGTACATCTTTTAGTTAATCAAGACTTTCTATTCAGCAATTTGACCTTTTGTTCAAAACAGGATTATCAGTTTTTTCGCCAGTTACCAAGGGCGACTCGCATGGTGAACATAATTGCAATAATTTGCAAAACACCATGGCAACCCACATTACAACTAGGTAAATACTGGTCTTTTGTGCTACATTGTTATTTTCAGAGATGCTGAAGTCAAAGAACGAATGACAAATGAACACAAAATTTATATTTGCTTTGTCTCAAAAGAGAAGAAAATTGATAACAAGAATTGGGGGGAAACCGACTACAGCTGTAATTTCTAACTTGATTAATTAGGATGGTAACAGTCCTTAACAGTATATTCAACAAACAGCCCTGACTTAGTCTCTCCACCCACCTCTCCCTCTTTCTACACTACTACCACTAACCCCCACCCCAGACAAATTTTTTCAGCTAGGAGAACAAACAACTCCATTTGCTCTTTTCTTCAACTTAATGGAATCCTTAATTACAGAATATTGTTCTCCTGCTCTTCATTACACTGAAAACTGAAAGTGAGAGAGAGGGGAGGAGGAAGACATTGCCAAGCAGACAGGGTAGCTACAGTCATCTTACCCTGCCTGTGCTTTTTTTTGTCTATAGCAGACCTAAAGATGAGATGGCATTTTTGTTCGGTGTTTTGTTGTTTTGGTTTTGGTTTTTTTTTTTTTTTTTTTTTTGGTTTGTTTTTTTTTTTTTAATATTAGCAGCTTCTGTATAGCAGGTAATTAAGTAAATTATTTAGTGCTCAAGTTCTCTCAGTGCCAGCAGTAGTAAGACATGAAAGCTCAAGTCACAATTAAAATCCAAAATCGCAGAGGAAGCAACTGCTTCTTAAAAAGGAAAAAAATTACCTTAAAATTTTCAGATCGGTGGTTTGCAACAGAATATCTACTGTATCAAAACATTTGCCTAATAATAGTATTATATACTTAATAAACTAATAATTTTAACTTATTTTCTTTATAATTGTAAGGAACTTATTGTTACAGCATAGGCTTCTATTAAGACTTCAAGGAACCACATTAAAACCAATTATTTCAGGAATATGTTACAAATATAGAGAAATAATTTTGCTTAAGAAAAAAATCTGCTAAAACCAGTCTAATACATGTTACTAATTGACTTCACAATAAAATTGCTATATATTACTGGAGCATGACTTCTCTGCTGAAATATTTATTATGCCACAGTGAACTGACTGAACGGCTGAGAGCCTAATTTTCATGATACCATTAACAAAAACAAGTTATAGCTCTATACTGGCCAAATTCTGTCATCAGATATATGCATATGGGTCCTACAAAACACAATGGCACCCTTTAGCAATGGATGTTCACATACAGAGTATATGAAAAATACATAAAGCTGCAAGAAGCATGCACTCAGAAGTCGATGTAATCCTCATTTCAGTTCCCTGTACACACAAATCATGTATGCCAATTTACAGTTAAAGGACTACATCTGTATTTTAATTCTCATTAAATTATTGGACTGCCATTAGGATAAAGCAGGTTTGCAAAGTAAACAAGACTACTGCTGCATCCCTATGCACTGTGAACACTGAAGAGTATGTAGTAACATCAAAGATATGAAAATAAAGTAGTAAAGGCAACTGGATCTGGCCCCAGGAGCTGAAACACACTACTGCCTCTGCTCACAGATCCTCCACGCTGCTGGACAAGTCGCTTCCAGTTCATTGAAAGGACTCACAACAGAACCACAACAGTAACTCACCTCAGGAATCTGTTTTCAGTGAAATTTGAAGGTCTACACTGCTGAAGTTTGAGCAGACCCGACTGTAATCTGAAAGCTGTACTTTGGACAGTTACACAATACCACACACTCTGAAAAATCAGGTTCTTCCTTCACAAATTTGGCACTCAAACTTATGAATACACTTATGAACACATTCAATGTTCATTCCTTTATACCTCATTTCTCTGAGAAATAAGAATAATAGTTTGTCCCCTTGCTTTACACAGCTCTTGTAATGATGTTCTTTGAGAGCCACTTGATCCTACAGTGAAGTGTGCCACAGAAAAATCCATGAGAAAAATAAATAATTCTAGGCAAAGTTTCAGAGTGCACTTGGTAAAGGGCATCCACTAAGCAACGGAGAAGAAACAAATAAAGACTACCTGCTCATCTAATGAGTGCTGTCCAACCTACAGGCTGCAATGTACTGAAAAAAGACAGAATGGGATAACACCATACACAAATGACCTGGATTAAACTTACGTGAGCAGTATTCATTCTACAATTATGCAACTTTCCAATGTCCAACTCTGCAGTATCAGGATGCCTCTTCTATTTTTAAATTAAAAAAATAAAAGAAATTAAAAAAATTCCATATTTCTGCCCATTCTTCCTCAAAATAGGGTTTAAAGGAATACACAGATTTTGCTGCGTGAAATAAACAGAGTAACCCATAAGAACAGTGAATTTCTACCTGCTCTGCAAGCCACACATTTTGCCCGGTATCTGTCTATAGCAGAGGTAGGTAAAGACTTAGGAATTTTCTTATACTTTTTTTTTTTTTTTTAATTAAAACAATCACACTCAAATATAATTTCTTGCTTTTCTCATCCAAATTTTCACAGTCGATCTTCATCCATGCCTGCCTCCTCACACTATTTCAAGCCTACCTGCCTATCCAGGTGTTTATCCAGCAGATACCCCATTTGAATATTCTAATTCAGCCAATTCCACTCAATACAGCTTCTTTGCTTTTACTTTCCTCTACATCTACCCACATGCGGCTCCAGTCTCATATGCCAGGTCTAGTCTCTTTACTCATCTAATCTCAATTCTTGCAATCATACTTGGTGGGGTTTTTTGTGTTTCCGTGCGATTTTTTTCCTTTTCTTTTTTAAATCTGTACCATACTTTATTATGAGACAATAAACATACAGTACCCTACTTAACTCCACCTTAAATAACTCCATTACTTCCTTCTTGCTGAACATCAAGCAAGACACTCAGAAGCCTCAAAAAACCTTTTGGTAATTGTTCCGAGATAGTCAGGCTTCCTCCTCAGCCTCCCCTCATCTACCCGTACACTCCTGTAACTACTTTCAACACCTGCCCAAAACTCTTTCCTGCATTCCTCTTAGGTTTCTCTCAAATTTCCCCTTAGATCTGCGTATTCTTTTAGAAAAGAGAGCTCTTGTCCTGCCTCCCCCTGGCCTTAATTTTCCTTTCCCATTTCAGTTTTCAGAAAGGCACAGTTCTTGACTTCAGCAACATGCGGTACTCAATGCCATATCAATATCCATGTTACAAACATGTTTTGAGGGAAAATCTCCATACATGGCACACTGTTGAGATGCAGGCTAGATACTGTGACAAGAGAGGTCAGAGGGAGGTGCAATTCTGAGAGTTTATAGCCTTTTCTATTAATTATTTTTTCAAGGGCTTAAAAATTGAGCATATCTGTTACTTACCATGAAGAACAGAAAGCACTGAAAAACCCAGGCTGATCTGTTAGATCTCAAGCACCCAAGTGAAGCCAGAAAGGAAAAACAGCATCTCAGAAGAGTTGTTGTGGATTAGTTTAAGGTAGAAACAACATGTTTTCTTTAATCTTGAAAAAGTGCTAATCCATGTTAGGTTAAAATTTCAGCTAGAACTAAGGTTTAGACAGATTTGGCATACAAAATGGAGAGCTACACATCTAAAATGTGGTAATGTTTTAAAACTTTACATCTTAAGTTTTCCAAACTGTAGTCCATGATAAAATTTTTTTCTTACTAGCCTCAAAGCAGTATTTAATAGATTAGGACAAGTGTTCAGAGAAAACAACAACATAAAAGGTTTTGTTTTAAGAAGTCATAGCAGCCATGGTAGTAGCAGCAAAGAAAATACTAAGGACCAAATAAGTGCAATCCTTTGGCTGCTGTTCTTGACAAGCCTCAAACTGAAAGGTCTCTGATACACAGCCACTCCCCTCTCCTCTCCTCCCTCCCTCTCCTCCCCCTGCACCAGTCTATAAATGTAATAACTTATATAAACTCATATAGATACAGATATATCTAGATCTAGATATTACTGTCTATGCAAACCATAGATTATTAAAAATATTTCAAGTGGACTTAGGTGAAGCCAGTCGGTACTCCTTTATCACAGAAGTGGACTACTTGGCATGAATAGGGCTACATTAAGAGTAGTAAAAAGGGCTGCATAAAACTGATCTGCCTGCATCCACAATGGTCTTCCTTAGATTGGAGAACCTCCCTGAACAACGTGACCTAACATCAAGGTTGGACCTGTTTTGAGTGGAATGGTTGGGTCAGAAGACATCCAGGAGTTTCTTTAATCTAAACTATTCTAGATACCAACTACAGTAACCAGATGGACATTAAGCAATTGATGCTCCTGTGTAAGCATTAACAAAAACCAAAACAAAACAAGTTAACTCAACAGAAATACAGGCCTGTCACAAACTCATTGAACTAAAAAATCTAAGAATGGGGAAGTCTGGTTTGTCTTGCTTATACTCTGGTGACAGACACAGCAAATGAAATAAAGAGGACATTTCTATCGCAGAGAATGTTTGGGGTTGTTTGTTTGTTTTTAACATAATACTAAAAGTTATTTAGCAAATCGCATTCAGGAAGAACAAACTGCATACAAACAGCAGGTAAAGTATGATCCTTCAAATACACTATCCTTCCTTTTTTAAAAGGTTACCTGATGCTGAGACCTGCAAGACCTTTACAGTCAACAGCTTAATACTGTAATTGGTCTGGCCCAAGAGACCATCCTTTCAAGAGCAGAACATGTTACCTGTTACTTGCTGTCTGTTAAGTGTCGCTGCTTTGAGTTTGTGGTAGGCATACCTGTTGCCCCAAGTCTCTAGAACTAGTATTTTCTAACATCTAGAGAGAATACTTACCAAAAAAAAATGATACATCTGAAACAAATTCTGAATTTCGTTACATCAGGTAAAGAAAAATTAAATTACTGGAGTACAACACTGCGACTACTTAACAACCAGTATTATAACCTGATTATATTTCATAGGGGTAAAAGAACAGTTTCAATCAACTTGAAAGTCCTTTTTCTTAAGGTAAAGAAAATTACAATCAAATTTTAACTTGGTAGAATATATAAACCACATGTATAAGTAACAGAGACTGAAAGTAGGATGCTGCTGACATAAATCAAAAGTTTTCTGAAGTAAAACACTAATAAGAAGAATTAAGACAGCTATTAACTAAGAATATAGAACTGAGTCTATAATGTGACAAAAACAACAAAATTGTTGACAGCACAAAAAACCCCAGTAAGCGCAGTAACAGTCTAGCAGCAAAATAAAGATGCAGAACTGTCTTTTGGTTTATTAGCAATAAAATATTTAATAGTCCTTCAAAATTCAGCATATTCATATAATAAATGCTTGAACTTTGTAGTCTTATTAGAGCTAAGAAGATCCATTACTTGCTGGAATTCCCAATGCTTGAAGCTACCTCAGGAGGCTGAGACTCATGTATCTACCAAAATGCTGATTTCCCTTGAAATAGTTGTGCAAGTACACTAGAACGATCCATATAACTATTAGTATGCATCAATCTAACACTAACCTGAGGAAAAAAAAAAAAAAACCACAACAGAAATACTGATAGGGACTTTAAATTATTAAGAATTTAAGAACAGACATGTAATTAACATCAGCCAATATGCTTTTCTACAGAAGAGCCTCAACCAAACATGACAGTTCATTATTTCATAAGATTACAAGTTTAGCTGAGAAAGGCAGATGTACTATAATTAATCTCTTGAACAGTATTTGATTTACTTCCAAAGGATACTGCAATAGTATTAGCACTACACAGTGTTAATAAAATACATGTGGAATGGATTAAGAGGTGCAAAGCTGAAACATCTCAAAAAAATCAATTATCCATGAATCACAAAGTGATGACAGTCAAGTAAGCATTTGTCAATATGGGATAGAGAGGGATTCTGATGATGTATCACAAAGGAAAGGTTACACTCACACTCTTCAACATTTACATCAGTGATTAGTAGAGGAGAGAAATCAATTCAGTTAAAATTTACAAATGACAAAAGCAGAACAGTGAATAATGATAAGGATGAGGAAACTGGTTTGGTAAACTGTGCTTATTCAAAACAAAATACATGTACAGCAAAACAAAACTAACGCACCGGGAACAAAGACTACAGTTCACACCTACAGAATGGGTAGAATGACTGTAGGAGTCATGGTAGGCAAGTTATTCAACATAAGGTTTAAAGGTGGACATAGCAAGATATGGAGATTCAATACTGAGAAACTGTGTATGAGTATTGAGGCGAATTTCTTCAAAAGTATTGGTGAGAATGATACTGGAACATACACAAGAATTGGAAAAAAAAAAAAGAAACGAAAAATGACTGATATGCTGAAGAGCCATAAACAACATTTCAAGGCCTTGAAAAAACATGTAACAGCAACAGAACTTGAAGAGCAGTCTCTTACCAACAAAAAAGAAGACCAAGAGATGACTTGCTCAGAATGTGTAAATATATTCATGGGACAAAAGCATAGCTAGCACAGGGTATTAAATCTAGAGAAGAAAGGAGTAATACAAGCCAATGGCTGGAAAAACTTAGTGGACTGAAAATTGGTGCAATGTCTGGGCCCAGAGGGTGATGATCAGTGGAACAAAGCCTAGTTGGAGGCCCGTAAGTAGCAGTGTAGCCTGGAGATTGAGAAGTGTTCAGTATCTTCATCAATGATCTGGATGATGGGTGGAGTGTACCCTCAGCTGGAATTATCAGATTTATCAAAAAAAGTTTGCTGATGACACAAACTGGTGGACACCAAACTGAACATGAGTCAGCAAAATGCCATCATGGCAAAGAAGGTCAATGGCATCCTGGGCTGTATGAAGCAGTGTTGCCAGCAGGTTGAGGAAACTGATGGTTTGCTCTCCCCAGTAACAAGGTGGGACGCAATAAGATCCATCTTCCAAAAGCAGAGGAATAGCATCTTTCCCATCAGGCTTGCTAACCTAACAAGGAGGACTTTAAGCTAGGCCTTTTGGGGATGGTGACCAAAGCCTAGAGAGAAGTCACAGTACAGGAGCAGCAAGAAGACACCCAGGGGACAGCATAATGGTGAAGCTCCCACATTCCCCTTCAAGGCAGCACAACTGAGAGCCCATCTCAAATGTCTCTACACAAGGACATGCAGCACAGGGAACAAGCAGGAAGAATTAGAATTCCATCCACAGTCTTACAAACCTGTGAACTCACAGTGACTGCAGAGATGTGCCACACATGGCAGCACATGATGAAGTGCCGCGATGGGCAGCTACAAGATCTCCAGGAAGGCCAGGCCAAGAATGTGAGGAAAAACATGTCTGGACAAGGTCCTGAGCAACTCTGAAGCTGGATTTAACTTCAAGTATAGCTCTCCTTGAAGTGAAGAACTGGACCAGGCAACCTTCTAGGCCTTTTTCACCCTAAATCCCTCTATGATTTTAAGATAATTTGCTATTATAGATGTGGAGGATGCAACCCAGGCATTTTTGGTTGCTAAAAACTAAGCTAGATATTAAAATGAATGAATTGGTGGCCACATTAGTAAGTTGAGACTGGTATCGGCAAAACCCCAATATAATTCCCAATGTTTATCCCATTCTCCACAGCTTTCATGATGAAGTATTCAGAGCTACGCTAAGTTTGCTGCTTATAGCAAGTCACTCTTAGGAGAGCCCTATGGGATAGATAATGGAAATGAAATCTTCCCCTTGAAAATCAGTTTTAATAAATGTTCGTCTTTCATGGCTTTTGCCACTGTAGAAGTTCTGTGCTGATGAACGCCCAGTGCTCAGCTGCAGGACAGCAGTATATGCTGCCTGAGAAACACTGCATCTAGTTCTAAGAATGGTGTCCACCTTTCTCACATATTAACTTACCACTGTTTTGAGATACTGACTTATGACTACTAACACAAATGGAAACTAACTGGAGTTAATGTATGACACACTGAATGATGGCAAAACTATTTAAGAGAGAAAGAAGTTAGTATAACCAAAATATTACACAAGTTTCAGACATGTGAACCTGAGAGAAACAAAACCAAAACGTTAAGGCTCCACATGACAGCTGAAGACATTCTTGGAAAACATTTATTTATTAAAAGAAAACATCACCCAATCCATCAGAGGCATGTATTATTACATGGTTGGGAAGGTGAAAAACAAAAACAAAACTAACAAAAAAACCCCAACTACAAATCTTTCATCTTTTGCCTCTCCTACCCCAGCCCACATTATCAGCAGCAAGCCCTTTGGGCTGATTGGCATGATTTTATTTATAGATGTAAAGTGGGGGAACATGGAGGTGGTTTTGGTAGAACTCTCTTCTCATCTTGCATGATGAGAAACACATGAGATCAAAGTCCACCTTAGACCAATACAGTTACTTAAGTGCCACAGGGGAAGACTGCTATACCATTCGTATATGCTGAGGTGTGACTTAATGCAGACTGTTATCTTTAGAAAGAGTAATCTGCAGCAAAATGCAGACATCTACGACAATCCCCATCATCCAGTATTTTTAACCATAATAATTTACCTTGACTCTTCTGATTAGTTACCTCTGATCCTTATGAATTAAATCTTTCTCTCCTCAAATACCTATCTTTAAACTAGACATGTCTGTTCTAAGCCAGGAACTTCTATAACATGTGACAATACTTTCACTCACGTTACAGTGTTTTGAAGGGGTTTTTTCTTTTAAATTAGCTTTAGCACAACTCAGATATTATTAACTTATCAAAACTCAAGAAGACAGCAACAGAGAAAAATGAGAGAGGTCAGAGGATGGGAAAGGTGGGAAAGAAAATGAAAAGCAATCATTAAGAACAATTCAGATTATTTTGTCTATATTCTTAGAAAAAAACCCAACCAACTACAATTGCTTCCCAGATTCCATCAGATACATAAGCGGTATACACATATTCATACATGCAACACACATCCACTTTTATATATATATGTAAAAATAAAGATTTCCTTTTTTTAGATTTCCTTTGACTGAAATTCAAGTCAGATCACATATCCATATAAAAACAAGGTGTCTGAAAGTTTAAGCTGATACTCCAAGTAGTTTTGCTTCCCTTTTCTCCCACTGATTTTGAGATTTTTTTTTTAATGGAATAATGATCACACACACAGATAATGTATGGGCATGGGCACTCAAGAAGTCTGTAGCTCCTCAAAAAATCAGACTCCTAAATTTTCTGGTGTAATATGTGGAGAATACTTCATTTATGTTTTAGAAACCTTTAAAATAATATACTAATCTAATAGGCTCCTGCAGTTACTATAGTAATAAGCATATTGTAAAAGCATGTAAACATAAAAGGCATTTTTACTTTATATCTTCATCGGGGACTGTAGTGATGGGACATGGGGTGATGGCTTCAAACTTAAACAGGGGAAGTTTAGATTAGATGTAGGGAAGAGGTTCTTTGCTGTGGGGGTGGTGGGGCGCTGGAATGGGCTGCCCAGGGAGGTTGTGAATGCTCCATGCCTGGCAGTGTTCAGGGCCGGGTTGGACAGAGCCTTGGGTGACATGGTCTAGTGTGTGGTGTCCCTGCCCATGGCAGGGGGGTTGGCACTAGATGATCTTAAGGTCCTTTCCAACCCTAACTATTCTATGATTCTATGATTCTATATTGATATTCATCTATTCTCCTATGTTATAAACCACACGAAATAACAGAAACTGAAGAAATAAGCTAAAATTCTAATATTGAATGTGACTTCTTACAAGAAACTTTTTGGAGACTAACAACAAACAATTTTCCACTTTGCTGTAAAGTTACTGATTTTTAAGGCAGAAACTTCAAATAATCCATGCCTGAAAAACATCATTCTGGGCAGACAGCATATTAAAATATTATTGAAATAGTAAAACTAGAAGATATAACATCTATGTTATTATAAAGATCTTGGTCTAACTGGCAAACACAGCAATTAAAAAATTCCCTGAAAGTAGTACTTACTATAGCAACACAATCACCCCTAAATATAATTACTAACACCACAAGAAGAATGTATTTTGACAGGAAAGGACCCCAGGAAATAGAAAACATGGATGTTACAACCTCCAGACTACTCCTGTGAAGGGATCTGCTGGCCTCTATATAACTGTGAAGTGCAGTGAATCCAATGGCAAGCTCATCCCTGTGCCAGCAGACACCATTTGGAGACTAGTCCTTAATTTGCCACCAAGATAAGTTTACTCAGAGTGTTCATCTCCTGCCTGTGGATTCAGAGTAAAAGCTAAAAATCATAATGCATTTATTCTGCAACTCTATCAACTCTTTTAAAAACAGCAGCAAAACACAAAAAGCAGAGCCCCAATTACGCATATAAACCTTGAATGCTTCTTCACAAAAGAAAGATGGCTTAGGAGTTTTACCAGAGTCTGTAGTTTTATACCAATCTACTAAATTTGATTTTCCTATTTTCTTTCCTGTGCTAAGAGATTAAAACTGTGCTGCACAGTTTCTTAATGAAATAATTTTGTGTCTCCCCTCTATTTGCATAAAGAAAATATTCAACACAAAAATTGCAAGACGACAAAATCTTAATATGCAGTTTGGTAAAGTTCTAGTCAGTCTTTGAACAACACGTTTATCTATCCAGTAAAGCTTGTGTTAATGCGATGTAAGAGTTTGGCAAATTCAACTCTAATGGAGCATAAAAGTGCTTTTGCTTGAAAGTGAGATCATTTTTAAAAATTCAAAGCATGATCACTTTTTCCTTTTTTTGCAGGAACAATCTGATACAAGCAGCAAAGCTTAAATAAACTAGAAACATTTCAAATGATCCATAAAGGATTAATAAGCACTGCAGGAAGTCCTATAGGCTCAGCGTATACATTTTCCATCTTTTTTTCCTGTGACAGGCATGACGTGAAATTCTAAACAGAACTCAAGTTTCAAAGTCACTGAATGTTAAGGTCTGCAGCTTTGATACTAGGGTAGAGTGGGGTCACCATCTTAGAATCTTTAATTTAAATAGATAACAAAATATTGATTTTATTAGCATAATAAAGCCCCCAAATTATGGCCCTTCACAAAATTCTTTTTCCACTCAGAAATAGACAAATGGACAAAAGCAAGGCAAAAGGGGTAGTAGTAAGCTACAGGCCACTAATATAACAAGAACAAAATGACAGCTATTATTTTGGCAGAGATAATCTATGCTGAAACACAAAACACACACGCACACAATTTCTTTCAATACAATTTTCTTGTCTTCCCACTGACTTCTATGATTACCACAGAAAGCAGGGTTCTAAACACATTTCTCAATTGAATCTTCAATCAATAACGGTAAAAATTCGAGAAGGGAAATATGGGAAAACGTATTATAGCATGAGTAAGTGTTTGCAAAACAGACTGAACTTACAGATATGCATAAAAGTTGAAGGGGAATAAAATAAAAGAACCAAACATACAGTAACAGTGCACTATATACCTTTACTGAAATTAGTTAAAAAAAAAAAAAAAAAAAATCCACTTAAACTCCAGAATCCAATCAGTAGCAGAAATTGCCCCAAGCCTGGTACCAGTGATCAAATTATGCAGTCATACTTTCTTTCAATTGTAGTACCACAGTTGTAAAATAAAGAATAATTCTGAACTACCAAAGAGTTTTTGGGATATGTGAACAATTCATAGGTACAGTGAGAAGAGTGATCATTTAAATAATTTACAGAAAGTAATAAAACTAAACTAAACAGAGTCCACCTACTACTAGTGGTTTTATGTTATAAGGGAGAAATATTAGAAAACTAAGAATTAGATGCCTCCAAAAATCCCGAACGATGAAACTTGTGGGATCTCAGATGGAGGTCAGCCTGACCCAAACAAACTCTATTTGCTAGCAAGAATCCAGACTTACTTTAACACTGATGCAGGAGAAAAGACAAATAATTCATATCAGAATTGAGAGCTCCTTCTGTTGGAAGACGGAAAAGTTTAGCGTCTGCTAAGCTTATAAGGCTGTTTACCACCCAGGCTTTCTGTTCAGAGCCAAAACAATCAACAGTAGAAACTGTTTAGGTGACAGCTACATAAAAATTGGAAGAAGTTCTCACAAGCCTGGAAAATAGAAAAGATTCAGAAATGCAACAGACAAATAAAAAGTTATGAAAGAGCATAAATACAAAACCCAGCATGGATAATATTGGCCATATTGGGGAGGGAAGGAGGAGGGATGCGAGAATGATAAATGTTAGCTCACAGTGAGAGACTGACGCTGAAAGGCAAAAATTATGCTAAAATAATACACTAATCAAAAGGAAAAGTGAATGAGAAGAAAGAAGCAGAGAAAAAAACTGAACAAAGGACTAAAAGTAATCATTCGTCTATATAAAGGCAGCAGAGAGGCCTCGCTTGAAATGCTGTCTACAATCCTGGGCATATCACTAAAACCAGATAGAAGAAACCAATGCAAAGAACAGCAACAAAACCAGGCCTCTAAATAAATGAAAAAAGTATGATAAAATAATTTTTTCAGTGGTTATAAACACACCAGATACAGCAGAATAACATCACTTTCTACTAACATTTGAAAATAAAAGCAGCAGCCTGAAAGGGACCATAAGCATGTTACAAAAAAGGTAAATTCTGACTACTTGAAAGATTTTTATTATAAATTCTCAGGGTAACAGAAGCGGATATGTGTTTAATACAGTATCTGCCACAAGTCTGATCCTCTGCAGTGCTAAAAACAGTCTACATCAAGCAATTCTATGCTTGAATATTCAGAAACACATAAGACGAAAAGGACTTTGATAAATATGAAGATGAAAAGGACTTCGATAAATACCTATAGCCTGTGTGTACCCATCAAAACAACAGTTCACATACACCAACATCAATGTCTCCTGATATTTAGTTTTGCCACCACTATCATGGCAAAAGAGGAATAAAAGGAGTGCAAAAGACAGTCAATGAAAACAGAAGTTGACAAAAGAAAGCCTAGAAATGCGGACAATGAAGTACATAGACATATAAACTTGTTGTTTTGTTTACCTTTCTTTGCAATTCAATATGGAATTTCAGTGAAGCTGAAAAGATGACAAAACCACAGCAGTGAAAAACAGAAGTATTTTAAACACTATCAAACAGCCTTTGGAAACTCCTTGCCATAAAGTGCCATAGAGAAGCTGCATCTGTAGTCATACAGGTGAATATACTTCTAGTTTTATCAGAAAAGTCATCCACTAACTAGGAACTTACATCTTTTACAAAAAAGTTTAATGAAAAAATTTTTCTTTGATGGAGTTCCTTGAATCATTAAGCATTCAGCTAATGTCAGAGACCAGTACTACATTGGCAAATCCCTTCATTAAATAAAACTCTTTTATTCACCGGCTAATACTTAATCAAGTCTATGTTTTTGGGCTGCAGTGCTGACCTGGACATTTTTCTGAGTATTCAAACGAAACTTGAGTATTTGATTCCTCATGAGGTTTAAACTTGTTTTGTCTTCAGAATGTGTTATTTTATGATTGTGGCAATGCTACAGAAAGCAAGTTGTACTGCTGAAAGTAAGTTATGGCTGCCATACAGTCTGCAGCTGCAGAGGACTGTACTTGCAAATCCAGAGAAAAATTTCAGGCAAAACTATGTAATGCTTTATAGATAGGTTTTTCTACCTGCAACTTCCCTCACCACTGCTATCCAAATTACCTGTCTGTTCATATAACTTTACAACCCAGTATAATAACATATATCTAGCAAAGAACATAAATTTGTATTTGCATGTTTTGTTTAATTGAACAATATTTCCCATTTCAGCCTTGTTTCTCTCCTTTCCTGCAAATTCTTGTCTTACAGCCACAGGACAAATACTTACAGTGGACCGTAAGAGACGAGAGTTAAAAAAAAGGTGAAGTTTAACAAATATGTGGATGAGGGTGAAAGGAAAGGGCAACAGAATTAAGGCAGGACACACTGAGCACTGTCCTGGTTTCAGCTGAGATAGAGTTAAAAACAGTTTCAAAGGATAACTATGGAACAGAAAAAAAATGGCTCTTCCTTATCACAAAGGACAACACACTGTAGGAGCGTCTATGCTCCTAGAACTACCTTAGGAGAAAAAAAGTTATCTGTTAATAAATTTATTAATTTATTCAATGAATGGATGTTTATTAATTTATTCCACTTTTACTGTGGAACTTTCATATGTAACTGTTGAATGTACATTTATTTTTCAGAACAGTATCTTTCCCACTACCCAGAAATAATTCTGAAGCAATTATGGAAGCGAGGTAGAACTAGGGAGAAAAGAATGTATTTTGTTTTTTTCTAGTAGCTGATCAATTGGGCTGTTTCATATAACTAAAAAGGCAAAAATATTAGGTGTTCAGAGCAGAATTGTGTTTGTGGAAGGCATTATTAACAATTAATAATCATTACACAGTGTCTTGTTTACCTGACCCTGTGTAAATTTAGCAGCCTTGTAATTAGACCCATATTTTGCATATTTGTATATTTCCATGCATAGTATTTGACTCATTCATTCATCCATTAAAATTTGCTTGACAGACATCGATGGATAATCAGGGTACAATTTCTATTTACCGGATTATAGAAAATTGCCCAAACTGTTAAGTTCAAACAAAGTGCATTCTTGTCTCTTTCTTGCAAAAGATGTAAAAGTAATTAAATACCCGAGGATGGCCCCAAGGCTCTCTGAAGAAGTTGCAGAGCTCTCATCATCTGACAGCTTTAATACAACTTTGCTCTAAAAAATGGTTGCTGGGTTAAAAAAATCACAACACTAGTGTCTACATTTTCCTTTAGGCAATGCAACAATGAAATTCTTCAGTAAGAAACACCTCCTATAAGATGCCTTGTACTCTGGAAAAAAAGGAAGATTTTTTTCCCATTTAACTACTTTCCAGTAATTTCCTAACTTTCTCAGCAATTGGAAGAATCATCTTACTACTTTTCTGTTCAGAAAAAAATATCTTCAACTTCAGATTCTTTAAGCATTAACCATAATAATGAAATACTATTATTAGATATGCTTATATGTTTGAGAATAAGGTTGATTATTAGGCAGTTCGGTACATATAATTTTGCCCTCTTCCCCCTGCCCCCCTCCCCCAAAGGTATGTGGAGATGGCAGCTATTGTCAATAAAACACCTCTATAAACAGAAAGGTATGGAAGATTTTTACTAAGCAGTCAGTATGGAAAGCAACAGTACAGAACAGAATGGGGAATAAAGGAATTTCTTTACTTCTGTGTGTGTGCTGGTATCTCATAAAGGTGAGATAGCCTTGTCCAACAGGACAAATGTTTTACAGGTTTCTGCTGAAGAAACTGACTTTTGCCCAAAAAGTCAAGTCAGATATACCCATAAAAAGTGTAACACTTGTATTTTTGAACAACTTCGATAATCCAAAGGGAGCCCTTGTGGAGCTTCTTTCCTAACCCGTGTAGCTAATGTGTCAGAAAAGATATTTATCTCCTTCTGTAAATCCACAGCTCACCACAGATTTTTGTTCTTTTAGTACCAAAAGTCGAATCTTTAAAATAATAGCGCAATGGCAAGAGAGTGGAAAGTAATGTTTCAGTAGAGCACTAAAAGGTAGACCAATAGCTTCTCCTTCGGTGGCAGACACTTCCCCCTGCCCCAATCAACTGGCCAGAGCTACCTTAGGACTCAGTTTTCTATGATCAAATAAACTTCAATATTGTGATTCACTCACCTAACTTAAGGATTTTCATTTTTCCCTGACATAAGCCACCTTGAGGGAGAAGAATACCAAACTGCTCCTCTTTCCTAAACAAGGAAATCTTAATTTGAATCTTAGTAATTTTAACTGCTCTCATGATGCAACCAAAGGCATAAAATATTTAAATTAAGCAACAAGAGGAGATCAAAAAGGCATCTTCCAGGGTTCCCAGGCTCATTTGTCCACTGGCCTACCAAGTGAGTGGAAGAGTTGACACTTCTTGTTGGCCATCTTTTCACTGAAGGTGAACAGCTTAGTCACAAACCAACACTGTCATCTCTTCCTCAAAAATCCCTTACTGCTGGAACAATTCTGTCCTTCTTCCGACTGTCTCTCATCAAGTACATTTTTGTGTTCAGTCCTCTTTTCACAAGGACAACCATAACAGAAGTTGAAAAAGCTTAGTACCAGGATAAAATAAATCTCTATTGCACCATGATTTCAGTCTCAATATTTTGGTGCCCAGAGAGCTTCTCTGCTCCATCAGTTCCGAATGCCAACCTCTCTGCAGGTCAAAGAAGGAAACACACAGGCAGGGCCAGTTTTGCTTCAATTGTAGAAATCTGAGTGGAAGCTAACGACAAGGACTTTATTTTCTCATTTTAAGGATGTTACATTAAATACTCATTATCTGAGGGTATGGATTATTCTAGGTGGTATCTATTTTCATTCAGACCATTGGTGGAGATCATTGAAGATTAATACCAGCAACTGAAATTATCTCATATGCCATCATTTAAATTTTCTAAGTACCAAAATTTACAGGAACTACCTGAAGATGGATGGATATTTAGCCTTAATGCATCAAGACTAGATTCTTGTATACCATGTATAACATGTTTGTACACCATGTATACCATACTTGTATACCAAGTATACCATGTTTCTAACCACTAAGAATTATGTTTTCCAAACACCTACTCCATCACTTCCTGTAAGCAAGACATGCTCCAACATACCAGGTCCAAAGTTGAAGGGTGCCCAGGAGTTTCAAAACACTTAAGAGACATAAAAAGCAAAAATCCTTTGCTAATATTGCTATTCATAGTCGGAATGTCCTGAAAACAACTGATGAAGTCTACTAGAAGAATTATATTGAAGAAACTACCACAGACAGTGGGAGAGATACAGCTTGCATTTTCCTTCATTAATCTATTTATTTCAAGGATGTCATACTGCCTTTGGTTTTGACTCTGAAGGTCCTTCCTATTGAAACACAGTTTTAACAGCTGCCTAGCGCTGTACCATGTTTGATCCATTCCAGCTTAGCGTCTCACCACTAGAGGATGAAAAGAGAGCGGAAACATTTTTGTAACTAAAAAGTTACTTGCAATTAAGATAAGAATGGAGAAAAGGAAAGAGGGAAAGATCTGGCTAGATACCTTTTATTTGGAAAAAGAACTGGCCTGAAATCACACTGACTGCATCAATACAAGAGACTACACCCTGGTTATGATGCTGGCTTCTCATGCACAGGTCTATCTAGAAAGGCATTGCTTTAATTTTTATAGAAACTAAATGTAGTTCTAATTATGAAAGCTTGTAATCTCTCCTAGATAATTTTCCTTATTTTCACTACAGTCTTAGATCCTCCTCAAATAGGTATTTGCTACTCAAGCTTTTGTCTGAATGACACCTGATTACTGAGTGGCATCTTGCCACTAGCCTCATGAAGCTCTTCACAAATGGACTCAGCAGAAAATGCTGAAAATAAAACTCTGGAGTAATCCCTGACCATTTCTTGACAGATAACACAGGCTTATTTTGTTAATTTCAAGTCCTTAAGATGCCTGACTTACTCTTGTTGGGAAGTCACCAAAGACAAGTCAGATCATAGAGAATTTTAACTACCATTTCCCTACAAGGTATTTCAGTCTCTCTCACTTAAAGGGCTAGGGAAGAAGCAGGAGTTTGGGATCCTAAAACTACGTCATTTTTAATCAGCCAGGAGACTCTCTCAAGGACCGTATCACAATTCAGTTTACTCCATTACTGCTATTTCACTGATTAGGGTTTGTTCTGGTTTGGTTTGGTTTTTTAACCCACCTAGATGATCTCCAAAAGATATCCCATTAAAGGAACAAGACGTATAAACTGCGACCCCTTATCACAGACAGAAAGAGAAGTAGAAAGCAGTAGAATGGAGAGGGAATTTGATTAATTGCTTCCTTCAAAGAAGCATAAAACCCACATGCAAACACAAAAGAATAGTGAGAAAAAGCATCACCAACACCACATGAACTACTGGAAGACAATATGAGATTTCTGAACAGCTGTGTAAGTCTTAATGCCATTATTCATACACACACACATATATATATGCACATACACATAAAAAAATAAATTCTCCCAAATTCAAATTCTACATTTAATCTTTGTGCTTGATAGGTGGTCAGTGGGTAGCTTGGTATCTGCTAGTTCTATCGCAAGATCATCCAGCATAAATCGCCTTAGTATGAGAAAAAAATATGTATTATCCAATAAAAATTACTGCAGTAATTACAAAGTTATTGCAGAAATCTAATGTTATACTCTGCAACAGAATTCAGCATATGCCATTTTGTGTCCTTGTATTTTAGAGGGTGAGGGGGTTCTCTGCTTTTAAATAATTCTGGCCCCTTTGTGGTATAGTCAAATGTTGCTTTGGATATTAAATTGAGAATTTATCTTAAATGGAAACAAACAACTTCGCTAAAAATTAGACATTTATGACTTGCAAATTACAGATACTAATTATTTTCAGTATATACAATTATGATATTCTCAAGAGGTATTAATTTTGGGACAGATGTGCTTTCATCATGTAATTTGGAAATTAAGTTACACTCTCACGTATGGGAACTCAGAAGTCTGAATTTGTGTAAAGATAGGATTGATAGAAAGGAATTCTGTCTTGCTAATTTTCTCTCTCTCTCTCTCTCTCTCTCTCTCTCAGTCTCTCTCTCTCTCTCTCTCTCTCTCTCTCTCCTCTTTCTCTCTCTGATGAGAGTGTGGCCAGCAATCCTCACAGCTGGGTTGCCTTGCACTCAAAGGGATGGGGGCTGACTGCAGAGTTGATGAGGATACACTTCCACTTGACTCCACCTCCCATTTTGTCCTTTCAGATAATTCTTCCAGTAACTTCTACAAATTTAAACAATAATTAAGACATACCAACTGTAAAATATGCACAATGCTGAATACTTCACATTCATGGCAGAGCGCAAAAATTAAGTGTTGCTAATGCAAACATCTTAGACATTAAAAATATACGTAATCCAAACTGAAGGCATTAATGCAAAAAATTCCATCAGAGTAAAAGGGATAACATTGCTACACTGACCATATTTTCATTAGGAAAGGAAAGCATATTATTACAGAAATGCTCTCCAGTGTATACATGCCTATAATCTTCAAAGACGGGGTGTGACAAGTGATAAAGGAAAAAAAGAACATAAGAAAAATGCCAGTTAAATAAATCTCTGGGATGATACTGTTCTTGGGTGAGTGTATTAATTAAAGAAATCCATCTGGGAGTTCATACTTGTTATTTTTCACATTTGAACTGCAGTCACAATACAGAAAGGAAAAAGACAAGACAAAAAGAAGCACTGCTTGCTGGTCCAGTATAAAAACCAATCTTCAAACACTGAACATTTCGTTTCTACTGTTCCACAGGAGGTTGTAGATAAAGATGCAAGACATTTGGCATATCTGCTACAATTCTAAGACAGAGATCTTTATTTTTAGATGGAACGAGTTCAGTCACTGCATAAACATTCCTATCTGGAGATCTTTACTGATAGTAATGGATTTTTGATTTTCTCTTGCAGATGCCACTTAGAAAGATAATGAATTTGTTCAGGAGAAAAGCCCAACATCTACTTGTCAAATTTTGCAGAGCCTTAATTTTCATGTAGAAATCTGGTATACCTTTGGAAAACCTCAGAAACGTTTCTCTCATACATTTGTGGATTCAAAGGCTAACACAACCTATTAGGCTGAAGATACATGGATAGCTGAAACTCATCAGATAAAAGAAAGTGAACAAGACTGACATTCAGTCGCTGTAACAGTTTTAGCATGGCTACACAGCATTCCCCCTCCATTATAGGATGCTGCGTCTGTGGGCAGATTGAAGAGACAATATTCAGCATGGCATGGATATAGGGAAGGGAGGTTCATCTTCAGCAATAAAAGGGCCTTTAAAACAGTGTGTTATCACAGAATACATGGGACTAAAGCACAAGCACAGGCAGAACTGCCAATTCACCAGGCTCAATTTGCAAAAAAAAATTTGACAGTACAAAAAAGTATTCACATGAATAAGAGTAGCAATACAGTAACTACTTTTCAGTAAAAAGTAGGAGTAAAGTTCATCAGTAGATACCATGTAATCAATATAATCTGAAGATGCACCTAGCCAACTTGACTGATAAACTTCAAGGACTCTTTACAGAGACCTACACATAGGATGACACATACGGGCTAACACCTGTTCTGGAGCACAGCTTTATTATCTGACTACTTGGAATAAGTAGGCATACAAAGCTGCTATTTTCTTTATATCTGGGGATTAAAAAAAATAAAAATAATCCACTTCCATATAGAAACTGAAGGCAATACTGTAACTCTGTAGTATCTCCTTTTCTATTTTAGAACACAAAGACTGTGTATCCACTTACAAGACCTTGACTTCCGAACAACATAAAGTGAAGCAAATGCAAAACCCTTCTCTAAAGCCATGTCTATTTTGCCATTTCTTCCTGTAGATGGGAACATTCTCACTTAAAATGAAGCAACATCTCTTTTTCATCTCACATGATCCAAAACCTCATTGGCTCTTAAAGCTGTTTCTATTAAACAAGCCTGTTGAAGTACAGGTTTCGTAAGTCAAAATGAGCAACACAGCACATACTTCTAGAATTGACGCTGGTGTCTCCTGAGATATAGAGAATCTTACAGACAATTGGTTGCATTATTGCTGGTATTGCTTAGACTTCTCTTGGACACTGTAAAAAAACCTCAACAAATAATTCCCTAGAAATCTCATTCATCTAGAGGGTTGCTTTCCCCAACCCTAAGCACATGAATGAAGACACTAAGGTAGAGGAGCTTAGCCAATAGTGCTGCTCAGACTCATTGCTCTCAAGTTTTTTATACAACTTACTTCCAGGAACCAAGCTGAAAGTTATGAACTACCCATTTAGTCTGCCCAACCTTGAATGCTTATGCACTCATCTATCTTCTCTTGCTGCACTAAGTACTAAATAATATCGAGAACCAAACAGCTGTTTAAATTAAGCCAAATGTAAGCTTTTGAAATAACCTTCTAAGTACAAAGCTTCTCCATGATGAGATTTTGAATACTGGAACCACTTCTATTGAGGAACACCTTATTTATTTTTTCTAAGACTATTTTACCAAGAAATAAAGCAGTGACTAAATGTTACTGAAAATATTTTTTGACAATTTTAACTGCTTTAAACCAGAAAGTGAAAATAATTCTTTTAACATCTAAGGGTAGGGAAAAATAAACACCTTGCAAGACCCATTCCCACTATGTCAAGGAAAAGCATGCTGAGGAAAACAGAGATGAAGTTTTTTGTGTATGCCCTCTGTCATCTCCCAACCCCCATGATTTTCTTTTTCAATAATCTTCAGGAATGTGGCCTATGAAACACAGCATCAAACAAAAATGTTTACAAAAGAAGGTATTTTAGTTTGCCAAATACTGTAAAATTTATTTTAAGCTTTCTTTTAAAGCTGAAAGCAGGCTCACAACAAAGACTAAGAACCTTTAGGATAAGTAACTTAGATTTCTTACAATTACTTAAGACCATTCTGTATTTTGTTCTTTTATATGCCCATTCTACTCTGAATTACCACAGATAGAACCACTTAGTTTAAAGAAAACTTTAAAGCAAATAATGTTCTCTTTCTAAAATCGGCGTCGGACCATGGATTTCTGTACAATTGGTGACTTCTAGGAAAACATTTCTGATATCCACATCATTTTTAGGTCATGAACATCAAACAAACTTATCCTTGTGAAAAGAACAATGTCCAGGATAAATGTGGCCTCTTAAGCTTCAGATTTAAACTTCGGTTCTCCTGAGGAATGCAAGGTACTTGAGCACTGCAAGCATTGCCAGTTATGCATACATCAACCAGCATCAAGTATTCAAGGCCAAGAGACATTGCTGACTTGTCTTATCTCCCAGCAAGCTGGTTATAATGTGTTCTCTATTAAAAGTTTCTATAGAATAATACAGACTCAATCTGCTTTGATATTTCAGTAATTTGGTGTTCCAACTTATTACAATATAAGGCATTAGTACTAAGAAAATTCCATGAGAACTGGTGGTTTTAAAACTTACTGTAAGCCTTACTCAGTTTAACCGGACTTCTGCTTCTTGTAATGTCTCTAATTATAAACTAGTGGGATCCTTTTCCACCAAAAATTTAAACTGAACATAACAAAAACCTAAACAGATATAAAATGGCTCTCAAACCACTGTAAAAGGAGAAAGATGAATATTGATCCTTTAAAGCCCAGTGATTTGTCATAAATCTTCTTGTGAGTCATGATTTGTTATTAAAATAAAACTCAGATGCAGCAAATCCTACAAAGGTATATAGCATCCATAGCACTTCTGTCTATCCAAGGTAACCAAAGGATGGCACATTTGCTCGCTCACTCTCAAAGTCACTTGCTCAGGAACTATCAGCAATGCAGTTGTGGCAAACCTCTGCTTAGCCTGCACAGATTCGCCTGAGATTTTAAATTCTTGGCTACAGAATCTTGTAACAAATATTGCTACACCAAAGGTACATACTCTATAGTCAGTTTAAAGCCAGACCAGATACACAGACCTATAATGCAGCACAAACATGCTCTCCAAGTGTTGCCAAAATTCATCATTGCTTTGGCTGGGGCAACAGATCAGTTCCAACAGAGTACCTTCAAAGACAGTGCTTTCTGTAATCCTCTGAAGACAGCAACATCTTGTTATTAGATGAGTGATTCAATCACCTAGGTAAACATTACACACTTGGTGGCAATCATAACCATGACCATATTTACCTCTGGGCACATTTCCTGTAACACGATCTTCACAATACTGCCATTTATAAGCCTAAGCAGACAAATTATTTTGATAATAAGCCCTTACATTCCTGTATTCTACCTACAGAGGAAATTACAAAGTTAGTTTTACTCTACTGAAGCAATCCACATTTCTTAGAACCTACTCCATGTGGTGGACAGCCTGGGGAGCCTTTTCTACAAAGAGCTGAGAGAGATACCTAGTGTCACTAAGTCTTCTCTGACAAGGTACCAGACTGTGGACTAAGCACTAGAAGAATCAACAGTAAACAGATACTGCTCCTTTGCTTACGTTCACTCATTCTCAGCAGCTAAAATTTGGAGTGCAGAGAGTCACACTCAGCCTCACTCAACCATCAGTGAGATAGATGCATGTCCATCATGGCTAGTAAAATCCAATGAAGAGCATTAAACCCTTCGTAAAGACATATCGATCATTACTTTGAAACACTTCACTAAAAATCATATTGATGCTCTAAGTCTAAACCAAACAATTCCTTTATCGGGCAGATCATGGAGAAGTTGCAGTAATAGTGAATCAATTCCAGTTAATAGACGCTACGAGTGCTGTGACAAGTAACTGCTTACTCACCCCAAAATGCACTGTACACACTGACCACAGGTTTATGTTTTATTATTCAATAAACATAAACTCTAGCAGAAAAACAGAAAAAGTGTAACGCTTTCTTATGGTGGATTACTGACTGCTCTGTTCAATAATCAAGATATTTCTACTTTCCTCCTGGTTAACCAAAACATGATTGCAAATACAACGCATGTGTCAACCTCAATCAGGGAAAGAATCAGAAAATGCTACTGCGGAGGGGAGGAGAAAACTCTTCATAATCCAGTGGCAGCCTCCCTTCCCACTCTCAGGTCCCCAGTAAACTGTGAATGGAATCACATTAATCTTTTATCTTTCACTCCAATTGCTTTCCATTCTGCCTTGACTTGGAAGCTTTCAGTACTAAAAATAAACATCTCTGTTTCTGTATGTATAAACCAAAATGACAGTGATAAAAGTTCAAACTTGGAAAAGACTCAGAAACCCTTTTCCATACAAACAGGAAGGACTCAAAATAAGCACTGGAATGAATCTGACGGCAGAGTCTAGCTATCTGATTGTGACTATCACACCAGTTGGTGTCACAATTCCTTCTATTTTCTGGCCCTACCTACTCTTCATCCCATGCCCATGTACTTGTAGTACTATCAGCACAACGATAAATAAAATATTGTACTATTGACACTACTAAGCACCTTTCCCTCATGCCAAAGAAACTTCTTACCCCTACGTACCCACCAAACAAAAATGCTTTTGATACAATTACTGTTGTGAGAATATGATTACAAATGTCATCACCATCATCTACAACCATATTTTCACCTGTTCATGTGGTGTACACCTGTGGGTTGTTGGCAATACCAACTTGATTGAAGTGTGGGAGATTCTAGGTTCACAATGAGCCCTGTCATCTTTGTTCGCTTAAGCAAATACGCCATGCAATCCCAAAACCTGTGTGAACGCTATTACCTCTAATAGTATTACCTTGTTTGTAAATCTTTTACCTTTTTAAGTGTGCAAAATAGTAATGTAAAACCCAAGAACATATATATACTGTAGTCAGAACAGAAATATATGTATGTATATATATATAAAAAATAAAATTCAAAGATCTTGAAAAGGGTACCAACATGCTTTTATGCTGTGACCTAATGTGCGAGCAGTAGACCACCCCACCACAGGTAAGAAATGAGAAATTTTGAGGGCTATTGAACACTGAATTTTCGCAGCTGAACGGTATAAAGTTATTTAGTTCAATAGCCTTCAAACTCACTTCTTCCCGTGGGTTACAGTGGTCCAGTAGAAAAAGACTGTAAAACAAAAAGTGCAATACAGGTTGGACCAAGATTTTTGTTGATATTTTTTTAAACTCTTTTTAAGTTTGCATCATTTTATGCCTTCTGAAAAACATAAAAAGATCTAAAGATGTCATACACTATTAACTAGACAGCATATAGTTTCCATATAAAACCAGGTTTTAGCCTATAAATATACTATTAATACCACCACAGGTGTATATTTAAAAACAAGATTAAAACCCTGCTGCTTCAGGGACAACAGCTTTCCAGTCCAACCAGTTCAGTATGAATTTTGCTACTGTTCACATGGCATATACAGTATGATAGGGTTTTTTATTCAGTTCTATTTAGTTGGCAAAACTAGCATCTCAACAGCTGAGTAAGATATGGGATTCATTTTATGAATGTGAATACTCATTTTTACAGGGCTTTTTAAAAGAGGATCTAAGAGGGCATTTATTTACCAAGTGCTCAAAAATGAGCCTTTGAATATTCTAGTGGGAAACTCAAAACAGTTTCCATCATAATAATTAGATCCACTTACTATAACTGAAATGACACCCTCTTTATGCACAGAAGTTGGTCAGTTTTTCCATTTATGCTTGCATATTCCAGCTTTCACCTATTCCCTAGCATGGATGTTTCATTGATGGCTGAGGGTAACACTTCAAAAATGAACTAGCTAAACAAACTTCCCAGCAGCACTTGACAGAGCTACACCTATTCTTCCCCATTTCCAAAGCAGTACAGAATTAATTACCAGTTCTATGGATCTATTGTAAGTATAATAGACTAAAGAGCTATCACAGACACATTTATTGTAAAAGCACAATCCCAAGAGTGTCTAGTAGAGGGCCAAAACGATTAACACAAATGCTTTGTCAGATCAAAGATAAAACCTGCACCGCCCAATTGAGGAATGAATTAGAACAGTGGGTTATCTTTCAAATTAACCAGGGCAGTTAGTGAGGAAAATTTCATGAAAGTGTAATTCTTAGCCTTTGTGAATCCACACAGCAGGCATTCTGCCAGCTGACAAGATGATGAAATTTTCATGCTTAAAAAAGCCCTCTTCATTTCCCAATTTAGATTAGCTAGCGTTTCTCTCTTTTCATCTATTTGCTCTTCTGAAGCAGAATTAAAAAAAAAAAAAAAAAAAAAAAGCAAGCACACAACAGGATCAATCTCTCCTAGAATAATGCATTTCTGAAAAGAAATAAAATCTTTGCATGTAATTTTTTAGATGTATTTACACTTAGGAGTAAGATTATCAAAATTGATATTGTTAATACCATTAAGAAATCTATAAATACTGGAGCAATGCTAGATACGTTTTGGAAGACAGATATAAAACATTCAAATGTTTAATGGCAAAAAATTATTGAGGAAACAGAAAATTTTATTTAAAGGCGAGTATTTTACAAAAAAAATGGGATTGAAGGAGGTTTACAAAATTCTATTTACACACATTTGCATCTTTTTTAAGAAGTGTGTCACTGTCATATTTATCAGTTTCATGTGCCAAAAAGGGAAGTAGATTTTCCACTTCTAGATTTTATGGCACAACCCCCTGCCCCTAAATTTACACAGCCACATATAAAAGCATTTCAATAGACTGAAGGAAACAACATGCAATGATCTTAAACACTAAAAAGAAAAAGAAAAAAATCTTATTCAAAGCTCACTGAAAAAAAAATAAGCTTATTCACTTCAGTGAGCTGTGGATCAGGCCGAAAGGCTCTTGACAGGGCTGTCTTCATAAAAGATAGCTCATTATTTTAAAGGTTAAAAAACTCATTTTTGCAGGCTATGTTTTTGTATGATATGCCATTTGAACAACACACAAACAACAGAAATCTCTAAAAAAAAAAAAAAACAAACCATATATATAAAAAAAAAGGAGTGACAAAGTTAGACAATATACTTGTCTATTTTAAATTTACATTTCGGTGCCTTTCAGATGGACCACTACAATAGGAGGCTGTTAAATAAGCTTCTCAAAGTTTCATCAAATGTTTTGTTCAGGCAGTTCTTTGCCGTACTACTTCTGCATGTGTCTTTATAGCTTATAGGATTATATATATTAGTGCAAACACCCATTTGATGAATTTCAACTCCAGCTGTTATACAGTCACTACAAGTACTTGATGAAAGGAATAAACTAAAACTCACAGCATCTGATTTTCTAAGAGCTAACAGGACAAAAAGTTTACTGCCCAACTCTGTGGAAAGCCCTTTTTTAAAATTTAAATTATTGTTCAATTTGGAAATTACTTTTTACAATAAAGTAATCTCACATTTCCAGAGTCTGAATATATTCCACAGTCAAAAAGTAGTTTTAAACCTTATTGTAGCAGCTAAGTGGGTTAAAAGTAAATTCTCAGTATTAAAAGATTACTGAGTTTATAAAGCTTTCACTTACAAGGACAAATACATTCCTGCTGAAGGACACTTCATTATCCTATATAACATGCAGTAAGATACTTAATAGACTTTAATACAATGTAAGCAAGTTGCTATGTTCAGTATTGAAACATTTCACAGTTTGGTTCACGGCTTGGTTGGAAAAAAAAAAAAAAAGGAAAAAAGAACAGAGTAAGATATTACACCACTTTTTGTTCTTACCAGTAATATGAATTTTTCCTGCCCTTAAAGGTATCTTTCTTCATCAAGTTTACTATTGCACACCTTATGCACAAGTTTTCTAGCACTTTATATGCGAGAAATTACTCAGCATGTGGCATTGTGCATGATAATAACATATATACATTAAATCTAAAAAAGTTTAACAGGACCAACTTTTATACAAAAGCAGTCTGTGCAAACACAGTACTTGGACATGTTATTTAATAACACGTTGCATAATTTAACATGTACAGTAATATAAATTGAATTATAATCTGGCAGCCAGCTGGACTTCGCAATAAAGTAATGCGACATGTCACATTTTGGTAACTTCACCTGTCCAAGTCATCTAGCCTTAACTTCAATGGAAAGGGACAATCTATCCCTACCTTGTGAAATATTGCCTGAATTTAAATATCTTAAGCAAGTTTTGCACTTCTTTTGATGCACAGACCTTCAAAAGAAGTAATTATGCATTGAGAAATTATTACATTTCCAGGAAAGAGCTTACAATTGCTACAATTGCAATAAGAACTAATATAGAAGAAAGAAAACACAAAATGCATCTTAGTATTAAACTATAATGATAATTCTTAGCATTGTAACTACTGTCTGCAAAAAGTATTTTGTAATACTTAAGAAAACACACCACAAATTATATAAGCCATTCATTCACAGGCCAAATTTTCAAAACCAGTTTCCTTTTTGGCGTATATCAAAGGTTATGAGCACCCAAAGCTTACGAGTGCCTTCAAAACTGATGTCTGTCCTGAAGCTGGGAAAATGGGCAATGTTCAACAACCAAATAAAGCAGGCAGGCAATAGGATGAGGAGATCTATGAAAATTTGAGCAAAATGGCTAGCTGCCAATTCACAAAGTATGATACTTCCAGCATATCAGAGATGCAAAATATATTGATACAATTTAAAAATCATGGTGGCTTTTTTTCCTAAGCAGTCACCACTTTGGGTAGTTCAAACACAGAATTTCAAATATTACACTTCTCCCCCCTCCAGTGCCATACAAAGTGCCATAAAAAGTCAACCACTACTGCTGGCACTTTGAATTTCTTGCACTGCCCCCCCAAAAAAAGACAATTATATCAAATTAATTAACTATCCATCTTTCTCCCTTTTTTCCCCTCCCAATCATTATGAAGAATGATTCATAGTATTTCCCTTCCTATTGTCCTTCAAAGAATTTTTACAGAGCTACATTCAGTTTTCTTTTTCACAATGTAACACTATTAATATACATCAATTTGGGTTGGAAAAAGAGAATCAGCTTTCAATTACATGAGAAATTGATATCTGTATATTTGATAGGCTTCACAGATTTCCTAAAAAGCATTAAGATAATCAACTCTGCACTTTTTCATCTAAAAATCTGTAAAAGAGAGCTACTACATCTGTAATAATGCTGACACACACTTACAAAAATGTAAATACATCTGACTATCTTGAGACTGAACTGAGAAAACAAACATTCTGAATTATTATTTTAAATCATTAAGGGATTGTTTTATTTTCATAAAGTCGGGTTTTGACATTGCATGCTATTACCTTGGATTACACGTGCAAAAAAAAGTAATATGACAGTAACTAAAAACTCAGCACTACTTAGAAAACTCATTTCATATGGCAGATTATTTTCTGAGTACTTACATTGTAGTATTTTCTGAGGTAGCATCTAATATCCAGCAGTAATTTGTTGCTCATTTGAACCACGTAGTTGAAAGGAGCCTCTTCACACACAGTGTTACTGCATCTTTGCAAGCTGGGTTCAATAAATTGCCCCTGCAAATAGAAGTGTAAAACCAGCATGCACCATTACAACAGACGAAGGCAGCAGAAGTTATCACAAGAGTTTAGACCTAATACATATTTTTAAAAAAATAATAGTCTTAAAAGGGCCTCTAATATCTAGGCCTTCTTTCTCCCATCACAGTTGGCCATACCCACAGAAAGACTTCTCTGACCTACAGTTTTCCCATTCTCTTCCTAATGAAAGGTCTCTTGGAGAACATGCTTCTTTACCTGCTACAAAGTTATTATTCAGATAATGATGTTGAGCAAAAATATTAATCCATAGAAAAAACACACTCCCTGTCTCCCCCCAGATGATACAGGTTTGTTGTTTTATCAGGGACATCAAAGTTCTGTCCAAGCCCACTGATCAGAACATTGAACTCAATCTTATAGATACCAATTATGAAATTACCAACAGGGCTGTAGCGACAAACCTCATTAAACAAGAATGAAATTATCATCTTTTATTTTCCCCAACTGCAAAGAATAGCTCTTACAGTTTTACACCATGTCATTCCTCTTACTTTAAAACCTTCTGAACACCTAACACTAAAATTTCAGAATCTGGAAGAGATGCATGAACAGGGGAAATTACATTGGTATAATTCTCATTAAAATAAGAACAACCTGGTAAGTTGGGCAGTTATACAAGCTTCGGAAAACTTTCTTTCAAAGTAAGACTCTGCTTTTGGCTAAACCCCCACCATTATTCCCCATTAATTCCAGGCAGAAGAGAGAGGGGCTTGGGGATTCAGTTTAGGGGTTTCTTTTGTTGTTTGGTGTTTATTTTGGTTTGGGTTTGGTTGGTGGGGGGTTTTTTTGGTTTGGTTTTTTAAGGATTTTGACATCCACTTCTCTCCAGTTAGCCCATCTGCAAGTTGTCAAGTCTACATGCAATTATCTATCTTATTTACAGCTGTAATGAACAAAAGTCAAGGATTCACAAAGTATCACTCGATTTGCGTGTCTTTTCCTCTTGCTTCCAAAGACTGCTTTATTTTGATTCAAAAAAATGCAAAACATCTGCTGTTTGTCCAAATTAACTTAAAATAATTACTTTTAATTTAGATAAAAGATTTATTTGCTTTCAGTTTCAAGGTTTTCACTACTCTGAAGCTCGCTAATTTGCCAATGACTAATACATACATAACATCGCTGTAGAGTAAAATACTTGGCCCTATTTCAAGTTGTGATCCAAGGTCAGAGATACATTTTTTGGCAGAACTTCTCAACAAGAATGTACCCCTGTGACTTTTCATGTTCAATACACAGAGACAGAAGGAAAGATAACAGAAAAACCTTACTGTCAAGGAGGGAGGTGGGATGTAGCAAGATAAACACAGGTTTCAAATACACTTTGTTCCAATTAATATGATTTAGGATAAGAAATTGCCATCGCTGTACAAAAGTCTCGTTAAACAGAGAACTGGAAGTTACTAAGGTGTTAAGATAAGGGTTCCTTAAAAAGTTATAGCAACAATCATTCACAACTGTGGGCAAACAGATTAATGAAGGCAGATAATCTCACATGTTCTGCTAGATGACACAGCTGAAATGCAAAAATGGGAAAAATATTTCAGCACTATCCTATCAGCAAATTTCTGTTCCAAAGCTATAAATAGCAGGACTCAAACAATATGGTATCTTCTCCTACATCATACACATCCTATCTTAAATGAGAGTATTTCTCTCCCTCACCGATGAACAGAAATGAAACAGAAAAAAAAAACCCCAACTAACCGAGCCATCAAAGACATTGTCATAAATATTTTCTGTTCCGCATTTGAGGCAGCAAAACTTGAATCTTTCACAATCCCTATATTTCTCCTCATCGGTGAGCTGAGCTGGGCCACCAACCAAGGCATCATTCTCCTCATCTTTATGGTAATGGTGACGGACTCTGAATTGGGAAGGATCCAGTCCTATTAATAAGAAACAAAAATTTCAAAAGACTAAGAGGTCAGCCATGCAAGTAGGCTCATTTTTCATATGCTTGGTGAAGCAGACTCAAAAGAAAGTTACAAAATGTAAATCCAGAAGCTGAAAATCTCTCCTTAGCAAAACTTCCTCTGTAAAACTTAAATATGTTTTACAATTTTTAAACACAAAGGTTCACGAAACATGAAGAAATCTTCTTACTTATCTTCTTATGCAAGATTGCTTTATAAATAAAACAAGCAGACTGCATTATCATGGGAGCATGCACAGAACATTTTGTTTCTGAGGAAACCACTCCTAACGGATAGCTTTATTGTTATTTTCTTCTTAAGTTACATTGAAAATATTTCAATAAAAATGTGCATCGTTATTAAGAAACGGTCTTTAAATCAAAATGGCACCATTAAAACCGAAAACAGAGAATAAAAACCCCATTAAAGAAACACGGGTGCACTGCTATTACCAACTCCTTCAAGTCTGTATACAACTGCCAACTCTGATTTCAATGCAGTGGTCGATTTCATTTTGGCTCAGTGGTTAACAGCATGTAGGTTTCAATCTAATGCAGTGGTTAAAATTCAGCAGCAGCATTTAAAACAGCAGCGCTGGAGACAAAATGCTTTATTTTTGATTGCCAGAACTCAAGATTTTAAACAAATAAATACACAAAAGAGATCCTAAAAATACTGATTCAACCACAAATAAGCAAATAAGTAAGCAAGCACGAAGTTCACTGCCCCAGGAAAAAGACTGCCAAGGTAAACTTAATAAAAATCCACGGGTTTTGTCATCCTTTGTCACGTGCAACCTTTTAAGAGTAAGAGTCCATGTATCCCATTTACAGGTTTTTTTGGTTAACTCTAGCAAATAGCACATGCTAGGAAAAAAAGAATTATTTGAATGAGCATGTAGAAGAAAACGTTTAGAAAACTATGGCTTACTTTATTACTAAGAAGATCAAAGAGAAGCACTTTAAAAAATATTTTTAACAGAGACTGATCAAGCCAAGCAACAGATTATATGTTTTAACCCATATCTTGTGTAAATTTCATTAACAAATGTAATAATTACTGTAGAAAGAGCAAGAGAGATACAAAGAGAAAGAGAAGCTAGATTTTACAGTTCTTCTTAACCTTACTATACAGTACTAGGAGACCTAATGTTTGGGAACAATATTCAGTTAAAAAAGACAAATGCATGTATGTAACAGTTGTGTTATACAGGCAGATATAGACTGTCCTTACATAAAAGATTTGATATGTGAGACTTCACTGTCACTATTCTGAATTTCTATTTTGCAATCATAAAACAAATTCAAGGACATGGAAAAATTCCATGGCCAAATAAGTGTACTTGGTTCTTGCAGAACAGGGGTCCCACTAAAATTTAATCAGTCTTCCCTATTTTATCAAAACAAACAAATGCCAATGCACAAGGGTTACAAGTCACTTCTAAGAAGTTCTTAAACTTTTAATATGCTTCTCTGTTATTCATTACAAGAGTGAGCAAATAAAGCAAACAACATTGCTGACAACATATTTCACACTCTAATACATATGGCACTCCCCAAAAAAGACTGTGTGGTTTTGTTTGTTTGTTTTTGGTTTTTTTTTTCCTAAGGGCTGATAATATGTTTTCTGGTTTAGAAAATAAAAACACACACGTTGCAGATAAAATGTTTAGAAAGGGGACTTGAGTTTAGTATTAAGATTTTGCAAAAAATCAATTAAGTATGCAGTAGGTTGGGTCTCAGACATTAATGGTGAATACAGACAAAAAAATCTCAGTTTATTCTGAGTTCAGAAGGGGAATCAAAAAACATCGTTGCAACTTTCCACTAGAGATGTCATTAAAATTCAGTTAGAAATGTATCCCAAAAGGCAAATATAGAGCAAAGTAGTTCACTAAAGAAAAGGTAAAAGGAGATAAATTCTGGTCTTCAGACAACTGCAGTTTTCCAATTTTCACTCAAAACCAGTGACAAAAAATAAGCATCTGGACATGTGGTAATAATTTAACATTAAAAAAAAAATATTCTTTGGAAGAATTTAAATCTCTGAACTTTCTTAGCTGTTCTGGCCAGCGAAAACAACAGGAAAAATATTGTGATGATTCAAGTGTACATCTAACTTTTGGCGTGCAAACAGCCCCAGTGAAATCAAAGGGACTACAAATCAGGCTTTTTAAGAACATGCCTACCTTAATTATCTTGTGGAATTGGGACCTATTTTATCTATTATCTCCTTTCAGGAACAGTTAGTTGGTTCAATTAATCCATTTCAGCACAATAACTGGTATCCTTTCCAACCAGGTCACACTGGTCATATTACTCTACTTGGTAAACAAAACAGGGGCTATCTAATGGGTGGGGGAAAAAAATAATACCCGGTTTTGGTAATTTTTAAATAAATATGATGAGATTAACCAGTGAACTTCTTTAAACTCTTCACTTTTTTTCCCCATGACATCAAGAAAAATCAAAGGGACTTTGACTTAGTCCACGATGAAAATCCTCAGGGCTATCATCAAATTACCTGCCCCACAGGTAACCTTTCTAACCTCACCAAAATGGCAAGGTTTGACATAGAAAAGTAACAGTAAAAATGCCCTGATGAACCTAGTGTGACAAAACTAAACAATAAAAGTTCCAGGACTTGTTCCTGAATTATTTAATAGGATTACTAAAACATTCACTAACTAGCAAGCAAAAGGGGTCATTCAATAAACTGAAAAAGGTCAAATAAGTTTTACAGAGCGCAGTAGTGTAAGGGTAACGCTTCCGCACATCATTTTTACACCTTTTTCCACGCATGCTCCCCAGGAACACAAGTGCCACCCGCAGCAGGGCAGGCGCACCCCACGGCTTCGGCCTCCGGGGAGAGATTTGGCAGGCCGCCGGCCCCGCGGGCCGCTGCACAAGGCCCGAGGGCTTTCTCCCCCCTGCCCTGTATTTTGTATTTGAACCGCAGGTTACTCGGGAAGCACGTAAAGTTTCCCCGCCTGCCCCTCTGCCCGTGAGACATTTTGTGAGAGGCAGGGAAACGGCATCCCCTGCTGCCACCTCGAGGCTGCGGCCGCGCACTTCAGCCAGGGCGACGCGGCGGGGCCCGGGCACCCGCCCGGCCTCCGAATCCAACCCCGGGCGGGCCAGGCCTCTGCCGTTCGGAAACGCACGGTTTTGTGTGTTTGGTACATTGAACCTCCCGCGCTGCCGCAAAGCTCGTGTGTCTTTCGCGAGAGGTACTTAAAACAGCCTCTCCCACCGTCAGAACACACACCACACTTCAGCAAGTCTCAGGTTCTAAGCAGGTCTAGAGCAGCTAAAAGAAAACCCGTTAGACCACAAACATCAACATTCATAACACTCTGGGGGTTATTATTGTATTGTCATGAAGTTTTGTCGTTATTTCAATCTTAATTTCCACCATTCTCCCCTCGCTTCACTCCCTAATGTGAGAAAAGCAGTAACACAGATAGAACTGGATGCAATTCTCGCATGCAACAAGGAGAGCACAACTGTCTTGGCGTTGGTCAGAATAGCTGCTAAATACTATACTAAAGGCACCTATTAAATTACTCTTTAGGAAGAAGTGGAAAATTTATATATACATATATATAAAAATAAAAAAATAGACAATATCTGTAAGGTGTTGATGGGCTTCCTAACAAGGAGCAGCTAACATGGATACTGGCTAGGATGAACCTGTACTGGGAAGTACTCTTAATTAGCCAAGCCTCAGCAGGACACAGTAATGACTCCCTAAAGTCAGACAGTCTCCTAAGAAATGCCCAAATGCCAAGCAATCTGCAGAGCACCAATATGCCCATCCACCTGTAAGGCAGCAGCACACATCTCTTCCAGAAGACCACAACACAGTCTAGGACAGCACTCATCAACTTTCATCATGTAGAGAAAAGTGATGCTATGCAAAAAAAATCCCATGCTGTACGTATCTTACATATACACTTATGCTACACAAAAATCGCATGGTTTAATCACTCTGCTTCCATAATGTTTAGATACTTTTGAACAACACAGAAATAAAATGTGACCTTTCTTTGAGACAAGGAACAGTATTTATGTATCAACGAAAAAAACCCACAACAACCCTTACTTTAAATGTTAAGAGAATTGTTCTGCCAATACATTCTTTTTTCATTTAAAAGCTAGAGTTATCTCCAGGATGAAGTAAGGTCTCCAAGCATTTAAGAAGATCAGATTTATTGAATGGTATCACTGATCATATTGCACACTTCACTTAGTTTCAGAAACTCTGACAATCCTCATCTTCCCACTGCTTTTTCTCAAGATCTTCAAGAAAAAGAGTGAATGCAGGAGTATGCCCATGAGGTTCTCATTTTTAGGAACAATGAATTTCTACCTCTCAAAAGGACAGGCAGACCTCTTACAATGTCCAAAAACAAAAGGCAATTTTCAGCTTGATTTCATAGTGAATAAATATTGTATTTAAGGAGTTCTCTGCAATTTTTAGGTGTTTTTTGCTTTTGTTCTTCAGCATCTAAAATAGCTTGTAATAACTTGCTTTGAGCACAGACAGAACAAAGAACTTCTCATCACTTTGATATGAGCCAAGCTTCTCTAAGCAGAGCTCAATTTTATCTCCTCAGACTAACAAGGTGATATGTCAATGAAAATTCGCCTTATAAACTTAACATTCTGTTAAATATACAATGGAGATCTTTTTTCTACAATCATTCTCCCTATACGGACACATACCCTATGCAACACAGTAAATCAGGTCAGGCAGAGGAAGACACACACAATGAGAATGCAACCAAGTTTTGGTCCACAGACATGACACTTAGATATCCTCCAGAACACCAGCTTTATGCTTCAGAACAGGAAAATATGCTCTTTTGCAACAAGACAGGAAAAACAACAGGAATTTGGATGTGCAATATGATGAAAATACTAAGCAAAAAAGCCCAACTTACCAACACAGAACAGGAAACAGTTTCCACATTTGCTTGTTTTAGCTAGGTGAGCTCAAGAAGCTTGTATACTTTCATATCTAGTAAACTATTTCCAACTTCTTTGAAACAAAACCACTGGACTACCCCTTGAGTACTGTTAAAAAATGCTGTAAGGTAACTTCAGCTTGCAATGATTTATGTACGAGACTGATTAAGTGCTGTACATAAAGACCTAAGTAGAGCGTAAGTTTTGAAAAAGACCACCCCAAGCTCAATGTGAGCATTCCCAAGAAAACAAAGCTGGAGAAGGCAGTAACATTTTTACAGCACAAGGTCAAACTGAACACATTTCAGATCTAAGACTGTAATAGATACATACAGGTTTTCAGACTGACAATTGTGAACTATTAATAAACTCTCAGCTGCAAGATGCTATTATAGACCATAAAAGAAATTTTCATCTTGAACGTACTATTATACGCTACTGTACGAGTGCAAAAAGCAGCATAGGCATTTGCAAACAGTAGAGGCTATCAAGTGGCACACAGTTCTTATGATCTGGGCACTTAAGTTAGGTGACTGAAGGGATCCAGTCTTTTCTGAAAATCTGACCTGTTGTGAGTAAGGAACAACTCTGAATTTGAGCTTAACTCTACAAGACTAACAATCTTTGCCAAATAAAACAAATCAGCATCAGAAATCTTTCCTGTCTTTTACCTAAGCGAAGTACAAGTTTACCACCTATTTTAAACTGCTTCAGCCTCACCAAGAGTGCTTGACCTTTTCAGTCAGGCATACCACATAGTCCACTTTGACATCAAGGGGAAGTTCTATACCAAGGCCCTGCCACATGAACAAAATAATTTGTATGGTCAGCCTGCATGTGTGAAGCAGGGATGACACCTCCCCAGTGCACCAGAGCTGTTGAGAACACACTACAATATCAAATGCCTCCAAGAAATACCCTTGCAGCCTCCCAGAAAAAGCAAAATTCCAGGTTTGGTTTTTTTTTTAGTATGAACAACTTGGAAATTGAAATGGAAAAAACTACACATTATACAGACTCTCTTGGAAAATGAAGATCTTTCATAGCTATCACCCTTCTTGAGAAGCTACAAGACAGGAACTTACTGGTGCACATTTTAAGTGCCAGTTGCAAGCTCACGATAAGCAGAACCCCCTGTCAGTAGGAAGCTACAGAGATGCAGCATCCTAGATGAACAGGCCTGAAGGCAACACACTGTCGGTTGGTTTTAAGGGATCAAAATCTGTATTTTGGCCATTACCTAAACACAAAATGCTGAAGGCTAACTCTTCCTTTGAGAAGAATTCTCAGAAAGTTCCAAAAAACATTTCAAAAGTCTGAGCAACATCACTCCTGCGGGTCTAAACTTCCTCCCGACCACGGGCATAGCATCAAACAGGAGACTATTACATGAACAGAGTGCAACTCTCTAAAAGTTTTCCTGTGGGAGAGGACAGTCTTGTCAAGAACTGAGCAGCCAGCAAGGTTAACAACTTCTTCTGTGTCTTTGATTAATAGTTTTTAAAACAATGAACTAGATGTAGGATATGAACCACACAATTTCTACTTATCAAGGACATCAATCAGTTCTGTTGGTGAATCACTTTTAGGGAGGACATAGCACTAGAAGGATTACATATACAGCATTGTATTTTCCTGGAAAGAGACCTGATAGAACTGCTAACAATTTTTCAACACCTATACTTCTTTCTAGGTAAGAAGCCTGGGGAATGGAGAAGACATAGGCAATCAAAGTTGGGCAGAAAAATCTCTAATTCCTTTGACATCCTCTAAGAGGAAAAACAACTCTAACAAGTGCAATTCCTTGTTGCTCATTTGAATAAAAACTGGTGATTCTGTGGGTCACTAGCATTAATCACATTTTTTATAGCACTTTCTTTTTTGGGCCATTTCATTCCTCCATATGGAGTAGGCAAGAATGTTGCTAATGGTTTATGTTTCTATTATCCACTAGGTCAGTTCTAGCAAACCAAGTCTTAACTTAAACCCTACCGAAAATCTGTATGCTTTCATAACAACCATGACTATTTTCTTCCTGGGAAGATGCTGAAGACACTTGGGTTTCTCTCCGGAAAAATGCGAGTTCTGGATGTATGCTCTAGAACTACTTTAGTAACGTAAGAAAATCTCAGACACATGCAATAGTATTGTCATCTATGAACAGTAAATTTTTGCAACTCTGAACAAGGATTGTAAGATTAAGTTCATGATAATGAGCACCTTCTGGAAAAATGGTATTCTGTAGAAGCCACAGAAATACACTCCAAACTGCTTTTTACAGACTCTGTAACACAAGCTATTGTTCATCATTGTTCAAAGACTGATTTGGGGAAGTATTTCTATTAAGAAACATACATGAAAACTTCTCTGTTTGTCTCCTGTAATTCTTTAAATAAAATGAATTTAGAATACTTACCTAACCATGCTGCAATAAGAACAGAATCAATTCCCTCTATGGGCTCACATACTCTAGCAACTACTGGATGTATTTGCTGTGACAGGTAGTACTGAGTATCAATAGTAAGATTGTCTTGCTTTTGCAACTGTTCTGGAGCATATGCTCGCTGGTTGGCACTGAGATCTGATCCATCCTAAGACAGGAGACACAAAGTGTGAAAAAAGCAGAATCCACATTCAGTCTATACAAAGGATTATGCTTTGAATATTATGCATTATTTTTTTAACACAAAATTGTTACACAATCATTCTCTTTTGGTTGATTTATTATGCATCCAATACAAATCCAGCAGTAGTAAAAAAAAAACTGCACTGCTGATGCTGGCATCAACTAGCAAGTTCAAGAATGTAAATCCAGCTTGTATTATTGCAGCCTACACGTGCAAATCAGTAAGAGTAGACAGAGTAAACAGTCCCATCTGTCAATTCTGAAATGCACAATGAAAACACATTGTAACCATCAGCCCAGTTAAAAATACACGGAGGGCATGCATTTTGGATTCACTTTGTACTAAGCTAGCATTATCATTTTGCACAACAAGCGAATTCTAAGTCATGGATATCAAAACTGTATCTGTTTTGCTAGGAAGTTTATATTCTTCGATTCTATAAAGAAACAAATAGAATGAATGGTCAGAGAATGGACCACCATTGATTGGCATGCAAATAAATGACAGAGGCAACAGTATCAATATGAAAGAGCAAATTCTGAAATATTTGGAAATACTGAAAGAAACACATGGTGACATCTCAAGCCAAGAGAGAAACACCAGTTAGGGGTTAGAGCATACATTACACTCTTCTCCAACTTGAAAGAGGAAGATAAGGAGAAAACAATTCAATTTGGGAATGCAATAATTAAACTGAAAACAGTATTCATGGAGGGATTAAGTTATCAACTCTAAGAAGATCGTACTCTTCTGGAAAACATAACTCAGTCTGTAGAATCGTATTCTCAGTCCACAACTACACTAGGAAGTTTTATTTTTAATGTGTATCAATAATCTTAGAGCAGAACTTCAAGTATTTTAGCAAACATTCAGTAATAGAAGTAAACCTTAATGGGGATGGGGGGGGGAGAATACCATGGCTAATTTTTTTCCTAAGTACAGTCTCTTTTTTGCCTTTTTTACAGGAAAATAAAACTCATGCATTAACATGACACTTTTTTTTTTTTTTTTTTACGCCAGCTCAGATGAACTACTGGCTTCAATAGGGTCAACAACCATGGTCTGAAAACCCATCACTAATAAAGATAAACTGCAAGCCACTGGTCCCTCCTACTCCTTTCAGACAACTTAGTATTCAGAACAAAATTAATTTAGGACTATTCAGCTCATCCAGCTGCTTTGCAAAAATAATTACAATGCAATTCCTTCAGCTCCCTTCTTTCAACAAGTACATTCTTCTCTTGTATTGTGCCATTGCTCAGCCGTACCCGTGGCCCAGCTCTCTTAAGTCTTGGCAGTTTCGACAGGCATAAGAACTCTCAATCGAATAAAATACAGTATCTTTCAGTTTTTAACAATGAAGGAGCTGAAATAGTGGTCCACTACAGAAGTCACACTGTCAAGTCTATCAGTTTGGTTGATCTAATCCAACCTACACCTTGTTTTTTTAATAGCAAATCCAAAGTGGAGTATGTATTTGTGATATAATGTTAAATGTTTATAAGATAAACACGTGAAAACAGAAAGTTTCTCAAATTCCCCAGTCTATCCAAAGGAGGTACTGCCAGATCCAATGACTATGAATTGAAAAGACACAGGTTGAGACTGAAAGTAACAATGACACTATTTAAGCAGCACCAACCATTAGCTTTCCAAGAATGACAGGTCCTTCATCACCACAATTTTGTTCTCCTTAAAACAAAGACTGGATACTTTCCTTAAAAATAGGTTCCAGTTTCAGGCAGAAATTAATTCAGGGGAATTTTATCAGCCACCATATCAAAATAGTCAGATGAGCTGAGCTGAGCTGATCACAGTGGTGCTTTCTGGCTTTACAAAACTAAATATAGTACAGAAAACTGACTATTTTAAACTATAACATGATCTCACTACAAATAAATGCCAAAACATTTTATTCCAGGAGTTGAGTTGGTTTTCTTTGCCATCTCTCAAAACAATACCTGCTATTTAGCTAAAGAGATTTTTACCTGACAAATGATGTATGACACTGTGTCTCCTGCCTTCACCTTTCGGCCTCCTTGAGAGTTTATCCACATGGCAACGTGCACATGTGGCAAGCTTTTTTTGTCAGGATAATCCTGTGGATCTTTTGTCAATGCCTAAGAGATCAAAGGAGGAACCAGAAACATAACTATGAGAAAAGTATTTCACTTCAGTGATGGAGAACTCAGAACTTTAAAAGACAAGATTACATTGTAGCTATCTTCATCCATGTACCACTGACGAGTATGCTTGCAACACAAAAAAATAAGATGGAAAAAATTGTAATAAAGGTATTTTCTAAACATTAAGGTCTAGATACAGTCCTTCATACATTAAAATCACAATAGTTCAAAACAGTTACAGATATAATGCAATTGTTTTCAAATTAAACTACATTGAAGATGAAAACATTATTCAAAATAAAAAAAATGCAGCCAGAGATTACCCTCTCACCCCTGCACCAGTTCAGATCATAAAGTAAACCTCTGTATCAAGTAGTTAAGTGTATTTAACAAGCTCTGTAGCAAGAGGATACAACTGGATTTAATATTTCCATGCATCTCACACTTGTGAGATTCCACAATGAGTTTTTCCTCTACATAAAACACTACATTTAAATATTTACACTTAAACCCATTCTTAGAAACAACTTCTACATTTGACTTAATAGTAAAATACATCATTATTTTCTTTCAAAGTAGCAGAACAAAGGAACATTCAGCATTTAAAATGAAAATTATTCCAGGTATCTTTTACTGGGACACTAAGTACTCTTGGAATATTTGTATCAGAACAGTCTTTTTTTTTAAGTTAACCATAAAGATCACTGATTTCTCTGAACACTCACATGACAACCTGAACACATTTCTGAACTGATTAACACAGTCTTACAGAGCAGATAGATGTCCAGCTGGCAGAAGAAAGACTTTGGATGGAACGAATTTGGGAAATCTCTTCTATGAGAAGCACAAGAGGGGCATGTAATAGCCAATTCATTAGTGAAACACTCCACTGGGGGGAGGTGCTTTTGAAGATAAATATATGGGTTTCATTGAGGACTCATAAAAATAAACCAAAACCACAATGCTGCTTGCTAAAACTCCTGTAGATAACGCAGGTTTACTTCTTGCTGCAGGAAAGTCTTGAACGAAACCTCAAAATTACCATTAGCTTTCTTCTACAGAGCTTTGAAGGGAAATAAACTAACAATAATATGCTTTCATATGGGTTTTCTGGAAAACAGAACACTTAATTCTTTTCCATTGCATTCTTCAGTTATGTATTTTAAACCTAAAATATAACAATTTCAGAGAAAACTTCTCCTGAAAGCATGAGCTATCATGTCATTCTCAAAATGCAGAATCAGTGAGGAAGACAGCAGGATGGGATCAGACACAAAGTTGTTATTCTGAGGAAGCAGTATTAGCCTCCAGCCCCACAAGGTATTTTTTTATCTCGCACCATACAATCTTTGCTGTATGTACTACTCAGTATCTAATAAAACTCCTGATACTTCATGGCATCATAAGGATTAAAAATACTTCTATCAAGAGTCAATATATTCAGGAACAGTGAAGCTTTTGAGACAGAAAAGAGCTAAGAAATCATTTACCTTGTTTATTTCAAACTGATTGATGGGGATCTGGCCATTGGTCACATTTTCTCCAATTTCTATAAGCCGTCTTTGAATATTTTCCACGATTATGTCTCGGGGCTGATCAGAAAGAATCTGACCAATTACATAACTGCAAAACCAGCCCAGAAACGAAGAAAAGCTTAAGACGTACAAAGCAAAACCATCACAATAAACACAATCCTCTATTCCCCAGGGTTACCTCTAGGAATTAAAGAGCCTAAGGATAAAGTCTGATGCAAAATCTTTCAAAATTTGCCAAGATATTTCATGATGTGTTTTATCTATTTACTTATTTTACTAAAAGCAAATTATTGTAAATAGTTCTAATGTTAAACAGTGATTTGGAATTGTTGAGTGCAACTGGTTTCTATTTTCTGCTCCCGTTTAATTTTGCCATTTATTATTCCATAGCAGGTATCTTAAGATGGAGGAGAACATATCAAGTAAGCAAAGTCTTGCCTATTTCTGTAAATGTGGTTGGAAGATCTGCCAGCTGCAGAAGAGTTAGTCACTAAAGAACACTCTCAAACATTTGTATAGCTTTAATTACTAATACATTCCTAACTTGGAAAAATTTGCTTCTATTATGATGCATCTTTTCTTAGAAAATGCAAGTCTTAAGAACAGTAAGCAAGTGTGGGGTGTATTTTTACAGATGTAAAAAAGTATTCAATTTTGGATATATTCGGACCACAATTTATTTAAGTTTTCAAGAGGCAGTACGCAATGTAAGTTGAGTCAGCCCCCAGATGACCACCTCTCAACCCACCCTTATTTTCCTTCTATAGTGATAAACATATTCTTTCTATTGAATTCAAGCATGAAAATGCCCTGTGCAATGACAACTAATAAATCATCAATCCAGTATCCATCATAATGAAGTATCAGAGGAGTTTCATTTGAGAAATGGAAGAAAAACAGTTCTGGGGAAAGGGATCATCTCCGCAGGCTGCACCCAGTGCACTTCCAGCTTTATTAGATGATGATGAAAGAGCTAACCACCAGCTTCTTTAACCACCTTCAAAAAAACCCAACTGACCTAAACCCTATGACTCCAAATGCTTATAGCACATACCATTTTCACAAAATGTCAGCTGCGGTCTATTAAACTGCCTATACAAAATTGTGACAACTCAAATGCACAGCTTCCACAGAAGATGCAAAAACAGATAGTGAAATTAGAGACATTTGGACTGGAACAAGTATAATCTTGTTACCAGTGCCAAAATCTAATGCTCACCATCTCCTACAAAAATCAGTTAAGATGCTCTAACACTGATGTTAGCTACCAGTCTGCACTGTTCAGGAAACAGGCATGTGATATCAAAGGTTTATGAAGCACATACTGTTTAAAACAGAGCAATGAGGATAATGCCACAAAGAAACTCACTTTCCAGTCTCTTTTGCAAGATCGCACCAGTCTCTTCGAACTATATCCAATCCTTTCAGTTCTTGTTTAGTTACGTATTTCCCATCTCCTGTTGGTTCCACAGTCAGAGCAGCATATTTCTTCTTCTTTAACAGTAGCAAGGACTTAAAGACTCCATCAATATCGATTTCCAACAATTTATAGAGCTTGTTCACTTCACTTTTGACCTGCAAATGCACCAACATGAAAACCAAATGCAACACCTTAATAACTACAGAAAAATTTAACTTCCATCTAAAAGCCTATTATTCTTAAGTTTTAAAACAAGTAACATTACACACTGTGCTTGCATACATATTTTAAAGACTGGTGAGATGTCATTACTTGTGAAATTAAGTACACAATAGTAACTATAAGCTACTATTAAAATTAAGGTTCACCCACTGGCTTCTTCAGGATTTATAGTTTGGTATATCTAACTCCCTAACATAATTAAGCAGGGCAGAAAAGCATGGGACTGCATGTGACCTTGCAGATAACTGACTCCAGCCTGTTTCACTAGGGCAGCTACTCCATCTAGCCTCTCACATAAACTAAGCAAATAAGGGATTTCCAAGTAAGGATTCACTTTCTAGAAAAAGATAAGAGATGGTCTCTTAGAATATGGAATTGCTTTATAAAAAATATTTAAATATTTATTTATACTCTTCCCCACAATATACCTACTTTTTCTATAGCACATCAGCGAGAGGAAATGGTGCCATTTTTCTACACACATGCCATGTCTTATCCACATACAAAACCTTGAAACTGCGCTTGATATGTTGTCTTAATATAGCACTGAATATCAAGAGGATCCACATCTCTTGCCTCTAAGAGGACAGAAGTGCAATAGCTCAAACCAGCATGTACCTTCAATAACAAACTTTGGTTCCAGCACACATTCACCCACTCACTGGCTCAGCTAAAAAGCTCTTTCTTCATACATTTTCACTTTACTTTCTTCAACAGAATATCTGCATATCACTCCTCAGACATCCTGTTCTGTTTTCACCTGTTCTACTCTCCCCTTCTTTCCTCTACAGCTTTCTTTCCTCCTTGATTTTCAGGATCTCCCTATCCTTTTATTCCATTATTTCCAGTTCTCTTGTTGGAGCCCACCAGTTATGAACTATCCTTTTTTCATGCCTCGCTTAAGTCTTATACAAATTAGTTTCTCTACCGTCTAGCACACGCCCTCGCTAAGACAGGAACAGTACTTTCAGCATAAAATCTCATTGGTCATCTATCTAGATTTGGGCATGCATTACCAGTTTTAACCAAAACTCTCCTTACAATTTTTCCATGTATATGTATACAGATACGTATATGTGTGTATTTATTTTTTTCTCACTTAGATCTCAATTTTTCCTAGTGCAGGAACTATTATCACTTTTAATACTCCAAAGCTATCCTTTAGTGTTTTATATCTCTTGTATATTTTTAAGTTGTGAAGGACATCATGAGGCTAAACCATTTTGTCAAGAGCTTCATGTGTTGTTCATTGAAGCAAAACCGTCTAAGAATTTTTCTGCCTTTTAAGTATTTTCAATTATTTTTTTTTTACATCATACTAATCAAGTGCTTAAAAACCAGCAACAGTGAAGTACTGAATGCACTGGCAAATCTGATTCACAAGGATGCATAGAAAAATGAAGAAATGTATGAAATTCTGATGAGTAATGACTGAAAGGAGCATGAATATAAATAATGGGGAGGTTAAGGGTGGGAGTGAACACAACAAGAAACCTGTGAGACAAGGCATTAGATGGGGAAAAAAAACCAACAGAAGGAAGATGAGAGAATTTTCTCCAACAGAAAAACAAAATTAATCTCTCAGAGGAATACTTCATCACTGAAGACAACCTATAAATTCACACTTTACATCAGAAGAGGGGTACATATGCTAACTGCTCTCAGAGTAATTGTCTGGATTAAACCTGTGTGTCTTCCATACAGTCTACATTAAAGCAAAAATATAATGAATGCAATGTAAATATCCCTCATCTCCGAACATGAATTTTTTGAAAGAAATTATTAAGCAATACAACGGTGTCATTTCTTAAGAGTGTTTCTTATCAACCGATAAAATTCTCTATCCTTAGAATTTTTATATGAATTATACAAAATGAGGAAAACCTAAATGATAGAAGTGCTTGCAAAAAGTCACTACACTTTCTTGAGGAATAAACAAACAAACAAGAAACATGTGAAACAAGAAACAAAAACCACTTTTTTATGTCACAAAAAGAATATTGAGAGCCACAACTTTCACAAGTACGTTGCTAGGTTTGAGAGTATGCTTATTTACAGACGTAAGTCTATTCACTTTTAAAATCAAGTACACAACATGAAAACTTTAATCAAAACATGTCTGGTAAAACAAAACAAAACAAAAATACCCCAAAAAAATCCCAACAACGCAAAAAACACCCTAAAACAACAACAAAACAACCCAAATCACCAACAAAACCAAAACCAACAACTGATACAGGATACAGAAGTAATTAGGATAAAAAAGTCTGAGATTTCACTCTAAAAAAGAATCATTATGCAGGTGACAAGTTCAAAAACCTGTTTTCTCAGTAAACCTGAAGCAAAGTCAGAAGTATTTAACCTACGGTGATGATCCTGTCAGCCTTTAGAAAAATTATTATTAACTGTTCCACTACAACAGTTAGCCACAAATAGGAATATGGGGATAAAAACCAAACTAGAACGAAACCACACACAGACACAGCTAGAGTAAGGTCAAACTTTCTTATATTGTGCTGTATATACACTTAAAATTTATACATAGTCTTGTATGGCAAACAAAATAGAGAGACTGCTTTCTTCCACGACACCAGCCCTCTTGCTACTCAGTTATGACATCAAGATATTAATCCTTTTTCCATGCTCCTGAGATGCATCTACTTCTCAAAGTACCAACTTAGCATAAAGGCAAAAGTATTCTAACCCCGCCCCCAGACACTCTTGCCTTAAAATTACATGACTTTTGTTTAATACTATAAAAATCCCTTTATGTTTTCTTGAGCTTCCATAGCTCTCATTTTCATCACAATTTCTTCCATCTTGCAAAAACAACTCTTACATCTTTTTTTTTAAGTGTTCTGAAACATTTTTTACTTCCACAATTCCAGCGAGCCACAAAACTTGCACATCATCAACTGCCAACTCTAATCAAAGAGATCTCTTCCATATCTAGTACACCTTGGAAATTAATATTTTAATTTACCACTGGAAATCTGATGGCACATAGAGTGTAATGCATACCACATAACTAAACCAAACTGATAGATACCTCTCACATCAAACCAAAAATCATTAAAATCTAAATTGTGTTCACATCATGAATGGAACTAACATGGAGGAATTTTACCTTACATTTTGGCTTAACAAGTATTCAGATAGTCTCTTGGTAACTTTGGACTGGTAAAAAAGCTCATTATAGAAAGAATGTGTCATTCAATTAAAGCACGATTTTAAACATGCATAAAGTAGCTACACATGAAGACAGGGCACTCTGAACTTTTACTACTCCATAGTGCCCATACCTATGTGTCAAGTGTCAAGTTCTTCCTTACGGCTTACTCTCTGCTTATGCCATGGAGCCCTCTCTTCATACCATCTGTGTTACAACACAGACATGTAGGAAAGCTTTAAAATGAAAAAATTGCTTACCTTGTTCCCCAACTTGAAGACCTCATCCAAATTGGTGCTATTAGTGTTTATCATAATGGAATCTGTGTCTCCATAAATCACTTCAAGGTTCATCTAAATGAAACAAATTGCTTTGAAAAACAAAACAGAACCACTCCATCTTTTTAAAGTCTCAACTTGTTTTCAAGATTCAAAAATATCATTATCTGTATATTATCCCTTAGATATTAAAAAGCAGAAAAATGTAAAGTAAGTTTTTACTGAGAATTCTGTACATTTCATTAAGACATATTTGAATGTAAAGAAACTTAAACCACTGATTTTTATTTTGTTTTTAATCTCCAGGCAGTTGTGTACATAATATAAGTAGTTAAAATTTTATTAAATTAGTGCTAGAAAAGTAAGTCAGTGAACAAGTCCAATCTTGAGAAACAGCAGGAACTCTAATCAAAAATAACTTTAGACTGCTAGGACACAAGATCACTTAGACTCAAAGACTGCTGGACAAATTCAGACAAGGCATTTAGCCAATGTGCTTGAAAGATAATACAACAGTCAAGTATCCTAGCTCTAGCCATCACAATGTTATTGCAAAAAAGACATTGTAGGTTTAAGAAAAAAAAAAAAAGAATACTTGAATACTCTATCTAGTGAAAGTATTGGCTAGTGGATACAGAAACTGAGAATACCACAGTACTGTCCAGACTACGCTGCCCTTCTTATACTTCTTGAACTTATGCATGTGGCTTCATATTTCCATCTTCCTACTCCCATCCTTTTTCTTCTGCTGTAATCTAAACTTAATTACCTGTGTTATTCCCCCCCTGAGTAGCAGATCCTTCAGGGAACAAGGCATTCATTTTGGATAAGGATCTAGCTACTATGACCCACAAGTTTTGTATCCCCAAGTTGAACTATGGAATTACACCTGGAGATGAACACAAACACCTACTTGATTCCTTCTGACTGAAACTGCCCTTCGCATCATCTCTCATTCTGATCCTTGTAACAATTCAAATGCCCTACTTGGAAAAGACTGTATTCAAACACCAGCCAGACTGCCAAAATACTCTGTGATAATGGAGAAAAAACTCTAGGCAAAAAGGCACATAAAAAAGCCTGAGGTGCATATGAAAGGCATAGCAAGGAAAAAGGTGAAAAGAAAAATTGTCAACACCAGTAAATGTCACCAAAAAATGGACAGATGCATCCAATTACATAATACTAACTTGAAAAAATGAAAACCTGATGTCTTCAATGGTGGAAAAATCAATGCAGCTGCAAAAACCCACAGCATGGCTATGTCCATGTTAAACTCCATAGTCAAAAAAATCACCCTGTGGCAGAGTTTAAAGTATGCCAAAAAATAAACTGTAATAAAACACTAGAACACATGGTGTAACAGGTCTATGAGTAAACTCTAATTAGCACTGTTGCTAATTTGCTTGAAACAGTCACACATAGGCTTCAAACAGGGGCCAGATCATATCTGTGGTAGAAAAAGAAAAAAGCTATAATCCATTACGAAGGATTACATTTGTAAACCAGGCATCCTAAGAAGTGATTTCAGGTCTGTTTGGGTTACAGTTCCCCTAGAATAAAAAAATTTCACCAGGTGTGCTCTTTAAGGGTTGTTTTTTAATGAAAAAGCTCAGCATTACCTTTTGCACCATCTCCTTGGTATGCATCAAAATCTGAAATAAAAAAAAATAATCAAAGATTAGCGTATGATATAATTACAAGCTAGCACTGCAAACATATCCATTAGGTTGCTAACTCCAAATGCTCTCACCTTTCAAAACAAAGCAAACCACCTCTCTCCTGGCAACACACAGTCACCTCAATACTCCTATTACATGAGTAAATTCTCATCTGACCTTGCATTAACGCTATTATTAACTCCCCTAAAACAAGATTAAAACAAATCTCAAAATTGCATGGGCACACACATATTCCACCTTAGGAAAAAAAGAACACTGAATCAAACGCTTACATAAAACCTGATCAGAAAGTGCCAGAATTAAGCCTCTTTCAGTAATTTAGGTCAGTGGTCTCCTGCACACCCATCATCTTATCTCTTGACGTCACTGAGTCTTTTCCCCAAAACATCCTATTCAGTACAGCCTCGATGGTGCTCACTTAACAAGAACCTAGTCAAAAGGTTGATTACCCTCGTCATGATCTCAGAATGGGTCATCAAAAAGCAAATTCCTTAGGGAAACTCTAAGTGGGACAAGGAGCTGGGATAGAGACAGGATACCGATGTTGAATCAATAGGCAAATCCATGTGTAACCAGGTTTGTTCCTCAGCCAAGAATGCACTCCAAGTCCCCCAAATGCTTTTAACAGCAATTCTCTGAACCTTAGAAATAGCTATAGAGACATCACATGAGTAGGCTACTGCTTCCATCTCTAACATTGGTCAGCACAGTGGAGAGACGTTGAAGACTGTATCATCTGAAGCCACAGATACAGCTGTAGCGCAGAAATGTCAAAACAGAACTAGCCTGTTGAACAAAATGTGTACCTGCTGCAGCAGGAAGGGATGGGTGAAGTTTGCACAGCTGCATATGAACCAACATCTGATCCATTCCTTCAGTCACCTGACCACATTTCCACTGTATTCCCTATTTCCTATCTCATCAGGATCTTGGTGCTCTGGCACACAGCTCCAGATTCCACCTGGTGAGTCCCAATTCCTTGGTTTCAGTCCTTTCCATCCCACTCAGCATAAATCTCAGGGTTTTTTTCAACTAATCCTGCTACTCACATATACTTTTAATTTTCTTAAAGAGGATTACTTTGAACCACATGTTACAGCAATGATAGATCAGTCTATTAGGTGAATCTGAACAGTGTGGTACTTTAGCTTTAAAGACAGGCAACACACTATTTTAACAGGTTATATTAAATTTAGTAACTTGGTCTAAATTTTATTATTTTTCATACATCCAATTGCAATACTCCTTAGCCATATTTGCCAAAAAGGCAGAACTATGACTTGTAGTCAAGAAGTCTGTGACAAGGAGCTGAGCAGTAGAAATTAGCAGGGATGAGGAAAGAAAAAGGACAAACAGGGAAAAGCTGGCCATGCTCAATGGGAATAAGACCATCTTATGGGAGATCTTATGACCTTCATAAGGTGAAGGAGCTTAAAATCAATCCAAGAGTCTTGACTATGGCGATACTGATTATTACTATTGCAGCAAGCAATTCTGAATTGAAGGTGAAACATCCACCTCTACATAACAGTACATGAACAGATTACAACACTGTCATTCCTTCAATATGAACAGTTTCTTTAATATTTCTGAACCTTCAACCGACCACAGTGATGAACACTAAGGTATGATGCTCCATTATGCTTTTTCAGTTTGTTTTAAATTATGCACCATGGAATTATGCACTGAAAACTATATTGCCCCAGCATTCTGAGTTTCACGACTCTTGACTTTGTAAACTTAATATTCTGTTTCAACATACTCTCCCAAAGTACAAAAACATGAACTAAGCAAACACAACACAGGGTTTCCTTCAAGGCACTTAAGGAAAGGTTAGGTTCCAAACCACAGCTGACTCGCAATGAATGTGAATCCTTGTCAGGGTTATTCCCCAAACACATATGGCTACCGAAGGATTTACACTCTCTGAAGTCAAGTGCAAAACATCCAGTTGGTTTAAAGACCATCCACTGATGCAGCAAACTAGGTACTTGGACAATGCAACGCCTGAACTCTGCTGAAGTCTCAAACTGCAAAAAACTCATCTGGTCTCAATCTCTTATGTAGACAAAGAAGAACATGGTGAAATGGTGAATCTTAACTGCAGATTCACTCTAGGCTATACGTGCTCAGACGCACCCGATTCCATTTTAATCAGAAGCTTAAAAAAGATATTCCGCTCCTATTCATCTCCCAGTGAGCGATTCAGATGGCACCACCCCACCACCTTTGCATGGAGTTCTGAAATTATTCTAAAGATATGTACTTCTGGTACATGACATCAAATTTCATACACAGTAATCAGAATTCCAGTTTATTAATACCCCCCCCTTTCTCTCACTTATTAGATAACTCCTACAGAGAAAGGTTATACCTTTCCCCTGGTACTCCAAAAACAAATAGGAGTCCCTGAAACAAAAAAATGGACATAGAAATGAAGAGTTTACATATAAAAGAGAAAAAGGCCTACCATTTTTCCCTTGATTATCTGTGGCATTTTCTACTTCATTCTCCGAAATAATGCTATCTAATAATAGCTGGAAAGATAACACTATTTTCTGTTAAAATAGGATTATTCCCCACTGAAAAAAAAAATATATATACATATGTATATATATTTGGCTGTCCAAAGACCATTTCTCAGTTGTCTCTGAGGACAGCAGTGGATGTAGGCAATAACAAGAGGGTCACAGACAAGTTAGCTTCATCAAGTGACTGGCATATGCTAGCGCTACCCATTCTGACAGGAGATCACTTGTAAGTGCCAACAGCTACAAAACAGAAGGTTATAAAGGCTTGCTAAATTCATTAATAAGGCAGTCGGTAGTTATCTGATTTCACAGCAACACCTGCATATTTATCTTCTCATTACCAATTGGATGATGAATTTTTTTTCAAGCACATTTCAAAAATCTGCCAACTTCAAGTGTAGAAAAAAAAATAAACTTTGTAGTTAATTTTTCCCTTAACAAAGTACAGCTGTTGAGAATAATTGTTCAAGATCTTACCCTGTAATGTCAACTGCAGCAGAACAAAGAGTATTTAATTAGCAAATCTATCCAGTAATTCAACACCTATTATATAAAATGCCTTCGTGATTTTATTCAGGATAATTTGCTAAGAGGGTTATTACTGACATTCAGATGAAATTTAAAATTCCTACGCAAGTCGAGTCATAATAGCAGTAATGATCCCCCCAATCAGGAGATACTGTGTCACACAAGGTTCTTTTGCAATGCAGCAGCCGATTTCCTGACTTCTTAATTCCTGGGCTCAGCTCAGTGAGAGCCCTTCATGCCAATATTTCAGTCAGCAATACATCCTTAATGGGACTCTATTAAAATACCTAGAATAAAAATGACTTTTTTTTTTTTTGTTAAAAAGAATGACAGCACTGCTATCATATCAATCATTAGTAGTTTCTCAGAAACGCACAGCAAAGGAAGGGAGGTTTATAGTGCGGCTGGGAAGACAGAAGAAAGAAGGAAGAGAATAGGAAAATTGTTACTCTGTAGTTTCCTTTTGCAAATAATATTGCGCTGCTCATGAGAGCTGGATTGTCTCCTATTGCAGGCAATCCAAGTAGGAAGAATTAATTGCCTGGCAACCCATCTGTACAGCCGTGCCCCCTCCCCCCCAGCAAACATATACTTCTAAAAACCTGTGAACTTCTCAGCAGAGTGAACATCTGTGAAATTCTATTTTAACTTTTTTTCTGGTGAAAGCAAGACAAGCAACACACATTCTCTCACCCATGAACTGTGAGGCGATATAAACTGAAAGACTGTAATTGCGGACAAGCAATCAAACTGCAAAATCCCCTGTCCTAATTCTACTCCAACTAATTACTTAATTAAATGAGGATGTGATTTAAGAAAGAGAATGATTAAAAATAAATAAACATACAAAGAACAGCTCTACTGTTATCCATTACATCAAGTATTTTTAAAAGTTCTGTATTTAAAACCCACTAAAGAATACCTTCCAACGAGAGGATGCTGATGTGAAAACAAGTGAGGATACCTGAGTTAAAAAACAATGGGATAAGGCACAAAACTAACACACTGGAACAAAGATTTCTCCTGAAGACACACAAATTTTTTGTAGATTCCTCGGGCCGCAGACATGAAGGAACAGAAATGGAGACTTAAGACCAGACTGAAAAGACTGATCAGAATGATGACAGAAACATTGCATCAAAGATGCATACAAAGAAACCCCAAACCCAAGTCACTTATGCATTCACTTTGTATAAGGAGAAAAACTAACACTGCTTAGGGCCTTGGCAAAAACTGTATTTTTGAAGACTACCTGTAGTTATCTAGTGTAGACCTGGTATTTTTTTCCACCTCAGCTGTTTACTTGTGCAATTATATAGTAAGAAAATCATTCTTTAGCAATTCATATTAGCTAGTTCTTCCTGTGATGCAGAGGAATAAATGGGCAGGAAGAACTGTGTTCCAGTATGTAACACCACTCACCAATCTACAGAAGTATTTCTGAACCTCTGCATTTTTTGCAACCTATTCATTAGCTCTGCTCATATTTTGTGTAAGTACCTCTAGCACTGATAAACTATGGCCACAGGATGCTGCAAAAAGATTTTATTAAGGAGCATTTTCAAGAAAAGTTTCTATCACTGGACAAAAAGTCATATATGCCATAAGCAAAAGAAAGATGGAAGCCTTGTCTGCCACACTGAATGAAGCATCATAATGCAGCCTTTCCGTTAGACAATGGGACTTGATTTAGAGAAATTTGAGTGACCGGATTTAAGCAGTTAATAAATAAGTTTGTTTCAAAGAGCATTTACTGAGTATCTGCTGTACTTAGAAATACACCCCACTGCCAAAATTTTCCTTTTTCTCTCCCCACCCTCCCCCCCACAAATGCTGGAATTAACTGTCCATACTCCATCCAACAAAGCTGACAGACATTAATACAACTTTGACAGATGCTGTATATAAAAGCAGTACTGGATGGTGCACCAAAATCAAAGGAAGAATGGGTCCTAGGGCTGATGCAGTGTACACAAAGATCCAGTGATACATGTTTGCATGCCAACAAAAGGTAGTATCTCCTGCCTCTCAAACAACAAAAACACAAAAAGGGAGCAGCAGAAACATGCTGAACAACAAAGATCATGTGTACCTTTGTCACATTTTGACAAGGAATGCAAAGATGACAGTAAAACACTGAAGATGATGATGTGAATCAAATTACAATTTGCAGGCAATGTTCCCTTGGTGCCAGAAACAATATCTTTAAAATTCTACAGTACCTCTATTTCAAGTATTTGTGGTGAGTTTTGCTGAAGAGAACAAGAAAACCAGAATTAATTCCTTACTAAGCTCTACAATTATTGGTTATTCTGCATAGTATATTACAAACCATGCCATACTACAGCAAATTTCACCTATTTTGGAAAGGATTCTTTTGGTATTAGGGTGAAAGAAAAACAATGAAACATGCTCCTACAGCTTTGGACGAAAGTTAAAAAAAAAAACCAACCAAAAATCCAGCCAACCAACCAAAAAACAAAACAGATCAAAACCCAAAACCCAACAACCAGAAAATAAACCCACAACACACCAAAAAAACCCAAACCTCCTGTGTTGGAAATTCATTTAAAATCTTGGAAATGGAAAAACTGAGTGGTCAGCAATGAAGTTGAACATTCAAGTGCACAGAAGATAACTGACCCAGTTCTGACCCTACTTTGTGTTCCCAGAAGCAATAATACAATGTCTGGGTGGATAACTAGCTATGAAAGACACCAGTATACCATGGGCATCTCCTAAACCTCCAGAGTCAGTAACGCTCCTTCCAGAGAAACCAACCACCAGAACCAGTGACAGTTCCTAGGGAAGCACTGGGGTTCACAGCCCACCCACAGAACTATTTTCTTTCTGACCACCTCTTTCAAAACTGAAAACCTAAAACAAATGAAGGAGCAGGAAAATTTTTTTCCTGTTTCACTCCTTGAAAAAACAAGATTAGCAACACCTAAAACCCCTTGAAGAACATGGTACTCAAACCAATTTCAGCTCATTAACTCTTATGAATATTTTTTTATTTAAATCCATTAAATACATCTATGCTTGATGAACATTTTGTACTTAACTGTAAGACGCACAGGTAGCTTTGCTTAATAAGACAACCTTTTGTGCATTTCAAGTACACTGCAACTACATCAAAAGCTAACCGTATCACAAACCACAAGTAAAAACACTTCTAATAAGCAAGAATATGACAAGCATCATTTACCATTTCCTAATAAAACCAAAACATGTGTTAAGTTATTCAATATTTAAATGCATACAGACAAGTATATCCTCCTTAGAGAAAACACCGGCATTTGTTTCAGTGAAATGAACAAACATTTAGACAGGAAAGCTTTATTTTGCTTTGTTTCCCAAATTGAATTGGTCTAACACAATCAGCAAAACAGGCTCAGTCTTTCACTACGGAAAAAAAATAAGATTACAAGACCAATAAATAATTAAAACTATTTACTCATAACCCAAGGTTTCCTGTTTGGCTAGACAAGTTAGAATCCAGTCAAAGCTTAAACCACAGCACAAAGATTTTCCTCCAACAAACAGCAAAATCATAGAATCACAGAATGGTTTGGGTTGGAAGGGACCTTAAAGATCATCTCGTTCCAACCCCCTGCCACAGGCAGGGACACCTTCCAACAGACCAGGTTGCCCAAAGCCCCATCCAAGCTGGCCTTGAACACTGCCAGGGATGGGGCATCCAATACTTCACTGGACAACCTGTTACAATCTAGGGAAGAACCACCATACCATCCTCCACACCAGGTTTAAGTTAAACTACAGTTGTAGAAATCATCTTTCAAATATATAAGCATGTCTCTGTCTTGAGCTGACAGGAATGTAAGCAGAATCATAGAATCAACTATGTTGGAAAAGATCCTTAAGATCACCAAGTCCAACCATTACCCCAAGACTGCCAAGTCCACCTCATGTCAGTGAGGGCCTCATCTACACGGGTTTTTGAACACTTCCAGGGATGGTGATTCCACCATTTCCCTGTGCAGCCTGTTCCAATACCTGATCACCCTTTGGTGAAGAAATTTCCCCCAATATCCAATCTAAACCTCCCCTGGTGCAGCTTGAGGCTGTTACCTCCTTTCAGACAGTTGTAGAGAGGGACAAGGTCCCCCTTTGTCACTTCTCCAGACTAAACAACCCCAGTTCCCTCAGCTGTTCCTCATCAGACTTGTGCTCCAGATCCTTTACCAACTTTGCTCCCTTTTCTGGACCTGCTCCAGCAACCCAATGTCTTTCTTGTAGGGAAGTACTGTCTCATCTCCCAGGTAAGTAAGTTACTCTCATAGCCACATAACTAGAAGTCCTAGAGAAATCAGGGAGTAGGTCTCAGAATCAATAAATATTTTTTTACAACTATCAAATATTTCTGTAAACCAGAAAAAGTAATAAAGCTAATACTGTGAAGACTGATGTATATTTTAATGCAGTGGATAAACTCAGTGCACTATTCAAGATGATAAAAAATTCCTTGAGAATCAAATCTCCCCTCCCCCTTTTCTTTTTTCTTTTTTTAGTAAAAAGCAGAAAACAGGACTTACAGCTCCGTAAGGCTTTTAAAGAAGATTTCATTACAGAAAGAAAGGTGTGTCCTAAGAAAGGCCCTTTAAGGCAAGAAGAGAGTATGGACTTGGCAGGAAGTAAACCAGTATTACCTTTCTAAGGCTCTCCTGGTCAGCATCTTTTATCTAATAAGGACAACTTGTGTGCTTGTAGAAAATGGAATACCTGGGGGAAGACAAGCAAGTGCTAACGACAAAAACAGATGCAGAAAATACTTGCTACCTGATGCGTATCCTTAAAAGAAGGACTTCTGAAAAACACAGCCTTTTTCTTGAAGAGCCATAGGCATTTTGCAATAGGTATACTGAACAGAGCAAGGCAACCTCTTTCTAGACACAAGTATATTCACTGAAAATGATCCTGAAATTTTAGAGGAGATGAGAGGACATGCTAGTCTTGGAAATGAATAGACTGTGTGTGAACACTGTGTCCATCAAAAAATCTAAGTAAGTGGTTTGAACTGCTTTAAAACTAAACTGTTCTTTCATCACGACTAAGTGGTTGTCTATCAAAGCAACGTCTATTCAAATTCAGAAAAGTATTTTAGCCTCCAATTACCCTCCAAAGAAAGTTCTCTTACCTAATTTCTTAAATGTCATGCAAGATTTTCATAAACCATATAATTTTGTTTCATTAGATTAGATGTATTTAGACAACATGACAGTTGCTTTTATCAAGTTAACAATGCTCATTCATCCTCCATGGTTGTACAGCTGGTGTCTGCAGCAAGGTTTTGGGTTTTATGTTCATGGACCTCCCTTTGAGGACCAAGAATTGCTTGGACAAAGCAGGAGCCACCTGACTACATGGGGCAAAATGATCTGTGCCAAGAGGCTGCCCAGCCTGGTAAGGAGAGCTTTAAACTAGGACTTATGGGGACAGGAGTGCATGTCCATGAGAAAGTTGAAAACCACCATAGGAAGCAAAGGGTGGGGCATGATGTGAACAGCAAGGACCTTGTAATCAACAACAAAGGGCTGAAAAGGGCCCTCTTCAAGCATATCCATGTAAATAAGGGAATGCCAACAGCACAATGTTACAGAGAAAGCTCTCGCACTTTTTCAGTGCATCAGCAGGACTGGGTGCCTCTCTGAAGGGCCTGTACACTAATGCATACGGCATGGGGAACAGAGAGGAGGAATTAGAATTCTGCATGCAGTTACAGGGCTATGAGTTCACTGGGATTGTGGAAACATGGTGGAAAACAGGATGACCACAGGAGGTTCCTGAGGACTGGAAAAAAGCAAATGTCAAAGCTACCCTCACAATGGGCAAGGAGAAGGAGATTGCAGGGAACCAGAGGCTAGTCAGCCTCACCTGAAGCTCTGGGAAAATGGGACGGAGCAACTACTTGTGAAAACAATGGTTTTCCAGACACACAAAGCACAAGCAGCTGCTTGGCAGTGTTTGGTGTGGATTTACAAAGGGGAAATCATGTTTAATCAAGCTGGTAGCCTTCTGTGAAGAGATGAATAGCTTGGTGGACAAGGCGACAGCAGTTGCTGTTGTTTATTTCAACCTTAGTATGGCTTTCAACACTGTCTACCATAGCATCCTCAAATTAGATCTGTCCTGTACATTCAGTTTCCTAACTACACTGGGATGGTCAGGTTTCCACTGAGCTACTCAAATGCAAAAGATGAGAGATCAGGTGTAACAAATGCCCAAAGGATTCACAACCGTATTTAAAAAACAAAGCATGTGGTGAAAGAAAGTCCTGATAGGATTGCCCAAAGATGCAAAAAACCAGAGAGAAAATCTGATCTGCTATACGAGGAATCTTGAATCTTGTTGCATCAAAGAGAAGTAACAGAGTTAAGTTTTTCATCATGCAGGAGCATATACACGTAGTGCTGGAAACCAGGAAAATTGTTGCTGCAAGTAGAGAAACATTAGTCTTTGACATGGTGCCACCTTTCCTGGTTACAACAGATAACTGAAGGAATTGCAAAGATTCCTCCAATTCCAAAGAATGATGAAACCTGAATTAAATGAGCACTTGGAACAAATGAAGATTTTTATCAAGGTATCCCTGCAGGACTAATTAACTACCAGTGCTCAAGTCTCAGAAACTCATAACTACATTTGGTACTGATCAACGTAGTGAAAAAGTAGAAGCAGGGCAGGTACCTTCTCCAGTATGTCCAAAAGCAGCCACTGTACTGATCTGGCTCCTACACAGTCTCTTCAGACTAGCCTCTGCAGCAGCCCTTAACTGCCTTCTTAAGGTGGTATCAGGGAAAGAAAACAGTTTCAACTCTATATGGGACAATTAACCTTTCCTGCTGCTAGGAAGCAGGAATCCCTAGGCAGGACCTAGTCATTGCACCAAGAATGTGAAAAGATGAGGAACATGCATAATTAATAGCATGAAGTCTCGGTCAGAGTTCCTATTTGTCCAGTGTGACCTCTGTACAGCAATTGATGAAGCTGGCTTGGACATAGATGGAAAGAGCTCTAGAGTCTGACAGAGTCAGACAGTCTTTTTAGATTCTCTCTTCAAAATGAGGTTCCTGAATTGTCTAGATAGGTCCGACAAAACAACGAAGATGGAGCTCCTCAAGACATAAACGACCCCAAAAAACCCCAAAGTGAGCATTTACAAAGCATATCAGAAATAAAATCTACTGGCCTACCAGATGATTATAAGATGTGTGGCTAATTTCTGCCATACACTTAAGATCTCAATGTAGAAATAAGATTTAAAAAAAAAAAAAAAAAAGCTCATTTAAGGTTTTAAGCTATTTTTAAACTAACTACAAAAAGAAAATTACTAGTTAACAATCCTAAATTGCTTGTTAAATAGGGCTTGCAAGTGTAAGTCAGGAACAGGAATTGTAGGGTGGTTTGGGGCAACTTCACCTTCCAGACTTTTCTTATGAGGACATACAGGAAAAAAGAGCCCATATCAGTGGAGGCTGTTGCCTATCCACAGACATCCACAATAACATAGATATTAGAAACACTTAAAGGAGCTAAGGATGGAAACATATTTGATGTCACGGAGCTCCCACAGAAACTGAAACATGCTCCATGACACAATTTTGTGAGTACTCCAGTTGAGAAAAGCTGAACTTCATGCAAAAGCAAATTCCCTAAAGGGACCACCTTCTTATTAGCCTTTAAGATTTCAGCTGTCAATGGTCAACTGGTCAATTAACCGAAACTGCAGTCTAGGGCATTTTTAATACCATTTGTAGCCCGCATCATAACAAGGACACTTGCACTATTTTTAAAAACAGAACAAAGTTAGAGGCTTATCAAAGCATTCAATTTGATTTTTCAGGACTATGAACTTAGGCAAAGAAATGACAGTTTCCGAAGTTACTTTTATGCATTAGTCTGTTGTTAAGCACTCCATGTACAGCCCACCCATTTCAGGTTTTAGTTTTTAAATTAACAGCAGTATGGCTTCAGTACTAATGAAGCCACGTTGTTAAGGTGTCATTCTATAATACCATAGGATAGGGATTTGTTTGTTAATTGTAAAGAATATGGAAATATGAAGACTAGGAAAACAAACAAATGTATTTAACCTTTCAACGTGACCCTCTAGGAATCCAATCCAAATACTGACTTTTAGCCACATATTGGATTAAAGCAGTGGAGTTTTGCCACTCATTCAATCCACATAATTCACCTAAAATGATATTGCTCAACAGGAATACATTTCTATTCTAATGATGGAAAAACCTTAATTACAAATGCAACTAAAGCATGCTACCTCCATAAATCCATTACCGCAAGAGAGGCATGCTGATTATTTTTTAAATCCTTAATTTGTCATTTAGACCTACTGTTATCTCATTTGTAAAGAATTAAAAAACACATTTGCACAAAACTAGATTTCTAAAACATTAACCATGTTTATAAAAGTCTCACTTATTTCCCTACCATTTGACAGGATTGATTTCATGCTACATACTTCAACTCAATCAATCTTTGACTTTGGAAATTTTCATTGACATTCTTCATCCCACAAATTCTGTTAAAGAAAGAACATCACAACCTAAAGGTTTTGTTTAATCTACAAACATAGCTAACAAGCTTCCCTACTTCATATTACAGGCGTTTGAATCATTAATAAAAACCCTCAGCTTTCACTCATATGCCAAGGAAGCCTTCTTTCAAAGCTCTTTCTTGCTCTTACTTTTCAGTTAATAGAAGGCACCAGCACTAATTTACATTATTGTCACACCAGTCATTCAATATCCTCATTAGAATTATATCTGAAATGAGACCTGCAGGGCCCTGAGATAAGTTTTAGTGCCAACATAATCCAGCTACAAGCATTGGTTGACAGTGGCTTTATTTCATCTACTGCTATTATAGATACAAATGTTGCTAAGCTTCTGTTTAATGCCTTTAGATTACTTCAGGTGCCAAAAATAAACAAACCAACAGACCCCCCAAAACAGAAGGAAAGATAGGGATATGTTATAAGCACAGAAATCCCTCTAGGAATTTTCTGGTATTCGAAGACCTGTTAAGAAAAGAAAAAAACAACAAACAAACAAAACAAAACAAAAAAACCACCAAAACACAACAACAAAAAAAATCAACCAACCAACCAAAACCAAAAAAACCCCACCCCACCCCAAAAAAAGCCCAAAAAACCAAAACAACATCAAACCACCAAAATCACCGAATCACAGACTGGTTGAGGTTTGAAGGGACCTCAGGAGGTCATGTGGTCCAACCGCCTGCTCAAGCAGCTAGAGCTGACTGCCCAGGACTGTGTCCAGACACCCTTGAGTATCTGCAAAGGTGGAGACTCCAGAAGCTCTCTGGCCAACCTCTGCCAGGGCTCGCTCATCCTCATAGTAAAAAAGCATTTCCTGACATTCATACAAAGCCTCCCGTGTTTCAATAAATAAACAAAAAAATGTATCAGTCTTACCATTAAAATGACACAAACAGTGTGAAAAACCCCTATACACATTCCCTTTAAAGGACAGAAGAATATCAAGTGTCCATAAAAACAGAAAGAATGCTGAAATTTAATTTGCTGTGTAAAAAACCCACCTGCCTACCAACCTTCAGGACACTGAAAAGATATTGCTGCTTTCTGACATAGGTAACGCTAATTCTAGAGTGTCCTGATGAGCTACAAAACAAGAGATTTGAATGGATTTTCCCAGGAAATATACATGCAATATGGCTGCTAAGAGACATCTGTTCTCTTCTATAGGTCATGTTCTTTCCTGAGGCAGGGTATCCTGGAGTCCTTTATGTTTATTTATTAACCTAGACATTTATTTTGACCATACGTACACATAAGCATTTATAGGAAGAGATACACTTCAATATTCAAAGTCAAGAACCAACTACAATCTGAGATCAATAAAAATGTTACCTAAAATCTAGAATGGATTTTATTACATCTTTCTCCAGCTTATGATCTTATCATACTATCACCTACAATCTTCGGGGAAAAAAAAAGGGGAAGGGGAAGGCTGAAGTGAACTTTGACAGTTCATCTACTAGCCCATCACTGTATGGTTATTCAGATCAATCACATTTAGGTCCAGTCTATAGTGGATCAGATGTCCCATCCACCTGAACTACTATGATTTTTCTATTTCAGTTCTCCCTTTTCATGCGCAGTTGCTCTGCTACAATCCATCACATAAGAAAACTGTCACAAAGCTGAAATATGGCAAATTCAAAGTATTTGAATATTTATTTGATTAAAGTATAGAAGATTAGCCTTATTTGGTTAAAGTACAGAAGATTATCCAGTAGAAGAGAAAGGTAATTAACATCTGATTTCAAAGCTTTTCAAATGAGCCTCATCCCAACCACACTGTGAGAGTTCTACACTAAAGAAGTTTCTCATTTTCATTCAAAAAGGCACACCTGGCAGACCAACAGTAACTGTACGAAAGAGAAAACAGAAGACAAAGAGGCATTCAGATCAAGTAAAAAACATGTTCCCCACTCTCTTCCATATGTGCTTGCAGTCATATCATCAAGTAAGTAACATCTGACTAAATGAGGTACACTCACACTAACAGAGAAGGGTAATTTAACAGGTTAGATAGAGGAGAAAAGATTTAAATTGCCTGGAAGTTGAGCAATAAAAACAACTTACAAAGCCTGTAGCATACAGACTTCTAAATGACTTTTGAAAAGGGTTTGCTGACACTGCTGGTGGTTGAATTTTTAAGCTTAAAACCAAAACCATCAAGCAGGTAATTTTTCTACAATAGCAGAACAAAATCTCCAGTCTAACCTGGTCATTTACAATGGGCCTTGTCTGCCACCAGGTTACAGAGTTCAGCCCCCAGCACTGCCACAACATGCATGCAGTTGGGCCTTGTGCAAAAGATGTTGTCTACTTCAAGAGAGCATCTGCTGTCTCTGGTATTAAACATTTGTATTTCTGTATACTGCAAACATCCCTTTCTCCTAAGGCTTCTCACTGACCTGCAGAAGACATCAAAAGCAACAGTAGGAACACAAAATGACCAACAAAGGTTTCTGTGGGATGTTTCAAGGATATGACAAATTTTCCAAGCACCTTGGTAATAAAAGGAAATGGTTCATATATTAAAATACCAAAAGTTGTTACCAATACAGAAATTCTACATGATGAGAATACTAAAAATACTGGCTAGTAATGTCTTCAAAAACTGGGTAAACTAACATGGAGTGAAAGTCAGTTTGAGGCTCATGCCAGAGCCAAGCCTACTTAAAAAAAAAGATCCAGGAGAAATATTTAAAAAAGCAAACTATTCGTCTTATTAAAGGATGACATTTCATAAAACCCACCTCTGATCTCAACAGTGAGCAATATCTCAGGGGCTTGTGAGGCAGACATCTTCCACACTAGTGTCTGCCCCTTAGAAAAACCACGGACAGCTATACCCAAGAAGCATAAATGTCCCATGAATCCAAGTCAGCAGTTCCCAGTGAATGCTTGGAAGGAGGAGGTTACGTTTTAAAATAAGCTGTCCCTCGCCCCCCTCTGCCAAAATAACATATGTATCTTGGAGCAGAAGCAGCTTCAGAAAAATGCTCCAATTGCTGCTCCTGCTGCGGACACGGGAATTTATGATGGGCTAGGGGAAGAACCCCACTGGCCTCAACTCTGAAACACCAATGAGGGCTGCATCATAAAGGACTCGCACACTGTGAGGGACTGCCAAGCATACCATAAAACGAGAACACCAAATTACAATCTTAATCTTGCTTCCAAGCCCTGTATTTTCAGCCCTCAGCACAGATTTTTCCCCCCACAGAAAGCATTAGGTATCAAAAGGTTCATAGACTTGGCTCACTGATTGATTCCTAGTCTAACTGATTTGTAAAGCTAATTAAGACATGGCCAAAATGTGTCCATGTCTTACTTAACATTAGTGTTCAAGCAAGTTTCACACAATCTGATTAAAATTGACTAAAAGTGTCTTACTTCAGTAATCACTTAGACGGAATGAATTTTACATTAGCAGGATCAAGCACACGTCAGGCCTCAGTGGAAATGAAAAGGGCTTATAGTAATAGGATTTATAAATCCACCACATTAGGTTAATGGCTAAATGATTTACATGTAACTTTTCCCCTCCTCCTCACCCTTCAACTCACACACAAAAAAAATTCCTATATTTGGCACTTTTAACTATGAGTGCCAAGGCAAAAACAGCCGTTCTTTTTAATTAGCTGAAAATTAAAAGCCACAAGTGATCCTTCATTAACTCTTTCATGGCAGAAATAATCAATTAGATTTTTATAAAGCCAGAATGCTTGAAGACCCTAATGACCCATTTCAAACAAACACAACGAGCTATCTACATGCGCATAATGAAGCCTGAATGGCTTGAACCAATAAATATGCAACTGATAAACGTGAGATCCTTATTCCTTAGAAAATTGGCAGTAATGGAGTTCTTCATATGACTATTTTCAATTGCAGAGAAGACTAAAAGCTCTTGCTCTTTCTCAGCCAGCAATTCAGTCCAACAGTTAGTAGCAGTTACTAATGATGCTGGAATATAGATGGCTTAAAGCCAACCTTCCCTCTTTGCAAGTGCTGGAATGTCCTACACCATGTGGTAAACCAGGTGCTTTGTTTTGTTCTTTTGGCAGCTGAAGCTTTCATTTTCTAGAAATTTGAAAACAAAGTCATTCAGCTGAGCCCCTGCAGCAGCACTCACTTGCATCTGCTCCATTCACTGGGTACAGGCGTGGAAGAAGTTCATCTGCAAGTCCTACCTGTCCCCCACCTCTCCCAAAAGCTAATACCAGGTCAGGTGGGAAGAGTGGAAGTTCAAGTTAAACGCATGCCACCCTATATTCAGCAAAATTAATTAAAAATTGTCAGATAACAAGGTCAACATTTCTCAGTGATACAGTGCTTTGCATTTTCAGGTCACTGTACAGACATTAATAAATGAATCCAACACCAGGATTAAGGTTAACTGCCAAGACCATATGCTTAAAAATAACTTATCAAGCATCTACCCGTTGTCACCAGGCACAATTACATTATCACCACCTCACTTTCTTTTCATGGCATTAGGAGGCCAGCCAGACAGTTGAGCAGCATCCCCTCGTTTACAGCCCAGGTTAGAACACAAGGACCCTATGCATCCAGGGGTATCAAAAAGTTAGGGTTTATAGACATCGGTCAGCTTGTCTTAGGAAATTAATGCTATTTATTTACACTGCAAACAAGGGCTATGTTAGGTGCAAGCACCTCAGAAGGAAGCTGCTTATTTTCCAGCCTGGGCCCAGTGGCCCAAAAGCAGCAGCACCAGCAGAGCCTGTCCCCAGTCCTCCCCTCTCCCCCAGTCCTCTCCTCTCCCCTGACCGCCGCCGGGGTGTCGGGTTCACATTCTTTCCCCACAAACACTTGTCCCGTGTCACACAAAAGAGTGACCAACAAACCTGATACATGGCTGTTAAATTCAGACAGCAAGGCACCACACAATGACCTTTAGAAGAACGATATTAACAGGTGGCTGGTGTCTAATACAAATAATTATATTACACTTAAGCAGCATGGACCAAAGTGGAAACACATTGTCTTGTCAGCAGCAATTGAATAAGCCAAAGCAATGTTACCAGAATACCCTTTTAACACTCCCCTTTTACGTCCCCAACTACAGAGAACACCTCCTGTTGCAGAGCGTGGCCGATGAGCTCCCAACCCTATCGCAAGGTATTTAGCTGGAAACTTTCACCAGGTTATCTGACATTTCCATCTGTAAGCAGAGAGCCCTGCCACCCTTTGAAGATCACACAGAAATCCTTCACAATTAAATCAAGCACTGCTTATTAATTTACTCCGTCTTTCCTCTTGGAAGCCATCCACTGAAAATACATCCCTACTTCAATGAAAAAGAAAGACGCTGGTAACATAGGTGCTCCTCAGCAAAGTTCTTAAAACCCTGGAAGAGAAACTACGCTACAAGTGATCAAATTAATTGCCCCTGCTCACTAATTAGTTTTTCCAACATCAATCATCTGAAGTTAGCAACAGTTTTCATCAACCTTTAACCCTGAGATGAATCACTGTTTTGACAAGGCAGACAGCTGTGGCAAACAGCCACAACATTTTGGGACAGACAGCGATTTCCGACCATATCCACAGCCAAATTCCACCTTGCTGGGGTGCAGAGGGGACACACGGCATGCACCCCCGGCCCTACAAGGCTTGCACAGCCTGGGTTCATGTCGCCGGCAAGGCAGGCTGTGCTGCGCAGGGCCAAGCCGCAGATCGGTTTCGGGTCAGCTGCGACAAGCCGACACTTAAGCTGCTTAAAGGCTTCTCATTCTTCGCTTTAGAAAGGGGAGGGCAGGTTCAAGGACACGCCAGCCTGTCTAGTGTATGGTAGGGAGAAAGCTAGGAAACCACACATGAAAACAACAGGGTGAGCGGTAACATACACCTCAAATGTTCACACTAATGGATGGCTGAAGCACTTGGAGAAACAACAAAAAACCTGCCTACAGAGAAATACATAGAAGAGACACTGTTTAATGTTTCATGGTGCAAGCTACCTCAGCCTTCTGCTCCTACAGCAATAAGCCACAAGCAGCACATTCATTAGTTCGTTAGAGAGCTGGTGGTGAACACTTTCTTTGGGCTAGAAGAGCAGCACAGGAAAAGAACAGAGGGCACTGGTGCAGGATGCTCCACTGGTACAGCGGAGCAACTGCAAACCAGCATGCATGGAGAGAGCATCCTGACAGATCCAGAACAACACCCGTCCCTTCCAACCTCCCGGGGAAAATGAGGTCCTTGCCCTCGGGGCAGAAAATGGCCCCTCCATTTGGTTTAGTCAGAAAGCAAGTCAGAGTCTGGCCAGCAACTCCCACTTCCATCCTCTTGACAGAAAACCCGGTTTGCAGCAGGCAGGCGGATGCTGCTGGATGGCACCTGGATCGCCCTGGAGTTCATCAGCAGTCTGTCCTCCCCTCCTGCCTTCTGGCACCCCCTCTTCACCTACCCCACACTTCAAACACCTCACTTTAATTCAAGTAGGTGTGAGTTGCATTTTACACAACAGCTTCGGGAACTTAATTCCAGGCTCCCAGCTTGATCTACAAGCAACACGGTATTCAACTAGACAGGCCAAAGAACAAGAGCAGTGGTAACGGCAAATTTGGGAAGTGACTGACAACTCAAAATGTGGATGGTTTGGCAGTGAAGACATCTAACGCTTTGGCAATGAAGGGAAACAGAAAGAGAGCTATTGAAACAAACAAGAATTTGTAAGGAAGGAAAGTTAGCAAGAAATAAAATTCAGTTGTACAATAACCCCTCCAATATCCTTATACATGTGAAAGTGCCTAACACCTAGGCTGCGAGCACACACTGCTGGCTTATGTTTAGTTTCTCATCAGCATGCCAAAGTCCCTCTAGATAGCATACCTTCCCTCCCAGCATGTTGATGGCACCACACGGCTTGGTGTCGTTGGCAAACTTGCTGAGGGTGCACCCAATCTCACTGTCCATGTCACTGACAAAGATCTTAAACACTGACCCCTGAGGAATGCCACTTGTCAGTGATCTCCACTTGGACATTGAAGCATTGACCACAACTCTTTGGAGTGCAACCATCCAGTCAATTCCTTTTCCACCAAGTGGTCCACCATCAATCAGAACAACTTTGTTATACCTCTTGACTATGTGACACTTGGGGTAAAAGGGCCCTTTGTTTTCTTCTTTTTCAGAACAGCGTTCAGGCATTCAGGCTTCCCTGACACTTGAATAAGGAGGTGCAATCCACCCAGGCCACTCTTAAGTTTTTAATAGCTTAACAAAAATACACTGGAACCTAAAGCAAAGCATATCTGCTGCGCATCTGAAAGACTATAATTACTAGGTGCATAACTCGATCATACGTTGTATTCCTGAGGCCTCTCTCTCCAGGCGTGCTACGGAGAAGCCAGGATGGTCAGACTGAGTATGCAAAAGAGAGATAGATCCTTCTGGGCAAGCTGGACCTAGTTCACAGGCAGAACTGCCTGCACATATGCCACCTCCAGTGACCCACCTGTAGCAAAACTTCAGGGTGTGTGGACTTCAGGGTTTTACAAAGAAGCTGCAAGCACAGGCTTTGACATCAGCAAGCAAACACCTTTCATTATGTACTGCAATTTTTTTTGACATGAGATCGCCAGCAAAAGCTGCTGGAAGTGGAAGAAAGTCATAATAAAATTAAAATCACATTGTCAAGCATTTGTTCTCAGCCACACCTATCATACAGTTTTGATTCAAAAAGGAATTGGGGTTTTTATTAATTATGTCAGTTCGTACATGAACACATTTTTAAGGGAAATGAGTAGTCCTCAGTGAAACTGAACCCAACTGGCATGTTGTTTTATCTAGCACAAACAGTTATACACTGTGTCACACTATGTACCGATAATGTAAACGTCAACACAGTCAAACAACAGCAAAGGTCTATCAGAAGTCCTAACTTAATTCATTCATGACATTTTCCTACCAGCTACTAGGCAATCAGGTTTTGATATGCACACATAGTGCCCACAAAAGCCACCAAAGCACACCTAGATCAATATGACGTATCTTCTGTTTCACATCTCTGCAGATTAAAATTGCACTAGCCCAATAGTTATAAAGCTATTTTTCATTAAGTATATAGTCACACCTTGATGCTGTACTAATATCTATGCAGGTCACAAATTAACCCCAAAGCCTGCCTGTCAGTTCAGAAGCATGTGTTAGAAAGGTATCAAAACCTCAGAATTCATCCATGCAAGGAATATAATTAGGAAATGCTTGTAAGAAGTACTTTTTAAGCAATCACTCAGAATTGTGATAACAAATAATACTGCATGAAGGAAAGACATTTCTTTCACATTTATTAACAGATTCACAGTAGGTATATTTACCACATGCCTCAGAAGACCCTGAGCTTTGTAGGGATACGAACATTACCTTGAACTACAGACAAGAACAAAAGACCTGAAGAATACACCTTCAACTTATCCATTTTCTCAGTATTAATGGAGTCTTAAAGAAGGGGAAGACTGTAATAAACTCCTTGGGAACGTCCTCTGGGATTCAGGCACTGGTATAATAATGCTTTGCTGCATATTAGGAAGTGCCTCTTGTCAACCACTACACCCAGAAGACATATCCTGCTATGCTAGAGAGAACTGTGCCCACTGCAGTGGGACAATACAGTTCTTTGTCATGGCACAGCACTTAGCCACCAATGTCACAGGGTCCCCTCCTTGCAACTCACCCTCCTTCACAAGGCCGTACCTGCTACCCAAAAAAACGTGGACCACCCCAATAGCAAAAGCTGTTGAGTCTCCAGTGTATACCTCCAAAATATTCTCTACTTGCACAACAAAGCTTATCTAAGCAGACTGCAGTCCAATGTATTTTCTGGTCAGAACCTCTTATTTCATGTCAGAGCCTGAAAAAAAGGCAACTTGCAGTAAGCATTGAAACAGTCAAAGCCATTCCTAAATGTTAAGATATTTCTGTTTAGTCCATTAGGAATTTTTCTGTTTAGAAAATTTATTTAATCCCTTCAAAAATTCATGACATGAGGTACTATCCAGAAACCAGAAAAAATAAAAGCATACGAAATTTCTTAACATATTCAGAGAGGAGAAATTAATTATAGCACAGGTAACGTGATCCCTTCTAAGAGTGAGCACAGTCTGAGGCAAGAGACAAACGGATGATCAGAGTTGTACTTATGTAATATACATTAAACATTTCAAGACTGAACGGAGACAAGTGAAGCATTGCTTTCTTCTTACACAATGCTTTAGAGACACAGACTACAGCAAACAATTTTCTTAAAACAAACTGAAGATACCAGATCTTGCACACCTGGGAAGGAATTACAGGAAATGTCTTACAAACATCGAGTACACGAACAGAGAATCCCCTGAGCATTAAACAAAGTAAATACTGAAAGGTCCGATCTAAGGGATTATTGAGCACCAATTTTTAAGTACAAATATTTGTATGTTGTACCAGACAGGTAACACACTGTTCCTCTCTGGCTGAACACACATGACTTCTTGTAACTATGTAGAATTACCCGTATCAAATATATCCAATTCATTCAAATTCTATGTAATTCATCCGTCACATAAATTATAAGACTTCAGTGTGGCAGAAGACTGTAGTGATTCCTTATTGATGTTCCCTTATAACACATGGACCATAAAATTTTGCTAAACAGTCTCTACTTTCAAGCCTGCAACTTCAGGTTGAGTGACAGCATGATTTTTAGAAGCAAGCCATATGATCTTGATTTAATACAAATGATGGGCAATCCACCACCACCTCTGTGCAACTTAATGAGGAATGGAAACATGTCTCATTTATGCTGCCAACTGCAGCAACTCTGAATCTGTACCAACATACACAAGAAACTGATCACGTAAGAGGACTCACAGGACAGTGAGGAGGAAGACATGAATTACAGATCCTGAGCCAAACCACACACATTAGGGACATCAGACATTTACAATGTTTTGGTTCATGGCTCCGGTGACTGGCAATAGTCTCTGCCACAGCAGGAAATCCCAAGAAGAAAATTGCTTCAGGGAGCAAAGCTGAAGCAGCCTGCAACCTACTGCATGGCAAAAAAAGTCTATGAAATCCAGGTCTGTCATCAAGCCCAAGCCCCTAAAAACACACATCATATAATCCTATTCATAAGGATATCTGGCTCCCTTTTAAGTAAGGTGAAGCTGTATTTTTCATTTGGGGTTTTTTTTTTTTTTTTTAGCTTCACTGTCCATGACAGACAATTTGAGATAGATGTTTATTCTCCACTGAGCCTCATTCCAGGGCCCCTTAGCACTATCACGTTAAACATAATTTATGTTTCAAAGAGAACTTCTGGGGGAAAATGTATTTTGTTGGCTCAGAGGAGTATTGTCACGATGGCTGCTTGATTATTCCCTTGAGGTAGACAGACTAAGTAGGAGGCTTTATCATTATTCAAGCAGATGGGTTATTAGACACGACACCAACCGTTTTAGTAGATTCAAACACGGAAACTTGGTTTCAAGGCTGAAATATCAAAATGACTCCAGTGCTGAGGAACCCTCTATGTTATCAAATAGACGCACTTGACAGATACCATTAGAAGCACCACATCTACAGTACAATAATTTAACAAAGTATTCTTACTTTGCCTTCCTTACTGAGAAGTGTAAAACAACTGAAACGGGCACTTAGGTTCCTCTGCATCTTCACAGGTTGCACATAAATTAAGCTGCAGCGCCCTGTGCTTCCACATTTATAAATCCTCACCTGAAGAGTACTGGTTATGAGACAGTCATGAGGATACACGATTTTTTTTCTGCACTCCTCTTTTCTTTTTTTCCTTTATTCCATGGAATTACAATCTCAGGAGATTGTAGGAGAGAATTAAATGTCATAATTGTAAATACTAAAGATATGGGGGGGAGAGGGGAAATCTCTAAAGAGCAGGTCTAATAGCTTAGCCTAAAATACCCCAAAATTGAATCTTGTCTCCAGAACTATTCCTATAAAGTTCACCCACTGCATGTACGTCAGTGTTTAAAGTCTGTATAATGTCTCTGCATACTCCAGATTCTAACTTGTAAGCTGATACTACTCAAAAAGGGCAAAACTACTACAGCTACAAAGAACATGCACTGTAAAATTCCAGAGATGCTTCTAATAAAACATACTAAGCAGCCTAACATGCAAAATAGTTATCCACCCTCTTCACTTGAAACACAGTGACATCTTTAAAATTCATACATGAGACGTCCATCCACAAAGTGCACTCCTGAATCTGTCAAACTTCCTCCCAATCTCTACTTTAAGAATATAACTGACAGAAAGAGAAAATTTAGCAGATGTAGTGGTTAGGCTTTTTCATTCCTGGAAACAGGAGTTTCCTGGGATGCAGTAAATACCTGACCTGCTGCGTCCAATTCCTGAAAGATGGTCCTAAATAAAGATTTGCATGCTGGCTGTAAAGAGGGACTTAAAATAGTATCAGAACCTGGATCAAGACCCTTAAAAGTATGGAGATTCAGCACCCGAACCTTGTCCTGATGGCATTCTGGAGAGTGACCAACTAGAGGTGCATGTTGGCACTGCTCAGTCATACTGCTATTCCACAGTTTCGTCTTTGTAATTTTCCCTTTTTACACTCATGAAAGCCATCTTTACTTGTAATTAATTTCTGATGTAGGCCCTACCATCTTAAATATAACTTAGGACTTAAATGTGTATTACTTAATAATGCTTTATACTTACCAGATAATATTAATCCAGTAAATTTATTATTTCTTCTGGCTGATATAAGCCACTGCATAGTATGCCAGCAACACTCAACAGAGTAACAAATTTGGGGTTAAATTCCTATGGAGTCTAGCAATTCCCACAACTAAATTTTCCATCTTAACCAAAACACAAGGTCTGTTAAAATAAAAAAGTTTAATGAATGTGTATGCTAGGTATTTAGTCTATTCTAGGAAAATGAGAGATGACCTTCACTCTAGTAGCAACTGGTTTACACTGTCCAGCTATGCATACAAAGGCATTCTGTGTTTGCTTTGATGGCTTGGACATGCCAGGGGTTGATGTCATTGATAGATTATGGCTATTGACATTGCTATCGTTCTCACACAAAAACTTTTATTAGCATAACAGAAGATCTGAAAGTATGCTATCCCACTTTCAAAAAATCTTCCCCATCTGCTGCTGGGTGACCTATGTAGATCACCTTCCCTTGCCTATTTGCTGGAATACAGAAGGCACTCAAACTCCATAGGAAGAGTCTGGCCGCATCTGTTCTGCAAGCAAGGCTATTGTTTATGAGATAATTACTCCAGCCTTGTTAACTTGCAGCAATAATTGAGAATGAAATCACCTAATAAGCCAAGTTACTTAGTAATATAGCACATTATAACTGCAGTGATTGCATATAAACTTTGAACCCCCTTTAGTGCCGATTGATTTCAAGAGCATTAGCACCAACAGTAAACGAATACGAAGCAGTTTAACTAATTAAAGTTTACCACGTAATAGGCTTGTAGCTTCAATTATCATTTTTCATGTTAGTCATTTGAAACAGTCATGATATGTACTAGCTGGAAAACATTTAGGACAGGGCCTGCCGAGTCCCACAGCAATAGGTAAATGGAGCAGGTTTCAAAACTATGTCATGCACTTTCCTAGGAAAAGTGCTAACTAAGCCTTATCAACAAGAGACAAACAGCAGATGGCAACAAATGTGCCAAGAGACATTTCATCCTCCAGGAAGAGTTCAACACAAGGCATCAGCAAAAAAGGAGCAGAGTTGGAAGCACAACTTCCACAGATCTTAGCCAGCTGCTTTCTTCTGTAGAAAAAAAAAAATGAAGGAAAAAACCCCAAATACAAACCCAAAATCTAGTCAAGCAGTGATTTTCATCCTAACGTGAAATGGTAAAAGACACAAAACTGCAAAAAACCCCTCGTACTCAAAAGCAGATAGCAAGTCTGTGATGTTCTTCTTATAACACAAACTATTAATAAATTATTAACCCCAGAGAGAGAGGCAGTCAGTCACAAAACAGGCTTTCCTTAAGTTAAGATGGAAAAGGCCAGGGACAAACACTAAACTGGTACTGATACTTGATAATTGTGATAATCTACTACCATGCATGCCTTACATGCTCTTCGAAGCAAAAAGGAGTTGCTTGGCTTAGCAGGGAGGCTCTCCCCTATTATACAGGCCAGCTGAGCCAAAAGCTATGCATCACTGTATGGAATAACAGAAGGATCATTTCTAGAATAGTCAAATAAATACCTCTTCATACTGCTTTACCATCCAGATCTCCTCTGGCAGATCTATTCCCTTTTCCACTTTAAGAAAAAAAAAAGCGAAGCAAGATCTATGTGGGGAAGGAAATAACTGACTTTAAATAAGCTAATATAATAAACATCAGACAACAAACATTTATTCCTACAGTGAAAATTAATGAAAAGGAAACTGGGACAGCTGCACAGTCCAAAATTGGCACTGATTTTCAGAGAAGGAATAGGATCCCTGGAACTATTACTAGATGGCTCAGGAATCCCTGGCAAAAAATCAAACAGTTTCTTAAAAAAAATTGCTGTAATTTAACACAGTATTTATGACAGAGCAAAGTGACACAAGCTTACACTCCAGGCTGAAAACTGAGACACACAAACAAAAGCCACAATTTATTAATCTTCCCTTGGTCAGCATGTCAGAAGCCCATCTTTCTGGAAAACAAGACCAACGCTAAATGACTTGCTCATATATGAAAGATGAGAGAGCTTCATAATTATTTTCTTTAAATATTTGAGTAATCAAATGAAAGTTCAAGGCCACCAAAGTATCGGATGGCAAAAGGTCTGTATACTAAAAGAACGTAAAGGGAAAGGAGGGTTGTTTTTATCTGAATGGCAGAAGAAAAATCATATTTGTTATGTGGTTATAAAATAAGCCAGGATGAGGACAGAATCTTCCACAGAAGCCTTATAAGAGCAACCAAATCATTGAGCATACCATTAGATCCCTATAAAGTACAGATATCTCCTAGGCATAGAAGGAACCAGTTTTATTAAGAAACTACTTGGAAGGAAGTGAAAGGAAAGCATCTGTCCCTCTCCCCATCAGGCATCAATTGCAAATATTCCAAGATCAGCTGTAAAGAAATGCAGAAGTTGTATCTTTCTTACTGCAAAAAGATATCAAGGAACACTGCTCCAACTTACCAAACAGCATGCAAATTGGGAGGAAAATTTCATGTGTGTCAGCTTTTCCCTAAATTTTTTGAACCAGTAGGAAGTTTCCCACTGTAGGAGTATCACAGCTAATTCAATTTATACGTATACATATGTCAGCATAATACACTTTTCAAAAGCGGCAGCTTTTATAATCTTCTACCCTTGATTCAGCAAGACATTTTTATTCCAGGATGAAGTGTTTCAGTTCCCTAAATTCAGCCCAATCTTGTTACAAGTCAGAAGTATTGTTCTGTGATTTACATAAAAGCATTTCCACTGAACTAAGCAGCAACTGACAGATAGGGTAAATGGGTTCCAGATAACATTTAAATAGCTGTACTAATTACACCACACACACAGAGATAGGAACATGATCCCTTACTCAAATCCTCGGAGTAACCATGCAGAACATTAAAGAGAAGGGGGGGAGGGGGTGTGTGGAAATGGTGTGAGCCATAAGACAGCGTGTAAAGGAATTTAAAGAAAACCCAAAACATTCTGCACAAAGGAGATACTCTGAACTAATTAGACACCTCCATGATCTCCTTACAATTTGTTAGAAGTGAGTTGTAGTCAGTAACTTCACAGATTTCCTCCAATCCTTTCACCAGGAAGGAATGTCAGTTTCTAAATCATTACTGCTCTGTCATTCTGGAGCACAGCCAAGAACGTGGAACTTCAGGACACCTGTCAATTAACACATTCCTACCGGAGGCAGGCTCGTCTTCTGTCTTCAGATCTATTAAAAATTAGTGATCACAAAAAGCAATCAGATCAAAACCCAAAAATTAAATTTAAAATTAAAATTAGAAGTGGCTTCTTGAAGGACAACAGCCTTCAAAAAAAAAAATCCAAACCTGGAACAACATGAAGAGTTGTGTCTCTGCTGAAGTAACTATATGCACACTTTGGAAGGAGAACTACATGATGTAATAGACCTTTTTCCATCTCTAGCATCTGCGGTATACAGTAGTACATGCCAAAATGACTGGCCACCTGATGGACAATTGCGTATAAGAGTCAGATCTAAAGCTTTTCTCTAATCAAAGCTTTCTGCAGGGGTTCTCAGTCTAAGTACAGGCTTCTCATTGATTTTTCTTTAGCTCCAGGATGACTACTTTTAACTCTAAGTTGAAAAATATGAAGTTATGCATTGAACCAAAAAACCCAGGTACAATACACATTAAACATCAAGGCACAGGAGCTATTACAATTTAAAGAAACCAACAGATTTCTGAACAAATGCAAAAATGGTATTTGCCTAAGTTCATAGACACTGTTGACAAGTTCTGAACGAGATGGGGAGAAGAAAGGGAAGAAATTAAGGAGGTCATATGAAAACCAAAACATCAGCTGTCACTGATTTATATCTGGGTTGTTGAAAAACCAAAGGGTACAGCCAAGGAAGTTCTAAATTCAACAAGTAAAATTCTAACCAGAGCAAAACCAGAAGGAAGGTTGCAATACATATGAGCATAGGGCTGAGATGTCCCTGTAGTTTAGTGGCAGTCTTCCACGTGCCAATTCCAAATTACAGCACAACAAAGCCTTTGACAGTTTGATATCCCAGTAAAATTACAAGCATCAAGGAAGAAGAATGAAGTTAACACTAAAAACACTCTTTGCACTGAAGTCAGTCAGAGAAAATAGAAAATAAACTACTAGTGTGCCAACTGTGGTATTGCCTCATAAAATGAAGCTGCACACAGAACAATTCAAAGTACCAAACTGAAGGGCAAAACAGCCTATGAGTAGAGTGATTTCTTTACTACAGTTATGGTCAATGCCCATAAACTCAAACACAAGAAGTTTCACCTCAACTTCCTTACGTTGAGGGTGGCAGAGCGCTGGAACAGGCTGCCCAGGGGGGTTGCAGGGTCTCGCTCTCTGGTGACATTCAAAACCTGCCTGGATGCGACTGTGTGTAACCTGCTGTAGGTGGCCCTGCCTTGGCAGGGGGGTTGGACTACATGATCTCCAGAGGTCCCTCCCAACCCTAATGATTCTGTGATTCTGTTATCCTCCTCCCTGGCAACTGTTCTGCAGATTCACTTTCTTTGGGTAGAAAAAGTAGTTGTACCTTGAGGTCTTCTGTATCTCTATAACAGAAACTGTTTACACAGGAAACATGATGCTGAACTTTAGCAAAGCAGATTATTACATAGTCCTGCTTTTCTGATAACTTCAAATAATTTCAACTCACCAATTTCTGGCCTGTTCATGAACAAGGCAAGTAATTAGAAAGAAAGCATTAACTTAACGAGGCATGATCAATCTGAGATGAATCAGCCATGCAACTGCTTGGCTATGGCTGTCCCTACCTCAGCAGGAACCAGGAATCATCATTGATAAAGGCTACATGTCACAAGAGCAGCTTTTCCTTTCTTTTTTTTTTTTCTCTTAAACCAGGGCTTACCAACCATCGTTATCCAAATTTTAAAATGTTTCTCCAGATTCATGTAAACACCCAGACTAGCACAAGCTCACACAGAAACAACTGCGAGGGACTAATCCCTACATTAAGGTTCAAATGACATTCCAACACTCCACATTTTTGACAAACACTGCTTGATCAGCACCATGCTTCAGTGACACAAATCGGAACCACTTCCCATCTCCAGCAACCTAAAAAACTACTCCTGTTCTTTTCAAAGTCTGTCAGTTAGAACACATGAAAATATAAAATACTGAACATGAAAGGTAAAGGGAACTAGATTTGGGGTTTTATTACTTTATTTTTTTTTAGTAATCCAGGTAAAATAGGATTTTATGGAGCAACTGTTTCTAGTGGCTCAAATCACCAAACGCACAGAGTGTCAAATTGTAGGGCAGATATCAACATATATAATTTAATCCTACTCCCTGAAACCTTACCAGTGAGTTAGCTTCAGGCTATGCCCTTTAGCAAAAGACAATGCTACCACTGGCAACATCTCCTGCCTTACATTACGTATAACACTGGAAGGAAAGCAAACAGAAAGAGCAAGCGTAAGTTAAGCTTTCATGTGCCTTTCAATCACCTATGACACTATAAAAATTTGGAGGGATTTATTTCATCCTCCTTTGACATTGCCCTCTTTTACTATGAAGGAAGTCTGAACAAATTAGTTTAGACTATATGCCTGACGTATGGATTTCCTTGCTTCTAATATTGTTTGTTTACATTAGGAGATCTGCATTAGGCATGCCTCAGCTCGTTAAACTACATCTACTCAAGAATTCTCTGTCCTAAGCAGAATTCTGGATGTTGTCCATCAAGATCTCCTATATATCCTTACAAGGTATTGTACCTGCAGTGGTAGAGACAATACACCTTCCATGGATAAATAAAGGTCTTGCACAAACTGTTTCATCTGTCTCACAAGTATATTTTGATGCCAAAAGTAGCATAGGCTGTTCACGGATCTCTGCTAAATTAAGCCAATGAATCTTGGCACAGGCCCAGTGAAAGGACATACATGCAAGAGACCACATGACCTGATCTATACTGCAAAACCTGCATTTGAAGTACTCAAAGCAAAGATTTTTTTCTTTTGAAACCAAACAGCCTGGCAAGACAAGTATCACTGCTGAAATGTCTTCATCCTTCTAGTTCTCAGCACTTCGAATGACAAGTTGCTACTCTTGCATCTGTTGGATCTAGCTGACTTTGGTGATAAATCTGAGTGTGAATTAAAGGAACTTCTAAACTGATGCTCATAATTTTGATTATGACATCATCTCTGGACATAATCTAACCCAACCTCCTGCCCAAGACAGGGCTTGACCTGCCTGGTTCAAGGCTGTGAATCACTGGGAAAAGATTGGGTTCTTCCTCATAGCCCCCGCTAGGCTGTTGAAGACCACAAATAATTCCATCCTTAAGCCTTTTTTCTCCAGACTCAAGAAACCCAGTTCTCAGCCTCTCGCTATATGTCAGAGTAAGATCATCATCACCCTTAGATCATTACCTGAAAATAACAGATCTAGTAGGCTCAAGTGAGTATTCATCCAAGAGGACAAGGAATACATCATGTAATCGTGAATGGAGCAAAAAGCTTCTAATACAGTCTGTTGTGCAACAGTGAGCTTTTGCACAGTGGGCAATATTCCCAGGAAATACATGGGACTTTTTGATTATGAGATCAAGGTGTCACATCTTTGAAGGACAGTACGAATATTTATGTGCTCCTCTATCTCCCTTTTATTAGGCATCCCTGTGCCAGTATCTGAAGAAGAGAACCACGACAGGATCTCTGTCCAATGAATCCTATAATCCCTACAGTAGTCTAGACAGGATTAAAGGATTTCTTCAGCTATTCTGAAGCCAAAGCATGGCAAACTTTGGGGGTTGCAGGAATAAGGTACATTCCCTGGTGTTTCACTGCACACCTGAGAATCTTTCCTGTTAACGCTGGATGTGGAGAGACATTTCTACCTCTCCTAATGCTGAGGTATCAGCCCTCTACCCAACACATCCGACTTCTGCAAAGGAATGTACTCTTATATTTCAGATACAGAGAATGAACCAGAGACCTTGCTCTTTAAGGTCTCCCCGTACCCTGTTTTTAAAGTTTTGCCATAATTTTGGGTTTGGAATATCTTCTTGTTACCTAGGCAGCCAGGTTACGATAAGGATCAAGCAAAATCTCTTTTAGCAAGATAGGAATGAACTACAAGACAGGAAGCCATAAGAAAAAAACAGAAGTACAGATGAAAGAAAACAGCCACCAAACAAAACCCCCCAAGTGTTTGTCCTATTAACACTAACCCTACAGTTTCACAGTCAGGTGTGAGCTGGAAAAAGGCTGGTCATGCCTGACCCCTTACATCTCACTGCAGGTCTGCCCCACTTTCCAACCTCCTCCTTTCTACCAGCTCTAAGAGCATGCAGTGAGTCACTGAGTCATTGATCCAACAGAAATCAATTTGGGTTTCCTCTAGAGCCAGTTTTCAGCTCAGATCTCCAGGCTGATCCAACTCACCACGGGGCCATGCAATTGCTGTAACTCCTCCATGGAAATCAGTAGTCAGGAAGTGAGAGGCCCCACACCTCTCATGATAGCACATTCTTATAATCAGCAGTCGCAAAAAAGAAGGTCTCTCGGTCTCTCCATTCACCTGACTTGCTGTACAATCAACCTGAAGCTAATCAATCTTCCTAATACTGGATGTATATTCAGCGAATATCCTTTAAATAAAACCTTTGCCCAGTGGGAAAAAGAAAAAAAACAAACACACCCAAAATAAAATAAAATATTTTTTTCCCCTCCAGATTAATTTCCTCCTCACCCAAAATATTCTGGCCATTCTTCTTAACTGAAATGTTTCATTTCCTCTCCTTGGAGATGCAAAAGTCTTTATCAGACCAGATGTCATCTCATGCACTCGACTAACAATAATAACATTTAATTCCGACGAATGTTAAGATGTTCCACAATTTTTATACTACTTGGTACTCAGTTCACATTTTCGGTTTGTAAGCAGCCTCTCCTTTGAAATGTCTATTCTAACCCGTTTTGGATATTAGCATGCAGAATAACGCACATAGCTTTTTCACTGGCTCGCAATTGCATACATAATGATAAATTTAACAACACTGACAACTGGTTTGACCCCAAGAGTTTCCATTTAGGGACACTGCAACAATTTAGCACTATCTCTCGTAAGATCTCAGTTTGCCATTTTTATATTTAAAAGCAATTACGAAACTCTTCGCCTAGCCTTTTGCCATCAAGTTTGATGCCTCCCAAAAATGTTATATTGATGCTGTATTCCCTGTTTAAATATAGACAGCATGCATATGTAAGACTTTAGGAAGCTCCTTTCCCTCTTTTAACAATCCCTTCTCTCCTGTACTACAACACGGAAGGAAGCAGGAGTCTGGCTACTGCCCCATTCACATGACAACTCTTGTAGACTTTAGTAGATGATGATCAATTTCCCTGGATGAAGAAGGCTAACAAATAAAAAAAAAAAAAAAAAAAAAAAAGAGATGCCTGGATTTCTTTACAGAAGACAATTACAATAGGTGGCCATTAACCTGCTTACCTACCCTTGCTTAATTTTTTTTAAATGAGCTCATCTTTCTCCACTTCATCTTTCTCCTCCCTCATCCATTCTTTCCCTAGACTGCAGCAATAACATGCTTTTATTCTTTCCTTTTGACTGCCAGGGCCTTAAACTAATTATTAATTGAGAATGTATCTAAAGGATCTGAATGAGAAAGTTGGAATTAACCCAACTGCCTCTTTCCTCCTTTTATTTTGCATACTGTAACACTAGATCTACCTGTTAGTGCTGCTGAAAACAGCAAATGTGTTATTTTCCTTTCAAAGGCAAGTTTTCTAGCTGTTTGGACAAAACTATGTAACAATGAAAAACAATGTGGAATAAAGCAAGTACCTGGAAAACACCTCAGCTTTGAGTGACAGCCATTAGCAACCAAGCTGCCTATAGATAAAATTCTCTCAACAACTTCAGTGTCCTGTAGGAAAATCCTGCAGCAGAGGGCATCCCGCGTTTGGGAAATCAGACAACTGACACTTCATCAAAAGACTTGTCCTTTAAAGAGGGTAGAAAGGCATGACCTTATGCTGCCTGCTAGTGCAGAGCTAGCTGGTTGTACAACACCGACTCATCTTGTTTCCAGTTGCTAAATTACATTAAAGGACAGCTAAAAATATATTAAATATTTTCCTACTACTTTTCCATGCAAGCAACTGCTGTAGTGACAACAAGAGCAATGTCCAGGCAAAAGCTTAGTAACGCAGAGGGGTGGGGGAAGGTCCAGGAATCCTTCTAACACATTCCAGATCAATAATGTAACATTAGGATTGCAAATGCAAATATAATTTTAACTGTTGTAAGAAAAAGAACTGATGCATCTTTAATGATCAAAATAGGAAAACAGTTACATTTTCCAAAAAGGACAAACAGATCTGAGCTGTAGTTTTACCTCACTCCCACCCCAAATTTTTGCCCTTTTTTTTCCTTCCAAAATACACCAAAACTTAACCAGTCTACCTGTGATACACAATACACTACATTCTCACAACTTGACACCGATATGGCCCATCTTCCCTGCTAGAAATTACCCACAATAAAAAAAAACAAACAAGGAAGACCCGTTTGAAAAACCTAACCGTCAACATTTAAAACACTTTGTGACAAAAATGAAAGTCTTAATTGATTAATGATCTCAAGGTCTCTATCGCCATCTAGTGAAAACTCACTCCCATTACTACACTGTCCACATAAACTACACCTCGTTCACTGGAATGACACACACACTAACCTCTCTGCCGGATCCAGCATACATATGGCCAGAGTTGTAAGCCTTTGCTTCATTTCTACTGCATGTCTTAAGGTAAACAAAGGCCAAGCACCGGCTCATCTCTCACCAAGGCTGACTGAAGAGAACTGAACTCTTATGGTTTATACTCTTGTCACAGCACTATGATCTGGCTTTATAAATGGCATTTCCACATCATACATGTTCACTTCATTTTGACGGCACGTGTACTAAGTCATACACTAGTCCAGCTATAAAAAAAGTTTTTAACATGATGATGTGTAATTACAAGAACTTTAGTCACCATAAAGAACCCCATGGCAGCTCCACTACTTTTAGTACATTGGCATTGCCAAACCACAAAGAGAATTTACAGTGCACACAGCACTCAGCATCAGACACTTGCAGTACTTGCAGTACTTCCTACAGCTTCAGTGAAAAGGTCTTTTGTCACACAATTAGAAAGCAGCAGTTTACAGAAGTCATCAAAACTCGTTCTCTCTCAGCTATGTTAAAACTTAATGCTGCAACGAGCTTCAAGAACTTCAATTTGAAATATGTATTTCCCACTTTTAATTATTCTGCTAAGACTTGTGATTGAACTGTAATTGTATTAGTGCAAATATTAAGTTCAGTTTTCAACCCACAAAGTATTTTCCCCACTTAGACATCTGTAAGAAGCCTACCTGCGTTTGTTCAGGTCCCCTCCAGAACAGTAAACAAAATAACACATTTTTTAAAAGTATCAATTACTGATCATCAGAAAAGGCCATTTACATTTAGAAAAATAACATTTTTCCATAATAGGTATTTTTTAATTAACCTTCTTGTATAGAGAACCAAAATCTCCTGATACTTAATGTTCACCTCTTTCATATCAGCATTTAGTGGTAAGAAGAAACCTATGACCAGAAAGACTAATATAAAATTTTAAAGTAGTATTTTTCCAGACCAAATATTTCAACAGAAACCCCCCAGATGTCCTCTTGTGTCATCCTGTATGGCAAAAACAACCACTCAAGAAAATAAGAAACTAATAAAGCTGTACCTGTATATTGACTACCTATCTAAAAGTCCAAATTTTCAGAACAAAGCATATACATTGTATTTCATCAGAATCTGTCATGGTTACATAGAAGCACAGAATTACAGCTCATCCTGAAAAATAACCAAATTTTCAAAAAGTTTGTTATCTCCACAGCATCCAGAGTAATGAATACTAATCTACCTCAAAGAATGGGGAAAAAAAAGTATAGTTATAGCTCTACAGGAGGAGCTGTACCACACCAAAGAGGGCTACCAAGACAAAATGCCCCATGCACATCAGTTGGGGATTGTAAATGGACCTTCAGCACATTGGTAGTCCATAGCAGGGAGAGCTGTGCCCTCACATCACAGGAAGAGCCTCTAAACACAGGCGTGAACTCGTCCGTCTCCCTGCTCAACTGAAAGGCTGACCAGCCACCCTGTCACATCTCTTCTTGGCACCTTTGCAGATTCCTGCTTGGTATTCTCTTCTATAAAGAATTAATAGGAAGCATAATGAAAAAATATGTTTTAAGACACTGCTTATCAGTGGCACGTTTTGGATCTTTAATGATTACTTTTCCACTAGGACCAAAATGATGTGGTCTGCATTCAGCTGCCATGCTAACCAATAGCAAAAGTAGTTTTGCCTATAGAGTTAAGAGCAACTCTTAAAATAAAATCTGGCCTCTTGAGGCTAATGCAAAGCTTCATTTTAAGGAACAGTTTCTGAAAATGAGGCCCTGATACATAATTCATTGTTACCATGTGACTAATTAGACCTGTTATAAACTTTAGGGTTTCAGGAATTCAACATACCAGTGCACAGGACAGTCTGCCCAAAGACAAGCTCATCCAAAGCTGAAGCATACCACCAAATCAAAGACTGACCCACCAAGCAGAACTGGAAGTTCACAGAAAATGTGAAAGTGGCCTTGATTTTTCTTGTCACCATCATCTGGTCCATTGAAACTAAGCAGTTTAATTCAAAACAAGGTTCTAGCTAGAGCCTCAACTTGTACTTGGAGACTTTTTTTCTAGACACCAGTTTAATTTTTTACAACTTCTCCAGTACAAGAAAGATACAGACTACAATTCTGATAGGAAAAGCAGGTTCAAAACCAAGACCATCCTCCTATTCAATTAAAAAGTAGGTAGCTTAAATTTAACCCTTTTTACATGTGTCTATAACCTGTTTAATGACTTACCTCTCTCCCTTTATGTGTCACCAAAGCAGCCAAAGGCTTGGCATAGAATCTGCTGTAGGAAAATCCCAGGCAGCCATACATACTGTTAGCAGTGAGTTTCAAAGCTTTCTGTCTGATATCATACTGAAAAGAAACATAACCAGCAAAAATGATACAGCCACAGCAAACGGAGAACAGAACTTAATGTTCACAATTACATTCACAGCTTTTTATATAGCCTGCAGCAATGATGGGCTACAAGTAAAGAACATTACAATCACTGCTCCCTACTAATCATCCCTATTCTGCAAGGCTGATCAGGGCACTTAAGGGGAGTGGGAGGAAAATCAAAGGAATTCTCTAAAACACACCTGTAAATAAAGGTCAGGATTTAAATCTGGCTGTTTCATTAACTGCTTAACTTGACGCCTTCTTTCCACCAGTTTCCTGATTTCTTTAGGCAAAATTCCCATTTCCAGAGATGGGTCCGGAAGCTCTGGAATTTCTTCCTCTTCTTCAACCTGTCAAATGATCACCAGCGTTTATCATTTGTTTGCTTGAAGATTAGATTTTAACGTGTTAAATGAAAAGCTTGGGGGAAAAAAACACAAATCCACACAGGTTGCATCTATTCCTGCAGAGCACCCAAAGCACAACTTAGAACAACCATGAGAGGTTTTCTGTGAGAAATCAGGACACAGCTGCTGAGAAATCAGTACATGGAACTACACCTTCAGGAATTTTTTCAGTTATGCTTAATACAGTTTAATGCTGTATTAAATGGCTGGTCCCACAGCTGACATAGTCACAGTATTACCCCCTAACACACAACCCCAAGACACACACATACAGTTTTCCTGATGTCTGATCAGGGTTGAGCTCATGTTGCATTCTTTCCCCTAGGCAGAAGCACAAGACTTCTGTCAGGTACATTTGCATGAGTTCTGTGGCACCTTAACTTTAGGAAGCCTCTACCAAGTTAGGATGAAACTGGTCAATGGCCTCAGAAATTGCTAGGATGACCTGGGGCTGGAAAGGGCCAACACAGCCTCACTAAAAATACTGTTTCATGAGGATAGCAAGATTTTATTTAGATGGGAGAGAACTTACCAAGATTCTGTAAAAGTACTACTGAAAGGAAAATGAAAGACACAGAATATTCAAAAAGTCCCAAAACGAAACTTACTATGAAACATCTTAAAAAGAATCACTTTTTTTTTTAATGTGCGAGAGGGGGGAAAAAAGCCCACAACATTTAACAGTGAAAGAGAACAGTTTCTTACAAAGCTGATTCACAGAAAACACACTGAAGTTAAGACAGTATAACTTAAGTCACAAATTAAAACACGCAAACCTCTGCCCTTTTCTGTGCTTCTGATGACAGTCGCTGCACTGTGGTAAAGCAGATGTTGAACTCCTGGATAATCGATGGGTACAAGCTGTTGAAGTCGAGAAGCAAAATAAACTTGTCATAAAAACCTAAAACAGAGTTTAAAACAAAAAGTCACAATTACTCAGTCTCCCTAAGGACTTCATCCAACTCCACAATTAATATTTAAGTGACAGTAATACACTGTACCGCATTCCAGTATCTAAATCCCTTAAAGTAGCAGTCGAGATGCACCAATACCCATTATAAAAAGCTGTCAGAAGTGGAACGATCCAACCCCATTAACTCACCAGAGTTGAACAGATAGCTTCTGTGTTACTATAGGACACTTGTACAGTTTTCCCCACATAGAGGAGAAACTGAAAGAAAACTTATGTGTCCATCGGAAAATCATACACAGATACACAATCCTAACTCCTTGCAGAACCATAACCTTCTCACAAAAAGTTAAGGAAAAACTGTCCCAAGAATAAGTAATTCCACAATCAATGTTGGGAATTTTCTTGTATACAACAATCCCCTCCCCAACCCCTTGCCCCAAACCACCACACCAAGTTCCCACAAGATACACAGATTGCCCATTGCAATCTGTCTGCGTGAATATAACCTACCTGTCTCTTAACTTCATAGAGGAAAGAAAATTGCTACATCTTACCGACTTTGGGATCCAAGACTAAGCCCCCAGCATATGCTGCTTTCTTTTTCCCTATCTTTGATTTATTCTGATCGTCAATATCTTCATCTTCATCCACCTACATTTGGCATTTAAAAAAGTCATTATCTAGTCTCCCAGATTTCCATACTGTTGGAGGAGTCATTTCTGGCAAATCAAGTATGAAACTGGGAGCCAGTGCATAGAGTTATTTTTAAAATACATGCAAAACATGGTGTTTCCATCATGATCCTTATTAAAGTTCTCTACATGTCAAAACAGCATTCAAACTAACTCCTACAGGAACAAACTGCTACCAAGAGATTACAAAGACCCTGAGGAATTGTCATCATTCAACATCACGCTAGTATGCATTTTGTGGCTGGCTACGAAAGTCAACACTAGGGAAAAAATCAACTCACGATCCGAAGGAAATATTATTGACCAGCTAAAATGCAGGTTTTGGAAATACAATGGCCGGGCTTTAATAAACCAAATAAAACCCTTATTCCTGACCTAAAGAGTATCCTGCCATTCATTTTGTTGCGGTAAGAATTTTTCTCCCACTTGTTCAATACTATTCTGATTCATTTAAAATTCCAGCACTGCTTTGACATAGCAAAACAATCAACAGAACTTATTGCTTTGGAATTTGCCATTGAACTTATTTAAAAGCAAAATACAGCGAAATACAAATACATTCTCAAATTTTGTTTACTAACAAACTTACAGATATTTCTATAGATATTATTTACACTGGTATTATTCAAAGGAATTAAATATTTTTTTTAATGCCCTTGGATATTTTACCCACATTCTCAAATTACCCACTGTTCAAATTACACTTGAAATACTGTTCACCAGCAAAATAACTGTAGGGCATATGTGCATCCATTAAGCAACAAGACTTAATCTTCTTCATTGTTTCCCTGTGCAGACAAGTACTCAGCTTATTTCAATTTTGAACTAAAAGAGCAACTGAGCTTCCACACATCTATGATACAAGGGAAAAGTGTTACACTGTCCCTTTAAACCACACATTTCTCCATTATCAACTCAACAAATAAAATAATTTTGAATTAAGCATAAGCTGTACTATTAAGATTTGTGTTATATCCGACATGTTTGGGTTTTCCACGCTCTCACAGAACAGTAATACGCAAAAAGATAGAAGAATGGGGTTTTTTTTCTTTTTAATAAAAATTCTTGGAAAGAGAAAAACTGGACCCACCAGCTTCTGCAGAGGCTTTTTGAACACTTGTTTGTCCGGCACTATGTAGTCTTTCTCGTGAAATGCATGGAGCAGCAAGAACTCGTTACGTTCAGATCGTCCACCCATCATTGTCCTCGACTATAGAGAGGGGTGAAAAAAGAATTCAAAGCAAAGCATAGAAAACACTCTCATACAAAAATAGACTAAACAATGTCCTTCAACTATTTGTAAGCTCATCTAGCATTACTACTATTCTGTATCATCACCATGCACAAAACTCAAATATGACATGTTTAAGGAAGTTTTACATTATTACTTAACCAGATCATCAAACTCAAAGACTCATCACAGCAAAAAGCTTACAACATCATGTGTTCTCAGTTAGTGTTCATGAGTTAAAACTAGTAAATCAAACACAGAAAACACAGAACTGTTTTTGTGGGACAATGGAGCGGGGTGGAAAGTAATAAAAATGTACCATGACATTCCCAGAGATGTTTGTTATTTGAAGAGCCAGTGGCAGAACATTCAGCTCACACATGATCTGCAGAATGAACCTGGCATCTGTCCAGGTGTTTTCCAGCATAAACATTAAACGACGAGAATCACTGAGAAAAGAAGGGGGATGGCACAGTAAAGCAAAATCAGTCTCCTTTGTAGTAGTTTAGACCTACATGCCGTTTGGAACATGTGATATGTGTAGCACACTGGTGTTGAATTATATAGCATCTTTTAATTGGGGAAAACAAACAAACAAAAACCCCAAAGCAAAACAACAAACCCAAAACTCATGCCTGCATATCCTATTATTGTATCTAAACCAATGCTCTCACAAATCAATTTGCTTTGCACATAATAAGCCACCACCCACAAATAGCTTGAACCATTATAAACTACTGATAAGGTAATATTTTACTTTTCAAACACCAATATGCTAAATCACCATCTCCACGACAAATCAAATAAGTAAGCATGACATTGCATAGTGCAAAACTAGCTCCTCTACTTTTCAGTGAAGGATTAAAACCACAAATCAACAACATACCTGTACATATTCCGAATTTCCTCTGGTAGAATTGTTACCCTCTCTGTTTTCAAGATCTGACGGACCAGTTCAGACAAATGGTAACTTTTGCAACGAATTAATTCTTTAGCAGAAATTTCTACATCACAGATCATTCGACCGCAGGCAGCATTCCTTTCACCAAACCCTCCTCGACCCTTAACCATATCACACAAGGAGAGAAAAACCCAAACAAAATGAAACATACAAACATTAACAAAAAATATCTATCCAAAATATAAGTTTACAGGATTCAGTCAAGTCAGTTGGTCACTATTCTAATACTCTAAATTCTCTACTAAACACCACTAATACTCCAGCTTTATAATTATGCCCTAATAATGGTATCTTTCAGTATATATGGATATTAAGCAGTAGTTACTTAACTATCATTACTAGTTAGATCTTAATTCTTAAACTGCCATGCATTTTTTTTCTTTCATAATTAAACAGTCCCAACAAGGACATGTGTGTGTGTTTTGTTTTTCCTCCAAGCATATTTTTTGGACTAACAGCAGGACAAAAAAGTCATAGAACAAACCATGCACAGATACTCCTCTTGGCCTCTAGGAAGGACAGGAACAGGCCAGAATATGGCCACGTTCAGCACTTCCAACACCCCAAGCCCCACACATTGTCTTCTGAACAAATACATACTAAGAACTACAGAATTATTAACTTAGCAGGTCTCTATGGAATGATTCACCAATCAATCCAAATTACATTTTCTCATTTTACAGTTGTAGCAGACAAAGGCTGTTACAGTAAAGACTATTGCAATTAATCTGTCATTACTATCATCTAGTTGAGATATGTAAACTAAATTACCCTAACTTGAAAATTAGTTTAGCTTATTACTGTAATAAAAGTCATATAAACACTCATCATTTCTGATCTAGGACACATGAAATTCAGCATGACCAGCAGTCAAAATACATCAGTGCCACATTTACAATTCCTCAGCAAAATTAATTCATTTTTAATCACATGCAACATAAACGGGTTTGAAAGACTTGAGCAATCTTATTACCCCAAGCTTTGGCATATTGGACCTCCTCAGTCGACCTATCTTGGACCAGTGAGGGACTTTGCACACATTAATTCTTTGAAGCAGCACTTCCAGATCAAATCCATAAATATTATGACCCTTGCAGCAGAAAAAATAACAAAAAAAGGTTACAACAAATGCAAATTGAAAGACTTACTTTCCCACACTCAGTATTCCTTTGCCCTTTGTGTTTTTTCCAACTAATTGATGGCATTATCTCTCTCATAGAAAGCACTTTCTAAGAGAACGTTCATCAGCAGTACTCATTAGTCTTAACACTAGCAATGCTGTATAGCAGAATACCAAAATCAGCTCTGTAATTGGCTCATAGCACACACGATTCAGCCTTATGCTTTGACATCAGAGATTAGGATTTAAAGCTTTCTAGAGAAAACTGAAAAACCAAAACACAACAAACATTCTTTATACAGAATATAAACTTAGCCATGAGTAATTCCTTTTCACCCATGAAAGTCTCAGTATTGAAATTAAAATGGTGTAATTTTTTCCTTTGATACTACAACAGGCATAGTTGTTAAATCTGGATAGGAAGACATTGAAACCATTTACATATTATCCTAGAATCATAGAACGGTTTGGGTTGGAAAGGACCTTAAGACCATCTAGTTCCAACCCCCTGCCATGGGCAGGGACACCTCCAACCAAACCAAGTTGCTCAAGGCCCTGTCCAACCTGGCCTTGAACACTGCCAAGGATGGAGCATTCACAACTTCCCTGGGCAATTTGTTCCAGTGCCTCACTACCTTCACAGTGAAGAATTTCTTCCTGTCGAAGTACTCCAGCAATATTTGCAAAGTTTAAACAATTCTAAAGACATTGATGACACTGGTCTGTAACCTCAACTGTAAACAAAATCCTACATGATGAACACAAGCCTACATGGACCAGTTAGTCACGAGGACTTGCAGGTTCACTGTATCAGACACATCTGTGTAGTGCAATGCTGTGCTATAGAAGAAGCTCCTTCAAATCATCAGCAGCATTATAGCCACAGATATAATGATATAGCTTGTTTTTTAACAGCACTAATTAAACCAGGTGCAAATTAAACTGCACTAACACAGCTCTGCTGTTTTTAGCATCAGAGGTCTCATACCCCTACTACTGGCATCTTCAATTTAAAACCACTGGCTGCAGTGTTTCACCTGATTCCTTCCCATAACCACCAGGAAGCTAAGCTCAGAGGACAAATACCAGATACCAGCCACAGTGAGCTGAAAAACATCAGGAACCTGACTGCTTGTTTCATCCTTTATTGCCACCACTTAATTATTTATGTTTACCTACAGAAGAGTAACAAGTTACACATAACCAACCTCAAATTTATAATCAACTTTAAATTGTCTCCAAAATTTCATTAAACGAATGTCAGGACTGTACATTAATTAAACATAACAAAAAAGAAAATGAGTAATTATAATAAACCCTCAGCTGCCAACACAGTAGAAAACATAAGAACACTTATCACAAAACCGCTAAGATCCTGTGGATCTGTATAGGTTATTGTTTTGATTTACAACATAAACACAATCTAAAAGGTGACACAAATTATATGAGCATCTGAACTGAAACAGACTCTTCAGTATACCAAGAGCTCCAATTTTTCTAGAAAATCACAAGGGGTTTTTTTGTTGTGCTTTATCTGAGTAAAGAAAAAAAAAAATACTTGTTTCATACACAGTGGAAACATTGCCTATTTCAGGTATTATGGGAAATAACAGGATGTACAAAATGCTGTGAGGGAAAATGCTGTATCATCTTTGTATCAAAATATACCTGCTGTCTTATAAGCAAATTCAGTTCATAAGGCAGTCTAAGATAAACATTAAAAAACCTACAAGGGGACAAAAGGAAAAGAACAAAGCTGACCAACTGACACTGTGCTTTAATTTAACTGTCAAAGTCTCAGAACTACTCACCACAACAACATCTGGGTCAATTTTATGAATCTTCGCAAGGAAAAATCCCAGCAGCGTTCTCTCTGTTGCAGCAATTTCTATTTTAGCATTCTAAAAGGAGCAAGAGAGCACCTGATTTCAATGACCCAATAAGTTTAAAATGGAAACATCTCCTCTCCCCTACTAGTTACTAGACAACAATAAAGCACGACAGAGTTCTCCCTTTCCTTCTGTAATTCACGGAATTTTGTTCTCACTCCCACAGACATAGAAAGCTTTTCTCAGAGGCTTTTTTTCCATTTCGCTTTTGTATGCAGGTGTCTAGTGATATTTTAAGAAACAAGCACACCAGGAAAATGCTCTATGTGCATCCTTCACTCACAGGCTTAAGATCATATGGAAACAGAGGAAAACAAAAATAGGTTACTTTATTATTCTGACAGCAATGCCAGTAGCCTTTAGAATGTCTTTTGAATTTTAACAGACTTTACTCCCCAAGGAAAGAAGAAACAAACTCCTCCAGTTTACTGTGAGTACAGAGTCAGGTAAATGAAAACAAATGACAATTTTAGCCTCTTTGCAAAACCCTTCCAATTCTCGTCTAACACTCCCATCTATTTTATGACCACAACTAGCAGCAGTATTGAACCACACAGAGCACACCCCTCTGCCTTTACAAACAACACAGAATAAATACCTAAATTTAGGTTTGCAGAGTGGGAAACTAATGAAACAATCATACCATTCCTCTGAATATTTCTCTTACACAACTTACCCAAAGCAACATGAAGTTAGTATTTTAAAAGGTACTGCAATCAGAAGGCTAACAAAATGAAATTACCTTCCTTTTGATACCTTCTTTGAAGTCATAAGGAAAAATGCAATCGTTCGGTTTGGAAACAACTGCAAAAGAAGTTATATTTGTTCTTATATACAAATTCTTAATTATATATTTCCCGTAAGCACCCATTCACAACAAAGGGAGATAAGGAAAACTAACTTATAATTCTAAAAATCTAGCCTTATGTGAATACTTGTCTTAAAACCTGAGTGATTAATAAAGCATTAAACAACTTTAATCATTCATAATTATGAATTCATAATTAACAATAACTATGGCCCTCAGCTTCCAAAGAACCTGCTCTCACAAGGATTCAGCGCTCTTTCAGCTGAGGTCTGAATCTCAAGGTTCATCTGATCTTAATAAACTTGTTTATAAATAAATATGACTTGTTTATTTTTAAAATTCTGTTCAGAAGAACCGAAAAATAACTAAGTGACAGTAAATAAATGGTCTAAATCAATGGGTCAAGTAATCCAACAGAACCCATGATGAAGTAAAACTAATAAAAATGATAAGAAACTGCATAGAGCAGGGTTACTTCATCTCTAAGTAAGAGTTTTTCAATAAAGTCTTTAATAAAATGTCAGTAACCAGTGAAGTTAAAAACAGGGAGAAAAGCCTGCTTGGGAGGTGAAACTTTGCTATTTTACCTATTCTAAGCTATTACTGCTGGAGTGACAGAAATCAAAGAAAGCAAGCAAACAAAAACCACACAAAAAACCCCCCCCACACACCACAAACGACTCACAACCAAAAACCACAACAAAAGAAAACCTCGGAAGGAATTATTTTTCTACTCCTAAACTGTTCCAAATACGTACCACAAAAGTGTGTCTGAAAAGGAGGCTGAGGTGGAGCCTTATCCAAAGGGAATTTCTGATGAACCAGAGCTGCAAGAGCCACAACCTATACCAAGGAGATACAGAACACACAACTTCATAAACTTAACTACTGGCAAACCCCATTTTTCCCATTCATTTTTTTAATTAGTTTCATCACCTATTTTCTCTTGTTTCTACAAAAGATCACCTTTTACAAATACAAATAGTTAAAAAGAAGAAAAGTTATCAAATTATCTCAAATAAAATAAAGCAGAACTTACTCCTAAACGATTACCTTAGAAATTCAAGAAGGAAAATAATTCATTTGGAAAACTGCTTTTATCAAATTTTGTTCTGAATCTGAAAAGACCGCACAATTTAAAGTATTCTCTATGAAGTGCAGGGGAGATGTGAGAAAGGCAGGACATGCAGAGAAGCCTTGCCTCCAGCAGGGCTGCCCCTGAGCAAGCAGTCAAGATTGCCAAGCCAAGAGGTTTGAGCATTTAGAAGCTATTAGCTCTACTGATGTTTCTGCTTGCTTTGCTGGCAGGAATGTCCTGGCTCCCCAGACGCTGGTCAGGAAAACCCAACAGAAGACAAAGCAGTCAGGCTTCCATTAAATTAGCCAGAAACAACTCTCCTTTCCTATTAGTGAATGCTAAATCCCTTCCTAAGCTAGGGAGACATAGGCACCTTTATCTGTTTTTTAATGTAACTACAATTTGTAATCTGCAGTCTACAACTGAGAACGGCCACCTACATCTCTCCTCTTCTCTGACAAAATGAAAGATCTCACAGCAGAGTAGCAGGTGCTACAAGATTTAGACCAATTTCTCAATCTATTTCAAAATCAGTTTTATCAGCACTACAACCTGGTCATTTTATCTAGAACCTATGATTAGCTCTACCAAAAAAAAAAATAATAATCTACTAACAGCTGTTCTGGGACAGTCTCATTTATAACTGTTATGCACAACAGACAAAAAAGAAGGCTTAAAAAAAATATGTAGGATCTGCTGTCACAGTAAATATTCTCACCAAAGAGCCGCCCTGAACCCACAGTTCTCATGGTGGTGAGACCTCCGTAAAAATTTCTTTGAAAAGCCCGCAGCACATACAAGTTTATTGAACAGTAAATATAGTTAGGTATGTTTTACCAGGTGAAGTTCTTCCAGGCCTTGGAAAATCTTTAGTATACGCCAAAAAACAAAACCAAACCAAAATGAGAGCAGATTACATACCTCGTTCTGGTGAGTCTTTGGGTTCTGAGTGGTCTTCATGCTGAGGGACATGACCACAAGAGGAGGAGGAGGAGAAATATCTTTAACCACATTCACCAAGCCAGGCTTCATGGCCACAGCTTCCACCTTACACCAGCTGACCAACTGATTTGAAGGCTCTGAGGAAAAAAGCATGAACCACCCTCATTCTTGTGGGATCCACAAGTAAAGCTTCTCTAATGGCACTGTTGCACAGAGCATGTCCTTTTAACGTTTTGCCCTTGTGGGACAGTCTAAGACCTAGACTAATCCTGCCCAATTTTTTGGTAACTCCTTGGGCCCTGACACCCCAGTCAGAAGCCTAGTCACACTAGGGGCAATATGGAATATGCGGCACACACTGAACAGAGGGCTCTAACCAAGCCAAAATAAGGTGGCATAACCACCTGTAAGTGGTGCATGCCCATTCATGAGGCAGAAGGGATTTCAAACTAAAAAAGCTTCACATCACAAACTTTTTGAAGTACCAGAAAAAGTAACAACAAACAACAAACTAATATCCAAACAAAAGAGACATCAAGCAACAGTTTGTTCTTACAAACATACCTTTTCAGAAAAAAACATGACTCTTTAAGTTATCAAGAGAAGAAAGAGAGATACATTTCTAGGAAACTAACTTTAGCTTTACGTGGCTTTAGGGTATGCGCATGCTAGGCACTGCAGGGTTCCCTCTCACTGACATTCCAATTTATAATCTCATCTGTACAATGTGCAACTTTATATGGATAGAGGTCTCAAAAAATAAAGGAAGAGTAAGTTACAATTTGTACTAGATAATGAAAATTGCACAGATAAATTGCAAGGTCAATTTATAAAATTATAATTTATCAGTACAATTTAGATTTCCCCTCATCCCCCCAATCTATAATTATGCGTGTTTTCCAGCAACCAAGTATTTCACGTGCAAACCACCATACGTGGATTTTTTATTTCCAGCCAGCATGGTCCTTTGATCTTCCTACTCATCAAGAGAAGTTCCAGACTAGAGGTGTTAGTTCCAAACACATGAGAAAATGTTTGTCCTTTCAGATCTTGGGGAAGACGAGGGTAATCAGCCTAACAAGTAACAGAGCAATGAGTCATTTCACCCCACAGAAGACTTCAAGGTGGACACACTATATTCAGACAGCACCGTAACAAAACTACACAACACCCAAAATCACTGTAATTTCCCACAAGCAAAGCTTTAACCCATAACACCTTACAGTAATTGAAGAAATTACACTATTGACTCAACTTAAATAGGTGCATAACAAAATCAGGACAGTAATGTAAAAATGCACTGAAGCTAAAGCTCTTCATCCATACTGGATGTGAGACAGAAATATTATCATCAGCCAAGACTACAATAATGTTCAGTGACCATTTTAATACAGAAACTGCTCATGTTGTCAACTTAATTAGATAGTTACAGCTTTAATCTTGTCTGTCATATAAAGACTGGATAAAGTGTTTTTGCACAGCTAAATTAAAATTCGAGACAGCTAGCAAATCTCTATGGGATGCTGCTTTTGCACCTAGAACTAGTATTAAAAAAAATGGTTTAAAAAGGCATTATCCCAGCAACTGACCCCAAGATGTTCAAGACTGCTAAGGCTCTTGCATATGAAACCAAATCAAGTATTTTTGCTAATGAGTAACAGCTATTGATGTTCTTATGGGAATTTTTTTCCAACCTTTGCTGCTCAATTTTAAAGCTCTTCAACAAATCTTTCTCAACCACCTGCTATTTGCAAGAGCCACATAAGCAGAGACAACAGCTGTACTCTGGACATGGATTAAAAAAAAAAAACCCAAAATATTTAAGGGTAGTAAGTTAAAATATCTTAGCGTACTTTGGGCCCTGATCCAGTACAGCTAAAGGGCTGTCCAGCCAGTATCCACTGATTCAGTGGCAAGGCAATATAAAATAAGGCAGGATAATTGGGAATACACATTGTTGTAAATCAATAAGCAAATTCTAATCGGGGAGAAGGTGGGAGGAAGGCAGTAGTTGTAGGAAGTATTTTTTCCTCCTCATGCTTTATTTACACAAATAGAGCCAACACTAACAAATCAGTGTTATAGGTTGCCTGGTAATGAACTGTTTTTGTTAAGGACTAACCAATGTACAAATGATAAACCTCTAATTACAAGACAATGAGCAACTAACTGCACACTGTAACAGAGGTACAGCCACTAGCTACTAAAGATCAAATCAAATAAAATTATTAACTGGGTAAGAAAGCAGGTTATGGTCTTTCATCAGATTAACTATACTCACCAAATATTTGATTTCCAAATACTCAGATTTTGCAGGAACATCCGGGATCTCAAAAGCATAGTATTTTTCCACTTTCTATATAAAACAGAGATATTTTTTCAGTATCTCCCAACTGAATATTTATTCTGTCCAATAAGGAAGCTAATGAAAAAGGCCAGCTGAAACATACATCTCAAATACCATGGGCTTGATCATATATTACCAATTCTGCAACTCATTATAACCATCTAAAGATAGCAAGAACATTATAAGAACGTAATAACAGTGCCTGTATTTAATCTCTTCAGGCTTTCTTAGCATGAAGAGTTTCTACAGAACTGATTTGCAAGTATACTAACCATTACAAAACAAAAAACATACAAGCTTAATAGCTATGAAACTCTGTAAATTCACCAGCTTCAGAGATACTCATGAGAACTGTTGGTTGCAGCCCACCACAAAATTCACCAAATGACTGAGATGGAAAGGCATCTCCAAAGACTGTCTAGTACAGCCACCTGTTCAGAGCTGGGTCACCCACAGCAGGTTGCTCAGGGCCCTCTCCAGTTTGAATATGCCAAGGATGGAGACTCCAAAGCTTCTCTGGGTGACCTGTGCCAGTGCCTGTTGTCCCTTAAAGTAAAAAAGTGGTTTATGTTCTGATAAGTTTCATGTGTTCCAAATGCTCCTGTACTCCACTGGGCATCAATGAGAAGAATCCACCTGCAACATCTTTACTCCTCCCCAAGATGTTTATACACAGCGACAAGATTTCCACCACCAAACCCTCACCCCAAACCTTTTCTTCTCCAGGCTGAGCAGTCCCAGTCTCTCAGCCTCTCCTCATATGACAGCTGCTCCAGGCCCTGTAATTATCTTTGTGGTCCTGTGCTGGACTTGCTCCAGCATGTGCATGCCTTTCTCTGTTATTCAGTGCAGCCAGTTTTCAGTCCATCTCACTGTCCACATACCTAGCCCGTACTTCATCAGTTTGTCTTTGAGGATGCTATGGGAGACAGTGTTCAAAGCCTTACTAAAGTCGAAATAAACAGCAACTGTTGTCCCCTTGTCCACCAAGCCATTCATCTCTTCACAGAAGGCTACCAGCTCAATTAAACATTACTTTCCCTCTGTAAATCCACATCAAACACTGCCAAGCACCTTCTTGTGCTTTGTGTGTCTGAAAAAGGTGATCGAGTTGTTGCTCCACCATCTTTTCCTAGGCCTTAAGGTGAGGCTGACCAGCCTCTAGTTCGCTGGAACCTCCTCCTCTCTGCTCATCTTGAGGACAGCTTTGACACTTGCTTTTTTCCAGTTCTTGGGAACCTACTCTGATCAACATGATCTTTTAAAGATAATCAAGCATGGCCTCACAACGACATTGGCCAGCTCCTTCTGCACTCATGGGTGCATCCCATCAGGTCTCATGCATGTGCATCTGTCCAATTTGTTTAAATGTTCCCTAACCTGATCCTTCTCCACCCACGACAAGTCTTCTTTGCTTCAGGCTTTCCTTCTGGTTCTCTTGGAGTCAGGGATTGCTGAAGGATGGACTTACCAGTAAAGACCAAGGTGAAGAAGACATTGAGTATTTCTGTTTTTCCATGCCCTTCATCACCACATTCTCTGTCCCTTTCAGCAGCAGGCCCACATTTTCCCCTAGTCTTCCTGTACCTATAGAAGCCTTTTCGACTGCTCTTTGCCTCTCTCACCAGATTCAACTCTAGGTGGGCTTTGGGTTTCTTTTTTCCATCACGATGACACCTCCATTAGTCTGCCCTATAATCCGGACCCATAAGCTCTTGGCCATGCTCTTCGGGTATGGAGCCCAGGGCTCCATGCATTCTCACTGCTCTGACATGTAAAAGGGACTCCCCCTCCTCACCATCCAGTCTGTCCTTCTGAGGCACACCCTATCCCACCATGTGTCTGTGATCCCAATGAGATCATAGCCCTGTAACTGCACACAGTTCCACCTTTTGCACTGCATGCTTTAGTGTACCAGCACTTCAGAGAGGCACCCAAGAGAGCTGATTTCCCAACCATCTGCCAGCTCTTTATTACATGCTTAGAACAGAATCATTTCTATGACAGTATTGTATTTTTCATTTTGAGTGACTTGGATTTTACTAGAAAGGAGCTGAGTTTGTTTACGTATCTCTAACAAAGATAGTTAAAGCAGCCTCAAGTTCAGTACAACTTTACTGAAAGTACCACTTCTGCTTTCTTCAAGGACAGTAAGGATTTTCTACAACATGCACAGCTTGACAGTTTCTAAGAATAAGTATCTACACTTTCCAAATAACTACAATATCCTGTGCAACAATGCTATGGTACCTGATGAAATGTCCTGCTCTATCCTGTAACACATATGCTTGGCCCTGTCATACTTCACAAACCATGTACACCACTGTAACATATTATTACGTTATGCCATAACTATGCTAGAACATTACTCTTACTACAAGAATTCCTAGAATTAAAAGGCATATTTTCACTGGATAGTGCACTAAGTTCAGCACATCATACATAGATTCAGCATTACATACCGCTAGAGTAAATTTAGTAGGAAAAAACAAAATCACCATAAATTGGAATAAAATTTACAAATAAACAAAATACATGCAGTTAGGTAAACTCGTTATTTTGTTTTAGGGTTGGGTGGTTTGTTTTGTTTAGGGCTTTTTTTTTAGGATCAGCAGTAACTCAGAGCACTAGAATGAGCAGTTAAGCTTGGTACTTCTCACAACACTGCATTTTAAGGCTGCAAATCCTGGCTGGGAGAGAAGAGGGCCCTCTGCTATAAATAGGAAGAAGGCAAATCCAGAAACAACTATGGCATCAACAGACAAATGGAAACAGTAACCTACCAAGTAATATAACTTGGTACAAGAGCACCGCTGTGAAGTCAGAACAGCATTACAAATTAGCATGCAAATGTAGATCTGAACTGTTGAGCCAAAGCAGCACCTCACATGAGCAGCACATCATAACAGTAACATAACAATGGCAATGCACTGCTTTTAGCATATATTACTGGTGCCCTCCCTCTTTTTTTTTTTTTTTTTTTTTAATTTGAAAAACCCTCTCAGGCTTCAAACAAGTCCTTGTTGAAAACGCAAGCTGAACATGGTGTAAAAATAGTATGCTGCAGTGATTCATCTGCATTATTCCACAGAGCTCAGCTCAATTACACAAGCGTCTGGTCATAACTGCAGTGAATGAATGCTTTGCTGCAGAGTAATCTGCCCTTCAAGTGGCCCTTCAGAGAGCAGTGATTAGCTGCTAAGTTCCTAAGTGGAGTAAGGCTGCTTTCAAATTGATTTGTGAAGACTTGCTAACTTGGCAGCAGTGCAACCCATTGAAGCCACAATTAGCAGCAGGTGCAGGAGGAAATGATACAGCTTAAGTGTATCTGTTCGCAAGAACAGTTTGGTGCTGGCAAGGCCAAGATGGATGCACACACACACACAGAGAACAACCTGTCTCAGTGTATAAACACTGGCTCTCTCTGCATCATCACAAAACTGGGCATTCTGAATAACTTGCATGGCAGGTACGCTGGTAATCTTTCTGATTTCTAGCTCATGAAGGATAAGAGCTTCTCAGTTTCACAGTACTATGCCAAAACCGAGACTTCGTGTGACTCTGAGTGCATTGCTCACAAGTGCTCTGCTCACCTAAGCAATATTGCCATTAGCTTTTTACAACTCTTTCAAAACACCAACCCTTTAGAACACAGTAGCGGAACACTGGCTGCATATCGCAGAACAGGGGAGTTCTGTGAAGAACTAAAGCATATTAGCTTTTACAGTCACCATTGTACAGAGACGACTTCTTGAAGCATTCACTCAGCTGAGTGCCAATACCATTTCAATCTGAGACCTCTGCACAACCCATAGAAGCACAGAAGCAAAGGCTGTATATAATGACACATCTCTGGTGGTATGACTGAAATGTAAAGAAAGATGATGACTCCTTATGAAAACAGATTAATAAGGTATATAACCAGGCAAACCGAGGTCTCTCAGGAAGGAACAAAAGAAAAGGATTGTGCAGTAATGGGACAACGTCACTACTTCCACAATTATCTTGCAGGCAAAAGGACGCCCTGCTGCAAAGATGCAAGCCTGGCCAGACCTGGTGCCACTTGTTCAATTTTGTGTTAAGCTGGAATAGCTGAGTTACTGTAATACTTTCCTTGAATAACCCTGCAAAGGCCTCACCAACAGCCTTGCTCTCCAATACTATCTTTTCTTTTACCTCCCACATTACTTTCGCCATACCCTCCTGGTAGCTCCAGTTCTCATTAAACCCTTCTAGGATAGTTACTGCAACTATCAAAATCAGCAGAATGCTGAATAACCTTCTACCATGTTAGTAAAATTCAGTTTACGGAAGAGTTCAATGAATTCAAACAGAAATTGAATTCTTACTGTTACCAGAAACAATTCTGGTACATTATTTCACAACTTCTCTGCACCCCCAACTATCCTAACTTATTCATTAATTAAATTTATAAATTTGTTTCTTTTGCTGAAACTGCCCTTTGAATAGCCTTCTTGCTGCTCATCACCTTTTAGTGTTTTTAGAGAGCAAAAAGGTCTTAGTGCTAGTCTGCACTTTACTAGAGAAAAAAAAAAAAATAAAGCTCTTTCATAGTTATCTCTGGTATAACTGAATCTCCTTTTGTCTCATCCTTCTAATTACCATCTTTTGTACCTATTGTAGCTTGAGTTAATCTTTCCTCATAAGGGTGATCTAGTGTTAAGATTATTCTAGGTAAGGTCTGAACAGTGCATTTGTGGTGCTACTTCCCTACTCCTGCTAAGGATTCCTACTCTGTAACACCCAGGGACCCCAGGTGCACTGTAGCCATGTGTCCAGACAACAAAGTTGGGTCTTTCACCCCAAACTCTGTGTAAGCTCAGTAAAAATTTGATAAGCTTTGAATTAACATCAGAAATAACAGTTCGAATACTTCCTACATATGTTTTACCTTGATTTTTAAAAGCCAAGGTTAAACTATGTTACTCCGTTACCTCACTCACACTATTCTTCCGTAGAACACCATGGAACAGACGGAGGTTTCCTTAGATTCTGTTAGCAGATCTGCATTTCTTCAAAGGCATCTCCCCCTCCTTCCATCCCTGGAGTACAAGTGTTTGTATCCTCTTTTTTAATGAGGAATTTATTTGCCCTGAGTTTCCTCCCTCATTCCTGAAAGGATCTTTGAACAGTGAGCTATTACAAACTTGGTTTTTTACCTATTGTTGAATTTATTCATTTCCGATCCCCATACATAATAATGAAGTTATAATCACCTATACAAGAGAAATAACACTGAGAAAACTGAAAAAGCTAAATTTGCATCAAAGTATTGAGAGACAAAATAAGCTAGTACCAAAGAAAAAAAAAGTTTTACAAAGTACTAATGATGTAAATAATGCACTAAGCTACACACTGATGAAAAGATGACATCTTGCATGAATTTGTCATTTGAGAAACACTGATCATGTTTTCACTTTACCAACGTGAACTTTCAGAATTACGCTAGCTTTGGATTGTGTGACCTCCTGGGGGTCTTTCCAACCATTACCATATTAATTACCATATAAACTTGGTTTTATTTTCCCTTACTTCCGTTCTGTTAAATTCCATTCTTCCTGCATTTTTACTTGCCATCGATTTCCTGATCAATCATTCAGGAACAAATCCTGACAAGACACAAGACTGCCAACCTGGGAAAAGTTACAACTGATCCCACACTGAGTAATGACAATGAAAGCCAGCTTTGTCAGATATGTTATTTCAAGAAACAGAAAAGTTTCCGTGCACTTCACTCTGAACAAATCTTTTCCTCTAACTTACATGTTAGCCGTGACCTTTCCCCACACAAACTCCCCAACAGACAAATGCTTTGTGTAAATGAACAAGAAAGCTTTCTCACACTAGAAAACTAATTCACTCCAAATCTGCAACAATACCAGCGGTATCAGCTCTTTTCCTGCAGGCTTATTACAAGTATTATATTACTATATGTGCAAATTTCCCATTAAAACAAGATTTTGTTTTTTTCAATGTTCTTTTTAGGATTTGTTGAGCAAACAGAACACAGCAAAATAATACTGTAAGATTACTGCCCGTAACTGTAAGCCAAGAACAGCTTAAGTTTCAAGACTGGATGACAGTCCTCATAACTTGTTACCTCCTGTAGAAACACACTATGACAACCCATGCTCCAAACAGCAAGGGTGAGAAGCAGCATGAGACATGCCAAAAGATAAAGTTCAATATGACATCTGGTCAAGTGCAAAGATGGTCTAATCCCAGTGTACCGACCTATCTGCTGGACAACACAATCTTTCATTTGAAACTTGAACACCATGAGCTGATACCCAGGCTTTAGGTATTAGAACATTTATCTGTTCTGTATTCCCAAAAACAGCTCAGCAAGCAAGAAAGGCAGCCTGACACTCAACCCAGTTTCAAAGAAGCTGATGAATGAGTAGTTCCAAAAGCAGCATGTTTAAACTTCTGGTGAAACAATCACGTTGGAGATTCACCATTCTTAAAGGATTATGGATATTTCATAAGACACTGGGATAGTTTTTTACAAGCAAATATGCTTACATGTGTCATTGTCAGGAGTTATGAATTTGTGCTTCAGCATAACCTCCCCTACTGGACGGTGTTTCAACAGACTTCCCACCTCACCAGCCACAACAGAAAACTACGAAGTAGGATGCTTGTAGACAAACCTTGGATTTGAACTTCATGATCTTATACTTGGGTGAAATGCAGTCATTAAATTCCTTGAAAACACTCATTATAGTTACTGGAGTCTCCGTCTCTTTGCCAGTAGACAGGTCCATTTCCTCAAAAACACAAGTCAGGTTTTACAAATTAACAAAAAATGCCAGCAGACATGACCAATATGTTGAATTTTGCTTTGCTATTATGAATGAGGTATCTCTTCTTTAACAGAAAACTACAATGCAATCAGCCAAGAAAACACAAATTTAAAAAACACTGTTTGAAACAGAGTGTTTAAAAAGCACGAAGTTTTCTAATAATACTTCAAGACAATTTTATTTCCTAAGCAGCAAGTGTAAAGGCAACAATTTGTCTGCAGTTGTTAGGGTCAGGGGGGAAGCAACAACTTTCTACTCTGCATCTCACGTGATATACCATGTATTCATTGCACTCAACTTTACCACCTACATCAGACAACACCGGCTTCAACAGTTCCCATAAACACAATACTAGGAGTCATAACCTGCTATAAGCAGCATGAAAGGTACTTATGTTTGACATGCTTAAAAGATACACTTACTGTTTCACGTGGCAGTAGATAAACAGTTCTCTCAATATTTTTCACTGTCACACAGCAGCTGACATAGGTGTTTGCAGATTCAATCCACACTTTCCCAAACAAAAATACCACACCTAGGGAAGCAGGGCAGAGCATAAAATTCAATATGCAGTTCTTAAATTCATCATTCTTAATGTTGCTTAAAGCAGCTTATTACGTATTCTTGCACAGAAACACAACTTCTGGCTTAGGTCCTTGAGCAACAAATCTTTCTGATGCATCAGCACATTCTGAATTGTTTTAAACACCAGCTTTATAAATAGATACCTGGTTCATCATGCTCCTACCTCCAACACTACAGTAACAACTTGATATGTGAAATTCAAAATGGCATCACACAGTCTTAGAATCCTGTTCTGATATTCCATTTCTACCTATATTTGTTTGATAATTCATGGAAAGAGGAAGGAGAGAGAAGTCAGTGAAAACTGAAGATAATCAGAATGCCTGTGCTGCCAATCACTCCTGAAACGTGTTATCTACATTTTTTCATTCTTCAGCTAGACCAGTGCGATTAACTCATCTTTCCTACACTTCAGTAGTGGAGCTCAAGACTCTACTACTAAGAAAACCTGTAGAAATACATTCTGCAGAAAACAACTAGAAGCTGTAAAACAATTGTAAAAAGTTTTCCACTGACTATTTTTAACAAATGAGGACACCAAAAGATTTATGACATTGCAAGAAATTGTGGATGCTAAGACAGCAGTTGTAACCAAGATAGACATTCAGAAAGCCTATATAGAGCAGGACTAGCGCAACTGACTTCACTGTGGATCACATCATTATTGCACATGCATATCTCTGAGCCACAAAGAACTTACCATTAGCACAAAATGCTGCAAAATGCTAATCAAGTGATGTTAAACTTTGAAATAACACAGAGCAAAGCCAGCTGACTTTCACATACAGTTTGTGAATTACAAGTAAAATAAACTTCCAAGTACAACTCAAAAACTTGACTTCACCCAAGTTCCCTTCAAACTCCAAATAATTTGGAATTTGATTACAAAAGAAAGACACTCTTCCTACAGTACAATTACTATTGATGAAATCAGAAATATCAAAACTGAGACTGTCTCAGAAACAATGTTTCATATAGAGAAGATTTTGGAACCTGCATTTCTCCTTGGTCTGACAATGCACAAACAAGTCCTTGGTTAAGAGTTATAATTTATCTTTGCCATATGATCTATCAGATGTAAAGACACCTTTCTTACTCCAGTAGATCAAAGACAAATCAGTAAAGATGCACTAGGATGGATGACAGTCAGAGTGACAGGCTAAGAAAAACCATCTTTTGAGTGCTTGGAATAGATGTGAACAAGACTACTTTTGTCAAGGACAGAGAATACTGCAGTTTTGAAGATGATGAGAGCGAGGATACAAGCTTCAGCTGCACAAAGTATTTTAGAGATTTTAATACAGAGGCAATCTTCAAGATTTAGACAGTTTGAATAAAAGGATCTAGAAGGAGTTCAAATTACAGATCTAAGTGACAGGGAAGATGAAGTTCTTCTCCCCAGTGTTTTTTTTTTAAGTGATAAAACCCTCAGGTAGGTTTGTGTCATACAGAAAGATGAAACTATGGGAGAGACCACAAAACGGTAGTTGGTTGCTCGAACAGCTGGCAATATTAAGGGCATGGAGAAGTTAACCTGTCAGGGGCATACATACAAGCAGGTGAGGTAGAAGGAAGGATGCATGACCCAAAGATACAGTAAAAGGCTACCTGGATTGCAAAGACATATTTTGACAAACTCTAGCTTGGAAAAAATAAAAGGTCTGAATCCCCAGATTTCACAGAATCAGAGTAATTTAAGATGGAAGGAAGCTTTGGAGGTCACCTAGCCGAACACACACCACCCCCAGACACACTAAAAGCAGGGTTAACTTGAACAAGTTTTTCAGAAACATTTCATATGCAAAACCAAGAAATGAGAGAACTGGCATCAGGCCCTATCCCCTCTAAACCTGACTATGGAAAGAGGAAATTAAAAAATGGGTGTAAACCTTATCAAACACAGTCTGTGAAAAGAAAGATCATGCTATCAATGAAACAAAAGGCAACCCAAGTCAAGAGATAGGGAAAATGTCCTGCAGAGGGTAAAGAAAGGGCAGGTTTTATTCATTATTTCTTTAAAAGATTAATAGGATTACAATTCTCAAGTTCTCTGCCTAAGATAGTAGTGGGAATTATGAAAAGTAAGCCTCAAAAAAATCATTAAGTTTGAAAGAGTCTGATGATTATGCTATGGTATTTACTCTTCAGGCAGTGCATTTGACATCACAGCAAATGAGGCATAAACAAAGATCATGAACATGTTAAACAAAAAGCAGTACCAAAATTTTCCCTTCTACATTACTAATTGAAAACAGGTGCAGTCTTTATTATTCAATCCTGAAAAAGTCATAATGAGAAAAGAACACTCCTTGCATGCGAGAAACAGAAATCTTTTCATAATTAAGTTCCATTCAGCAAGTACTGACTAAGAAGACAAAAAAAAAAGGAAAAAGAACAATAGTGGGGTCTTTAAAAGTAGCAATTTTATATTAGAGCCATTGATTTCATCAAGATATCTATGATTATTATCACTCCCACCACCAAGCTGTTCAGCCCAGCAGAGTCTCATATTTAAGTTTGGCATCTCAGCTCAAAACAAAAGGTGTAACAGAGAAACACATCTGACTCAATGCTTACAGCATCAACACCAAAAAAAACTTCAACAACATATGGAAGAACCTTCCGGTAAACCTACATGAAGCACAAATTAGAATCCAAGATCCTAAAGCTGCTGAGGAAATGCAAAGACAGATGAGAAGTGCTTAGAGCAGATGTGAACATGAGTTCTTTTGTCAGGGCTGAGATTAGAACGCCGCAGTTTTGAAGACTGTGAGAGCTAGGATTCATACCTCAAGGGCACAAAGTATCTTAGGGCTGTTGATCCAGAGACAGTCTTCAAGATTTAGACAGTCTGAACAAAAGGATCTAGGTAGACCTTGTATTTTTCGGGCCACCTTCCTCCCTCGATAGATGTACCTTTCCTTCATACAAAATTGTGCAACTGCTACTGTACAAACTTTCTAACAATCCACCAGAATTTTAAGTTACATTTCCAGAAACAAGAAAAAAGAATGCTCAATTGTTGCACCACTGTGTAAGGGATTAACATCACCTTATTCCTAGAGGATACACGGTTTTAAGAAGGCCAATGCAATGGGTCACCAACAGTGAGAAGTGCTAGTAGCTCCCTTTGTACATCACTACTACTACACTAGACAAAGAGACAACATTCTCACTTCTCCCAGTCATAGTGCCCTGCACTGAGGACAGAGGTGAGGAAAATTAGGAGATGAATGCAAAAGTTGTAAAGCACAGAGAGACAGGGTATTTAGGCATAATTCAGGCAAGTCTGAAAATACCGGTTACACAGAAAGGATCAAAATGGCATTTTCTGCCTTTAAGTGAACAGTTACCTGGCTGACTGTACTGATCTTCATAAGCATCCAGCCAATAAAATCTCAAGACTTGATCATCATTTTCCCCATTCACAAGTGGAAGGAGGTTGGGGTCCAGCTGAATTTCTGCTGCTGCTAGATCAGCTTCATCCTCATCAACTCTGTCCCAATATGAGATATCTGGGAGAGAACTTCTGCAGGTTTTGCAGAAGAAGAAAGAAGAAACAAAAACGTGCCTTTACTATAACCACAACTGGTTTGTGCTTTTTTTTTTCTTCCCTATATTCTCACACTTTTTGTTGCTCTTTCCACTACCAAGCAACATTCCCAAAAGTTGGGTTTCCCCAGATTTCTTCTGAAAAGCAGGATGGAATGACAAAGAGAAAACCCCACATACAAGTATCATTCTCAGTACACAAAAACACAGGCTTTAAAAATCATTCACCTGGTATTTCAGCCTTTGTCATTCAAGCCTTTACAGAACAAATATATCCACCCATCTGTACAGTTGCTCAGTGGTAACAACAGATTATTTCAACAAAATTACCTTTTCAGTCATTAAATGTTTAAGTCTTTTTGATCATTCAAATTTTTACAGTTTAAAGTTATGGAAACATATGATTCAAAATTCTTCCAAATAATCAAGAACGACAGGGAAAAAAAACCCAACTTTTTTCCTATTTCCAAAGACACAGCTGTTCACCATGTGAAATTACTTTTAGTGACAATACTTCTAACAACAACTAACCTTATGAAATACCTTCACAGATGCTTAGAATAAGCATCATTAGCAATTCCTCATTTTTGCTTTTTGGCATCAAACTTCCGTTTTCAACACCTACACTGAGTCACCTCAGTGTACTGAAATGCGTTATGTCATGTGCTAAGCCCCCAAAACACCAAGTATTTTCCAATTAAGTAGCTATCTGCATGTTCAACATTACCATTTTAACACCACTATAAAAAAAAAATAATCACATAGCACTATTAGTATTCTGTCTATATCACAATTATCCCATTGGCAAAGACAAATATGAAAATAAATCTAAGGTTTATGGATACTGAAAGGCTTCCTGCTGGAAAAAAAAGAAAAAGAGATTCTTACAAGACAGATGTCTCTTTCTTCTCTGATTCCAGCTGCTCTGTCTTCTTTTCAATTTTGTTGTCTCTCTTCAAGCTTTCAGCTGTCTCAGGTATAGTTTCCACATGCTCTGCTTCCATAGGTTCATCAAAGTCCTCCTCATCAAAATCCATCATTCCTTGATCATCATCTGGAAGTGCTGCACATAGAACTTAAGGCTTGAATCATTAAAATGACACAATATATACTACAGCAGTATGTGTAAATAGCATACTATATGCATAAGCATATGCAGTATTAATGTACAAACAAAGTACCACATTTAACCTATCTAAGCATCAAATTACAATAAGAAGTGTTTTAGCACTAACACGTCTTATTTAAAGAGTTTCCAGAACTGGGTTTAGATTTCTTTTTGACCTTTAATAGCTTTCTCTCCTGTTGTCTTCACTATTCCCCCATCTTCTGTAGCTTTTTGCTCATACTTGGTATCCTCATTTTCAGAGACCATGGCAGATTTTGCTGCGTAATTGGGATGTTTAGGATGCAATGAAGCTGGAGGAAGAGTTTCCTTTCTGAGATGAGCAGGAGCTTTCTTTGATACAGGCATGATTACCTGAAAGACATTTCAGCCACGAGTTTAAAAAAAAATCTCTTAAGAGCATAAAAGGAGAAAAAATCCCAGCACTTACTGTTTACAAAATTAGTAACCAGGGCTAAAGGAAGAGTTCCAAATATTTTTCAGCATGATAGCTAAAACTCCTCAAGAGTAAACTTCAATTCTACACCATCATTCCTGCCGTGATGTGTTTCTACTATAATTTTAAAAAGCATTTTACAACAGGCCATGCATGACATTTGGTTAAGTTGGTGGTTACTTTCACTGTTTTCTCACATAACATTACTCCATTCCTAAACCAAAACCTCTGTGTCAACTGAGTATATGACTATCTATCTGCCAGGCAGGGACAGAGCCTGGAACAACCAGGGAAGACCAATATGGCAGTTTACACCTGTTCGTATCAGTAATGAGTTCAAGATGTCTACGGGACACCATGGGTCTAGAAAGCAGAGTGCTTCTCCACTGCATTTCTTCATGCTACAGACACGACAGGTAGAGTGAGGAAGACAAAGAAACTGCATTTCAGCATGCTGTGAAAGCCTGAGCTCTGAGGCAGCAAGCACTGAGTTTGTTTTCCAGACAGGATGCCACTACAGCAGCAGCTACAGAATCTCTTCTTAATGGACGATGTGTATGAAGCGGCCACCACCATCACTAACAACAGGTCTCTGCATCTACTGACCCTTAACCTATGGCAAGGTCCAAAACCTCTGTCTTCAGGGAAAGCTGTTATTGACAGACACAGAATTTAGCATTGAACACAATCATTTCTAGGGCTTTAATCTCAGTTCAGCTACCTCTACTGTGGCCAACACCAAATTCAGCCTGTCTCTTGCCTTAAACGGAAAGCAAACACAACTTAAGCTGCCTTCACCAACAATTTTTTGCTGTCTCAGCTGAATGAATTTATTCATACTTATACTTCTGCTCAGCTCCTGAAGTAGAATGCGTCACTCCCATGACACCTTTTATGTCCATTTATCATATTTTATTTTTATGTTTAAGCCTTTATTCTTCATCCTCTTCATCTGTTTCATTGTCCAAAATCTCTTAATTCCTCCTATGTCTGAGAATCGCTTTCCTTCTCAATGTTTCCTACAAAAGTGACCACTGTTTTGCACCCTAAGGACAAAGATCCTCTCTGACTATATATCCATTTTTTTCTATTTCAATTGCTTCTAGGCTCCAACACAGGTGTTGAATTGAGTGCCACTGGTGACCATTTTCAACATATGAGTTGTCACTATTACACAAGGTTTCACAAATCAGATTTGTGATCTTCTCCATTTGCCCTCTACAGACTCTTACCAAATACCTCGTTGTAAAGTCCTTTTCATTTACCAGAACTCTTAACAAAATGCTAGCCTTCCATCCTTAGCAGCTTGTCCTTCCTTTCACTCCAAAATCTTCCACTAGGGTAAACTCTACCCACAGCTTAAATTTTTCATTTGCTTTCCATTTCTCCAGAATGTGAGTTTCTTCTCCTTTTTCACACCCACAAGTACTCTTTTTTCTCCTTATTTCGCTTCCCATCACCCTTCCCTTGCCACAAGGGTCTTGTCCACTTTTAGGAAAAGAGACAAAGCAGAAGCACACCTTCACCTGATGCACCTAACATTATAAAAACAGTTTCAACTGTCAAATATAACGGCTGCATACTACTACCACTCTAAAAAGATTATAACTCTTTTTGTATGTATTAACATGGAAGGGGAAAATGGAAAAGAAATGAAGTTACACAGTAACGTTGCTAAGGAAGCTAATGAGAAAGGTAATTTCTAAAAGCAGAAGTAAAGCAATATTCAAATCAACCAAAATACAAATTAATACTTATTGATGAAAACTTTTTTGATCTTTTCCTTTACCTTAGGAGTTTGGGACTGCACAGAGAAAGGATTCAGTGAAACTCCAGCAGGCCTTTTCCTTTTCAGCATTATAATTGGTGGTGGACTTAGCTGAACAGTCTGAATATTGAAAGAAAAAAGAAAGTGAAGAGGTGTTATTTAGTGTCTTCTTTTGTCTTAGCTAGTAACATTTTCCATCAAAGAAAACACTGGTATTTCTTATTTGCCGAGAAAACATACCTCCTAATATTATCCAACTCAGTCACATAAAAAGGAAGAGCTATCTGACCAATCAACCCATGAAGACAGACACTAGATTTTTTTTGGTAAACAGTTTGAGACAAAAAATGCCATAAGTGGAACAGTTTTCAAACATGGGCATTTCAATAGCTAACCATGCCTTTGATGCATAAGCATCAGAATAACTGGTGGGGTGTTCTTCATGTCTGCTGAAACAGTAGTACGGAGCACACATGCCTTAAGAAAGGCAGAAGTGCTGTTTCAGCACTGTCATACTAGAGGAAAATCCATTCTAATTTATTTACATGTACAGGTATTTTATACTTATCAACAGCTAATAACAAAAGAAATTTTAGAAAACAAACAACAAAGCTGAAAAAAAAAAAAGCTACTTTTTAAGTGAATAGAAGCCCTAGTGCAATTATTTGCATCATTTTCCCTAATTGATGCTCCATAAATGACAGCATTAAAAAGCATTTGCTTAATGGTTTGAGGGGTTTTGATAGCCTAAGATGTTATAACTAATCAGATGTCATAGGGAAGAGTGAAATAGCAAGTGCACAAAACCAAGAGAACAACTTTACACTGGATCATCTATACCTCTCTTACTGCCCTGTAAAAATACATTATCCTTATTATGATACAACATATTTCATTTCAGTATCTCATCACTACAGCAGTTTCATGGTTTACACATGAGCAATTCATTTCAAGAAATCCTGCTATGGGGCATTAACTCATTGAAAAGTCATTCATGATGAGGAAGAGCCTTATTTGAGACAGTCCAACTGTGCTACAGTGGCCATCCTGCACTCCTAATTCTGAGGAAATGTTAATCTGGTTCTGTGTAGCAAACTGTGGAAAGCAGGAGGCAGACAGAAGTTCAGGCTCCATCATCTGCTGAAACAGTCCTCCCTCAGCTCCTCTCGTGAACCCCAACACACAAGATGGAAATACCTTGCAGTATACTGGGTGCAGCTTTGTGATACACCTATATGGCATACATGATTCAGATGCAGGTAAGTCCTGTTTCACTCCAAGCTGACTAAAACCTAGAAGGCTGCATTAGCACAGGCTCTACATCACATTAGTAGAAACCACCTCTAATCAGGAGATAATAGTTTGAGCTTATCAAGCCAATACAGTCATGCAACTTCTGCATGGTAGAGATGACAGGTAGACTGCATACATATGTGGAATATACCCAACAGATGTGCTATGAAAGAAATCAATCTCAGGTTTTACAAAGTCTTTATTTTCCTGATCCCACAGCAAGAAAAATTAATGGATTAAGGTGTTTCAGGCAAATTTTATTAATATACTTACTTCAGCATTAAGATCTTGAAGAATATCTCCTAGTAAATCATCTTTTGACAGGTCCACAGTTTTCTGTAAAGTAACGAATTAGCCAGTTCTTAATTATATGTGAAAACCCAACGAGGAGACCAGCAGCAAACAACTAAAGGGTTTTTACAAAACATACACAATATTTCCAGGAATGCTCCATACACAAGAGATTGTAATAGGAGTTTATGTCTTGCTAGACACAAGAAAATGAAATGAGCCCTTGTTTTATTCCACTCCCACTGAAACACTCCAAACAAGTTAGAAATCTTTAAATTCAGAATGTAAAAACTTACATCTGTGTTTTTCTTCCCAGCACTGGCTATAAACATAGACTTAATTGTGTTTGGCTTTGACACCACAGATTTTTTCACATTCTTTTTATCAACCGTAGATGTTTTGCCACGTTTTCCTACAGAAAAATATAAAATTGTGAGTCCTACATGAGAAAAGCTCAATGTTTAATGGTCCAGTTATTAGCATGAATAAGCCTACTTTTTCCACCTTTACACTGCTGGCTGAAATGAAGCCTAATCATCTGTCACTTGCTACCAGCTTTCTAATGGCTGTCATGCACACACAAAAAAAGCAAAACCCTATTAGCACCTAATCTAATATTAAATCCTATCTTTCCTGATCACATCAGAGATGCTCTTTGCATACTCAAGTTCATACTGCACAAAAAGGACCAAGACACTTTACATGGAAGGATCCCCAGAAAAAAGGAAAACAAAAAGCAAACAAAAAGAAGTGTCCAGAAGTTCGGCACTAGGCTTGGATTCTCTGCATCAGAGTCAATTTCTTCAGGTGGTTTGCCACCACCTTCATAAAAGTTGGCAAAATCATCTGATCCCAGATCCTTAAAAGTGTGCAAGTATTTCAGTGGCCAGACAGATGACAAATTCTTTAGATGCTGGCTTTGGAATCCAAGACCACTTTTAGATGCATTTGTTCTAGAACTGCATATATATCTCACAGAAGTCTGTGAACAAAAATGCTCCAATAGTGCTGAAGTAGTTACAGCAACTTAACCTCAATTTGTGGACCTCTACCATCAGCATCACAGGGGCTAAACAGAATCCAGAGGCATAGAACTAGAGAGCTTCAAGTAACATGCCATTTTGCCATATTCACCACACACTGATGTCAAGAAGTTGCCCATTTTAGGTACATTTTTAAAGCCACTGAAGACATTCTACAGCGATCATGGTCAACCTACCTTTCCTACGGGAACCAAGAGCATCATCATCCAGATCTTCATCAAAGATTTCCCTTCCATCTTCAACATAACCTATCCCATCTGTAGAAAAACAAATTGTTAAAAATTTACATTTCAAATTCTGTCTTCTGATATTTCTAAATATGTCTATAATCAGAAGTTTGACATATTTCAATACTTTTTCCCCTTTAGTATAGGGCAAAAGTCATAAATGCAAAAGTGTTGAAAACTACAGCACCCGGCTGTATCTTGCATTAGACTGAATATACTGTTACGCCTTTAATCAGAAATTATGAATTACAGTACTTCTTTTTGAAGTTACATCACTGACAATTGGAAATAAAATTTCACAACCAGTTCTTAATGGATAAATATTTTCATTACCATCCTAACACACTACTATGAGAACAACGCAAAAGATTTCATTTCCATGTAAAAGCTTATCTCTTTGTCTCCTAAAACAATTTGTAAGAATGACCTAACTATAACTTACCTCAAATCATGAACATTATGAAGGCTAATTGAGTTATAACACTATAATCAAAATAACTCTCCAAATGAATCTTAACTTACCATCATCAACAATCCAGTCATCATCCTGACGTTCTCTGACCATCTTGGAGTATTCATCCTCATCTATTTCATCATAAACACCTGTGAACTCCTCAACCTACAGTGAAGGTATACTGAGATTAACAGTTCCCATACCATTACTTATTAATACAGGTCATCAATAAGAACATAAAAGTTCCAAAGAAATGCACCATTTCTGACACTGTTACATGGTTCACAATCAGTAAGCACAGTTATTGATTCAGCTTAAGTTTCTCGTTAGGCAGTGACACGTTATCATTTGTTAAAAATATCACAGTATACGCAAACTCAAAATCTACTGAAGCACTGGCAGAGATTTCCTTTGAAACTGACTTGATTTATTGCTCATTTCGTATTGAAAATAACCCCAGCAATGGAGACTTCAGACTTTTGGCTCTAGTCTCCAACACCAAGATGAGCTCAATGAAAAGGAAGGTAATTTGATGTGCCCAAGCATAATGCTGAAGATGGTCTTCTGTGCCACAGAGTAAATTTGCATGTTAATGATCTACACACTTCAGGCTTCTTTAGATTTATTCACCTCAATGTGGAAGTCACTTGTTATTACTATTAATTGGACAATATTGATGTTACACTGCCAGATTTCCATTCTACCAGTTAAATATTTAAATGTTGGGTGCTTTGTGGAAACACAGCATATCAATATTAATGGATTTCAGTCTTGTAAAGCTTTGGAAGTCATTTAAAGTTTAAAATCATTTGAAGTTGAAGAAAAACAAGAAAGTATTTCCTATCGTAACATTAATTACACAATTAAATTTTAAAAGTTGGTCCTTCCCTGGGGGATAGTTCTCAAGCCATACCAAGCATGTTTGACTTGCAGCTGATAAAGCTATTTTAGTTTTGAAGACAGAAAGGAACAAATAAATACCAGAAAGCAGCAAAACGATTACTGTTACATTCCGAAAAACATACTCCCTTAAAAAAAACAAAAGCTGATCTGAAAGGCAGATTGTTTCCCGTAACTTTTAGATATGTATAAAGGGCAGTTAAGCATCTCAGCTCAAGTTCACTTTTTATTAAAAAGATGAGGGATTTTTACCTCATACTTTAGTTTTTCACCAGCTTTGGCTTTTTTCAGACGTTCCAGTGCTTCTTGCTGGCCTCTTCTAGACTTCTTCTCGCGTCTAGAACGTGATGCTGCAAAACCGCCAGACTCATGCATAGCTGCAATTAATTAAAACCAGGAGAGATAAGTTTAGTGATGAGCTGCTGTTATCTTTGGTACTTAGTGTTCACTGATGTATTAATAGATGGTTCCAGCTTTGCTTAAAATCAACACAGAGACCTACTTGGCTAAAAGCACAGTCACGGATGGCTCTCAAAAAGCCAATTCCAGAAGAGACATGGTCTCAGACAGACAGATCAAAGAACTTCACATTCAGCAAGAAGCTACCACCTAGGTTTCCAAAACACCTCTCCAATCTCACCAGCCCTTATCTGAAAAGGATCCCCCACTCTTTCCTTGGGAATTTCCAGCTCCTTTTATTTTGCATGTCTCCATGACAACTCAGGAAGAGACAGACTTAGAAAAGGCCTATATTGCTACAAAGCAGTAACGTGTTTTTTGGTGGTTTCACAATGTTTGAGTGCAGCTAGACCAAGACGAACAAGGAGTAATTCACTCTGTAAGACTGATGCTTCATTTCGTCTTACACTTTCTTCCCTTCACAACGCTCCCCCCAGCAAGGTGACCTCCACTTCTCTTGACCTTCTTCTCTCTCTTGATTTTTTTTGGGGAGATATTTATCTGACCACAGAGAATGAATGGCCCCAATTCAACTTACAAAACCAGACAACAACCAGGAACAAGGCTAGGTATGGGTTGTGGGATGAGCTGAATGCCCCGGCTGCAGGCAGAGGAGACCCAGGGCTAGTGCAAGTCCCCAGGCCAGGCAGCAAAGAGGAAGGTCTGTCGCTTCCTGGTGACAGCAGGATGCCAAACTGTTAACAGAGCTGCAGTGAGGCCGTGCTGCTGAGCCACGAGTAAGGATTTGTATCGCTAAGGGCTGGGATGGACTAAAAAGGAGCATTTACACTGCCTGGTACCCGATGAGGAAGAACTGCATGGATGCAACGTTCTGGGTGCATTTATACAAAATTTCCCGTCAATTCTTCGTATTTACTGTAAGCAGGCGCCTAATGCTACGCGCTCCTCCACACACAAACGTATGTACACCCCTCGCTAAGACCACCCGCACCGGCCGGCCCCTCGGCAGCGAAGTGCCAGCGCCGCGCCAGGCGGCCTGAGGGGGAAGTAAGCCCTATACAGCCTTCCCGCCCGGGATAACCCGGCCCCGCCGCCGTGAGGAAACCAGTGCCGGGGAGCCGTACGGGCAGCGGGAAGCCGTGCGGGGCAGCGGGGGACTGCGCGGGCCGCACCCGCCGCCGGGCGGACCCCCCCCCCCCGCCTCAGGAAGCGAAGCTACCACCACGGCAGGGCGGGGGAGACGCGGGACGCCAGGAGCAGCGCCGCTCAGACCCCAGCGCCGAGCCCCGACCCCTGCGGGCGGGAGAGGGGTCCCTCTCCAAGCGCTGCCCGCCGCGCACGCGCGCTCTCCTCCTTCCCACCTCCCCTTCCCGAGCGCCGCTGCCCCGTTACCCCCGTCCGCCCCCCACCCCTTCAACCCCGAGGCGGTGGCGGCCGCCGCCCCGCCGCGCAGAGGAGGGCTGCCACCCCGCGGGCCTCACCGTCCGGGCCCCGAGCGCCGCTCTCGGCCATGGCGCCCGCGCGCTCCGCTGGCCCCAAGGCTCCCGAAAGTGGCGCGAGACGGGAGGCCCACGAGTCCGCCGCCGGGCGCGGCAGCCAATCAGCGGCGGCGGCGGCGGCCCCAGCTCCGGCCGCCGCGCGGAACTCCCCGAGGCCGAGCGCGGGACGGAAGCGCCGCGCGGGGCGGAGCCGCTTCCTGGGCGAGGCCTGCGGCGGCGGGAGCGGGCTCTGGGCGGGAGCGGCCGCGGGGCAGGGACGGGCCCGCCGGTACGGCAGCGGCGTCGCAGCCGCTGGTTCATCCTGAGGGCCCGAGAGGCGGGTACAAGGCTGGTGGGAGAGCGGCTGGAAAGCTGCTCGGCGGAAAAGGACCTGGGGGTGCAGATTGATAGAGCTGAGCATGAGCCAGCTTGTGCCCAGGCAGCCAAGGCGGCCAACAGCATCCTGGCCTGTATCAGAACTAGTGTGGCCAGCAGGGCCAGGGCAGTGATTTTCCCTTTGTACTCAGTACTGGTGAGGCCGCACCTCGAATCCTGTGTTCAGCTCTGGGCCCCTCACTGCAAGAGAGACGTTGAGGTGCTGGAGCAGGTCCAGAAAAGGCAACGAAGCTGGTGAAGGGTCTGGAGCACAAGTCTGATGAGGAACGGCTGAGGGAACTGAGCTTTTTATTCTGGAGAAGTGATAAGGGGGACCTTGTCACTCTCTGCAACTACCTGAAAGGAGGATGGAGAGAGGTGGGGGTCTGTCTCTTCTCCCAGGTAACAAGTGACAGGACAAGAGGTAATGGCCTCAAGCTGCACCAGGGGAGGTTTAGATTGGATATTAGGAAAAAATTCTTCACAGAGAGGGTGATCAGGCATTGGAACAGGCTGCCCAGGGGAGTGGTCCTGTGGAGTGGAATCGCTGTCCCGGGAAATGTTCAAAAACCATGTAGATGAGGCCCTCAGTGATGGTTTAGTGGTGGTCTTGGCAGTCCTGGGGTAATGGTTGGGCTTGATGATCTTAAAGGTCTTTTCCAACTTAGTCGATTCTATGTTTTTGGGGGGTTGGTTGGTTTTTTTTTTCAGAAACGACGGTGTTGGCATGTCACTACCCATAGATCCTGCCACCATCATTTTCAGAGTTTTCTGGAGAAGCGTTTGCTGCTCATTAAAATATGTAGGCACCGACTCCAGCTTCTTATAAAGGCAGGGAGCACCAACACGGCAGAGCCACTTGAGAGCAAATAGGACTCTTGTCTTACAGCTGATACGCTGTTGCAGGAGCATTAACTGGTATTATGGCCTGGATATACTATTTTCAACTATGTAGAAGAGAATTTTTATGGTTCTGAAACTGAAATTTCTTTTCCTTCTCCACAAGGACTCCTTCGCATTGAGAAGAGAGAAATAATAAACCTACCAGATGTCAGTCCTTCTAACTTAGACAGTTCCTAGCACAACACTGCCTCTCGCTGCTAAACCTAGTCTTAGATGGAAGCAGAACCATTCCTAGCCACCTGTAGCAGCTCCCTGGTGCCAAAAGAGACTGGCCATCCTGACAGCTGCAATGCCCATTCCCAGACACTCAGCAGAATGAGACCAGCCCTCTCAACAGTAGCTGCTTACTAGCTTGGACCTAGCAAACATGCAACCTTGCAAACACTGACATCTATAGGAAGAATACCTGTCTGACCTACCATCCTGGTTTGGGCTGAGATAGAGTTAATTTTCTCCCCATCCCACTGGGCAACTCTGTGGTGTTTAGATATCTGCCGGATTAAATCATGACACCTACAGACTGTCTTTCATTTGGTGCAGTGTATCCAAATGAAAGTTTGGTTTATTTCTTTTTTCATACACATGCACAAAATAAGATCCCATCACTAAACATGATGTGGGGCTCAAATTTAGAAGTTGCTCAAATTTTAAGCTATGATAAAAAAACACTTATAACAATGTCATGAAATTCTTCAGTTTGAATAAAAGTGGAGTGATACCACGTTTCACATATTCCTAGCTTTCACATGCCTTGGAATTTTGAATTGACTAGGTTTTAATGCTTTTGATTAAAATAAAACAGTACTCTGTCAGCTGTCATACGAACAGTGGCATGTTTGTCATCCAGGTGATGCCATGATTTGAGCTGGTACGCAGTGATACAGATAATTTACCAAACTGAAGTTGTTGCCATTGCTCCATTGTGGGACAGTGCAGGTCAAACAAAAGCCTTTTTCATGAATGTTACTTCAATCCTGACTTTCATCTCTGGCCGTAACAAGAATGCATCTGTTTCCTGAAGTACAGCATAACAAGCATGTTTAAATACTGAAAGAGAAAAAAAAGAGGGGGATATCAGGGAATGTACTTTGCTTTGGAAAAGAAAAACAATCCAGCAAGACTTGGGACTGCCTCTGCTAAATGGCATTATCAGACCAGATGACTTTGAGCTGATCTTTAACCTCCCTTGGGACAGTCATACAGGAACAACTTGGCATGACCTTTGCTCAATTGTCTTTTAAGTACAAGAAGTGGGAATTCTGCTGTGCAGTTCAGAGCCACCCGAGGATCTCTCAAGAGCAATACCTGTAGAGAAAAGTGCAAGGGAAGCACAGTAACCAAGATGGTAGGCAGCCAAAAACATGGTACAGAAGAGGAAGCTCGGGAAACGCACGGATTTCAACAAAAGGTGACAAAGATGTATTTTCCATGTTGGGGTTTTTTTAGAGTTGCAATTTAAATATTTAAGTTATGAATAGAAAATATTGTAAACTCAGTGCAAGAGCTCCAAGATAATAGAAACAGTAGTATATATTAACATATAAAGGTACAAATGGAGTATATCAAACCTAAGTTAAATGGTCAAAATAATTACTATATTGAGGATAGTTCTTGTCTTACTTTTTATGTCTAGGGCATGCTTGATCTGTCTCAAAGACAATACGACAAAAAGTTAAAACTCTCAGATTCAGACATTAGGCATTAAGCTTATGGTTGGTAATTTTTTTGATGACTGAAAAAAAGATCTGTTGAAACTAAGAGGGGTGGTATAAACCAAAATGTGAGTAAACCATGAATTATAGCGAGGTAGCAAATTCACCTGTACTACATCTAACTCAAAGTGCCTAAACATTATTATACTATTGTTAAGTATGGACTACCTTTGAGGAGGATTGTGTGGGTGTGTGCTCGTGCTCAGGATACGAGTGTATATGCTCTATGTGTACATTTCCTACAAACATGGAGTATTTAATTCTCTTAATCCTTGCATTGGTCTGAATTAATGTTATCACTCAACTTACAGTTTTTGTATCTAGTGTGATCCAGCTTTGACTACTGCATTTCAGCAGCTGCTTACTAAACTATGCTATTCACGTGACATTTCAACATGAATTACTTAACTGTATGGGGGACTAAATTCCCAAAGGAGCACAGATAACAAATCAAAACCAAAACATCTCAAATTATTACTTACCAAAAGGTCTTTGTTTTCAGAACTCTTCACAGGTAGTTAACTGATAGAAATATGAAGAAATAGATTCTTCACCATTTGTTTATCAATAAAGATAATGCAGACATTTATGTTCAGAGAGTAGGTTCCTTGCTTAACAGACCTGTAAATGCCTTTTGTTTACGGCACAGCTCTTTTTAATTTCCTGCCTGAGCTGCCTGCCAGCATCAGGATGAAGAGTATGAAGTCACTGTTAGGTTGTTAAGGTTCTTAAATGCAAACGTGAAATAGAAACTAGAACACTACGTTGGTTTTCCCCTCTTCTGACAGAAAAAAAGGTCTGTATAATGAAGATGCTTTAAAAAAAAACCAAAACCCACATGTAAAATTTTGATTAGGATTAAATTACAGCAAGTCCTAGTAACTCGACCAAAATTGGTGGAATTACACTAATCGGAACAGAGAGCACAATTTCATCACTTGCTTGCCTAATACAATGCTCCTATTCAAGCCTAGAAGAAAAGTACAAAATATTATAATGTAAATTAAATAGCGAAGACAAGTGAGAGCAAACTCACAGAGAATGAGCCCTCACATAATTATAATGCCTAGGAATTAAGCCTGATGCCAGTGGTATTCAAGAGCATACAGTTATTGCCACAGCATGAAAGTCTCTGTTTTAACTACTTTCATCACTCTCTCTTTACAATTGCACAAAAATGAACAATTAATGTATAAGCAGAACATTATTGCAGAGAGGCTGTTACATTTCAAGACCTGGCTGAAGATCAAGTGTGCTTCCAGGGGTGAATACTCTCAGCATTCACCATTTCACATCTCTTCAGTAGAGAGGAGGGCAGCATCGTGAGACACTGCAAAGTCTAGTTGTAATCCTGCCAACTCTCTGTTGCTGGATTGGTGCTGGTGAAGGCTCTGCTCACAGTGTGGAAAGCAGCAAGGGCCATCTGCTCCCTGTAGGAGGGGAGCTCATCATGGCAAGGCTGGCAAGACAGTTGGGCTTCATCCCCCAGCCCCTGCAGACTGTGAGCAGGGCAGCCCAGGGACAGGAGACAGGGTCAGCGCAGAACCCAGAGCAGACAAGTGCATGGCGATGAGACAAGTCTGATGTCGAACTAGGAATGCAACTCAGGGTCAGGTCCAGTGGTGGTAACCTGAGTCAGACACAGCCCAGTGATTGCCAGGCAAGTCCATGGTGATAAGACAGGTCTAAGGTCAAGCCACGAAGTCAGCCCATAGGTGGGATCCAGACCTGATGATGGTAACCAGCATCAGACACAACCCAGGGATCACCAGACAAGTCAATAGCGACAAAGAAGGTCCAACATCCAGCTAGGAAGCCAGGGGCATGACTGTGGCTGAGCTGGAGACCAGCACTTACACAGCTCAGCTCTGGCAAGGACCAATGACACAGGCTTGAACCCAAATGGCCCCTGAGCAGAGGGCAGTTGAGGCTGGTCAGTGCCCTGGCAGCAGCTCCCCTTCCCAAAGAGAAGGGGTTTGCTGTAGAGTGATTTAATTGGTGTGGGTCGACATTAGGCTACTTCATGGACACTGATCCAGGGGAGGGACAAGGGCCTGGGAAAGGGCCATGGCAGAGGGGACTTGCAGGTGGCAGGAGCCCTGGAGGCCAGCCCCCAGAAGCTGCTAGGGCTCACTCAGGAGCTGGGGCTGGGCAGGGGGGCATCATGGTGGGGATGCCAAAACCCAGGCTGGTGACTCAGGAGGCATCGCCAGAGAAGACCCCACACAGCCATGGGCCAGGCGCCACTGTGAAGTGACTTATATGCGAACCCAAATTTGCCCCATTTTCATGAAAAGAAAAGACAGCACACCACAATCACAAATGCCAAACCTCCGAACAAGTGCAGAATGATGTGAGGCTCTGTTTCTCTTCGTTATGATGCAGTTTTGAGTCAGAACACTTTTGCAGCTTCTCTCATGCAAAGACCATTTTAAATTTTGCTGTGCTATACAGGTGCTTGAGATCCACTGAAGCGCTTCAGACATTTGGTGATATTCTTTCCAAGGGCTGCAATGCATTCCAGTCCCTGCTTTTACAGAGGACATCAGAATGACAGAGTATCTTTGCTTTAATAAAGCAAATGTTACTGTCCTTAGCCTGGAGACTTCAGTGAGTATTTACAGACTTCTCTGTAGCAGTAAGGTCACTGGGCAAACTGTGAGAAACTAAGCCAAAATACCTTGTTCGCAAGTGGCTTGGATGTCAGTCATTATACTGTGCTGCAGGTATCAGGATTTATCACTGCCTTACTGTTACAAGGATCAGACAGCACTCCTTGTTAAGTAGTTGTGAAAGGCGTGTCATTTCCCTGCACAAGCAGATTGAGGTCTTTAATGGTTTATCCACAATTTCCAAGAAGAGGTTGCTCCTTCTAGGGGTTTTGCCGTAAGGTAAGGATGCAGTTAGTGTACACTAAACAGCATAGCTATGAACCCAGCTGTAGTACGTTTGTTGAAGTAAGCTTCTCGCTTATCTTACTGCATCAAATATAGAGAAGATAATCCCTCTGAGGGAAGGGGATACATTAATTCTTGTTCAGATTTCAGCCATGTTGGCCCACCAGTGCTAACCTGCTATGATCAGTTTAACATGGGTAATATGGTAAAAGCATGACAGAGGATTTATAGGTGCTAGTGTCTACAAGGAATTAAAGTTTGTTTAGTTACAGTTGTGATCACTGATCAGTGCTGCACTAAAATATTTAAAAAATATGGCTAAATAGAAAAAGAAAAAAAAAAGAAAAAAAGAAAAAAAAGGCAAGGAGATACTTAAAAATGAGGGCTTGAAGATATAGAAGAATACACACGGAATATTTGTCTCTGTAATGTTCAGCTGCCCGTGGAGGTCAGAGGAGGATTATACTTTCAGTCTGAGAAAGAAGAGGATTTAAATGTAACACCTAAACATACTGTATTTTTCACACTTTGGGAGTTAATTGTTCCAGTTTGCAAACTGAAATTCCTTGTAGAAAAAAAAAAAAGACAAAACACCACATATCAGACAGAACCTTCCTAAGAGCTAGGATTTTACCCTCTTTGCTGTCAGTTCAGACCCTGGAATTAGTGTTAAGGGGATTGGGATCATGGTTTCCTGGCTTGTTTGTATGTACTGTTAATTTGTGCACTCTGGGACAGGTTTTTTGTGCATCAGATGTCTATTCAAGCCCAAGCAGCTGTTGCCAAGAGCTCAGTCGTTAAAGGCAGTGGCTGTATGTCCCAATTACTTCTGAAGAAATGACAGGAGGGTGGCCAGGAGACCATGCTGAGCCTGGTGCAGGATATTTGGTTACATAAAAGAAATCAGATGCATGAACCTTCCCATCCATAACTCTTGCTCCACTGTTCTTTTAAAAGTTGGCTGACTTGTGAGGATTTACAGGATGCCATCTGCTGAGCTTCTCCAGTCAAACCTATTTTTTATTTATTTATTTGAGAGTAAAGAAGACGCACTCCAGACTTTTGAAAGCCCATTTTGCCCTCACAGCTAGAAGAAGATGCAATTTAGGATAGCTTACTCAAGATATCCAATACATTGACAAAGATCATCAAAGCCAAGGTGGCCTGTGACTAGTTCCAGTTGGTTAGACATGACAGACCCCACAACTTTTCCTCTGCCTCAGTACAAGAAAGACAAGGAGCTACTGGGGAGGGACCAGTAGAGGGCCACAAAGATGATTAGGGGTTTTGAGCATCTTTCTTATGAGGGGAGATTGTGGGAGCTGAGCCTGTTTAGTCTGGAGAAGACGGAGAGGGGATCTTGTTAATGCATATGAATATCTCAAAGGCAGATGCCATGGTGCCAGACTCTTTTCAGTGGTGCTCAGCGACAGGACGAGGAGCAATGGCCATAAACTAAAACAAGAGAAGTTTCCACCTCAGCATGAGAAAGAACTTTCAATGTTGAGGGTGGCAGAGCACTGGAACAGGCTGCCCAGGGGGGTTGTGGAGTCTTCCTCTCTGAAGATATTCAAAACTCACCTGGACACATTCGTGTGTAACCTGCTGTAGGTGGCCCTGCATTGGCAGGGGGGTTGGACTAGATGATCTCCAGAGGTCCCTCCCAACCCTAATGATTCTGTGATTCTGTTATTTCAACTCTCTCTATTGATGAAGTACACATAATTTCTTAATAATGCTGTTCAAACAGAAAGGAAAAATTATGTTTTTCCCAGAGGTAGAAATTAAATAAGCAGAAAGAAAAGTATCCCACTTCCACTTTGAAATTCTTGCACAGCTTAGGTAGGTGATAACACCACTGCAAGAGAGACATCATTCTTTAATGCTACATGTATATGGAAAAACTTGTCTCCATAAAAGGCAAATCAAAATGCAGCCAGAGTCAATAGCAAACTCTAAGCATGAAAGCAAGGACGAAATTCCCCCTTTCATGCTCAAAAGAAATAAAAGGCAAGGGAATTTGCATTCCCAGTTTATTGGCAATCATCCAGATGCAAGACGACCCATTTCCCTTTTGCCTCTATTCCCATGCACCCACCTGGTCAGGGAGGGCTGGACACTGACCCCAGATACATCCGTACTTAGTGCTGCTCCTTCAGCACACTGGCCCTGGTCTCTGCAGAGCTGGTGTACGTGGTTGGGCTTATAAAAGGGCTACCTGCTGTTGCCTCTGGCTGCTCTAGCCCTAACACTGCTAAGCCGTGCTGTCCAAATATTCTTCTAACAGCACAACACTCCTGCAAATATTTTTCCTAAGAAAATGAGCTACAAATTTTGGTCAGAGTGCTGCATTAATCATGGTTTAATCATTTCCATAATGTGTGAGTAGTCCTCACAGAATAACTGATAAGGAACTTGGTTATGACAAAAAGATTCAGCTGTGAGATAGCTCTTAGTATGACTACCTGTTTTCCTTGCTCAGTCACCTCTTCCATTTTACTTGACCGCTGTCTCATTTTTACTTTTCAGGTTCTCTTTCTACTTCTCATCTCCCCTTCTTTGCTTACCTACCCCTTTCCCTTTCACGTAGCTTATGTATCTTTTGTATTGTACTTGGCCTCCTTTGAAGATGTGCAAAAGATAAGACATTTGAAATTAAGTTTTCAAGTAATAGAATAACAGAATCATAGAATGGCTTGAGTTGGAAGGGACCTTAAAGGTCACCTAGTGCCAACCCCCCTGCCATGGGCTGGGACACCTTCAACTAGGCCAGGTTGTTCAAAGCCCCGTCCAACCTGGCCTTGAACACTGCCAGGGATGGGGCAGCCACAGCTTCTCTGGGCAACCTGTGCCAGCACCTCAACACCCTCACAGTGAAGAATTTCTTCCTAAAGACCTAGGGAATGACCCTGAGGCACAATTCTCTTGTAACTCCTCATGGCTTTGGGTGGCCTTAAATGTTTCTGTCCCTTGACGAAGTCTGATTTTTAAAAGCAATGCTCACAGTGCCCACTGCAGCCAAGTACTTCTGGAATCCACTTTCACAAAGCTAGGAAGGATAACAGTAGCCAATGGAGTCTCTCCATTCCAAAAATTTAGATTATCTCAGTCGTACTCTCCTGCTGTTCAAGAGTGAGCAGGTGGGTAGTTCACTTAAGCGGCATAGAAGACATGGCTGCGTAGGGTGAAGCAGCTGCACAGCATGGCTGAAGGTGTAGTTGTGACTCCTGAGCAGGCTTTAGCCAGGATCCTCATGAGGGCCTGGGAGCTCTGTTACAGGTTTGGCTGTGATCAGAACGTTTCGCTGCGTTTAGGCAGAGCTGCTACTGTTGCAACTGTGTCCTTTTATCCATCTCTTGGCAGCAGAGAACGACATTTTAATGGAAACTGTTGGAATTCCTCTTCCTAAACAGCAACTTCCTTTCCTTGCTACCACAGACCTGCAGAAGCATGGCCTAGAAACTCAACCCAAGTTGGAGTGACTATGTATTTCCGAGAGAATCGCACCCCTGCCCCGGGTTCTTTTGGCGCATGGCCATGCCCAGGTGTATCAGCCCTCCCCGGGCAGGCGAAGTGGGCGGCCTCTCCGGGCCCCCCCTCGGAGCCGGTGCCAGTGACCGGGCGGCGCGGGGAACGCTGCAACCGCTGCCCCTGCCGCGCAGCAGGGGGCGGTGCGGGGCGGGCGGCCGGTGGCGGCGGCGCTGCGGGCGGGAGCTGTCCTTTCAGCACCCCCTCCTCCAGCCACTCCTCGTTCCTGCGGGCGGCAGGTTACCATGAGAGAGCTACCGAGGGCGGGAGCGGCGCACGGGTTAGGGGAAGATGCTCCCCCGCGGCTCTCGGTGCCTCCTCACATGGCTCCGGTATCCGGCGTGGCGCTAAGCCGGGCGCACACGGTTCCAGGAGCCCGCAGCAGGCGCCCGGGGTGCTGCCGCCGCCCGGGGAAAGGCCGCCTGGGGGGGCGTCGGTGGCGCGGCGACGCGGCAGCCAACCAGGAGGCCGCATGCAAATGAGCGCGGCGTCCCTCGCGCGGAGGGGGCGGTGGCGCGGCGGCCGCCCGGTTGCCATGGCGACGCGCTGCGGCCGTGCCCCCGGGCGGCTGCCGGGGAGACCCCCCGCGGGGCGGTTCCACGCGTGACGGCGGAGCCCCGCGCCGGGCGGGCCCCGGCGGCGGCGGCGGGCGACGAGGCTGCCGCCGGCCATGCCAGTGCTCGCGGCCGATGCTGAGTCAGAAACAGGTATCCCGAAATCCCCCTCTGAGGCGCGGTGCTCGGAGGCCATGGAGGAGCTAGAGCACACCTGCCCCCAGCCTCGCCTGGTGAGTCGGGCCCGGCCCCGAGTGGGGGCTTGGCCCCACCTCGGCCCGCAGCGCTCGAGCCGCCGGGCGTTGCAGGGCCGCGGGGCGCGGGAGGGAGGGAGAGAGGCCGGTGCCGTGATACGGCCGGTCCCTTTGTGTAGCGCCGCGCCTCCGCGGGGGCAGGAACAGCAAAGGCTGCGGAAGGAGGGGGCTCTGCCCCGCACCGCCGGCTCCGGGCCCGTCCGGGCTGCCCTTGGTCGTGTGGGGAGCAGCGGCAGCCGGGCGGGACTCCTGGTCCCGTCTGGAAAAGCAAACAAGAACGTATCCCCCCTCCGAAGCCCGCGGCGAGCAAGGGTGCGTTCGGGAACCGGTGTGGCGAGCTCTGCCGCATTTGTGAGGGGCTGGCGAGAAACCAGCGGGGCACGGGGCCGCGGCTTCAGCCCGGGTGGCGGGGAGCGTGCAGCTCGCGGAGCCGTGTTACGGTAAAAAAGAAGCGGCATGTGGTTAATAGTGGGCCCCGGGGCGCAGCGCACGCTGGAAGAGGCAGCGGACGGTTCCCCCGCCCTCCCCTCCCGTGGCCCCCCGGCCGGTGTAGGGCACCCGGGAGCAGATCCCGCTTCCCGCAACTTGAGAGCGCGCTTCTGGAGCAGAGCAGCGTCCTATCCCGTTCCGGACGTGTAGGGGAGAGAGTCTTGGAGAGCTGCGGTGTTGGGGGTGCGGGAGGATGGGGAAGAGCCGGGAGTGACAGCCAGAATAAACTGCTTTGATGGTCTTTGGTTAAAGGTGAGGGAAGTTTCCTTCAGATCGTGCAGGTTACTTTACAAGGCTGCTGTACCCCCAGACTTACGGTTCTGAGAGCTGCCCTTTTCCCATGTGCTAATTTAAAATAATTGGAATGTTTACTTGCTTCTTATTTAAGCCTTTTACTATTCCCAAACTCCTTTTCCCGCCATAGTACACACCATTGGCAAGGCAGTAGAAAAATAATAACGATACATACATACACACACAGAAAGGCAGAGACGGTGTTGAGGTGTGAAAGTGCATGGGGGATGCCACACTTTAGTACTGGAAATTAGATCATTTAACACCAGAATTCAGTCCTAATTAAAACATATTTAAACATCAAACTTCGGTAATTAAATTCAACACTGTAGTTGAGACATTGTTCTGATATGACAAGAAATAGCAACAGTCGTTTGAGCTGACCTAAATTAATGTTTTCTACTTGCTAGTATTATAATTAGAATCAACTTTAAAGAAGACTGTTAATTTGTTCATGGGAGACTTTTGGAGCTCTTTTAACAGGGAAAGTTAGCTCACGTTGTTACTGCAGTGTGTTCGTTCAGGCTGTCTTAGATTTCTCTGTCAAAAGCTCAGAAATAACAACCCGTTTGAATATATTACTCCATGTAGTCTGACATTTTAAAAGATTTTAAAGAAAGAACTGACAATATGATGCCAGTATTTACAGTATCATGCATTCCAGTATAATTTCTGTGGAAATTAAGGTGACAGCGAGAGTACACGAATAAAACAGGAATTCATCATGATGTTGTAGAACTTCCTGAGTACCAATAATGGACAATGGAGACATTTTGAATAAATATTTATGGAAAGTGTGTCCTTATAAAGTAGTATCTTATCTGTCAGCAGCTCTAGGTTATCTTCAGGCAAAAAAAATAAATTGCCTGGTGAAGAATAATGCAATACACTGTACTTGCTGGGGCACAAGGAGTGATGCAAGCAAGAGCAGTCAAGTCATGTCTTAAGAGAGAATATTTCAGAGCTGATGACCTGAAGAGTTAAAGTGAATCACCCCTTGACAGATGATCTAGTAACACAGATACCAGCTTCTTACCAGATTTGTTGTAAGATCGTCAGTACTTTCTCTGATCCAACTGCTTTGAAGGCAGCATATGCAGTAGTGAGCCAGTAAACAAGTCACTTCATTAATGAAAGAGGGTGTCTCGGTTGACATTTTAGTATCATTTTATTATCCTGGACCTTAGGATGGCTTTGGGACCTCAGAATGTTGTACCTGGTGGCAAGTAAACTCTGTGATATTTACAGATGACTTCTAATGCTGTTCATTGGTTATTACATGTCCCCAAAATCAATCGTCTGGGTTTTCAAGTTCTTGATGTAAGCTCATTTTTAGGAAGCAATTTTTGTAAAGAAAAGAAATGTAACTTCAAATCAGCTCAAATTTTAGAAGGTGGAAAGAGGGTTAGATTTTTCTGGAACAGCTGTCATCCTTTTCATTGAAATAGTAATTATTTATTTAAAGTCTTAAAACTGTGAATATTTTTAATGGATACCTGCACTAGATTCTCTGGTTTTAGGCTATGGGCCCTGCTAACTTGGCAGTAAGTGTCACAGTAGGACTAAAGAAAACCCCTGTATCCTTCAAAGAGCAGGAAAACAGGGGACATTGAAGGCAATTCTCAGGTAAGTTTCAGTGTGTATTGAAACCTGATGTTTTCCAGTGCCTAATGCTGTTGTGATATAAATTGCCATCATTTTTTTCCCCAAGACACTCTTTGGGTTTTCTTAACCAACTAGAGCATTAATGAGCATTTGTCTTCAGTCAATTCCCCTGGTCCATCTCTCACTTAATCTTTGACTTTTTTACATTCTCAACTTCGACATATCTGAATGCCAGGCAAATCTCTCTCTGAGTGACACACGTACCTTAGTCTCAATGCACAACAGAGCAACAAACCAATTAGAGTCACAGTCTTTATCCATAGCAGTGATTTTAGCAGTTTTGTAGTCAAGTAAAAAAATAAACACAAATAATAGCATTTCTCCAATCCTGGTTTGTATAGTTTTGTGTTTATCCGAGCATTAGGGTTCGGCTGTGTGAGTCTGTACTAAAAAGGCCTGCAAACAAGGCAAGCTCTTAGTTTAACTGGATGGCAGATATACCATAGGAGGGAATACCAAAGAGTGAGTACAAAGCCTTGTGAAATTATTTGCTTATATTTTTGTAATTTATTTATGTCCGTTGGGATCAAGAGTTTGACTTTGGTCCCACATGTGGGTAGCTCCTTGAAGCAGTGGTATGCACATGGAGAATTACCCTGAGTCTTCACCCTGAAAGAAACAAACAGGCATTTCAACACACTTTGCTCAGGAAGACAATTCCAGAGTGTCTTTCATAAAAGGAAACAATGGCAATTTATACGGACAGTGCTGCAGATAAAACAGAACCAAATACACATTGAAACTTACTTAAACTTCAAAACCTATTGCTTGGTCTCATCTTTCCCTTGAACACACTGAGAGCTTCTTTTCCTTGTATTTCACGTCTCTGTCAGCCTACACAGGCGTCAGTGGGAACGTCTGGGGATGTACTGTTGGGACCTGGGTACCAATGTCTTGTTTTCAAAACTGGCTGAAGTCCTTACTAGGTTAGGTCAGCTAAGGGAATCCATGGCAATGAAACGTACATTTCCATCACAGTACTTACCTCGTTGTGCTTTGAGTCTAATGTGAGATTGAGGCCAAATCAACAATACAGGCTCTTCACAGGGAAAGTCAGGCACAACTTAAGGAGACTTAAGAAACCAAATAAGCAGAAATCCACCTGAATTAGCCAAGGTAAGCTACAGGGGACGAGAGGGAGTAGATAGGTAGGTGGTTGTTTTGCCTGTGGTTGCAGGGATGTTGATGGGTAGAGGGCCAGGCAGGAGTTAAGCAGCAGTTTTCATGAATTGAAAGTAAAGTGAATCTATCTGCAAGGTGATGTAAAGAAGCAGATAGGTGCTTTTTGCTGTGTCTGTCCTTGGCAATGTGATCCCAGGAATACTGGGCTGTTCTTCCTGAGATCACTGTTATGTGACATCTGTGCTATCACCAGACACCTTTTCTCAGGCAGCTTGAGCTGTGGCCGGATCCTATTTGCCTGTGCAGGAAATGGCATCAGGGGCCCGTGGGAAGTATAGAATCATAGAATCATAGAATGGTTTGGGTTGGAAAGGACCTTAAGATCATCTAGTTCCAACTTCCCTGCCATGGGCAGGGACACCTCGCACTAATCGATGCCACCCAAGACTCCATCCAACCTGGCCTTCAACACTGCCAAGGATGGAGCATTCACAACTTCCTTGGGCAACTTCCTTGCACCTATTTTTTTCTGCTTAGCATCACCACTGGAAGGACAGAGTAGCTGGAGACCTAGGGCCTATCCATATGGCAGATAAAACTTATTCTGCCAAGGCACTGTAAGCATCAGAGCCATTTGAGGTTCACCCTGGCAATCCCAGTGCTTGCTCCCAAGCCCGGCTTTACTTCTACTGCCTTGACTTGAGATTCAGAGGCTACAGACTTCTACAGTTCAATAGGAAGCAATTATCTTGGGGCCACTGAATCTACAGTACTTTGGAGAATGAGGCTCAGGTACAATTAAAAATCACAGTTCTCACAACATTTTAGGTATCAGCTGCTTTAGCCATTTTGTTTATTGATTCTTCAGAAGAAATGAGGGCACATGAATTAATTCTTTTCAAATTATTTGAGGACATTTGCAACACACTGGGGTTTTTTTCTTTTATTGGACGGTAGAGTTTAGTTTTAGTATTTTCACTTGCTGGAGCTGTATAATGGTTTAAAGGGGCACTAGACTCCTTTAGACAATTTCTTTGTTGCTGCTGTTAAGCAATGAAATGTTAAGCACAAAATTTGAAATAATTGCATGAAAAGTGTGCATGCCTTGGATTCCTATATTTTCATCCCTGAATGCCTTACTCCATATTTGAAAATGAGATTTTGAGAGGGTCTAATGCAACCTCTAGAGTGATTTCAGATATTTTATTTCCATGAGCTTCCACACATCTTCATATTTATCTCTCCTGTATCACTGAAAACTATATGCAATTTTAATCAGAGGAGCTAATGATGAATTTAGGAGGTTTTATTGTGGTTTAAAAGTGTCCCATGCATCTGTTTCTCTCTCACGTGATGTATGACTTAGGGGGTCTGCCATCTGCTTACTTCAACGTGGAACTAAGAATAACTATATATGTAAATAGCCTTACAATTAAGGAACTCCAAATGACTTTATTTGACCAAATATCTTTTTGTTCCTTTACAAGTTTGGGTTTTGCTCTGGGTTAATCTTAATTTCCATAAATGTTGGCTACACATACAAGCACAAACCCATAGAAACATGCCAGATGCAGTTTGCACGTGGGGACATGTAGCAATCTTGCTGCACTTAAAAGAAAAAAAGATAATTGCCCGTAGACACCAAAAATCTGCTGTGATTTCCCTTTACTACATGAAAGGACATGCAACTGGTTTATGTTCTGGAATGTCATAGTCTCTGAAAATACGTATTCATCAGATATGCAGAACTACAGATACTTTTGCAGGATTCACAAATGGCACACAAACACAGGGAGAAAACATTCCATTCTATGTATTGCATTCCTTGCTGGCAAATGCATCTATGAAGTGCTATTTTAGAAGCAGCTTTTATTAGGAGAATATTACCAATTTCTTAAACTGTGCTGTTGTCGTTACTATGAAGGTTTGTGTCATATCTTTAAAAAGGAGCAAGAAAATCAGTGTAAATAGATTCCCTCCACTCCCTCCTCAAAAACACGAACAACATTATAATGTAACGCAGCTATAAAATGTAAAAAGAAACTGAACACATACATGGATACGGAACAGAAGAAATAAAAAATTAGGAGCCAAATACTAACCATCCAGGCAAAAGGTATGTGTAGCACGTAACCACGCATCCAGGATTGTGCATAGACACTCATTGCAGCCAGAACTGTCTATCCCAATATGAGCTTCTACCTTTGTTTCCATGTAATCTGCTTTCCTTTCCTACACACACATAGACAGATGGCATAAGGTGAAAAGCTCCTGTGAAAGGCACTGGATGATTCAGGGATTTGGTAGAGAAGCCCAGTGCACTCCCTGTGGGAAAATACTTCTTCCCAGGGTGCTTCTGCCTGCCAGCTGGGGAACTGCAGAGTACGTGCCTCCTGTGCGCAAGGAAAAATGGTGGGGTTTTTAGCTTCAACACAGCTCTGTTTTGAGAAACAGTTTATACAAAATGCTGTCCTACATCTGACATGAAGTAACTGGTGATAGACGTTAAGTTTCTTTATGTAGAAGCACAAGTAGAGATTGAATACTGGGTCAGATACATGCAGTAGCTTAGCTGTAACTCAGTTGATTTCAGTAGATTAACCCTTGCCTACATTAAAGCTGAAGTTAGGTCCTTTCAACCATACATCAGGTGTGGACAGTAATGTACAAGTAAAAAGAAAAGGGTATTAGAAATCTAAATTGTATGAACTGACATTATCCCCTTTTTCTTGATTGATCAATAGAACACGGAGCAGCATTAGAGCAGTGGTTACGTTTTTGGTCTGTTGACTGTGGCAAGCCCTCAGCGTTGCCTGCGGGCCAGCAAGAACCTGCCGTTCAGCTTTGAATTGCAAATGCACCATGGCCATGCAAACCATGGCCAGTTTGGTTCTGCAGCCCCGCTACAATGTCCTTGTTTTGCCGTGGTGTCGGCAGGCTGCCATTTGGTAACCAGGGCCCTGCTGAAGGAGCCACGTACTTCTTTATCCTGAAATACTGCATATCCCTCCTCAGTGCCGGGACATCTGACAGCTTGGCTAAGTCTCTAGCCATCAGGACAAGAGGACGTCTAGGCTCACAGGCTGCATGCCGCTTTAACTGTAGTTTGTTCTTTCAGTGGGTCCTGCCTGGGTCACTGGTATGCAGCACATACAAGTGCTCCTCCTTCCAGCTGTGGAGGGAGCAGGCTCAGGTGGGTAAGCTGCCAAGGGTCACGGTTCTTTTCCAGCTGGTGTTCATGGAGATTGAGGTGCTTCATCAGCAGTTCTTTCACTTGAGTTCTGCCTGACTTGGGGGCCATCCTACCTCTAGGGTGGATTTTATTTCCAAAATAACACGTTCCAGTTCAGTCAAAAGTCATGGCTGTCACACAGGAATCTTGTCACGAAATTCTTTAGCCTTTTGCAAATATTAGACTAGATTATATAACAGTTGTTCTAGTTTCATAATCTATTAATCTGTACATATATACATCATTGTGCTTCTTGAGAAGGCAGTGGGAGCTGCTTTTCTTGTGTAATATCTTCAATTTGTAGTTGCATCTTGCAGTTAATCGTTACTGACAATACTAACAACAGGCAAAGTATATTTGATTGAAGACAAAGCCCAGAAAGAGCAACTGAGAATAAGGCAATTTGGAATGCTTGCAAACAGGTAATTTTTTTTTTTTTTTTAAGTTATTCTTCTTATTAGGTTAGTTTGCCCTGTTTTTAGTTTACATCCACTTCCCTGAGTCAGCAGAACTGTGGGAGAACAGGCTAGATTTTCTTTTGGTACATGCATTAGTATTGGAAGTGTTTGTGAAAAATTTAGCTGGAAGCACACAGCACTAACATTCAGTTACAACTTAACTGCTCATAAATTTAACTGTTTGGGTCAAGGTTACTAAAGGCAATATATGAGACACCCTGAGTTTCATTTTTCACAATGTTCAGTCCCTGAACCACTGAGAGAAGACCTTGGTAGTCCTTAACACGGTCTTTCCACTTGCAAAGAGTATTCATACTTAAGAAAGTCAGCATGTATTTTTAATTAATTCTCAAAAGTTTTGATAGTGTTTTTCTCTTAAACGTGCCTTAAAGCTGATGTCAGGGTTTCTTGCTCTGTAATTGTTGTTTGCCAACATCAGGAGCAGGTTCCCAAAATAATCTTTCCTTACATGAGTAGATCTTACCCACATGATTTGTTCCAGTAAAATGAGTTATCTGTTTTAAATACTGCCTCTGAGATAAAAGGACATTACAGCATCAGACCTCCCACAGAATTTGTCTGCCAGCTCAATTGTTTTAAAAGCACAGGCCCAGCCCGCTCTACCAAGTTTTGCCTGTGTAGCTGTAGTGGTTCAAGACCTGAAAATTTGTTAGACATTTGTTGATGGCAAAATCTTAGATGACAATTCAATTGTTCTCTATACAAAGAGGACAACTGTTTTGTCAGTGTCATGTGGTGAGGGAGGTAGTGTAGCTGTGTGAATTTAAAAAGAAAAAAAGAGGAGAGGAGAGAAAATAAAAGATTGGCACCTTCCATTAGCACATGGTGCACGCAATTACCCTGCAGGCAGAGTTACAATGGCAGATGGACTATGGCATAGATGGGTCTACATTTGCCCATTTAAAAAACTATTTCTGTCTTCCTTGCTGCTGTGTAAAAAACCCAACCACCAAACGTGGAAAACAAGCAAACAATAACCCAACTAATTATATCCTGTAAACAAAAGGCTGTAAACAAAAGAGAAGGTGTGGAGCTGCTTGTGCTTTTAACCTGTTATTTCAGTGGTATGACTCCGCCACAAATCGCCACTTTCCTTTTAGTTCACTGGAAACATAAGCTATGAATGTTTATTTGTTGACTAGCAGCTGAGTTAAATGGCTTCTATGAAGAATGATAATAACAAGGCAGCATCAAGATATACCTGAAAATAAGCTGCTTCTAGCTGTCATGTAGGGTTTCTTCACAAAGTATTCCACCGCAGAACCAGCTCAGGGCTGCTTACCACACTGTACTCTCCTCTCTGGGCTTCCATTAAATGTAGTGAGGGGTTACAAAGATGGTACTGGGTGCAAATGGAGCTGTGAGGCATTTGCTAGGAAGCCACCCTTTACCTACCTTCCATCTTTTAATGTCCTGAAGTTTATTGAGCATCATTCAGTTATTTTGCGAAGTTGTGAGAATGCAAGTAAGATACTATTTAAACTTGTCATAGAATGAATGGCTTCTGATATGCAAGGGTTATTGGACATGATGAAAGTGAACTAAATGATAATTGAATGCAGCATCTTCATTCCCAGGAAATAGTCCTTGCACTGCAAGAGTTTTTTAACATCTTCTGAAGTATCACTAACGTGTCCTAATATTACAGTGACTCTCCATTTATGACATGTAATAGGCTTTCTCTAGACACTGCATATTAATAATACAGTAATGATGTGGCGTTTGGACTACTTAAACAAAAGTAAGGTCTCCCTGCTGACACCAGGTGTAAGGTGCTTATGTTATCAAAGATAACCGCAAAGTGTGAGCACCATGTAAACGATTTTCTATTCCTATCTATTCAAAGTCTAGAAACCAGACAAATTATCAGTTCAAACACTGTAAAAACCACCTTGCAGTTAACAGAGAAGGGCAACAAAAATAATCAAAGTTGTGGACCAGCTTCCATACAAATAAATGTGGTAAAGCTCTTCAGCCTGGAAAATGTGCCTGAGGGGAGAAGAGATAGAGGTAGGGAATAGGTGACTATGGATGAATTTTCTGAAGCTTCCAGTACAAAAATATCGAATTATACAAGGAGGAGACAGGTGCTGAACAAACAAAATGAGATAATCCATCACTGAACTTGCACTTAGGCTGTAGAGCACCCTGCTACAGGATGATGCAGATCTCAGCAGCTCACCTTGGTCCAAAATACAAGGCTAATTTGACTTGCTTGACTAATTGCAAGATGTAAATGCTTAGAAAATAATGAAGGCACAGATGAAGGGAAAAATCTGCCGGGGAAAGAGAGTACATTTGCATGAAGCCTTTGTCTAACTATCTGATTATTGGCAAAACTACAGCAAACTTCTAAAAGTAATTTAATGGATTAACCAAAATGAAAAAGCTGCTATGTAAATTACTTGCTCTCTTCTCCCAATTCTAGTTAATACTGACAAGAAACTGGAAAGAATACAAGTAATCATATGCAAACTGAAAGAGGTTTGATAAATTATTTCTGGGGTTTAATAATTTCTTGAAATGTTTTGTCTTATGCTCAAATGGTCTCATCTTATTTTACTCATAAGATGTTTTTGTTAAGCTCAGCAACATATTTCCTAAGCCACATAAAATTAAATAGATACTCTTTGGGAAGCTATTGCTGTATTTCCCTTGATCTGTCAGCACATGGTATTTATGCCTTTCTCTATGTGGCTTTGATAAAATATTGCTGATTTTAATCTATTGTATTCAATGTATTTTCATATCCAGTGACTTAGAGGTCGCTGGGTAATGGGAATATTGACAGGTCTGGTTCTAAGCCGTTGGCCACAAAGTGAGCTTTAATGATGAGCGTTTGCAAAAGCTGGACCAATGGGAAGCTTATAGAGGTGGTTCTCCATTACGCAGAGACTGAGGGAAAAATCTTAGTGTGGCAAAGGCATTTACGTGGATTAAAAGCACCACTGTGTTCGCCTGGGGTAGGGGGGAAAGAGATCTTCCTGCCAACCTGGCCTATTTTCTTCAAATAATCTCCAAGGAAACAGCCTGTGCTGAGCTAGGATCTGATTACCAGTTGCAGGCCTCAGACCATAGCCATTATTGTTTTAACATTTCTGCCTTCATCTTTATCCCAGCAGGAACCAAGGCTGTATGGGCTGCTGTGTAACTTGACCTTGCTTGGAGATGAAAAGACAGGTTAGCACACAGCGATCACAAAGCCAGAAGCAAAAAGACAGTATTTAGAAAATAAACGAAGGAGCTGGTGTGGTATGATTATGTGCAATGTTCTACACTGTGCAGCATGGGTGGCCCGATGAACAGTGTCTGTCCATGAAACCCAGACAGAAACCTGGACTTGGTCATAGTTTCTCCATTTTTAACCTTGTCTGTGCAGAGATGCTGTGATTTTCATCATTGAGATAGTAATGATGATGATTTCCTGCAACACTGGAGATTAGAGGAAAAAAAAAGGAAAGAAAAATGGAGGAGGAAAAAAGAAATCTGCATAAAATTTTAGTGCTTTCAGTAAACAAAATTAATACTAAATCAGCACAAAGAGCTGGATATGAATCTTTAAGTCTTTGCTGTTGTTTTACTACTGTCCTCTGAGCTTTCCATGCAATACGCCAGTGAGCCCAGAGTCAGCAGCAATTAGGCATGACATATCTTAAAACATCTCAGGGATGCTAAAGAAAATAAAAGCTCAGTGTTAAGCATTCAGCATCTAAAAGCTGAAAAAAGTGTAAAGGGGAAGAGAGTTTCTGTTATGGTAGACCATGGATACTCAAACTGGTGTGACAATTGTACATCACACAAGTGGTCACTGTCAAAACCCAACCAAACCACAGCTGCAAGGCCACAAGGTCCCAGTTAAATCATGGTGGAGGCAAAGTGAGTGATAGATTTCCTTCAGCTTGTCTCAACCACCACCTCATCTCACAAAAACAAAGCAATCCAAAATTCAGCTATGATTTCGTAAAGATTTCAAGCCAAGAGCAGTAGAAGCACGTTTTTTCATATCAGACCATATGGCAGATAATAAATATCTGGTTCTGATCGCTGATAACGTCCTACATAGGCATGGGCAGAAAATACAGTTTCTGTAATCAAGTTTCCTGACAGATAATGCCACGTCATTCTTCACACGTCCTCACTCCCTCTCTTGTATCTTTAGGCTGTAAGCTCTTCAGAGAAATTACTCTTGTAGTGCTCTGATCACAGAGCATTACAGTATGTGTCAGACCAGAGAAAGGAGTCGCAGCCTGGTTTGCTTTAGTTAGGTGGGGCTTCTGGTTGCATTCTTGCATTTATTTTGAATGGCTCCTCAAAATTATACAAGATTCTGATTAAAATCACAACAAAACAACCTGCAGTCCCACTGATGTCAGTGGAAAGAACTGGTGCTTATGAAGAGGTGGCTCATTTGAAGCTTTCCAAATCCCAGTTATTTTTTCCAGCTGTTATTTACAGGTAGCAGAACAGATTTTGCATCTTGGGCCTTTGGAGTCATTGAGATCAAACCAAGGATTAAGCTGCTTGGACCATCAAACCTGACTTTGTCCTGCAAATAGAAAAAAAAGATGTACCTTCACCCACCTCAAAAATGCTTGCGCTTCTCAACAGAGACAAAGAATTAAGTTTCATGGTGTGTTTGGAAAGCTTTCTTTTCCTCATCGTTTTACCTTGTGTGTATTGTGTATGCTCCAAAAGACGTGACCAGAAAGCAAAAATTCTTAGAGAAGAAACCAGCATTAAGCCAGGTTACAGCATCCTGCCACAGCTAAATGGCTCCTTTTTAACTACTTGATGGAAAAATAAATTTATTTTCTTTGTGTTTTTTCCTCCTTCCAGACTCTGACAACACCTGCTCCATTTGCTGATGAAACAAGCTGCCAGTGCCAAGCCCCCCACGAGAAGCTAACCATCGCACAAGCCCGCCTCGGAACACCAGGTATGTGGAGAGAGCTACATCTGCAGGACCACAGGCACTCCGAAAACACAGGCTCTCCCTTATATTTGTCAATGGCTTCTTGTGCCTTCCACTTGGAAGCAGAAAGGCCAGCCTGGTATCTGGTGCGATCAGGTAATGGAGAAGAAACCAGCAACTACTGGGCCATTATCTTCTGTTAGAGAAAAAACAAGAGAAAACATTTCGAGTTTAATGTTTTCATGGATGTCCACGTGTTGGTCGGAAGGAAGGCTCGCCAGCCCACTCCAGCCAGCCTGAAAATTGTTTTGTGTAGTGGCTACCTCCTGGATTCTCTTCCCCTACTGCCCCTGTATGCTGGAAAACTTATTTCGCTGATGTTGTTGTTGTTCACATCAGACCTTCAGTGGCCTTAAAGGCCATTTGCTCTCTGCAAAGAAACCATGCCCAATTTCTTTATCTGGATATTTGTGATTGGGCTGCGAAAATGGGACAATTTCACATAAAGTCCCAAATACATACTTCAGCTCCCCCCAAATTCCAAGAGACTATTAAAAAAAGAAAAAAAGGCTTTGTTTATTTACTTATTTAAAACAAGTTTTCAAATTGTGTACACTTTCTAAGGGTAAGCCACAGCTTTCCAGTCAGCTCGGCAAGGAACAATGTTCTTCCTTGGATGTCCTGACAGCAGAGGCATCTCTCTGTAGCACTGAAGTACAGTCCATGGAGGTTTGAGCTCTGTTGCTCTCATCTCTACTGTCCTTTTGCTTGGAAATGGCACAGCTGTCAGGTGTGTCATTTGGTAAAGGAAGTCCTTTTTCTGTTTGGAGGCTGCTGCTGAAGATGTTGTACAGAAAGTAAGAGTTAGAAAGGTGATAGCAGGAGGATGGTACGAAAAAGAAATCATAGGCTTGGTGGAAGTATGAAAGAAGGGAAGTGAAAGTTTATGTGGAAGACATAAGCAATACATTTTTACAGCACTAAGCTGTGGAAAAAAGAAAGTCACAGGCAAGATAGGAGGAGAAGGGAGATGATAGGAAAAAATAAGGAAAAAATTGAAAAATCCAGAAGGTAGAACCAACTAGAAAGGCAGAGAGAGAAGAACAAGACATATGGTGGAACCCTGAATGAGGCAGGAAGATGACATTTTTGTTAAATTAGAATATAGGCATGATGGATGATAATAAATAGGCTAAGTCTGAGAGGAAACAGCAGAGAGCACAGAGAAGAACAAGTAATGAGCAGGATTAAACACTCCAAGTTCACTCATGGTGCCTTTGAGCATCAGAACTGGGGTAAATCTCCACAATCATCTGGGAACAAAAACCTGTCCAGTACAATTAAGTGCAACTTGTTCGGGGTCTGAAAAATTACTGTTGTGTTTCTTTCTCCACAGTTGACAGACCTGTCAGAGTGTATGCAGATGGGATATTTGACCTCTTCCACTCTGGCCATGCTAGAGCTCTTATGCAAGCCAAAACTCTATTTCCAAATAGCTACTTATTAGTAGGAGGTAAGATCAGAGTTATTTATTGTGCTGGATTTTTACTTTTGTGCTTCAGTATCAGAGAGTTATTGCCATATCCACACCCCCAGCTGTTTATACACTATGACTTTGAATGTTACTTTCACTCTGGGGGCTTTCTATAGGCCATTTGCCTTGAATTACATCTTACAATTGCATCAATTAAAGTAAAAGTCAAATTCTGCCCTCAGCAGTACAGGCACAATTCCCATTTAGTTAAAGCAGGTGCCTGCGTGACTCTGAGCTTAGAATAGCTCCATATGAATAATTTACCTTTTTCAGTTATTCACTCAAAATTGTTCAAAGATGGAGATGAGTGAATGACATCAACCACTCATTTATTTCTGGCTCCTCAGTCCCTCTGCCAGCCAGGCGCAGCCCACAGCCCCTGCCTGCCGGGTCAGTGTGTGTGCGCAGACCCAGCCTTCCATATCAGCAGGGAAGCTAAATCCGGCCTGTTATCATTGGAGACCCAAATGTAGGTCATGATTTGAATGTAGTTTTCAGCTCACAAGTGTCCCCGGGCAGGTTACTTTCTTATCAGTATTTCTGCTGTGAGTATCTCCTCTTCTTGCTGTGTGGCTGGCTAACAGCTGTTCAGCAGTCGGTACGTGCCCGAGTCATCACCGGAGGGTGGCTCTTTCCTGCCTAGCTCTACTCTCGTGAGGCCTCATAAACATGCATTTCGGTTCCAGTTTCCCTGCACCTTTGGGGCTCAGATATGCCTCGCATAAACATTTCACAGCAACCTTCAGCTGCTCAAATGCTTACAGCAGTGATGATAAAGCAAATGTGAATGCAGCCTTCAGACACTTTTTAAGATGCATTGTTTTGCATCTTTGTCCCAAGTCAGTCGAAAGGGGGGGAAAAAAGACCTAACAGAGAGGAAGAGCAAAATCTTGTAAACACACTTTTTGGGTTTACTCATAAATTTATGAAATGTGGTAATTCCCTCAGAGGGAAAGGAGACATCCCTTTATTATGAAGGAAACATTATGGCTCTTATTTTCTTGCTGAGCCAGATAATTTGCAGAAGAAGCAAGTGGGGGTGCAAGACTGTGAGGTTTAAAAAAAATCCAAGTTACGTAGGTCTTGTTGTTGCTTTTAAAGGAGTAACGGGTGTCCCAGATCAGTGAAGGAGCTCTGGGGCGAAAGCCTAGCTCCTTTGAAATTCATGGCATAGCTTCATTTTGCCCTTATTTTTGGAGTGAAGGACAAAGCAGCCAGCGCTTATCAGCACCTTTTCCCAGCAAGGCACCGTGTCTCAGCATGTTTGAAAAATGGGTGCCTTTCCACACCCACATACAATTTGTGCTGCAAAAGCACTGGTGTCATAAGTCTTTGTGGGCACCACAACCAACCCTTCCATTTCTCATTGTGAAGACAATTATTTGGAGCTACGGTTGTTATTTTTTTAATAGACATTTACGCCTTCCCAAATCAGTCATTAGAGCAGGATGACAGAATCAAAAGGAAATGAAGATATTGTGTCTACACTGTACATGAAAAAAAGTAATTAAAAAAAAATAAATAAAACCCAAACCTTTCTACAGAATTCAAGCAAAAATTACTGGTTTCCAATAATTCTAGTAGACCCTTTTTTCTAGGAGACGGTAGCTTTAAGGTGATGTAAAGTCTGTAAATAAATACAAATACAATCTCAGAAGGGATCTTTCTACTGAAAATGCTTTGATCTCCATTAAAGTTCTTGTCTGCAGGCATCAAAAATGACATAATAGGATAGAGTATCATTCTGCTAGCTGAAATTCATGTGTATTATTATCTGACATCAAATTTTGCATGCACTCCAGAGCCTTCCTGCATTTTTCCTACTTTAAAGGTCCTTAACGACCATCACAGCAAGAACATCCAGTTTAGATCTCAAAAAAAGACAGCATCTTTGACAGCGCCTTGCCTGATAGGTTGATGTTTTCAAATTAGAAAGAAGCAGCAGCTGTAGGGCTGCTCTCACACATCCCTGCAGCACTAATAACATTGCATTTATCATTTATCAAGTACATTTACTGTTTGTCCCAGTGTCACAGACAAGTGAGATCCAAAGGCACAGGTTTGACCTGTGGTGAAGGACCACCACTGTCAACCCAGCTCTAAATGGGTATCACATTATTCCATCTGGAGTGTCAAATGACAATTGTAGCTGTAATATTGGACAGAGTTACAATGGGGACAGTTTACTGTTTTATGCAACATTATGTGAAAGATAGTAAGATAATACCCAACTTTTACAGTCCTCTGGTAACACAGATGTTGCTTCTCCTCATTTTAAAAGCAATGTGACAAAGTATTGGTGCATTCACAGACTTAAGGACACAGGATTTCTGGGCTTTTAAATCTGCACATTCCACTAGGGCATAGGGCTTCTCCCTGTCCTTTCCACGGCGATTCCTTCTGTGATTTCCACAGAAGGCCTTACTTCTCTTTCTGTGAAACCTGCTGAACTCAAAGCTAAATTCAGAGGCAGATTCCTGTAAAATCTGCCATGGCTTGTTTTCCATCAGTGAGAAACTGTTCTGCTGTGATTTAAATCTTCGTTGGCAAATTCATCATTTAGAGTATCATTTACATAAGAACAAAAAGTGGGAATGGGAGGCCCAGAAAGGCTGCGGGGTTTCCATCTTTGGGCACTCAGCTGTATGAGGCCCTGAGCAATCTGCTGTGGTTGACCTTGCTGTAAGGAGGAGGGTTGCGTTAGGTGATGTCCAGTGGTGCTTTCCCACCTCCACCGTTTTGTGATACATGAAGTTTTCAAGCACTTTGTGATTGGCAAAACTGCACTTGTAAACTGTTTCTAAAGCACTGGCCATCGCCACCGAAATTTCACAGCCTGTGAAATCCCCAGTTACAGTGGAATTGAGTTGCCTTAACATGTGCATACTGTACCACCTGAGATGTTCAACAGTATCTCACTGGGGTTTGGCTGCAGCTGCAGAAGGGGAAGGCTCTCTCAGAACTCTATGGTTGTACCTGCCAACCCTGAGCAGAGCTCTTAAATGCCCTGGAGCACCCTAAAGTTAGCTAAGCTAATAACTAGGTGCGTAATGGAATTATCAAGAAATAATCAGCTGCTGGTCATGCTAATTCTACTGAGTGTGGAGCCATTTTGTTGATACTTCCATATTTTAGTTTGCAGTGATGATTTAACTCATAAATTCAAAGGCTTCACTGTGATGAATGAAACTGAGCGATATGAAGCCCTCCGACACTGTCGCTATGTGGATGAGGTCATCAGAGATGCACCCTGGACGCTGACACCTGAGTTCCTTGAAAAACATAAGGTACATTTCTCCCCTTATTCTTCCCTTCCCCTTGGTAGACTGACACTTGAGAAATAACAGCAAGTCTGTGAAATCCTATGAGCTGGAACAAATTATTTAATTCAGTTAATTCCAGTCACTAAAATGAGGTACATGGTGGTTTTTGCCTCCACCTTTGTCAGAAAACGTGTTTGTCTTGCCTTTTTTTTTTTCTCAATACACCAAGGTGATTCCTGTAGTGGGAGTTTTGAATGGCAAAGTAACACTGAAGACTTATTCACAAATTGAGTTTCAGGAAAGGAGATCATAAACCACGAAAGCTGTCATGTAGTGACTAAAGTCCCGAATTAAAGGCACATTTCTTATTAATGTCAACAGATGAAATAATTGGCCAGTATTACATAAAAATGTCATGTGTCCTCTAAAAGACAGGATAGAATTTCTTACATGCTATTGACTGTCTTGAAATGTATATGAATCTTAACGAAGCATAATTAACTGAGATGTATTTTAGTGCCCACATCATTGGGTGGCAAAAAGACAGTACTAGGTATAAACATATGTACACACAGCCCTAAGGAGGCAGAATCAATAATCTTGCCTCCATGGTTTTGAAAGCTTTGCCACTTGACTTTAGCCCTTCCAGTAGCAATAAAGGCAGGAACGGGCGTCTTAGGTTTTCTACAGAATATCACACAGAGCCAGTCAGAATGATGTGTTCATGGCAGTGCTTCTGGAGACAAGCTTTCTGTTCTTTCATACTGATCATATAACACAGCAGTTTTAGGCCTAAATCTAGTGCAATATTCTAGGTGATGGCTTTAGGATGAGAATGTCAAAAGCAAGTCAGCTGAAGTCAAGAAAAGAGATGATCCTCCACAACGACCCCTTACTGAAACAAAATTCAGTGATGGTGGCATGTGATTCTTCTTCTGTTCACTGGCAGATTGACTTTGTAGCCCACGATGACATCCCATACTCCTCCGCTGGCTCGGATGATGTATACAAACACATAAAGGAGGCAGGTAAGGGCAATTTTTCATTTTCAGCACCTTCATTTTCAGCCTCAGCTCAAACTACTTTACTGCCTTTTGACCACAGCTGCTGGGAGAGAAGCAGTAGAGATAATATCACATTCTCTTACACCCTAATAGTAGGTACTGCTGACTCCAGTGGAAAGATTCACTTTGTAAAACCACAGAGAATGTCCTTAGCTGAATTCCTGCCATAACCCCCAGGAAACCATTCAGATCTGTCATGAAACAGTCCCATCTGGGTTTTTAAAACAATTTAAGTGTCCCTGAGTAAAAGCTTTGAGTGGGTGAAAATGAGTTTAGTTCCCACAGCAGCCCAGCCAACTTCAGATGTTTGTTGATAACTGTGAACTGATGACTCCTTGACACAGCCCAGTCCTGAATATGGGCAAGCACAGGCAGCCTTCTGGAGTCATTAGGATCCACTTCTGCTTTGCACTGTGGGTTCTTTTCACTGTTCAAGGAAGCTGAATTAATTCTGAAGAGATAATGTTAACCCACTGTTTGCCAGTGGCAGCTATCCTAACCCAGTGAACAGTGCCAGGGGAGGAACTGATCATACCTTTCTTCTCCTGCTTCCTGGAGATGCGGCTTTGAACTTTGGCAAATCTATCCTTTTCCTGATCTACATGTATACATGTATATATAAAAACATGTATATTGGAGGCTTAAAAAAATTCCAGAGCAAATTTGCCTGATGGTAATTTGTCATGCAAAGTGACCTTCTCAAGCTATACAATGACAGCAGTAGACCACGTATTGACCTGAGCTGAAAGAATAAGCTTTTTATAGCAGCAGTTCTTGATCTTTTTCTACTTGCAAACCTCACTGTGCTGTCCGACTCACAACCCTCCTTTGGGAACTGCTGTCCTACAGTTTCAGAGCCAGCACCAGCTGACTTCTCTAGGCAATGATTACTCCCATTTTTCCACATCAGGTTGTTGGGGAGCACAGAAGCAGATGGGAACTGTGGAGCTCCTTGTGTAGAGTCCTATGGGCTCCCATTTCCCCACTCCCTTCAGTGGGTGGGAGGGCACAGGGATGGTGAGCTGGGTAACTGTGCGCTGACTAAACCTCTGCACATCTGTGAACAGTTAGTTTGGAAAACATGAATCAGTGCAACATGTGAAGCATATAAAAGCAAAATCAGTGACAAAAGGTAATGTTCTCATACATGGGTTTGTGCACCTACTTAAAGAGAATTCTGCTTTTGACTTAGCAAGAGTAGAGTTTGGATTTTGTTCATGTATTCTTGTAGCTCTTATCTATAAAGGCTTCTGGCTCAAAGTGGGTTTCACTGCTTCCAAAAATAGTTTTCTGAGTGACTGCTGCAAGCCTAAAAAGCACGATCAGGGAAACCTCTCTGCGCGTGATTAAAATAATCTATTTTTTAGCAGAGTATTAATTAGAGATCAGAAAGAAAAACTATCACATAGCAGTTAATCACAAGAGACTGCTAAGCTGCTTGATTCCTTCTCCAGATCTTTTTCTAACCCTATGAAATTAGATAGCAATGCCTGCCTACTTCAAGAACATGGGAGGATTAATTTGCCGGTAGCTATAGCACACTTTTAAGACAAAGCACTACTTTTTTTTGCAAAACCATTTCCAGTCTTATCTCACAGCTCCCTCTCATCAGCAGCTTGATGTTGCAATTACCTGTGAGAGAATTTTTTGTAGCCCTAAATAACTACAAAACCAAGGTGTGCTAGCACTCTGCTATTATTGCCTTTGTGACTTGCATTAACAGTTCAAGTGATCCTGTCTTGATGAGGAGCAATTAAAAAGCAATATATACCCCAGCTGTGTTGATGAAAATACAAGCACTATTAATAAGTGGCCATTTTTCTTAGGGACTGATCTGTTGGAGCAGGGAGAGAGGTTATGCAGCTACTGACATGGCCCAGTGGACATGAAATGGGGGCTATGGAGATTAATACCCCTAGTCCCTGTGGTATATCCATGTTTGTTCACACTACCATTATGCTTCACCTTTCTGTTACAAGCTACTGGCACCTCCAGGGTGTTTTCCAGTTCTTGTAAAGCGTCTTTTACCTGAAGGCACTTCCTGGCTTTGGCTAAGGCCAGAGGCTGGTCTGTTTTACTCAGCAGAACAAAGACTGTCAGATGCTGCAGTACAAGAGTGGAGGAGAAAGTGAAAATACGCAGGAGAGCAGCAAATGCCCTATTGACAGCGTGAGTGGAAGCCAACCCCCGGCTCCTTTATGTAACACTAAATAACATTAAATAATACACTTATGGAAAGAACTGCTCAGTGAATTGCCACAGCTGCGAGGTTTAGCCTTCCCAGCTCGGGAGCCCCTGCCAGTCTAATAACTTCCACATCACAGACGACACTGTGAAGAGGGCAAGTTGTAGCCTTTCTAAAGCTTCTCTCTGAAGACTTGAGGGAAAATGAACAGTATAGCAGTTCAGTATCTTCCAGTGCCTTCCCTAAGCTCACACAGGGAAACCAGGAAAGAACTAAGAATAAAACAGGTAGAATTGCAAGTCTCTTACCTTTGGTCAGGCATTTTTGTGTTCGTCCTCAGCCACCTGCCGCAGTGCCTGGTCCTAGCGTGCTTTCTCAGTGGGCTTTCTTTTCCCACTTTGCTCAGGAATGTTTGTACCAACACAGAGAACCGAAGGTATCTCCACGTCTGATATCATCACAAGGATCGTCCGGGACTACGACGTGTATGCCCGGCGCAACCTCCAACGAGGATACACCGCCAAAGAGCTCAATGTTAGTTTTATAAACGTAAGTACACGGACCTGTATTTGCTTCTGAGACACTCTTCCTAGGACCCTGAATGTAGAATAAAGCTTAAGAAAGAATATCTTCCTCCTGCTGCTTTTAAAATAGCTAGGAAGAACTTAATTTAAAAGAAACTGCTAAGCTGAGGGTTGCTTTAATTGCTCCTATTAATTAGCAGCTTCATTTCCATCTTACGCTTTTATGTTTGTAACAAAGCTGCTGCTCCCCCTTCCTCCTTCAGCTGTAGGTGGTTTAATGACAGACTAGGAAGGAGCCCACCCCACCACTGCAGGCTTCTCAACCACTCACCCAAGGCACAATTTCTTTCTTTATTCCCATTATGAGAAGACAGCACAGAAAGCAAATATTGTGATACCCAAACTTTCTCTACATTGCAACAAAAAAATACACCAAACCAACCACTGAGCAGTGTGATTACTAGAGAAAGCTAAAATAGTTTTTAAAGGACAAGGAAGTGTGTTAGGTAGCTGGTACATAAATAATGCTGAAGAAATCAGCAGCTGCAATTGTGGGGCAAGAGCACCATTTGAAAGGATGGCTCAAATTATTCAGCTTCCATATACAGAATTGCACCTTACACTCCAGTGAGGAGTAAACACTTGACAGAAATAAAAGTTTACTTTCCTTCATTTTCTGTTTCAAGTCTTAAGGCCTCGAGATAACCCACATAACTGAAATCTTCCTTGTAATTGGGCTGACTTGCAGCAGGACTTCCCACCTCCTTCCCTGGTCCTGGGAAACCCCTTGTGATGGACTGAATTGTGTCATTTCATAAGGGTTTTGTGTACTGGATTATTGTTTTGAAGTCTGACAGGTAAACAACAGATCACAGGGCACAAATTTTTTATTTCACTGGGCTTTTTTTTTTCAGCCTTCTACACCTCTACAAATCCTGCTTGTAAGTATTCCACCCAGAAGGATCACTATTGCAAATATCCATGAAATTCAGGCATGCTGCACCACTTGGGAGTTCTCAAATTCATCCTTTAGCAGCTCTAAGGTTAAGATACTGTCACATAGAGTATACTTCCCCAGCCTCAGACACTGATGTATCCTGAAGTCCCTCCTGGCAGTTGGTTATTTAGCTTATAGTAATTTAAACACAGAAATAGTAATTTGCACCACAGATTGTGTGCGTTTCAAAGTTAAAACCACAGGATTTCACAAAGGCAGAATAGTGCTGGTTTCCTCACTAAAGGAAGGGTTGATCACCTATTAGGTGTAAAATGAGTTTGATTTCTTTGGACTTTGAGGATTTTCTTTGGCCTTGTGGCCTGCAAAGACAGTTCTTCTAGCGGCTCATGAGCTAGAATAAAACCCACCTCAGCACTAGACATTACTTCTTTTAAAAGTAAATTCAAGGGCCCATTGAATTAAGTTCACAGGACATTAAAAGCTGATAGCGATCTGTGCTGCCACAGAGCCCATTACACCTTCAAGGGCACAGCATTAGCTGTGTATGTTTGTGGAGTACAGAAGCTTTCCGAAAAGACAAAAGCCCTTTAACCCTGAAGTATTTTAGAAGCTTGGCCTGATGAGAGCTCCCTAACATTATCTTCTCTGTCCCTCTCTTTTTCTGCATTACTTGTCAATTAGGAGTTTACTGTCTTTTTTTATGAAGTTTGCTGGCCACAGGGCACTCGCCTACACACATCTTTGTTGCAGCCAGAAGCTCTTGAAGCGAGTTTTCCTTCTGCTCTGCAGAAACCCAACCAAAGAGACATTTTGGTCTAAGTTAACATCCAGGCTGGCAAGTCAGCAGCAGGCTGCATTTGCTAGGAAACCCAGGGAGATTTGCCTTTTGCTTACTGCTAAGTTTGAGCTGTTAATTTCTCACTTGTATCCTTCACAAGATTCATAGAATTTCCAAAGTGCATTCAGTTTGAAAATATGGAAAGAGTCATGCAGTGGATTAAATTCAGTAATCACCCAGCACAGTCTTTTCAATATGTACCTTCTGCACTTCGTTCCACAAATGTTACATTTGCATTTATAAAAATAACATGGGAATAGTTAACCAAGGCCATATGTATTAGGATACATGAGTGCAATTTGTTTCTTCTTCTCAACTGGCAGTGGCTAATTAATTTCCAAGTCCCTATATATTAATCTCTGTCTGCACTTTTAAAACAGGAGAAGAAATACCGCTTTCAAAACCAAGTGGACAAAATGAAAGAAAAAGTCAAGAATGTGGAGGAAAAATCAAAAGAATTTGTTTACAAGGTGGAAGAGAAGAGCCATGACCTCATTCAGAAATGGGAAGAAAAGTCAAGGGAATTTATTGGCAACTTTTTAGAGCTGTTTGGACCCGATGGAGCCTTGGTAGGTATTCTGCCATTCTAGGAAGTCTGGGTGGCTTTTATTTCTCCTCCGTAACACAGATCAAGAGCAGATTCTTTTGCTGCAGTCTTTGTTTTGAAAGCCAACACAGTAGGATAACACCAAACCTGCTTGCTGAATCCAATAATGCGTGCCAATACTGCAGTGGGAGGATATGCCACTTCTGACTGTTGCTTCTTTGGGATAATTTCTATCTTTTGTCAAGGTGTGACGCTGAATGTGGTACTGCATTCAGTAGAGCTGTGTAACATCAACATACAAGCAAACAGACCAATACAGTCTGTTGTCCCCATTAGCACTAAATGGGACCACAGAGACATCAGAGAGGGATCATACACTGGAAGTGGTGAGGGAAACAAGACCATCAAAAGGTTTTTCAAAAGTTCTTTTCATGCTCTGTACTCAGCAGTAGAAAATGACACTTTTCTAACTCGAAAAACTACTGATTTAAATTTCCAAGAAATGATTTTACACATCAAGTGGCCAGGCTCATCTAACTGGCTGCAGGGAAGGCTTAGGAACTGAAGCTCTTTGAAAGCTCTCCTCAGTACATGCTGGCTCCACAGAGCCCATTTACCAAAGGCCCTCAGGTGCCTTGGAAAGGCAGTGGAGGGTCTGCAAGAGCATCCTTCTGGGGAGAAACCCTGGGGCTTCACCTGCTCAAACCAAAGTCATGCACTGAGTGAGCAGTGAGTTGGTGACACTTCAGAGCCCCAAAAGAGTCCTGGCCTCCATCTTTCAGTTCTGATAGCTTGCCAAACCTTGAGAAACTTTGTCTTTTTGTACTACTTCCCCTTACTACATTGAAACCAGTAGCAAAGCTTAATTTATATGTAGAATTTATTTGTTCTTAGGCCTTCCCAGACCTTCCTGTTGGGAGTCAGTCCTTTTCCTGCAAGCTCTCTCTGTGCATCTGTCTGTGTTCTGGTGAAAACCCAGGCCCCAACCAGACCCTCCAGTACAGGCATCATCTCAGATGTGCTGCTCTAGTTGCAAGCTCTAAGCAAAGCTATTGCTCTGTTTAAGGAAATGTGAGCGAGCACAGAGGAGAGCAGCAAGCACTGCAGGGTGAACTGAGGGGAGCAGAGTCAGAGCTAGACAAATAATCCTGCAGAACAGTAGGATGCTTCAGAGGTACATTTTCAGACCGTGGTGCGCAGACAGCCAGGCATCTGCCTCCTCACTTGAAAGCAAACCCTTTGCAGGAGGCTTGCGCAAAAGCTTTCACTGCTCATGGATTACAATCTGAGGCAAAATGTCAATAGCGGCAGCGAGCCAGAAAGAACAGTTTCAGACTAACGAAGCAGATACTATTGGAATATTTTTAAAGAGCAAACACACACATAATGTTCTCTCAAGTCACTCTTATCACTTCATACCTGAACAACTTCCCATCACAAAAGGTAGCTTGTGTTAAAAGGATCTCAGTAGAGGTTTTGTTTAATAACAAACCCTCATGAAGAGTCACAGAGCTCTGGTGAATTAAGTAGCCCACATCGCAGCCGTGTCACAACTCAGTGCCGCTAAAGCACGTAACATAGTACCTGCCTCTTACTGGAGTTCTCATCTTTTCTCTGCTACAACATGCCATATTGATTACCACTCAGTTGAGAAAAGCCTCAAATTAGGCTGTGAAGGCTTCAGAACAGAAACTGCATATCTATAATCTCTTTATAACATCTGTCCCATGCAAAGGCAGGTGCTCTCTGAATAACTTAAGTCCCAGCCATATAACCAAATAGCTTATTTTCCTTGGGGAGGGGAAGAGAGCAACTCTTCTGATGAAGAGCCCAGGTTTACCTGCATTGACCACATCTACTTGAAGCTTCTTCTCTAAGTTATTCTCCATAGAGCTCAGCGAGTGTTCCTCATGTGGGATGGTCCTGTGGCCATAGGTGCTGGATAAATAAAACTAATGCTGACAGAGCACATGAAACTCAGAGGAGGTGAGACAAGTTTGCCTGTGCAGAAAGAGGAAAAGAATTTTAAAGCCTTGATCCCATTCCCTGGCTCTACCCACTCAACTCTGCACGCTGGTGGCATTTTTAGAAACCCTTTGCTGATAAAACATTTTACCAAATTTGATTAGAGAAAAGCTGCTCTGCAACGGTCTCTTAAGAGCTGGGGCTGGCCTCCTGTTTCCCAAGTTAGCATTTGACCACGGAGCGGGAAATCTGTTGCAATCACAGAGACCTTTGCTAAGAACAAGAGGAGTGAAATCTCCTGACAGTGTTATAGGAAAAGCGTCAGTGACAGCGAGCTGAGAGGTGGTGTGGCTTTTTTAAAACCAGTTTGAGCCTCGGCAACAGGAAAGACTTTTAAAATAATGATAACTTGCTATTAGTGTCAAAACTGTTATTAACATTAATTTGCCTTATCACTGTTAGTTAGATGTTGCTTTTAATGTTGACATTAAAAGTACAGGAATCTTTGTGGGCATGCTGGATTCCTAGATCAGTAATTTGCATACCATTAATATGCTATTATTATTTCACAAATAATTATTATAATACACTTTATGCTAGCATCAATTTTCTAAAAGGGCCACGTAGCCCACAGAAAAATGCCCATTTGTGAAAAAGGTCAAAATGTCAGTTTTCAAATGTCAAGATCTCTATAATTCATTGGCAATTCTGCCCACCTGTGCAAGCCCCTGCATGTAGTTTTTCTGCAAGAGAGTCACAGAAGGGTCAGAAACAACAATTAATGTGGCACAAAACTTTCATTCTGGCATGAGAGAGGATGACCACACAGCACAGAGGACGTAATGGCAGAGACGTGGCTCCAGGGAAGTGGAAAGTAGTAGGGTTCATTCCAGCCCCCCTCAGACACACAGGAGCAGGCAGCTGCGCTTAGGTCAGCAGAGAGAAGCTAAGCTCACAGGGCAGGGTTTCCATGCCAGTCTCCCTCAGGAGTGTCCCTTCAAAGGGCCGGCTTCTCTCTATGCAGTGCACAGAGGGAGCTGGGGATGGTTGCAGACAGCTGCATCACCTCAGACATCAGCAAGGGCTCGCAAATCCTGCAGGTTGCAACTAGAACCCAGGGACGGTGTTTAGGCCACACTGTGCATCCACAGCCTGGACCTGAGCACGGCCTTGAAAGAATCGGCCGCTCAAAAGCATGAGTCATGGAACCATAGAATGGTTTGGGTTGGAAGGGACCTTAAGATCATCTAGTTCCAACTCCCTACCATGGGCAGGGACACCTCCAACTAGACCAGGTTGCTCCAAGCCCCATCCAGCCTGGCCTTGAACACTGCAGGGATGGGGCAGCCACAGCTTCTCTGGGCAACCTGTGCCAGGGCCTCATCACCCTCACAGGAAAGAATTTCTCTATAACGCCCAACTGGCACTTGTTCCGTAAACCAAAAGAATATCAACATCCAGGCAGTAAAATTCAGAAATAGGCAAAACATTTTTGCCCAGTAGCAAGTTTGCCAAAAGCAAAGCATTATCTTAGGACTGAGCGGGCACTTACCCTGCTGAAGGTGTGAGTGCACCAGCTTGTTCAAGCAACAAGCTCTTTGCTGAAGCAAGGACTGGGAAGCAGGTGTCCTACAGCCTGGCTGAGGGCCTTAGCAGGAAGGGGAGATTCTCCTTTCCATCCCTTGACCACGTAACCTGAGGTACAGTCAAGTTCCCCCTGCCACATGGCATACCGGCCAAGTTGGGACACCTCAGTCTCCTCCAGCACCGGTAGCACACCACCATGAAACATCACAATGTCACTGAGCTTCCTGAAGAGGCTGACTGATGAGGTGCCAGGGCAGGAGCGTCAAAGTGTTTTGCTTGTCCAGGAAGAAGATATTTCATATCAAACATCTTTTTTTTTGTTGGGGGTTATCTTCAGTGAGACAATGAAACAGACTAAATGAAGCAACAAAACCTCAGTTTCTGTGATCTAGAGAGCAACTTCGCAGTCCTACCACTGAATTTCAAATAGGCTCCAGGGCTTTGCCAGTCCTGGTGACATCCTCACAGCTCTCAGCAGCAGAAGCCCTCCCCCATCCAAATGCTTCCTGGCACCACTTCTCAGGAGCAACCACCATCTGCTAACTATTGAGATTGTAGCAAGCCTTGACTATTCTGGACCTAGCAGTAGCACAGGGGTAGGTTACGTGCCATGGGTCTATGTGTGAGAGCACTGCTAACTGTGGTTCCAGGCAGCAAGTGTCCTATCGTTCTGCACTGCAGCGACATCTAGGCTCTAAAACTTAAGTTAATAAAAGCCAATGTGATAAAGATAAAAACTGTATAAGGGAGCTCACAGAGGAACAGTTAAGTTTTGTAGCTGTGCTCAGTCATTAGCCCCCAGGATTAGCAACACCGGATGGGAAAACCTTGCATCCGCCCCTCTGCTGGCAGGGAATACTGCATTTCAAAGAGTGGGAGGAAGAGCAAGATGGGCAGCCACATGCTCCTTGGCTGGGAGGAAGGTCATCACGGAGCAGAGTCGCTGCAGGGGAAAGGGAGGAGGAACAAAATGGAAACTCAAGCTGAGCAAGCCTGTGGGCTGCAGCTGCCCAAGCAGGCAAAACCAGAGTACATCCTGCACAAGTATTTTGCTCTCAGACCTCAATTTATTTTGCCCTCAGAGCATCAGTTTAACTTTGTCTGGGCTGGCTCTTCCATTCCAGCCGAGCATCGCCTATGAGCCAACCTGCAGTACTGCAGCCGATGCTGAGGCTTCTTGTTCCCCACCCCCAGAAGAAGCAGCGGGGCACTCGCATTTTGCCCATGAAGCCTGCAGCAGCAGCAGCAGCACAGGCCAGACCTCCTGTAACCCAGCCCAGCAAGGCAACGTAGGTGCTACCAAGCAGCAGCCTTTGCCTTAGTGTGGCAGACTGCTTGACTGGAGAGGTGGTCTCCTCCACCCCACCAGCACTGGCAGACCTCCACTCAGCTCCGCAAAGCAAAAACGACAATAAAGAGCCCAAAGCAGAACACAGCCTGCACGTGTTTCTCTTCAACAGGCACCTGAATTCTGAACATTCCCACCCCCAGTTCAGGGTTTGGGTGGTGCCAGCTCCAGGTAGCTGGGAAGTGGCTGCCTCCCCTGCGCAGAGAAGGAGGAAAAAAGGCTGGGCCAGCCAGGAAGCTCAGCGGGAGATGGGTGGTATGTCCCAGCACACTAAAAGGAAAAGGTCCTGGAACAAGGAATGTTTGAAGCTCAGGTAGAAAACTGACTTTTTGAGCCAGTGTGACCAACACGTACAAAGAAATCCAAGGGGAGTTTTTCCTAGCTGGTTTAGGACAATACACACAGTGTTCTCACACTAGGGGTGTCCAGTCTAAAAACCTCTTGTCACATGAACATGGGCATTATCATGAGCACAGCAGAAGAGGCAAAGGCTAAGTGTGGGCTGGACTGGCCATGCTTCAGAGCAGAAGGCTATCCTCTGTCTCTCTGCTCTCCCCCAGGCAAGAGGCAGGGTGCGGCGCAGCCCTTGCCTGCCCCCAGACATAAATACCTTCTCTGCACTACTCAGAGAGCATCTGTTCACTTTGCTTTTGCAGAAGCAGATGTTCCAGGAACGAAGTGGCCGAATGCTCCAGGCTTTTTCTCCCCGGCAGAGCCCCAACAGCAGTCCCACACGAGGCCGCTCACCGTCCCGTTCTCCATCTCCACCCTGGGTCTTCAATAAAGCCTCTCCTCCATCTTCTCCAAAAGCTGCCTCTGCCTCCCTCAGCAGCATGAGCGAGGGAGACGAGGATGAAAAGTAAAATAAAGATATATTTTTTTAACCATGAGACAGAAGAACAAGCCACAAACTCAACCACTGGATGGGGAGAAGCACGAGGAACATCAGGGCTATCTCTGACAGCGGGAAACGTGCTCTGGAAGATGCCGAAAGCAGACTGGAGCACAGCAAGGGAGATCTCAGGAAGAGCTTATCCCATCCCCCCTCCCCCCGGTGCCTGGTGGCCCAGCCAGCAGTGCTTGCCAGACACGGAAGCAGGGTCTGACAGAAAACATACACCTTTGTGCAGGCTCCTGTCCACGTCTCGCTGCCTACAGCTGCTGCGGCCGGGCCAGGGAGCTCTGCACCGAGCAGGGCTGGCGGGGGAGCCCTGCTGGACCCAGCACATAGGCAAGCAACGGCTGCAGCGTGTGGATGGAGAAGATGCAGCCATACCGGACCCTGCTAACCCCGAGCTCTTCTGGCATGTGAAGAAGGAATGGCGCTGCTGCAGCGAGTACATTCAGAAATGGGATGAAACTTTACTTCTTTTTCAGCAAGATCGGGCCCAGACCTCAGACCACGCCAGTGAAATGGAGAGCCCTCCAGCTGAGTTGGTGGGAATCCATTTAGTACGTTGAAGCTACTGAATGCTGCTTGTTGACCAAGCCTCTGTACAGGGTGTATGTAGAGTTGGGCTGTATTTGCTTTATCAAATCGCTCTCCATGTTCCCAGTGCCTGAACAGCCACCTGATAACTTCTGGTTTGCTCCCTGGCTTTGCACTTCGGAGGCAGGAAAGTAAATGAAAACACAGCCCTAGCTGGAGTGTGTTGCAGGAATTACATAGTTTGAAGATGTTGGCAATCTTTACTAGTGAATTCTGAACAACACACAGGAGCCCAAGGCCTCAGGACACAGCCTCCTCGGAAACCCTGCTGCTCCCAGCTACGTGTCACCAAATGACGAGCACAACAGCGCTGCTGTCACCGCATGCTACTCAGATGGTTAAATTTCTTACCAAACTCCTGTTCACAGACACCCTGTCCTGGAGACGGTCCCAAGGCATCCACCCTCATGTGGAGAAAAAGTTAGGGACAAGGAAAGGACAGGTTAGGCATGGGGGTTTTCCTTCTCTGTCCACGACACCCGCACAGCCCCCGGCAGAACCACAGCAAGAGTAGCATGAGTGAAGCTTCCCCCCCCTCAATGCACTAGCCCGTCTCTTCAGCTGTGCAAAGCCAGACCTGCCTGATGCCCGGCTCCACCGTGCAGCCCCTCAGCTGGCGCCTGGCCCCAGAGGCTGCCCTGCCCCGCAGCTCAGAGCACCACAGAAGACATCGTGGTAGGACTGCAAATTATCGGTGCCAGTTTGCCCCTGGGCTTGCCTGGCAAAGCCTGCCTCAGTGCACGGGCACGCTGGAGGCTCTCCAGCCCCGTGCCAGGCCAGGTAAAGGCTGCCACCGCCTGCCTGTCCCACCTCGGGCAGGCTGGGCAGGGGGATGCACCACTGCTGCCTGGAGCTGCAAACCCGCCGGGCACACAGACTGCTGTGGGCAGCACCAGGCAGCACTCCGCTGGTTCCCCCCACAGGCAGCACAGGGAACACTGGGAGAGGGAGGGCTCTGAGCGACACTTGGAAAGAGCTGTAGGAACGAGAAGAAGATGCCTGAGCAGGTGGTAGGACCTGCTAGCAGCAGTTCCCCTTGCAGCCACCATCCTCACCTCCCCCAGTGACCGAGCAGGTAAACTCCTTTCACTCCTTCCCTTTCAGATGCTTTTCCAGGCAGGTAAATTACAGACCCCGGTACCAGGCACCAAATTATCCCCACCTTCTGTTCATTCCTACAGCTTTCATCCCTCCCACACTACAGGGTAACCAGTTTGTCTTTGGGAACATTTTGCCAGACACTTCTGGGACTACCGTAACACTAAGGATGTTCCATCTCATGGCGTGCTTTGTCCTCTGGCGTCCAGTTAGTTCCTTCTTCACAGAGCTGCGAAAAGAGAGGAGCAGGGAATAGGGTGGGAAGTGCAAAGGGAGAGCCAGGGCTAGTTCAGCTGCTGCCAGCTGTGTGCCCAATGGGGCGATGCAATTAAGATTCTCAGCCTTAGGCAACCTGTTACTGTAATTTCATACCTGGGATGCACTTGTTAGTTTTTCTGATCCTTTGCGAGTCCTAAGTCTTCCCATCACAATCCACTCCTCCACCACGGGAACTGTCTGCTCTCCACTGGTGCTGTTTATATGATGAGCCATGGCCAAACGCAATGGAGGTCGGCAGGTTTTTGTTGTTCTTGGCTTTTACCATTTTTATTTTGTTTTAGTTTCACAACTTACTGATTTCATAAACTTACTCCTCAGCAGCCTTTGTTCAGTGGTTTGAGTGGAAGACAGCACCATGACATGTAAATAGGGACAAGACAAAACCTCACCAGTGGCTTCTGCCAAACAGAAACTGTTTCTCAGAGTCACAGGTGGCCACCCAGCAACAAAGCCATACCCTGTACCAGGCGCTCGGTCGCATTTAGGATATCAACAAGCTGAAGCCTTTGCCCTGCTGGTACAGACACCAACCCCCTGTGCTGTCTCCAGCAAACCAGAACCTCATTGCCTCTGCACACACAGAGGGCAGTTTTGCACTTCTGAGTCACGGTTGAGTTTTATTTTTCATGGGTGTTGCTTTAATTCAGTCCTATTTACCAGCCAAGCTCCACAAGAAAAATAAACAGTGTACCACAGATACTGCTGCCTCTCACCCTCATTTTACAGCACCTCTGGCACAAACACACCCCCAGCACAAGCCCCACTGCCAGCACAGTGCTTGTTATCCCCATCCTTTGTACACCCAGGGCTTTACACCCTGCCCAAATGCCATTAGAGCAGCTTCACCAACTGCCCCAAACCCCGCTGCACAAGTTGCTGCTGCTCTCTGCTCTGATGGGATCACCTCACTGCCTTCAACCCCCGTTTCCTGGCTGCAAGGTCAAGGTGGGGAAATGCTGCCTCAGCTGGCACAGTGCAGCATTTAGTCACCAGCAGGTCTAAGACCCCCCTCACCCTCTGCCCCAGCACAGTGGGATCAGGAGCCACTATTCATAAATAGTGGAAGAAGGAGGCAGTGCTTCCACAGCCATCCCGGTTCTGCTTCGAGGACCACCCCCAGCAGCAGCAGTGATGTTCTTGCGTGTGCGAGGTGGTGTGCAGCTGTGCCAGCTTTATGCAAAACTGCTGCAACAAACATTAGCCACAGTGACAAATCCCAACACTGGCCTTTGGACTTGACTCTTCCTCCAGCTAAGTCAGGCTGATGCCTGAATGTTCCTGCTTGGAATGTTCCTGCTTCACTCCTTCCCTTTGTCCTTTCTGTAAGAAGGTAGCTACTGCCGCAGCAGGTCTAGAAAAGGTTGTTTATTTATTGATCAGCCCTGTCTCAGGCAGGGAGAAGCTGAACCAGCAGATGGGAGCTTAGGACTTCCCAGCAAAGATATTTTTAATTACAGAATAAGCAAATTTCAAAGTCACCGAGCATGGCAGAGAAGCTATTTAAAGGCAGAGCCTACACCAGAATGCTCCCTCGTAATAAAAGCTTTATCACTGACAGTGAATGTGGGGCTGGTTTGAGCAGTGTCTTGCATCACTTGGGAGATACACACGGGAGATGTCCTCGTATGCTCCCAGGAGCGGGAAGGGCAGTCCGGCTGCAGTCCTGCTCCTCTTCTGCCGAGCTGCCTCCACAGCGAGGAACCATGCCCGAGGCCTGTCCACCATCCCACCGCCTTGTAGGTGCCAGCTGTGCGTGCACACACACACCCCCACTGCTGCTGGCAGTGCCCTGGGAAGGGGCAACAGGGACCCGTGTTCACTCGGGCTGGATCTGAACCCTGGGACAACGAGAACCATCACTGGGTAAGGCCCTCCCAGGCAAGGTGACACAAAGCAAGAGCTACAGCTCCCTGGGGCAGCCTCTTCCTCTACTGCCAACAAGCACCGTGTTAGATCAGGAATTGACTTTAAATCCAGCAGTATGAACTGCAAAGCATTTCCGATTTTGTAATTGGCGTTTCATTGCACCACAGAAACCCTGAAAACAGCAGCAAAGAGCACAACTGGAGGCGGTCAGAAAGTCCCCCCTGTGAATTCATATGAGCGCATGTGAAACATGTAGGGGAATGTTTGAAATGAACTGTGGCTGAAGCAGCAGGGATGATTTCCTACAGTACAAGGCAGGGTTCTTGTGCCAGCGCTTGTGAAACAACTATAGTATTTCCTTGGTTTTAAATTCTTCCAGGATTTTTACTACTTACAACATTTTACTCCCACCATTTTGGTAGCTCAGCTTTCCATTTACATTTAGGAATCATATAAAAGTCTCATCTCCATAGGCAGGGGTATTCCTTTTGCTGCCCATCAAACTACATTAAATAATCACAGCACAGCAGTAAACACCTGGAAGAGCCCAGTCACACACCTGAGAGGGGAACACCTCAACCTCCTGCCCTGCCTGATACTCTGCCACTAACTGTGACCTCAGCCAGTGCACAGCAAAGAACCTGTCTCCTGTTTTAAAGCAGCCTGAAGCGCCCTGATCAACAGGAGCTCTTGCTTAGGAGCACATCTGCAGGGGCAGGTGAGCTGAGCTGCTTCAGGCCATGTACCACTGCCCTGGGCTGCTCCACCGCCACAGGGAGCCCACAGCCTCGCAGCAGCCCGGCAGCGTTGGCCTCAGCATATGGCTGCTGGTGAGCTTGGTCCTAAGGGAGCAAACGGTGCAGGAAACTAAACCCTGGTGATTGACTTCTCCGGTTTGCAGGAGAGGCGCAAACGAAACCTCTGGCACGGGAAAGCTGGGGACCCAGGAACCTGAACAGGTTTTGGCTTTTTTGTTTTTAGGTGACTGTGGTAAACAGAAGCAAACATACAGCTGCAAGGCACAGATTTCAGTTACAAGACCTAGCAATAAATTGATTTTTTAAATACTTAACTGGACTCATCTGGAAAAACGCCATTCACTATCTCAAAATAATCACTCCCATGCCTGAACAGATGAAGGCAGGAACATTCTAAGGGAAAATCCCACCTGGTGGCACTGACCAGGCTGCACGCGCACGTTGTGTCTCACACTTGAAATACTAGGAACAGCTTTGTTACAATAAATTACAATCTCTGCAACATACCATTATACTTTTCAACCCTATTCTACCATTCCCTAACCATATTTCCTGACAAACCAACCCTGGTTTTCCAAAAAATAAAGTAACTGTGAACCACAAAGCCATGACAGAATCATAGAACAGTTTGGGTTGGAAAGGACCCTAAAGTTCATCCAGTTCCAGCGCCCTGCCACAGGCAGGGACATCTTCCACTAGATCAGGTTGCTCCAAGCCCCCCATCCAACCTTGACCACTGCTAGGGATAGGGCAGCCACAGGTTCTCTGGGCAACCTGCTCCAGTGCCTCAGACCCTCATCAGCCACTTAGGAGAAGTAGATTAATTATAACCTGCTCTTTACAAGTGACTAGCTTTGAACACCAACAGGGTTGTGTTACCTTTATGTACTACATGCCACACAAGTCCCTCTTTTTTCCGTTTCAAAACTTATGCACAGAAACAGTAGGAACCCAGTTACTCTGCTACTGACCCTACTTAAGGTATTCTGTATCATTAATTTAAAAACTAGCTTAATTTTTAACAGTGTCCTGACCTTGAACTGCTACAATACATGGTTAAGGGCTAAATGGCAAGACTAAATATGAAACTATCCTTAAGAGAAAATTACTGTTGTGGTTTCTTTGCTTGGTTGGGGGTTTTTTTGCTGTGTGGGTCCTCCACAGCCCCAAGGACTGTATCAAGCATTCTCTCATCTACAAAGAGATTTACTGACACCAGAATAAAGAGCAAAGTGAAACAGGGAAGTAAGGTGCTTACAGAAAACACACAGGACAAGCCACGCACACCACTGACAGTTCCACATCCCCTGGGATGGCCCCTCCATTTGAACAACTAACACCTCACAACAGTGCAAGCTGGCCCCAGTTTCCATCCCCACAAGCAAATTTTAATGAAGCTGTCCTCTGAAAGCTTTCTAATGCCAAAACACAGCCAACATGTGACCTTGAGAACTGGCAGAACTAAAGCTTTCTTCTGGAAAAAGCCTTCTGAATCAGTTTATTTACCAACATCTGCTCATCTACTGTCTTCAAGAAAAGAATCCACAGTGGCAGATCAAGAAGGAAAATAATCTTACAACTTTCAGATCGTGTCTCCTAGTTGCACACTAGTAGAACCAAAGCAACATGCCTGTTGCCTTTGGATTAGGAGACACAAGAGGGGACATTCTGGGCCAAAGACAGGAAAAATTATCCAAGTCACTAGACTGAGAAGGGTTTTCAGATCGCTGTGACAAGTCTTCTGAATGGCTGATAGTCTTAGACAAAGTACAGCAGCCATTCTTTACTATACTCAGATGTACTAATAGAGGAAATGGTACAAAAGCTTAAAGTAAACACACCCTCAGTGGTAGAGGATGACTATAAACTGGTCTGACAGAAGAATATTTAATTTCTCCTATTGAGCACGCCTGACATGTCTTGTATGCCTGACTTCATCTAAGAAACGTCTACTGCAAGACCTTCCAAAGTAACAAATTTAAGTACTGAGTCTACAACAGCCTAAAAAAAGGCATGGGTTGCATAATGAGAAACTGGTCCCTTATTACCAACTGTTCTCCACATAAGCCTGTGTCCTGGAGCCATAAATCTTCATTATGCTGCTGCTGCTCCAACTAGCTGCTTCGTAATTTACAGGCAGCCGCTGTCAAATATTATGTGGTACATGCCAACAGATTTTGCAATTCTGAGCTGCTTAATGAACCCCTCTGCTCCTGTGAATACCCTGCCATGGCAAATGGCGAGCAGCAGGAAAGTGCAACGCACAGATTTCGTCTTATCTCAAGTTTTAAAATAAATTCTTCATCTGAAAGAAAATTATCTCAGTTCTCGCAAAATTCTGACCATCTGGAGCCTCCTTTATTACTCTGTAAGGAAGTTAATGAGTCAAGCAAGCTGGGTCTCCAGGCATCTCCCTGCTCTGGAATTGCTTGGTAAGAAACTTTGCTTTTTCATTTTCTTGAATAAGTTATTACCCATGTGAAACTATGGAAAGCTGAAGAAATTTCGAGATAGAAGCCTTGGGTATCTATTTTATATCAGATATTTCAGATGTCAAGAATGACCCAGGAAACTTTTAGCTTTAGGGAGATTTATACAGCAGGAAAAACCCAAACCTCAAAAGTGGTTATATGCTTCAAAGAAAATATGGTGACAAACCATGCTGACATGCTCAGAACAATCGGATAGCAGAGTTCCAGAAATCCCCAATAACTCAGTTTTGGCTCTACACCACTGTAGGAGCTTCCTGCTGCTTCCATGTCAGGAAATCAAAACCTGACAGCAGCAAGGATGAACTGCAGGCAGCCCTTAGTAATATTGACCATTAAAGGAAATGTCACACTCCACAGAAATATTAGGAAGTGGCTAAAACCAAAGGCTTCACCTCCATTCACTTCAGAGGAAGCGTCAGCACTGCCAGAAGAGGCAGCTCCATCCCCACCTTCAGCATCTCACCAAGTCCCATAGTTCTGCAAACCAGCAGCCTGAAGTGCTGTGAAGCCACGCGGCTGCTACCACTGCAACAATGGTGATACAAGGGAGTAAATACTCCCTTCTGTTACTTGCATTGATATATTAAACCTTATTGTTATTTATTAAAGGGCTATAAAACCGAAGGAAAAAAACTCCATGCACCTACAACAAAATTGTTAGTGAAACCACCATAGTCCACCTGCATTTTACCAGTTTGAAATTGATGGCACCAAAATTCCAATTCAGCTATATTAGCTATATTATTAGGAATATTACCTATAAAATTCTTAGCTAACACATTTTCTGCTTATAAACCTGTGTGTTACCTCAAAATCAAGACACTGGAGAACAGGAAACAAAGCTCTTTTTTAGATATATTACTTTTTATTTCCAAATGGTCAAGTTCTCACTCATCAAGTAAGTTTAACTTGTATTTGTTTCAACTTAATGCTCTAAAATGTTATAGTTTCTGGATTCTTCTAAGAAAGTGAGAAAAAGGGAATTTGGGGCTCTTGCTAGAGACTTTGTATTTTAGGCATTTATTCAGAAATGATAGTTTCTAGATTAAGAGGCCTGAACATTTCTTACCTCAATGTTCTGAGAAAGGAGCAACAAGCATTAGTTAAGAACAGAGTAAACCACGAGTCAAAGTTAACCCAATTTTCACAGACTACAAAAGAGAAAATTAAGTTTTATCCCAGAATACTTTGGGGTTCATGTTCCCACCTGCACCCCTTTACTTCCCGGCCTCAAGGTACAAGCCTTCAGAAACCAGGGAGCTTATTTGTATAAAGAACAGAGTAATGCAGAAAAAAATACCTGCAGAAGTGATGGACCTCAAGCAACTGCTGTAGCGACTAGTTTTCAGAAAGCCAGTCTCCCACAAATGCTTTTGCAGCTCCATTATTTTGTACAAAGAGATGTGATTAGATTTACAAGCAGCAAAAAAAGAATCTTGTGTTTCAATTCTCCTCTCAAACGAAGTACAATTTTGTTTTCTATATGACTGCTGTCTTGGGTGAATATTCTGAGATCAGGTCCTTGGCATAACACTAAAACCAAGAGTTGTGAAGTTCGCCCATGTTAACACTCAATTTTATCTTTTTTTTTCTTAAAAAAAAAAAAGAATCTTGTGCGACAAGAACCACTGAAAGGTAACTTCAGAGTAAAAACCAGAGCTTCTTGTGAAAATAAGCGTTTCATCTGACAGGAATAAAACATATTTACAGAAGACATTAAAAGTTTTAAAGTCTTAAAATCTACTGGGAAACCTGATACAAACCAGATCAGATTAAATGTACTTGAAAATTCAGAGCAATACAATACAGAAACAATTGCATTTATATACAGTTCTAGAAGCAACAAAAACTACATTATGCTTGAGATATTAATAATAAACCAGGGGGGAGGTGTGGACATGGAAACACTCAGATGTATGTTTCCACAGAAGGTTTGAAACTGCTTTGTGACAAAACAGGCAAGAAAAACACTTTTATCCAAAATTACTCTTGAGCTCCAACTGCAGCTCTCCGAGGGTGTCCCTCTACGGGCATGTGTGCAGTCAACCTCGGGCTGCCAGATCACGAACTAAGCTCCTTTGTGTATGAAACCCCATCAGTCCCTTAATATCATCATGCAGTTTTTATGTATTTTTATTTGTCAGCAATGGAATGAAAAAGGAAAATAAAAGAGTATATGCAAGTTATATAGATGAGTATTGCACTAGAAACAATTCCAGCACAAGTTACAGAAGATTCAAAATTAAATGTGAAACATCAAGTAATGCCATGAAAAATTAGCTTCCCACTCCTCCATTAGAGGTTCAGTTGATTCAAATAATGACACTTCAGAGGAAAGGAAACATGAGACCTCTTTCCCTCCTGGATGCCAGATGCAACACAGGAAGAGTTCTGTTCCATAACCAATGTTGGGAACAAACTGACTTGATTTCCACCTCCAGCAGAAACTCCTATCATCTAACCCAACACAAGTTTAGCACACTGTTAAAAGCTCATCAGAGATGGCAAGCGTGAAACAACTAGCAGGTCCCTCGCGTAAGGGACAACCCTTGCTTAACAGCCGAGAGCCCCGATAGCACATCACTTGGAAACATGCCCTGCCACTGCCTACAGGTCATGATCTACAAAGGGTATGAATTTCAAAGGACTGTCAATCTGACACCTTTTGGCAGTATTCAATTCACAGGAGACTTTAATAAAGCAAATAATACTAGTTTGACAATGTCAGAATTATCACAGGCATCAATCCTACTGATACTACATTAAAAAAAAAATCTCTAGATTTAAGAAACAAACAAGTTCTCTATGCAAATTTCTGAGATCTTTTAAGGCAACATAATGCTGCAATTAAAGCACATGGACTTTAAATTTTCTTATTTATTTTTAATTAGAAAGCCACTTCAGTTACACAAATCTTCACTGTTTCAAATTAATGTCTACAGCTTAAGTCCAGATCCTGAGAACAGATTCATTTAAGTGGGATGACTCTCATACACTGTTCACCTGTGCAAGTATTTGCAAGATTCAGACCTGAAGTCGCTACGTTACTTGTAACTGTGCTCCTCATTTGTGAATAAACTCACCTTTGAACCCAGTAACACGTCATTCTGCCATATGCCATCATATTCTCTTAAGTTCTGCAAAAACATGTTTATATACATTAATTCATAGGCAGGTGAGTTCATCAGGAAGAAGAGATGAAGAGCTATTAGAAACCACAGCATGTAAATGGCAGCCAAGGAAACACGCAAGAGAACATTGTACAGTCACGCATGGTTACCCTCGAGAGATAAACACTAAACATGGAAGCTGTTTTCTACAAAATTTATACCAATCAAGACTATTTTGCACTTTGCAGCACCTAACACATAAGGATCTAGAAGTGCTTATTGAAAGGTGAGGGAGGAAATATCTTCCATGTCAATGAGGTCAAAATTCCACCCTAAATACTAAGTTTGGGCAGAAGTGAACAGGAGATTGCACTACACTGCAAGATCACTCCTGCTCACTTCTTGGAGAAAGTGAACTGCTCTTTCAAAGCAAATTCTACATGCCACTGAAGACAAAGGAAAGTATGTTATCCAGTTGGAGCAGCAAGTGTTGCCTACATAGCCAAGAAGCAGCCTGAGTTTTCCAAGAACACTACAATTAATATCCATATTCTTTAAGCATGTGTCGAGGGACCTGCTTTAAACACTGCCCAAGAGGTAGCACAAACTGCAGCACGACAAAAACTTTCTCAGTACTATCCTAGGTCACCACAGTCAAGTACAGAGGCAAAGACTACATGTAAGTTGCAAAAGAAGCATTTCAGTATCTTCTGAATGTTTCTCATCAAGTGCAGATTCTGAAAGACCCCTTGTCAGCCTCAAAATAAAGCCTAGAAGAGCAGGGAGCACAAACAAGTATATGACTTGAAGATACTTCAGTATCTATTAATGTTAAACTAGGCAGGGGATTATTAAGATTACGCTCAAGACATAACACCAGAAAAATGCACACCGGACAAAAAAGTTGAGCTGTTTGTTACACTACGACATACAGAAGTTGTTTGTAAATTCCCAGGAAGAATCAAGGAGCAAACATCTGTTGCTCAGTTTGTTTCTTTCTATCACTAAACACAACAAATACAAAGCATTTTCACTGAAAACATTTTTTTCCTACTTATGTGTCCTGTAACTCAAGACAAGCAGGTTGCAACGTTAGCAAGTCATACATCTGAAGTCCATAAAAAGAAATATACTTTTATATCATCAGGAAGTTTGGTATTAACAGCCTCAAGATATTAAAACAAATAATTGGAACAAACTCCCATCAAAGATAAAAATAACTGAACAAAGATCAGTATCTGAAGTTAAACCAGCCATATTAAAACCCCATCTGCCTTCATTTTTCAGGAACTCCCACTGAAAAACTCTCTCCCAATCGAAGGTCTGCTGCTGTTGTTTCCCAAGACAGTTTTCAGACTAATACCCCTATGTAGAAACATGGCACAAGGATTATAAACGAAGAACAATTTATGGCATACCTGGGATCTCCACTAAAGCACCGGCTGCCTAAACAAGGTTAGAGAGAAAAGTGGCTTCTCATATTCACCATAATGCACACAAACAGACCTTGGGAAATGGAAAGAAAATGCATTCCTTGTGCTCTACCATCCTGCTTCAAGACGTTAGTACATACTCAGGGTTCTTGGAAATAAGTGCTGTTTTGGGGGACTTCAGTTTTCAAGTACTCGAGCACTTCAGTCCTGAAAGCCAGCCAGTTGTTTTTGTGAACAAAGTGGTGAAATGACTAATATATCGTAGTATCTTCCACAGCATCTTCAGCTTTCATTCACTGGCTTCCGTGGTTTATACTCACTTCATGAAAAGAAGTTCAATATACCTGCATCCTTTCTTTCTGTTCCCTCCCCTCTTCGTGCATAAGGAGACAGCCAAAAAGAAGCGCCAGGTCAGGATTTACTGCTTCAAAATACAACTTCTAACAAAAGTGAAAATTAGCTTTTTACAAAAACTTAGCATATTTTAGGAAATGTTCTAGGAAAAGCTGACCATACACAACTGGGAAAATACTAGTTTCATCACAAATTTCTATTTTTAAGCAAGCCCTCCTCTGTGGTCACTAGAAAACATACACAATTTGAAATTCATTTAAAAAACAGTAAGAAGTTATGGGTGAGGGCACAAGTCAAGTGACTAAATTTTAGTAGCTGTGACTTCCAACTGGTGTTTCGGTCAAACTATTACTCTGATTTCACCCAGCAGCATAGCTGTATCGCTTCAGTAGCAATTTGCCTTCTCTGCAGCAGTGGGAAATTATTGCTCCAGAAGCCACAGGCGTTACACCCTCTCCATGCCATGTAAAGATCCACCAGCCAGGGTCAAATGAGTCTGGTTCAGGAATAGGACAGCCCCATCGGCACGCTTCCTCTTCCCATCTGCTGGCAGAGGGGCCTCAGCAGGGCACAGCTTAGCAGGTAACGAACCTGACGGCCTTCAGCAGCTGTCCCAGTACTTCCACCTCCAAACAGTACGGCAGCACTTCAGAGATGTGTATGAGAGCACATTACAAACAACCTGGTGCTCCAATGTGACTCACCTATACAGTGTAGTGAAGCCCACAGAGCCTTGAGCCCTGCAAACTCACAAACTAATCACATACAAATTCTTCTAACTGACTGCAACAGATAGAAGTTAAGGGTTTGTAAGGTAGGGACTCCAGCTCTTCAGACATGGGGATACGTGAAGTTTATTGCTCAAACCGTGTTGTAATCCTTTGATGAAATGTGCTATTTAAGTGCAAAGTACTATCGTTGAGTCAAACTAAGATTTTCATTTTTACAAAATACCTAGGAATTCCTCAGTATTTCCCTGTTTAATAGATCAGTTCTTTATAAAAATAAATACTGGGAGGACAAAAGGGCCAGTTCCCCCACAGTTTTAGTAAACAAGTTTCATTTTTCCATGCTAAAATCTGCAATATCTTTCAAAAAAATATCAAAACACCTATGAGAAACTGAGGGTGCATCAGAGTTGCTCACAACTCACCTCCTTTATTCCCAACAGCTAGGAGATCACCAGAACTTCTAAACTTCACAAATTTTTCTAGTAGGCCATAGGATCAGAAACATTATTTGGAAAAGACTTGGTGAGGAACAGTTTCCTAATAGTCAGCAATAACCCTTACAATAAATTTAAGGGAAAATACTTAGGGTTTTTCTCTTTGATGTTTTTTGTTCCTTAAATCAGGTACAAGCTATGTTTTGTCCCTCTCATTTCTATGATATCTCCAGTTTCATGTATTTAGACCAATGACACTTTCCAAAAGCTGGTGTACAACATCTTTATATACACTACAAATTCAGGTTACCAGACTATAGTCAGACATTGAATATATAAATAACTTTGCAAACTATTTACAGGTTTTAAACTAATCTGGTTCCAAGCAACCAACACTCTTAAGGCAAATTCATTTGTATGACTGGCTGTCTGGCCTTTCAGCATTTCTTTCCCCTCCCCAACCGACCCAAAATGATAGGCAATAAACATGAAATTGAATTACGCCCTGCCCCTGGATTAACAGAATTTCTTATATGGAGAGATGATCCAACTACTTTCCACAAAACAGGGAAAAACGTATAGAAATGCTTTTCTGTGTTTGTGTGTCAAGAAAATCATGACGGTGCATACCAAGAAGTGGAAAACCCGATGTCTTACAACAACATAATTTTTGTATGCACTTGACAAATGGATTTGGAATTTGGGGAAAGCATCACTTTAAAGCTGCACAACCCTTTTTAGAACTATGCATTTAGAAGCTCATTTGATACAAGATCTGAAGAGCTCAAAGGGATGCTTTTGTAACAGGTGACACCGTGCAATATAAAATGCAGCAGAGTGGATTTTCAAAGCATATGTTTAACTACATTAGAACTTTTATATCATATTGCTGTGCAAGATACTATTCACCATTTAAAGGTATTATGCACATTTGGCCAATCCTTACCTTGGCTATTTCAAATAGTATCTTTTTGTTACAACATTGCATTCTTAAGTGCAATCAGTGCAATCCCTTTTGTCAATGCATGACTGAAGCAACCAAGCATATTCTGGTGAAGTAGACAGGATTCACATACCAAACATGCTTACTGCCTTCCTTTATGTCCCAATCATCACTTTGTTCTTAGTATTTTTCAATGCCCTGATTAGGTCTTTGTTTGGAAGTAATTAGCTACTGTGGTTTGAAGGATTCTGGAACAAAGCAGAGACTTTATACTGAATGCAGAGGTCATCTCTAAGAGACAAAAGGCGGCAAATTATCGATTTGCTTTATATTTAGAAGCATCCCTTGGTTCACTGCTAGGATTGCTCCAGTCATCTGCTTCAGGTGTGGTCTTGTAGTGTCGCCACGCTGACTTATTAAAAACGGGAAGTCTTTCAAATGATTCACTTGAAAGGGCCTATGGAAAAACAAAAGCAATGGTAAGACATCATCACAGACACCAAGAGCAAGATGATACTCTGGGGAGTTCTACAGTTACAAGTTCTGTATTGAACAAGCGTGTCAATTATCCAAGTGTTACATGTCACAACACTGTTTTGAAAATACTTTTAGCTGTGACTAATCGCTCTACTCACAGTCAAAGTACTAGTCATAGTAAAGTTAAAACAAAACAGTAACACTTTCAAATATATTGCTTTTTTCCAATGCGCGAGGTCTACAGAAATAGCAAGAAAAACGTTTTGGTCAAAAACATTTTAGGGAGATTTGTCATTGACATGGGGCAGACAACTACTCTAACATTTCACTTCTCCAGCAAACTTGGACTCTGTGAGCACACTGATCTGTGAGGACTGATCTAGTGCAGTCCATTGGCATGCCTTTTTCCACTGAGAAAGGCCATACCTTTTTTCCTCCACACATACATGCACAGGATTAATCCCATCAGAAACTAAGGTTAGCACAGGATTCCACAAGTCAGTGGCTACATACAGCAAGGCACAGCGACAACACTAAGTCAATAACCTGCATCTGAGCTATATGCTATATTCTTTTAAATTCCCTGATGAAATTCAAGCAGTTAGTTTCAACCTTAAGCCCCTAAGGAGCCTGGGATCTCCCAAAACATGACAACAGGATCAATACAGTCTATTGTACAAAGGTCAAGAACTGCACAGAAAAAGAATATGAACTAGTCAGAAGTTAGTCAACAGTCTTGTCAGTTTTATTGTGGTCAGACCTTTTAGAATCAAAGTATTCACCAAAATTATCTCCTATCACACAGTTCTTTGGAAATTCAGCACTTATAATGGATTAACAGAATGTAAAGATTCAAAACTGATGACTGAAAAATGAAAGCAAACTAGTATTAGTGCCAGGTTAATATTTATAACCTTGGGTTTTAGGACTCTGTGTAACTGATTTAGATAAGATATAACGAAGACAGCAATTACCAATTTGAAAACAAGTTGAAGAGTGAAAAGAGAGTAAGGTCACTTATTCAGCTTGCTATAAACAAATTGCATCACATTACTAGCTTATAAAAGGGTCAAATTCATACCTTCAAATAAATTACAGCATCTGAACCAACACCTTCCATGGAGTAGAGTTTAAGGTCACCTTGAAAGTACCTAGCGTACAGACGAGAAATTGGCAAGCCATAGCCAAATCCAGCCTACAAAAACAAGGAAATAAAAACATGATGGAAAGTTCAAAAAGCCACAGATCACTGAAAATAAATGATACCTAAATATTAGATTTGCATCAAAATCCTTTTCAAGCTTTATTACTCAGCCTACACTGTAAGTTGGCCTTCAGCCTTTTGATCTTCATAATCTTTTCTCCCCCCTTGGCATCATTTTTTATTTTAGGTACCAAAAAGAAAAAATATCAGAGTCCTTTCTTAGGACTAACTTGACCATTTTTATTTTCTCAGAGAGGCAGATAGGTGTAACATATAGTACATGCTGCCTCCAATCAAAGCAAACTGATGCTCTCTTCTGCTTCCTCCCTGATTACCATTGCTATGATACTCCATTCTTTCTTTGATACAAATCAGGGGTGTCAAACATGCTGTCAAAGCATGTTTGTTCTCCCCCAAGCCTAGGATTATTATTCTCAAATGCCTCAACACTTAGAAGACTACACAAAAAAGCCAGAGACAACTCTGTTTACTTCATCTAAGTCACACCATGAAGTGATTGCTGATGCCATACTGAAGTACAGATCAGAAGACCACTGCAGAAGACTACACACAAAACAATACGACGCAAATAATCCTCGCTGTTGTTTACTTATCTAGCAAAATTATGCCGTTAATCTTCAAAACAAAGACTTCAAATGATTAAAAAAAAAAAAAAAAAAAAAAAGGAGAAGGCCAAGAAAAGACTTGTGAGCATTATATAGAGCTAGTATGTAGTACCACTTTATAGGAAACCCCTTGAGGGAGGGATGAATATTAAAGAACTTTGTACTACAGTATCCATCTGTCCTGGGTTCAGCTACAGCAGTCATTTTTCTCCTCCTTAGTAGCTGGTGCAGTGCTGTGTTTTTTAACTTTCAGCCTGGGAACAACGCTGATAACAGCGATGTTTTCAGTTGTTGCTAAGTAATGTTTGCTCTGACCAAGGACTTTCTCAGTCTCATGCTCTGCCACGGAGGAGGGGAAAACGGGAGGAAGCAGAGACAGGACACCTGACCCAAACTGGCCAAAGGGATATTCCATACCACAGCATGCCATGCCCAGTATATAAACTGGGGGGAGTTACCTGGAAGGCCCAGATCACTGCTCGGGTCGGGCTGGGTATCGGTCGGTGGGTGGTGAGCAATTGTATCCTCTCCCCTTGTTATTTCACTAATCGTTATTATCACTGGTGGTAGCAGTAGTGGTTTTGTATTATACCTTAGTTACGGGACTGCTCTTATCTCAACCCATGGGAGTTACATTCTTCCGATTCTCCTCCCCATCCCTCCGGGAGCAGGGGGAGGAGAAAGGGGGGGAGTGAGCGAGCGGCTGCGTGGTTCCGAGTTACCGGCTGGGCTCAAACCACGACAGCATCACAAATTCTCTTGCTGTTATCTATTATCTCTACAGTATCTTTTGACCTCTTTGCCTTGTTTTTACAGAAGTCTAAATTTAGTAATCTTAAATTGGTTAGTTTCTTACTCAGCAGTTCTGAGCAACATGAAAAACAGAAATGCCAAAGATGCCCTTTCCCACTCACACTACTTGTCAGTGTCCATTTCCACAGTCAAAACAGTTGCTTAGCAGCACTTCTCCAAATAACAGTATGCTTTAAGCACATAATTCTCAGTCTCTCATTAGAGATACATGCATCACTTTCAAACATCCGGTCTTGAAAACCAGATGCAGTTCTTAACTTCTAAAAAAATGGAAGATATTTGACTATCTTAGAACTAAGAAAAAAAATTCCAAAAGCTGACTTGCATCTTTTCTGGAGACCAGATAATACATTATAGGAATTAAAAACCACAGCAACCAAAAGGCAAATTGTAGATAGTACATACCTCTAGGAACAGCTCAAGTAAAGGGAAGCATCTAGCAATCCTGAAAACACATTATACTTTCCTCTCCCCAGAATTACACCTCCCTAAAACCCATGCCCAACTTCTGTTTCCCTCCTGCCCCTTCCAGCAAAGTCTTTTTACGCTCTGTGCAAGCCCTCATCATTATTTCATACTGCTCTCTTCCAAAAATGTCCTGTCTGTCTTTTCTCTACATTGTCTTAAGGGTATTTTCCAAAACAGGTAACTTATAAGAAATACGAAGACAACAGATCCCAGATGAATACCTTGTTAAGGCAAGATCCTGCAAAGGGTCTATTTTGTAAAAGACATTAAGAAGCCATTACTAAGTAGGTCTGTGCTTAACCTAGAGGACAGAATATAGTCATTGATGGCACATCTGCTTTGAGAGGGAAAATCTTTTTAGAGCCAATTTCTCATTAAATATTACAGTATGCATTATACAAACAGAAAATTATTACATTTCTGTGTTACAGTGTCTACAGGTTTAATTAAGCCTAAGCTACATTTCTCCCACTACAAACAAATGCTGCCGGAGAGAATAATTCTTTAAGAAAACCTAATTCTCATTACACATTACCATGCGTTTCTAACATTTTCACTATGTGTATAGCAGTACAGATGAACACAAGACCTAAGATCTGAATGCTTCCATGCTCACAAGGTTTCTTGGCAGTTTTTAACAATATCTGCAATGACACTGTGAAAGAATTTCCACCGACCGACAAAAAGATCCCTCTCTTCTGCTCCCCAAGTCCATGAATGTTTCATAAACTAGACAGGGGATGATATAGCAAGGGGAGAGTGTGCTAGAACAGAAGAATATGACTATTTACACTGCACTGCAATTTAGTATATTATCTAAGTCAGAACAACACAAGCACATACCTACCTACCTTCTGGAGCACCATAATTCTTAACTGGTTTGGTCTTTGGCACTAAGCAATTAAAAACCTCTCCTTCTCTATGAACTTTAAAGGGCATTTATGCAGAACCTTTCTGCTGAAGCATTATTTCCAGACTAACACACAAATAATAGTTGGATCTGGGCCATAATACATAACATAGCAAGCTTCACTGTTGAGTCCTTTTTTCTCTTAGTGAAAAGATATGCCACAGACTCCTAGTTCTTGATTTTTGTCTTTCTGCACACACATGTAAATAATGGAGCTTAACAACTGTTCTTGACATTCAGTAATGTACAGGCATCGGGTCAGACTCACAGGGCAAAAGCTGCCAGGTTCACAGGAGAGGGGAGTACCTTGCAGGTCTGACTACAGTGACATAGAGACTGAAAAAGAAAGCAAGGCCTGAAAATAGGGTACGGCAAAAGAATATTAAGCACAAATGCCACAGAATCAAAGTAAGCGGTCTTGAAGATGAGGAAATAAACACAGGAATGCACTGCTAAAGATGCACAGGGGAAAAAAAAAAAAGAAAGAAAAAATAGTGTCAATCCTAAAATGAACACATTTTACAATCAGAGAGCCATAAAGGAAGAGATATTTTAAGAGTGAATACAACTGGTAATCAAGGTGTAAGTTTATAGTGAGAACAAGTTTCAGGAAATCCTTGTAGGCTGATATAGTAAATTGCTGATCAAAAGTGAGACAGAACAAAGGCAGATTATGAATCAAGATTCTACCATTTGTGACAAAGCAAAAAGGCTGTATTTGAATTAAGGCCTGTCCCCTATCACACATCCCGTTCAGGAAAATTTCCTATGAAAAAGCATAAGTTTGAAATATATTACTAACATGTGTTGTAGAAGTAGGAGCTGTGAAGTATTAATATCAACTCAATGCAGATACAGAACTGAGATTCACACCTACCGTGGTGGCATCAAACACTGGTGAAAACAAAGCAATACACTTATATGCCACAATGTTATGAACTGTGGACTAATAGTACCAAAGACTTTCTGCTAAAAACCTAAAAAGCAATTCATTATCTCTGAACACTCTGAACTGGTTTCATCCTCAGCTCACTGTTAATTATTTTAGATCCGAAATAGCACATTCTCTCTGTGCCATATTTTAATAGCTGCCTGAGGGCACTTCACACACAGAAGTATCAGCAGGGGAAGGACGAAACCCAACACAAATAAAACAAAAACCTTAAGATTATGCTACATGAGTGTTCTTAAATAGGGAAAGGAAATTTCTCAAAAGCATCAACTCTTTTTCGACATGTCTAAAGATAAAGGATTGCATCAGAAGCTATAGAGAACAAAGATGAGAAGAGGCAATAGAGTGTAAGTATTAATCCACTTATTTGAAAACCAGTCAAATGGAACAGTAGCTGTATCATTTCTATCATTATGAGTCAATATGTAATTTAACAACATAATTTAGAAATAATAATTTAATTTTAATACTAATTTAGAAAATCATACTTGCTAAAAGTATCTAACATGTTCAACACTGAAATAACTTTCTGCTTAGAAGAAACTACGGGGAAATTTGGTTGAAATCTGACCCTGATACATTGCAGAAGGGAATATCACATGAGATATTTCCAGCTGAACAGAAACATACCAACTGTTCATACATGCAGGTTTGGGAAACTCTTAATTTTTAAATGTGTTTTTACAGTCCATAGCTTATATAAAAATAATTTTCGAAGTTCAAATACATGCTTGTGCACTACCAGGAGGTGCTTCTCAAGTGTTAGAATTCAGACAGTGTGGGCTCACCTTTTCAATACATTTATTATAGGAAACTTAGATCAACAGTAATTTACACACCAAAGAAGAGCTCATTAGGTTAACCACCTTCTCACTAATGCAGCACTAAAAATCCTGTCCATTAACCTGTGAAAATATTGTGCTTATGCAGGCATGCTTGTTTCCAAGAATATAATGTTAAGACAAAGAAAAGCTATTTTCTATTCCACAGATTAAGTCATGATAACAGAACACATTTTCTCTTGTTAAACATAAAAATTTCTTCACTGGAAAACCTGATCCAGTAAATTGTAGTGAAAGGAAACATACAAACAGAGCAGTTCGATGGGACATTTAAACACATATTGCAATTTCTTACCAAAGGCACAGCTCTCGAGGGCTCCAAACTAGGCCTGGGTGCTGTTGAGTACATGTAGTTAAACAATCTGTCTATTTTTCTTAAAGGTACACCTCCACCTTGATCACTTATCTAAGGAATGAAAAGTTCAGAGTTTTAAGCATTATGTTCTGAAAAAACCCTGCGAAAGGCCAGTAGCATTATGTAAATGACTTCAGAAATATCAAAGGAGCAGCTAAGGGCTTTGGGTTTGTCTAGTTTGCGAAAAAAAGGAGTCTGGGGGGTGACCTCATTGCTCTCTACAGCTTCCTGAAGGTGGGAAGTGGAGAGGGAGGTGCTGATCTCTTCTCCCCGAGATCCAGTGACAGGATGCATGGGAACAGTTCAAAGCTGCATCAGTCAGGGGAGGTTTAGACTGGACATGAGGAAGCATTTCTTTACCAAGAGGGTGGTCAAACACTGGAACAGGATTCCTACAGAGGTGGTCAATACTCTGCCTGTCAGTGTTTAAGAGGCATTGGACAATGCCCTTAGCAACATGCTTTAACTTTTGGTCAGCCCTCAAGTTGTCAGGCAGTTGGACCAGATGATCCTTGTAGGTCCCTTCCAACTGAAAATATTCCAATGTATATGAAGTGTCAGAACCGATACAGTAATTAATTTGCTTTTTCAAATTACAAGTCATACTATTCTAAACCTAGCAGGTTTATATGCTGCATATTATTTTTAGACATTTACCTTAATAGACAGATCTTCTTTTCCCAAAGTGACTAAGGTTTTGATCGATGGATAGCCTTCTTTTTTACCTTCATGCAATTCCACTGTAGCTCTCATTGAATTCTACAGATAACAGAAATAAGTGGTCTTGATTCTAACTTTACCACATATGCTTTCTGTGACAACTTAGAATTTGCATTTATTTTGTTGAATCTAGATACTTTTTCCTACATTTGTATACAAGAAAGAAAAGGCCGTATTTAAAACAAATTCAAGAAGTGCTTTCAAGTCAATGAATTGTCTACTTTTACATCAGAACTCCATTATACATTTACCTATTTAATATAGAGTCAGAGAACATAAAGCAGTAATTTCCACCCACCCAACCCCTCCCCCCCACTGTGTGAAATCAAGTAATTATATATAATGGATGACAACATCCTTCACCTTGCAGAACACCAACAGTGATGTTCGCCACAGAGAGCAAGATTAGATTTTCTCAGCCTGGGTCACACAGTTGTTAAGTTACCATCTACCAATCTGACTTTATCGTAACTATTAGCAGGGTTTCCTCTGCCAGCCCATCACAGATTACCATTACTTACAGCTACAACTTACTGATTTCACACCGTTTCATGACTTCTACAAAACATACCTAGAAGTAATGTAGAAATTCTCACCTGCTCTGCCCTAGAACTAATGTTACAAATGGCGAAGCAGGGGAAAATTTAAATGAACATACATGACATGTCAGAAATCAAACCCAAAATACCATTATTCAAGAAGTTTCTCTCTGACCAAATGCATTTTTTCCCCCGAATTTCTGGTGTTCAATTGCACCACCTAGAGACCACCTGTCTTACTCAAACGCATACAATAGCTCTCATGTTCCATTTTCACTGTTGTTCCAATTATTCAGAAAACACAAACCAAACCAAAACATCCTTTTTACACTATTCAAAGACATATAAGTTGTTTTCACAATAAAGACACTGATCCTAAGCAGTCCTCAAATATGCAATAAAAAAGCAAGCTTATGAAAATTGCAAGGTAATGAGCATATATCAAAAAAGACCATCATGAGTGTTGAAAGCTGCAAAAGTGCTTAAGTGGGAAACCAGATTTTTTTTCTTAAGTACCCAAGGGCATAAGAGAGGGCTCTAAGCTTCTAACAGCTTCAAACCCTTTTCGCTTGTTTAAGATAAGCTTAAAAAGCAAACTGAAATGACATTTAAGAGCTGTAACTGAGCAGAAACTCAATTTCAACAGTAGCGTAAGTTCATAAAACCTTCCAAATAATAACAAGTGCAACCTACCTTGAATAATTCAAATAACATATGAAATAAATGAGAAGGTACATAGACTACTTGAATAGGCTTGTTTGGAGCTTTAGCTAAAAAACAAAACAAAAAAAAAAAAAGGAAAAAAAGGAAATTTTTTTTTAAACCAGTATTTTGTAGCATTTCTATCTACAGAACTAACATGAACCTGTAGTCAAAAACAAGTATGTAAGCAGGTTCTAATTTTCCACATGCAACATTAGCCCCATGAAGTAAAAACATAAAACTCAGTTACTCCTATCACCTGAAGTAACACATTATAATGATGATTTTCAAAGACATCTATGTCAACAGACTGTTAGATATGAAACTTCACTGAACAATGGTTCAGTTGGCATACATACTCACAATGCATGCCAAGAGAACTTTCCCACTAGAATGGGAAACATTTTTTTCTTCACACACACAATATTCAAGCATGATATCTGCTGCACAGAAAGATTATTAAACTAAAAAAACCCTAAATCCACAACATTGTTTAAATAGTCTAAAAACAACTACATATTTTTCCTTAATTAAAACACGAAGTGTAAAGTACTCAAAAATTTTCAAAATCTATTTCAAACACTATCACAGTTTTCTTGTCCCAAATCATAACTGAATTATTTGTCCACTACTGCCCTGCTGTTAGTGTTTCCGCAGAGGTGTATGGTTTGGCACAGCTCTGAATACTAGAACGCCGATTGATTTGGCAGGAAGTACTACAGCTCCATTTAATACATTCCAGGACACTCTTGGTGCTGAAGATGCAGCTGTCTCTGAATATCTACTGGCATTCAATTATACAGTCCCAGCTTGTCAGACTCAGCAGAAGTTCAGGTTGAAGAAAAGTCTCTGAATGTCTGCTTCATAAACTGCAGGGAAAACCAAACATGCACACAGACTGATGTGTGCAGACAGATGTGACTGGAGTCAACTTCTTCATTTTTGGCACTGAGGGCTGATAATAATACCACTTATTACTTCAAGAGACACAGTAGTGAAAACTCCTAGGAAAAGGAGAAGACCAAAACAATGCTCTGCATAATTAGTTGCAAGGCAACTTGCTGTTTTATTACGTTAATTTTGTTAGAGTCCATACTCCAGTTCTCTTATACATCACCAAAATGGAGGCAGACTGATTCGCACTGCTTTAAGGCATAGAGTATACACAGAAAACATATTACTGCTGCTCTTGTGAGCTCATCTGCAAAGTCACTTTCGTCATCTTGATAATAAGCTAGTTTAAAGGAAATAAGTAATTCTTTCCTCACTTCTTTTTTTTCAGATTCACCAACTTGTTTTCTCTACTGTGGATATTTTTAATTAGCCCTTCAAATGAATTTTTGCATTGATTCCTCTGCTGCACCACTCAGTACTTTTAGCTCAAAAATCACTCAGTTTTGGAGAGGGAAAGGTTGGGTCCTTTGGTTTTGGGAGAGGGGGCTGGTAGTAATGCATCCAACTTGATAATATCGCTTTGTGCAGAGAAGTATTTCTACAATATTAAATAGCACTTTAAGCAACATACATTCCCATTTATCACTCCACTGAGTGTTACCCATTTCTGAGACTTTTGCAATTCTACTGCTGAAGTTTGGAAGCATCTTAGTCTTATGTTTGGATAGCTGTCCAAAATTTGCGAGAGGATCACTCAGGATGATTTATTTTTCAACTTAGAAAAAATAATCTACCTTTTGTCAATAGAAATTATGAACAAAAATCTATTCTCATCAATTTTGTAGCACTGAATTTTCACCTTTGCAATCAACTTGAAACAGACTTTCATCTAAGAAGTTTAAGGACTTACAGCATAGGCTATGCAAAAAAAGTAATCTAATTTTGCCACCTTACATAGAAGAGCTCACCACTAGTGCAGAGACTGACAGTGGAATTTATAGACACATTCAAAATTAAACAAATTTCAGCTCTATTAAAACATTAATTAGAAGGCAGGCGTGTTTGCTTCCCAGTTATGAAGATTCCTGACCACTTTATTTTCGTTGAAGTGACAGCAAATTTAGCAGCTAGCACTCCACATTCAGCATCAAGAGGTAAACATATCATGATGAGAAGCTGTAATTCAGGTGCCCATGTAGACACATTAGAAGAAAAGTAACGGCAATACAGGACTGCAGAGTTCAAATTGTAACTTACAATTAATTAACAAAACTAGAAATCAAAGCATTAGAAATGCTTTTTCCTACATGCATCACTTAATTTCATAATTACCATTGAATTCTTCAACTTCCAGCTCAGGTGCCACCAGATAGTACTGTTCACATAACATCTTAGCTGTTTCATAAGCGTCTACAAAACAACAGAACACTGATTAAAAATCACCTAGAGAGGATTAGCAAAGTTCCTCCTGTATGAGAAAGATGACAAGCAGAACGCTCACTTTAGTAACTAGTTTACAAGTGTGAAACTGGTATCCACTCTAATCCTTTTTTCTCTGTATGATTACAGCCCATTTGTCAAGAAAGGGCAACTTCTATTTAAAGCTCTGCAAACAAAAGCATATTAGTAAAGACAAGCTATTTTTTATCTTTGTTCAATGCTTGAAAACCAGAAGGGTATAATCTTAGGCTGACCATAATATCTACTTATTTGTCATGTGCTGATCACAATTTAATGCTTGTTCTTTCAATCTCAAACAAAAAAGGGATGACATTGCAACCACAAATTCATTTTTTCCAACCACAACGCTGTTTACAATACTTGATTTTCAAGGTCTTTTGGGGGGAAAGCTGGAATCTAAGATTCTTCATTCTTTCCTACTGAACAAAAAAAAAAAAAGCCTCCTCAGAATCCAAATCAGGCTTTATGGATTGTCAAAATACAGCAAGAACGTTTAAGTCATCTTTCATTTGACAGCTTTCTTACTGGTTCTAAATATTCACTGGTATGTGTCATTTGCAGAAATATTTTAGAAACAAGCAGCAAGTGTTAGGTTAAAGAAACCACAAACTCGAGCATGTTCTAGCTGCATTGCTTAAGCTACCTTAACAGAAGTGGCTTCCTTGTAATAAGTACGGGCTATGAGCAAGCACACAAAAAGACAGGCAGTTCTGCAGACAAAGAACTCTGCTAAGATACCATAACAACTGCATTTGACCTCACCCTACATGTATCTTCTTCCTCCTGTCCAAAGTGACACTACAAAAGAAAACAGTCACTGCCAAGACTCAGAGCTATGTGACAAGCACAAAGAAAGAGAAATCACTAGTCCAGAGAAAGGGCTGGTTACCTGCAAAAGCTCTCCTTTACAATGTCTACAGAAATCACCACTAGCACGCCCTCTTATCTGAAAACCATTTCTATCAGTTGTTCTCACACCTGCAGGGCTGCACATATCACACAAGGCTGACACAAATGCTGCTGGAGGTCTAGTAAAATGGGGCTAATCAACACTGGAACTTTTCTTGATCAAGTCCTGGGAATGTCTCACAAAAATCAGCTATCCAGTAGGAATCTTTTGTGTCAAGATGGTCAGCTCCAGAGACTTTCTAAAAGGGTCCTGTCATTAACACAATAAAATGTGTCCTAGTAAAAAAGATCAAGATCCCATTTAACATCCAAGCAGCACAGAGAACCACCGCCTGGGATGTGCATAATTTAGGAAAAAAATATGCAGGAAGAGCTACACTTACATGACATTCTAAGATTATCTCAGAACTTCTATGGCCTTAGGAGCAATCCTGTGCTTTAGAAAAAGGGGAATAAGACGCACAGCCACAATCTCTACTCAGTCATCAAAAGCTGAAGATAGCAATAAGCTAGTATAACCATAAGGCCGTCTACATGGAGAAAGAAATGTTAGCACTTTTCAAAGAGTTTCTACATCATAGAAGTAAAAATTATATGGATCCTGGGGGCAGGAGTTGGATTTCTATTGTGGAAAAAAACTTTAAGGCCTCTATAAAGCAAACTGATAACTGTAGGAGAATAAATTAAAAACCCTTAATCCACAGATGGGGATGCAGACACAGCCACTATACAAACCTTGAGAGAATCAAAAGGCTCTGAATAATCCATTTAGCCTCCCCAAATTCAGTGCCAAACTCTCATCCATTTTCAAGGAGTAGACATGTTACCACTCTTGAGATGAACAGGAAGGAGCCATCGCTTCATGATCCAGTAAAATACCCAGCCCAGAGCAAAACTCTGTCAGAGTCTGAATGCAGTCTTACATTCTACCTTCCTCTCAAAGCCAACTCTTTGGCAAAGTTCTAAGAAAGAAAGAAAGAAAGAAAGAAAGAAGGAAACTGCAAAGTTCAAAGCGTGCTTCACGTTGTGGCTGGAGGTAAGTAGCAACAAGAGTGAAGGACCTATCAGTACCTCTAAAATCCTGGCTCCAGGAACAAGATTTGATTTGCTATCAGCTCAAAAATCTTATTGTAGGAGAGTCAGTGAGACAGAGACCCACCTCAGGCAGTTACAACACTCAATGGAGCTGCTTGAAATAAGGAGTAACTGCTTAAATCATTTCTTCAGTGTTTCCAGGGCATACAGAGCTTGTAGCAACCACATACAGTGCCAAAAATTAACATCTTAACTCTGACAAATTGCTCAGAATGCTGTCTGTGAACCAGAACATTTTGGAGCTAGCACAGTATACAGAATATAAATTAAACCCTCACTCATTCTGTTAGGAAATGGCCTCAATCACCTTGACAATAAACAGGCTGTTTTTAAGGACTTCTTGCTTCTTTGAAAGACAACACTGCATACTGTTTATGATACCCTTGTTTTGTGGAAGATCTATTTCAGCCTCTGGCTTGAAAACTGGACTGAGCACCTTCTGACACTATGCATTCCTCTGTTCAAGGCAGCAGCTATGAACTTGATGATCAAAATGGATTCAAACACATGGACTAACATATGCAATGCTAAGGTCAAACTGGAGTAAGATCAATCAAAAGAAAAGAACGCTGCTGAAAAAAAGGCCACCTTAGAGACGAAAGAGAGTTAGAAGCCAAGAAGCCTTCGTAACAGCAAAAGTCATCTACATTACAAAGCAAGCTATCATGCAGGTCAAAGTCTGACATAAGAAAGATTTCCCTCTTACTTCACCAAAGGCTGAGAGAAAGCGAAGAGGAGAAACACATTCTTCCCCTCTTGCAGCTGCACAAACAGCAGTGAAGGATAGAGGGTAGAAGTCACTCCTATGTAATTACCTGTATTTGTAAATAGATACACCCAGAGTGTGAACAGGATTTAAGCAAAGAGCATTTCTAATGCGACTGCCATTCAGGTCACATACGTGTCTTCTGCATAAAGAGAGAACAGGCTGTGGTATGATCAGATGCATGTAGCAAAGAGGAGTTTCCCTGGAATATTTGTACACCTGAGGATGTTTTACTGAAAGGCCTAACTAAACCAACTGGAAAACATCAGTTACTCTCAAATTTTCTTTAGTATCAGCAGCAGATAAAAAAAGCAGTACATGAGAACCTCCTTCTAAGTATTTTAGGGAAGAAAACATCTAAAGTTTAACAAAACACTTAAGACACTTCATCTGATATTTAAAAGGACAGATTAAGGTAATTAAAACATTGTTTACTTAGTTCCATTAAAATACCTAAACTTTCTCCATTCTCAATAATGAAGACATGAGAAAGTCTAAATCTGCAAGCAACTGCAGAACTTCCATCTCTTCTTTTATTAAATGAATTTAAATCGCTTTCAGTCTCTTGTATCTCAAAAACATACTTCTGCATATTCTAAGTTGTGAGGTTGTTTTTAATCAACACATTAACATCATCTTACCTTTAACCACCTCTGCTACATTACAATTAGGATCAATACTTCCAATATGTTTGGGATGAGCAGGATTAATATCTCCACCAAAAAGAAGTGCTAAAAGGAAAAAAAAAAAGGGGGGGGCAGTAAATTATCTATCACACTTGAGGCAGCCCAGAGAGTTTAAATCTGATGGTATCTGAAACTTAGTGGATAGTGCATTGTTTTGTAAAAAGATACTCTAGCAAATTGTCAGAATCCTTGTTTAGGAAGACTACGTGCCTCCCTCCTCTGTTTTCTTTTTTCTTTTTCATATTTATAGCTAAGACTAGCTAAAAACAGAAATAGTGGTGTGGGAGGGCTAAAGTGGAAAACTTACATTTCAAAGTGGGCTATCAAAAATTAGATTACACTAAAATGTAAAATGCTTCACTCATACCATTACATCAGAACAGAAGCACTCACCACAATGGAAGTGTTACAGTAAAAAGGACTGACGAACTGTAAGACAGCGTTAAAAGCCTTTTACACTCACCTAAGCTGCAATTTCACAGCTGGCACACGGGTGTCTCTCACTCGACCTTCCCCCTGACTCTCAGCAGTATGCTCCCTACTCCCTCCTTGCAAAAGGATCTAGCACTCACCAGATCCTTCAGGGAGAGCAGCTCTCGAAGTAGTAGAAAGGTTTTACACTTCTTTTGCAGAAGTGATTTTCTCCTATTTTAGCAAGTTAGTCATCTCTGATATGAAACAGATGCAGTATGAGGTGAGCAAATGACAAGATCTGAAAGCTTTTCCTATTCTGGTCATGGTGAGCTAATGCAATGGCACACTGTGCCTTGCAGAACTGCACTGTAAGAAACAGCCTGTCAATAACGTATGAAAGAAATGGAAACTACATAAAAACTCATTTCTGCATCCTGCTTTCCAATTATCATCATCATCAGTGCTTCAAGATTAATATCTGCCATCACGGATGGATCACTAACATTGTTTACCATAGAAAAATTCTACAAGATTAACTAAACTTGAAGCATCTGTAAGTGGTTTTAAGTTTCAAGCAATTAAATAAGAGTGCCCACAAGAAAAGCCATTTCAGTTCAATTAAATAAGCTTAATGTTTCAGAACTAGTGCCAATTATGCTACCACTTGACCCAAGAATTCTATTAGGAGAATGTTTTTACTTATTGCTAGAACTCTTCTATGGGAGCCTTTTAACTTAACTTGGGTTTATGCCCGTTACTTGTCTACCCAGGTAGAAGAATAAGCTGCACATTTATCTCATTTTGTGTGCTTTGCCACACTGAAGTTATTTGTACACACACAACAAGGCATTTGTTAGTCACGTTAAAAGTTACTGGAATGACACACATCTTGTAGTAAAGTACTTTGCACTACAGTATCTAGTGTCTGCATTATCTGTAGCGCACTACAGCTTCTAAGAGCTCACAAAAGCAGAACACTGGGCAGACAATGAAGCTCTAAAGCTAAAAGACACAAGATACGCTAAAGAGATCACAAGACTGTCCTTAACTTTATACAGATCACTTTCTGCATGGTTGCACATATTGGTTACTAGGAGCTGTGCAAGTAACTCCTTTCACTCTGTAATACGAATATAACAAAGTTTATTAGTAACAACAAATTAAACAGAACCTAATGACAACAGACAACTAATTCTAGCATTTATTCATAAAGAGTGAATAGGAAGTATGAGAAAACAAGGGATATAACTTAAGTTTTAAGTTAGAAATACTCAACCTTTTCAAAAGGTAAGAAAGTCTAGATAGCTTGCTGGAAAAAAAACAGCAGTAAAAATTCATATAGTGCATAACCTATTCAAAATTTATGGCATCACTGCATTTCATTATGGAATAAATGTCAGCTCTACAAACTATGTTGACACATTTGTGAGCAGAAAGACACAGCTACTCTACTATCATCTAAAAATAGTTTACGCATCACTACGCAAGCTGTCTCTGCCAACAAAGTTAAAAAGCGACAGCCACACTGACAAAGCCTGACAGTTGCAGAAGAAACCGCACTGCTGGCTTGGATTCATTCCTGATAACTGCAAAGAACAAAATTAACAGGTTGCCAGAATATCTTTTACTGTAATTTGCACAAAATATTAAGAATTAGTCATGAGTATAAAAACAAGCTACGGCTTCAGGCTTACAAGCAATAACTAATGAGTTCTCAAAGATGAGAAAGGCAATTACTTACTGTGTTGGTTAATAAGCATACGGAAAGAGATGCGGTTCGTGTAGAATCTATCTAGAAAATACTGGATGTTACTGCTAACAAATGGATCAAAGCCATATTTTTCCTTGTATTCAATCACCCCTTGCGCCATGGTTGGAACCACATCATTGTGTCTGTTCCTGACTTTAATTAAAACATCTAAAAAGCTGGAGGAAACAAAATCAGAAACAGATTGTTAAGAAGTATAATTAAACTCCATCTCTCACTTCTGCTTTCAACTCCTCCCCAAAGCATCCCTTCAAATTAAATCTCTCTTCACCATTAGCAGAGAACAAAAGGAACAAAAGATTCTTTTATTGCTATCATACGCACCATGGTAACTCATTCTCTAACAGTAGCTGGGAGATTGGAAAAGAAGCTTGGGGAAAACCAACCTGACTGCCCTTCATAATTTGATAAGTTTTACACTACTTCCCAACACCTCAACCTGTGCAGTGTAACTTTCGAATGCATTTCCTTTACCTTGCATCTGTTCTGTAAGTTTGAATAACAGGATGGGTAATTATTATCAGTGTGACTTCTGTTCAGTTTCCTTTTAGACCACTGGATGGCAGAGCGCATACAATGGTGCTCTGATGGGCTCTTTGTGGTATCGGGAAGTTTTAGGAGATCACATAGCTTTTAACAAGCGGCTGTTTACAAGCACACACTGACTTTGAAACAGCTTGGAGGACTTTTGTTTCTCCTACCAAGGCAGTTCAACACCTATGATCTTAAAGGTGCTCATCCTTTTTGCCCCACACATGCAAACTCTTACATACTTGGAATATTAATTATTAATAGCTTTATAAAGCTTAGACATGGAAAATCAGTTACTAGTCAACTGTGTTACATGCTCCAATATTAAATTAACACCAGAATGATTACATGATCTTGTTTTAAAAAAAGCACACAGTGAAGCACAACTTTAAAAAGAAAGTACAGCTGGGAGACTTGTTCAGCTATGCATGTGTCTACAATTCTACAGATCCTTTTCAAAGAAACAATGGCAGAACATTCTCAGTAGATTTATAACGAATACTAAAATTAAATGTATTATTAGAATCATAGAATAGTTAGGGTTGGAAGGGATCTTTAACGGTTATCTAGTCCAATGAGCAGGATGAAAACCACCAAAAAGTAAAAGATTACCAGTTAGTCACATTTAAAGCATCTGCTTCCTTCCTTTCCATAACCCCTTACCCAAGACAATCTTCTGACAGTACACCGTACCATTCTTAACAAGTGATACACTTCTAAAATTATTTCTCCCACTCTACACTGCTAGCTCTAAAGGAATGTAGGTTTCGGTTTCTATAATTTTTCATCATCCTCAATTTAACCACCAGTTTTTGTCTCTGTGTTAACTGCTCAATAGTCTTTCAACACTATGTTGTGCATAGAAAAGGGGAAGTTTTAACTGCCTAATTCTCTAATCTAAATACTATCACAGTACAGAATGGCTGCTCTCTTACTTACCAATCTTGCTGACTTGACAGCTCAAAATCTTTTAATGTTTAAAAGGTTTCTAGACTCTTTTTATGGTTATGTCTTGATTCTGTGTGATCTATAACCACTGAGATTTGATGTTAGTTTCCAAGACAAGACTAGTGCCTGGCTGTACTCATGCTACTTCTCTGTTTCAGAGCCACAGGACACTAGCTAAGAACACAGCAGAGAAGCAACGCTTACAATCACATCTGAAAGACAACTCGCAACACTCCCTACTGCCTGCTACTTGCTGACAGCTTTGCTATTTGTTTTTAAATACTTCCACTATCCACAATATATACCACATGATGCTAATGTGCTCCATGAGGGCAAACCATTCACTGATATCCCACTACCAAAGCGCTTAAATGCACAGAGCGTGCTGAAGGGCAAACACAGGATTAGGAGGTTCATCTGTTACAGACCAGCATCAAATTATAGCTGAAGCTTAGTGTGCAAATACACACAATAAAGGAATTCTTCATTATTGCAGTGATATGCCAAACCTCCAGTTCCATCTTTGAAGATAAGTAGTTCACTCAAGTGCTTACATCAAGCAGATGCTTTTGAAGGACCAAACACATGAAGTACATATACGCACATTTCAAAGCCGCAAGGCAGAAATCAAAACAATTTCCTTAATCTTACCACTTACTCCTTACCACACCCCAACCCCACATACCCCTGAAAGACACAGAGTTTCTACTGTACTCAAACTGTGGAAGACCATATCAAGGATTTCTTAAAATGCTCATGGGATTAGCTGGGGGGAAGGGGGGAGAAGGCAATACTCCAGAATAGCTCTGAAAATTTTATTAAGCAATTACTGGTTGTTTTGTTTTTTTCAGAAGTCAGTGTACCGTATTCTGAAAACCACAATGAACAAAAAATGCAGTTGGTTTGACAGATGAGAAATTACTAATATGAAGCTATTTTAGTCAAGTGAGCTTCAGTGGTTTCTATATTAACAAAAGAATATTTAAGGCATTACAACTGCTGTTAAATAAGCTAAGCCTACAGACTTCAGCAAAGACAATTAATGTCACAAACCAAGTTATTATTTAACTCCTTAATGACTGTATATATTATTCTGTTTTGATCTATCATCAAAGTGCAAGAAGTCATAACAGAGTCAATGTAATGACAAAGGGAATTTTGCTATGTCTCTTTTATGGCTAGCATTATCTGAAAGATGAAAGACAAGAAAGTGATGAATAGACTGAAAAATAATCCTTTTAAATGGAACAGATATGCAATGGGGTTTTTTTGATTGGCTGCCCTTTTTTAAAGAAGTGCTAGCTGGAAGCTGAAAGTCATCAGAAAGACCGGGACAAATTCACATGAAGATTTCTCTACTAGAAAGTGTAGCTACTTTCGAAGTGCAAAACTAACTGAAGTGGTATTTCACATTACTTGAAAAGTTAAAAAAATGGCACCCTCAATCAAATCTATTCAAATATTTACTTATTTCAAATAGCTAACAGAAGCACTATTTTAATCTTAGTGCTGCTAAAAGGAAAGTTATTTCTTGTTTACTAAGTTCCATGTCTATGTGTTATCTCTAGACATACTGCCAGCTTACTGCTTAAGTCACTCTCAGTTCCAGGACACTCCCACACACACCCTCCCACAAAAAGAAAAACCAGCAACGAAACTCCACCGCCCATACCCATAAGTGTTCTGTGAAAGTACATGTGAACAGCGCGTTTTACAAGCACTTCAATTCTTTAAAACAACTTCTGCCTCTGCGTGCTTTATTGATACCACAGGAAGTTTCCAAGACTTCTGCCAGCTTACCACCTCTACCGAGCGTGGACACCTTATCTCAACACTCCTCAATCACACTGTTCGACAGAACTGTGGACAGACTTTCACCTGACCGCTCTGCAGCTTGAGGAAAGATATTTGTTATCAAAAAAGCAAAAGTAACCTGACCGTTTGGCATATGCCTATACTACCAGCAGTGACAGTAATGTGGTGACATTGTAGTAAGTCTTCATAAGGTCTGCTAATCAACAGAATGTAATAAAGAAACTGAAGCACCTCTGAACCTTCATCACAGAAATGCCAAGACAAAAAAATCCCTTTAAAGTATTTTGTCCCATGTTCATTAAGGCAACACTCATGAACATAGTATCTGTCCTCAAATTCATACACTGAGAGCAGAGGTAAGTTGGGCCACCCTGAAAAACATCAGCTTTAGTTAGTCTCTGCACTTACTCCTAACCATTCACCCTCTCTGCTGCCTTGTCTGTCTTTGTAGGCCAGAGAGCGTAACAGTTTAGGGACCACAGGACTGAAAGTAGGCTATTTTTCAACTAGATTGATTTCCCATTTCACTTCACTGCATGGCTTCAAAGTCAGCTGTGCCAGTACATGGATAATACCTGTAATCCTCAGAAAGAGTGCCCAAATTCTGAGAATACCAGAGCAGACTCCCCAGACAAGCAGAGAGATAACACAAGTAGTGCTGAATTGATCAAGTAATTCCACTGTTTTAGACGGCATTAATTGAAGAAGTACTGCCAACACTGATAGAGCACATCTGTGGATATCAAACGTCTTTAAAAGAGCATTTTAGCTCCCCTTCTCTCCTGTGCCACTGTTACCTTGATTAGCTGTAACAGAAACTGAGGTCCATCTCAGCTGACAAGACCACCACCAAGACACTCATTTGATTTCCAAAACTTAACTGCTCTGTAAAGCCTTTGTGGTTGAGTGCTTGGGGTAGACACTACATTCAGCTCCAAAGAAAACCTGAAGTACTTACATCCATCCCTGGTAGTGTTCAAGGCCAGGCTGGACAAAGCCTTGGGCAACATGGTTTAGTGTGACATGTCCCTGCCCATGGCAGGGGGGTTGGAACTAGATGATCTTAAGGTCCTTTCCAACCCAAACTATTCTATGATTTTATGACTCAGGCAAGTCTCACAGTTGGAGACACTAATTAAGCTAAAGGAAGAAGAGACAGGCTGAGAAAGTCAGGGCTGTTCAGCCAGGAGAAGAGAAGCTGCATGGAGACCTCATAGCAGTTTCCAGTATCTGAAGGGGGCCTACAAGGATGCTGGATGTCTATTCATCAATAGGCAATGTAGCAATAGGACAAGGGTTAATGGGTTTAAACTGAAACAGGGGAAGTTCAGGTTAGATATAAGGAAGAAGTTCTTCCTTGTGAGGGTGATGAGGCACTGGAACAGGTTGCCCAAAGAAGTAGTAAATGCTCCATCCCTGGCACTGTTCAAGGCCAGGCTGGACAGAGCATTGGGCAACCTGGTCTAGTGCGAGGTGTCTCTGCCCATGGCAGGGGGGTTGGAACTAGATGATCATAAGGTCCTTTCCAACCCTTACTATTCTATGATTCTGTGTGACAAGGGCCATTATGAAACGTCCAAGTCATGTGACTCTTACAAAAGATGCAAGAGTGGGCTTCTGTAATATGAAGTATATAATACATAGTATTAGTATGTAATAAGCACAATCCTACATCATGCTCAATGCAGGAATAAGACAGCTGAGAGGAACCAAGAGATGAATGCTCCAACCCTTTTTCACATGCTGCTATATGCAAGGTACTCAGAGATACATCACAGATACTGCTAGGACAAGAAAGTCTCTGCTTCAGAAGACCAAGCATACATTAAGAGTGAACTTCCTCATGTCTTTTTCTAAGAAAACCAATCTGGTTGAAGAAAAATACTATTCCTAGTCATGCATCCCTAAAGACGCTACCCACAAAGTCCCAGATAATGACTCAAATTCTGTATTAAATGATACATGCAATTACAAATATTAGAAGAGTGTTATGTAAACATAAATGAACTCAGATTAGTGGTTTGGTTTGGTCCCCTCTCCATCCCCTCCCACTGCCAAGTAGTTCATTAACTAGTACAGTTCCCTATATTTCTCTGCTGACTGCAAAGTATAAAAGTAGGATAGAGCTAGACAGCAGCAACATGGAATACTGGTACAGGAGTTGAGAAATTTTTAGATTTATTTATCTGTGGGTTATTACAAGATAAATATGGACATAATTAAGAGTATTTTTAAATAAATAGTTTGCAAAGAATATTAAAATGATAATTAATTATGGCTCAATATCCAGTTAAATAGCACAGCCTTCAAAAAGCTAGGAATAGATGACACGCAAAGAGCAGGAAAGTAAATCTGACTTTCTAATCTAGGTAGCCTATCCAATATTGACAAGAAGACAAATGTGCTCTTTAAATCAGTCTTTCATCTCTTTTCCCCACAGGCCAAACTCAGTATAAAGGCAACTCTCACTGTCCCAATCCCTACCTGGACTACCTTAGAACACAGAAAAAAAAATTCCCCAACGTCCTTATGATATGTACTTAATTACAGAAATGCAATAACCACAAGATTTCAAATATGTTAACAGGTATACTGAATGAGTAAATATTTGGTTCACCATCAAATATTTGGTGTATCATACTAATATAGATCCTCTCAAACAACATTTCCAGTTGCCATGAAACAATATCAAGAATGTGTGTTATTCATATGCCAGATTGAGATAATTCATTTTTATAATTACGAACACACTTGAAAACAGATCTCCAAGAAAACTGGTCATCAACGTTTTAAAACGTATCGCGATCTACCTCTTGCTTACAGGTCTAGGACAGCTTATGCCATCTCAAAAAGCAACAGACACCTAAATTTTGGCAACTTAATCCCACTCAAAATGTTCTTTTAAGGAAAACTTACTACTGAACTAGCCAAAAGCAGAAATTCTTGTGCCAACAGCAAAGAGGATGTAAATACAGAATAACAAAATGTAACAGTTAGAGGTAACTGAAAAGTTCATCTAATTTATCCACTACAGAAGTAGCCTGCCTATAAAAATCAATAAAAACTAATCTATTCTTAAAAGCTTTTAAAATTGAATGCTCTACTGAGAATACTTCAATTTTTATTATTTATTAAATAAAATGGAATTATTTATTTCCATTCTGAAAAGCATTCTGCTTTTTCAGAACAGACTGAAATGGTCTTTTTCAGTCTGTTCTTGCTAATATTAGAATTGGTATTTTTTGCCCTGTGTACAATCTCAACTACAATAAAAATCAGGCATTTTTTTAATTCTCTACTTCTTCACTTTGAGCAACCAATCATCCTTTATTATGGTGACTTTTTTTTTGGCACACTCGGACTTGCAGTGTCTCACACTTCAATCACTCTCTTTTCCAGTCTAAACAAATGCCTTCAACATTATTCAGAATTGGAACTATCCATGTCTCCAACTGTTGCTCCTTTCATATCAGTACTGTCCATGTGTGTTTTAACTGCTTAATAGGTAAGTACCCAGAACTGAAGACAGTATTCCAGATTAGGACTCGCACTGAGAAAATAGTTACTTTCCCCTTGTTCAACACTACAATTCACTCAGTCTATAAACCTCACAGCTCCTTCTGCAGTTCTGCCATACAGGGAAACGGGTACTCATGCAATTCAGTTTCTCCTGTATGTATTGCTTGACACTTAAAGTGTAAAGACCTTGGATAACATGACCACAACCAAAAAAGCATAACATCTAAAATACATTATCTAATAAAACCCTTACTTAGCCTAACGTAACATACCAGTTAATGTGTCTGCAACTACCTGAAGGCAAAACATCATTTCTGCACAGCACAGGCCACATCTTGTACAACCAGAGCATTTGTTGGACTGCAAGATGCTTTATAGAATGCTTCCTGTAAAGCACTCTAAGATTTCCAGAGCTTAAAAAGATAAGCTACCCTAAGAAAACTAATTAATGGAACAAAAACCCTGGAAGAAGTAATCACCTGAAATAAAGCTGGCTGCTATACAGTACAGGGTAACCATACACCTCAGTGCTGGAGGGGGCTGTTCTGCTTTTTTGTTTTTAAATCTCTAATTCGTTTGTTGTACCTGTTCTCACTTACATGTGGTTGGGGGTTTTCTTATGCATACGAATTTCAAGGAAACATTCTAATGACAATTTTAATATGACTTTGTTGATAAAGAAAATTGGCTAAGCTTTCCTTCCTTCTCAAAACATAAGCAATATTATTCAATGAGGTAGGTGAACATCAGTTATTGAAGCCCATTAAAAAAGCTTTTAGACAAAAACAACAACTGACACACTGAATGTTTTCAAATTGGGAAAAAAAAAATAAAAATCAAAGTATTAATGTGTTGATACACATTATATGCAACAGTACTAAGCTCAATGTATCCAAAAATTATATTTTAATCCTAAACATTTTATATGCAAGTATATTCTCACATGCATGTTGTCTTCTCCATACAGCCTTGGAGGAAGTATTTCACACTATTTCTTAAACTATCAGACTGTGCAAATGCAAAATATATTGTTCAAAAGCATAAGATTCCTATATCCTGCTCCAGATTACAATTTTGGGCTTTCCTGCACAAATTCTACCTTACAAATAAGATTACTGTTATTCTGTCGTATAAAAACACTTGATTGTTTTGAGACAGATTATTTTAAAATGAACCATCACAAGAAAACAGATTACTCACTCATCCAGAACATGAGGATCCTCAGGACTTTTATTTTCATATTCTAAAAGCTCAAGGAAACTCTGCATGTACCTGAAATAAACAAAAATGATAAAGAAAGAGTTAAAATACTTGAATTAATTTTAATTTTTTTTTTTTAATCATCTTAAGACTATAACCTCATCTGAAACAACAGTAGTACACAGTCCTGTGTAAAGGCTTAAATGAAGTGGGATACTACAACCAAGGGAAAGAAGCAACTCCAATATATTATATTGAGTTGTAAGTATTACTTTTGACCCTACAGACCACAATTCAGGGAACCTGCTATATAAATCAAGCTGAAGTTAACAGGAGCAAACCCCCTTTTCACGTAGGTCTGTAATTTCGCATATCTTAGTTTGTACCTGGATCTTCATTTCCTGGTCATCCACTTACTACAGATACTAGTTTGCTCCCACGTTCCTCAGACAGCGATCCAACCTTCCTTCCAAAATAAAGCTCCAGGGAACACTCCCCAAAAGCCACACTAACAAGACTGCACCAAGCTGTACGCCAGAGGAGTACACCCCATCCCACACTCCCACATCTCCTCACATTGTACCTCAGGCCACGTGACACAACCCTCCGTTTCATAAAAACACCACTCTTACAAAACATAGCTCTCTCCACTTCAGACATTTGCACACATGATGTATTATTACACTTAGAGCCACAGATGTACCACACAGGACCCAAAAAAAGATTTAAGGCAAAGTACAAATCAACATCAACATGGCCAGCCTGTTCCATAGGAAACTAGCCCAGCACCACTTTAAATGTCACCACCTCACACCGCTAGGCCTGAGGACCAGGCATCAATCCCTGAAGCAGGTGTATCAGCAGTCCAGATGTAGCTTTAAAGATTACAGAAATGGGACCTATTTCTTGAAGTAAATCACACAAGGTATCAGTCACACATAAAAGGTAGGGTGGTTTCAACATTATCAGAAGCAGCTGTCATTCCTCTCCCTTTTGCCCTCCCTTCACTCCTGGTTAAGCACTATGAAAACATCAATGCTAATCAGATGTGTGTCTCAACAGCCATAACTCCCTGCAATGGTGAAACAGCGAGCCAGACAGGTTTGAGTTTTCTAATCATTCTCTTCTATGAAAACAACTCACAGAAATGTCTAACCAGCTAAAGCTAGCACAAGAAAGAAAAGATGACCATAAAGCCTACATAAAGAAAAAGCAAACAAGTGACCCTTTTCAGTAGACAGCAACCCATGAGACCAGCTCAACAGAATGGCCTATGCAGAAGCTCAGTGCCTACGAGACTGACTCCAGTCACTGAAGCTTGGACAACTTTACATTACAACAAAATCTCTGTTGGTGGCAGTTCTATGTTAGGATCAGGCTGTGAAACTTCACCCTCCATCTTCAAGCTACAGCAAAGCTTAACACAGCACTGCTGTCTACATGACTCCCTCCAGCACCACAGGGTGCTACTCCAACCCCCATTTCAGCTGCATGATGTGGAGGATAGAGGGGTAGGAGAAGAATCACCAGGACCATCAGCAGGAGGAGGGACTGAGTTTCTAAGAGTGAATCAGAACCAATTTCCCTTGAGAATGTGCCCTTGCATGTACTCCGCTTTTATGAATTCTCACTGGAAAAGGCTGCTTTAATCTCTGAACTCAGCTGCCTCACCTGCAAGACTTCACATGTAACAAATTATGGTCATCCACTCCTTTGTTTCGGACAGGTACGTATTCTTCAACATTACCTGTCTCATATGAATCAAGGTCAATCAAGTTAATCATGGGTACAGGATGGGAAAAAAGGTACCATTATTACAGTAAGCAAAACACAGTAATAAACAATCAGCAAAGAAACTCCAAAATGAAAGATGAGAAAGTGGCAGGCAAGGCACTGAGTAATTCAGGGTGTCATCAGCTTGACTCCATACAGACAGTAAGATGAGTTTTTTACTTCTCGCCAAACCAGGCAATGTCATGCAGAAGCAATGCTTAAGACCCATTCCTGTGCCCAATTTTGCTCTGCTTCTAATGAACACATGACACTCCACAACAAGTCTTTGCTACCTACTTCACCTTTTCCTTGATGGGTGATGAGAACATATCTAAATAATTCAATCTGTAATTGTCTCCAAGAGGAAACTGACTTTTTGGACTTCTTCTGTGGAAAGGGAAAAGGGTATCACTTGTGTGACATCCTTGCAAATACGTTTAGTAATTGAAAAAAAAGAAAAAGCCGTGTAACTGAAGACCACCAGCATTGTCAGACTGGACTGGTTCCCTCATGCTGTGGGTTGTAATATAACAAAAAAGCTAAGATCTTCCTTTATTATTCTATAATAAATAAATATTTGCTGTCTTATATTTGCTTGTGTGGCAAAAGGAAATTGCACTAAATATTTGATTCTACAGAGAAAAGCAATCTACCCAAAAAAATACCTGCATGATTTCCATGAAGAAGTCTTACTCCATTCCTCCAGTATAGGTTAATCTCATCACTCAATGACTGTGTCTACATTAACATTTTTATTTTCAAACTAAACCTGCGGTATGGTTTTGAAATGACCCCCCAATAACCTTCACTTAATCCAGACCACTTATATCTGCAAAGTGGTTTTGGCACTTCTCACAAGAAACTAAAGAGGAAGCTGCTGAAGCTGCCCATCAAATGTGTGAAACCCAAGGCAGCCATCATGACCTGAACCAATGAGTGAGCCAAAATGTTACAATTTCTCCAGCACAGGCACAATACATGCCAGGAAGTGGACTATGGACTGTCACAGGTACCCTCCACACTATAAAGCGTTTCTCACTTTCACATAAAAGACCAAATGCCGCAGGTGTCAGCAAGGTTGCCACCACCCACCCCTCTACTCCTTATGCTCCCCTCTCCCATCCTTTCAAACCTTCCTTCTGGTTTGAAGTCCTTTCCCTTCCTACTTCAGTTTCTGTTACCATCCTCCCTGTTTTGTGGAGGCCTTTATTTGTTTTCCCCTGTCCTCTCCTTGTGTTTCCCCACACCCTCAGTCCACTCTTCTACACCCATTTTCATAAAGGCAACAATAACCCTTTCTGCCTCCCGCAACACCCCGAGCTGCAAGCCAGCTTTCCAAGGAAATTCAGAATCACAGAATTGTTTAATTTGGAAGAGATCTCTTGAAATTATCTAGTCCAAACTCCCTACTCAAGCAGGGTCAGCTAAAACAGGCTGTCCAGGATTGTGTCCAGTTGGGTATTGATTATTGCCACAGGAGGAGACCCCACAGCCACCCTGGACAACCTCCTTGCGGTGTTTGATAACCCTCACTGTAAAAAAAGTTTTTCTTATGTTCAGACAGAATTTCATGTGCTTTAATTTATATTCAATGCCTCTTGTCCTGTCACTGAGCCCCACTGAAGAGTCTGGCTCCCTCATCTTCATTCTCTCCCATTAGCTACTTATACACACTCATATAACATCCACCTCCCCACCCACCCAAGTCTCCTCCGCGGGTTGAAGAGTCCAGACTCTCAGCTTCTTCCCATATGAAAGATGCTTCAATAAATCTGTGCCATGAGAGAAGGGACAGCTTCCCTTGTGGCAAAGCCAGAGAAGATTATTAGGAAGCTGCTTGCCCCCGTGTGTCATTATATAATATTATGGAAGCTCTGTTTCTGACAATTCAGTACAACCACCACACTTGAGAAGCAACACAGCAGGTGCTTTTTACTACACACTTCCTACCAGAAATCTCAAACATCAGCAATGCTGTGCTGATGCTGAGGATAAAACATCAATGAGTATTTTTGGTACTGAAGGTAACTGATACCCAATTTTTGTGCTGTGTGGATTCCGTTGGTTGTCTGCCATTACTGGTATGCTGTACTGAGATTCATAATCTGTTATGGCCCTAAGACTACAGCCCCTGGAATAATCAAATATCACTATTCCCATGTTGAAGAATCAGCACTTTTACTAGAGTATCAGTCAGGGGCAAGCCAAGTGTTTCTCTCATCTACTGCAGGAGGCAATCGTGCAGAAAACTCTCTCAGTCAGAAAAAGACCAAAGCATTTCTCAACCAGAAAAAAGGGTGCCAAACATGGCCACCAGTCTTCAGCACAACCAGCAAGTGGAATAGCTTCTGAGGTCATTATGCTGCAGGCTCAACATAGCACCAATGAGGTACTGAGAGTTTCTGAAACAAAGGAAAATTATACAAACTAAATGCTCTAAGGAAATTTCTAAATGTGCTGAAGTAACTACTCTCTAATCTCCGTGGTGACACACTATGGAAACAGGCAATGCTTTTCCTTTAGTTACCAACAATATTTAGATGTCCATACCCTGTATAGATATACCAAGTCCCTAAACAGAAGACCTCAGAGCTGCAAATGCTGCACATCTTTTATCTAGTTGTGACTTCGAGTTCTTACACAAAATTAATTCTCTACCCCCCACCCCCAAAATTAAAAAACCTTAGAACTCAGGTTAGCTGCACTAAATAATTCACAACACTGTCTTATCCAACAACCACATTACAATCTGTGTAATTGTCAGCAGTGCAGTTCACTCCTGTAATAAGCTAGGGTGTGTAAAAACAATCATTCATACAGTCAATTTCCTTAAACTGTCTTCTGATTTGAGCTGTGTGTGCAGATATGGATAAATGAAGGTGGCAACTACAGAGTTTAATCAAGCACTGAAAAGACCTTGTGATGTTTTAAACACAATCTACCAGCCAGCTAGAATAAAGCAGAAAAGTACCAGAATAATGGATTACTTGCTATATTACCAGTAAATGAGCACAACTATACAGGACATATCTTAGAAAAAAAGAAACCAAAATCACCCAAAAATGAAACAAAATATTTTGCTATCTTTGGTGAGGGTGAGTCATCAAAAGCAGGAATCAAAACCTATGCCCTTCAGATCTGTTGTCCTGCTGGTGTTTAATTTTTTATTACAAAACACTACAATTCATTGGGCAAGCTCTTCGGTTTCAAGCAGCCTTTAGCCTTGTTCCTGTGTTAATTACTGCCAGGTAGATTGAATTCTTGTTAGTCTGCCAAATGCAATAATTCTAAAATGGCACATTTCACGTATAAAATCACTGCAAATGCTCAGAATGTCAACTCCAAGTTTGGTTGGTTGTTGGTTTTTTTTGTTTTTGTTTTTTTTTCTAGAAGTCATGCAAGATACTTTTGCTTTTTGTGTATGTGTATTTCAGCAAGATTTTCCTTTAGAATCTAACAGCAAAGCACTGGAAAGGTAAAACATATCTCCATAGTAACACAATCTTGTTAGCATAGTCTGAATGTAAAAAATTATTAATCCCCAAGCTGTATTGATTTCTCTAATGGGTCCTTCCAAGGAGGCAAATGGAAATCCATAGCCTTTTCCAGGTACAAGTACTAAAGAAGAGACATTTAGTCAGCGTCAATTAAAATACGAGTTTTTGATACGACTGAGTAGCATATTGTGCAAACATCACACGCACTTTAGATATTTTACAAGCTCTGACCTAATCCATTATAAGGTTTTATTGTAACTATTTTCCCTCGCCACATCACATTAGTGATGATATCCTTTATTATGCAGTTCTGCCACATGTTCAATATCCTACCTGCAGTGCACTATAGCTAAAGCGCCCTCTGAAAGCTGGCCTAAAAAAGGCCCGTTTCTTCAGAACTAGGATGCTGCCCATTAATCTTGAAAAACTGAAAATAAGTTGCTGATCCCTAGCACACTGGTTGCTGATCTGTCTGTTATTTGGAGTCACCACAGCTCACAGTCAGAACACATTAACTGTGCTATTATTTTTATTCACTTCATTCCTTCCCATGCTATTCCATACAAAACATACACATAAAATACGCGACAAACTCCAACTGGGACAGTTAATATTTTACCTTTGCACAGACTGAAATGCAAAACTATTTTTGTTGTTCATAGTTCACTCTCTGGGTAATGCCAGCTTTATTCAGAAAAGCACAGCAAAGCAGCACAAATGAAGGACAGCTGTCTTGCCTATGCTCATTGCTGCACACATCAGGCTAAAGGAACCCAGAAAGAAGGAGAGAAAAAAACCATACCTTTCCTGAGAGCAATCAAGCAATCGGCTGTAAAATTTGTTAGGCAGCGCAGTGCAGTCAAGAAGCATGATTCAGGAAGCAAAGTGCCTATAGCATGACCATGAAGACAGATTAGAGAACTGAGAGGAAAACAGGGCTTCCCTGCAGCAGGGACCATATTCTCAGAAGTGGTAAATTGAGGTTGCTTCCCAAGGGACCTATAAGGGACTGGGAAATGCATTTAATCCAGAATGTCACTGCCTGGCTGCACAGAAGATCGATGGGAAAGGAAGGATCCATACTGTAGAGTATGCAGGGTCAGTTTGTTTTCTTACTCCACCAAACCTAAGTTCTATTCACAGAGCCACCATATTCTAAATAAAACCTACTTTAAAGATAGAAGCTTTTTGTATTTTTTGGCATGCTGACATGAAAGCGTAGACTGGGAATTCAAAAGTTTAAAGCTTCAGCTAATTTGGAGTCTCACCAAAAGCACATAAAACCAGGCTTCGTGGAAAGTGGTAGCATAAATAAATCATAAATATGCTGGTGACTACATAAATTACCGAAAATTAGCAGATAAACAGATTAAGGTGAATAATGCGTTAAACTATGCCAGCTCACTTGTGGCAAATGTACATCGGATTTTTTTGTTTGCATTTTAATACATTACCATTTTACTATGGCAGAGTAAACTATCGTGAAATCTGATCTAAAAGACATTTTTTCTTGAAGCAAACAAGTGTGTCAAGAAGATGTTTCTTAATTTTACAAGTACACAAGACAGCTATATTTATCTATTCTGCTGCCTAAAATTCAGGCATCTCTCTCTAGATATGCCTGAACTTCACACTAAGAAATTATAAATATGTTTCAAAATCTATTATCAGCATGGCTGCATAATACGCAAGGGCATTCGCACTGAAGTTCAGAAAACTGTTTTCTTTTGGTCTTTTCAGAAGCCGATAGAGTAAATTTCGCCTAGGGTTCATTACCAGTATACCACTAGGACTTATAATCTACAGGTAAATGTTTAAAAAAAGCAATTAAAAACCTCTAAACAGAAAGATAAGAAATAAGCTCTTTCAAGTCCACATCTACAATCAGGAAAACAACATGCTAGATTTATGGTTGTCACTTCTGACATAACAAAAATATTCTTACACAATCTCAGTGAAGATACTCTTTTCCACAAAAACTGCTACTTAACTGAAAACCAAAATTAGAAGAACACCGCAACAAACATTCTGATTTCAAACTTCCATGTCTGGGTTGAATGTCCACTTGAACTTCTTCATCACATTAAAGTCTGATATTTTGGTCCATTTATCAGAAAACTATCAGTCTACAGCTGTGACAGTGCAAATCACATTATCATATAAAGTACATTATTTGGACAAGTCACTATACATTCTAACACAATTGAGACATTTTTGGGTTTTAATTTTTTAGTTTTTCTCTCTTTTAAAATCAGTAGTACCTCTTGTAGCCATAAAAGCCACCCCTTGAGTCCTCAAACTTCTAAGCAAAAACTCTGAAGGGGGCGTCCACTCTAAACACCCCTTCAGTTCCTCTGCCTGAAGTGATCCAAACGTTACTTCACTCTGTATTACCAGAGCAGAAGCCTATCCACAGAATGTATATTTGGACTACAATTATGCTGTAGAGTCACTACGGAAATATTCTTTTCTTTTCTTCATTCACCCCTGTGTCCACATTTCACTAAAGACAGCTTCACAAGTCATCTGGATTAAAAAAGCCTAAAAGACCTGCATATTATCCACTTTTTCCTATTTGGCATAACAGCTTCTGATAACATCAGACAGATGATACAAGCCTTCAAACCTCCCAAGCTGCCACTTAAACACAAAGGGATTGTTATTGTGTGGCTGCACAGCATTTTCATTTATGTGAAGCACTTAATCACTATGTTTGAAGTGGTCATCAAGACGGCTAGTGTTACCCTTCATAGACAAACATATTTAAACCAAAGTACACAACATCACATATACTAATTTATATTTCTTAAGTATGAAGCTTGATAAATGAGATCAAATCCAGCAGCAAATGTACAGTCAACGTGGAATTTCTTAGTTCAAGGGCTATGACTGAACAGAAGCCTACAACATAGCTGCTGTTACACTTAGATAAGCTGTTATTCACAAAGGGAAGTTTGTTGTATACTGCAAAGATATTTTTACATAAATTCTTTGAATCAAGTATTTGTAGGTAGAAACACACCGAACACCCCATGAATGACAATTTTTTTAGAACTTAATACACATAAGGCAGTACTCTCCAAACCACACTGAACATGCAGGTAACCTAGAAAATAATTACTGTGGAAAAGATGACAGGACTTTAAATAATTTTGGGTATACTAGTTATTATAATGCAGAATGTTAATTACTGGATGACACCAGATTTTTGCCTCATTCCATAACTTCCACTGAATAACAGGTCATTTTATAGATTTAGCAATGAAAAGTACAGATAAGGTTTAAATTTTCTTTTGGTATTTTTGACAAAGGAAAAATAAGGAGAAAGAACAGCTATTTCAAGAAGTCATGGGTGCAATACCGGAAGGACTATTTTAACAAGCTTGCTCTTAGAAGTTATCGACTGATTCTAGTTATCTGGGAGACAACAGTATTCTTTTACTAACTTCAAAGACTAACTTATAAATTCTTATCTCTAAGATCCATTTTAGAGTATTTACTAATGTTAGACAGAAGAAAATTAAACTTCAATTTGACAAGAAACATGCACTATAAACAATTCAAGGCAGAAAGAGAGACTTCAGTTCAAAACAGTTCAAGCCAAGTTGAAAGTAAAGCAATACAGTTTTACACTAATTCTTCAGTCTACTTTTAAACTTACCAACTCTGTACTAGCCCAACTGAAGGCCTGTTAAGTAAGTTATCAGGCAACAAATTGACCTCTCTCATGGTGTTAGCTAGTCGCACTGGAAGTTCTTTCCGCAGAAACATGTATGAAGTCTTCTCACATGCATTGTCACGACCTGTTAGAAGGAAGGAAAAAAAAAAAAAAATCCAGATGTCCACTGAATCAGATCAAATTTTAGACTTTCCAGGCTTGTGGAATTGAAAACATTTTAAATATGATTTCTTTAAGTACCCACCTTTACTTCCTTCACCCCCAAAATGCATATTATAGTTTTACCTTCTTTGAGCTTAACCCCTTTTACCTGACATTCTTCCCCATTTCATATCATCTCATCCTCTCTCCTATGAATAAAAATCTCTCATCCTACAAATAAAAATCATCCAATATCAAATACTTAATATCAGCTGGAAATAAGACCCCAAAACACCAGCTTTTATCAGTATGATTTTTCTACTAAAGTAAGCTTTTAAAAAGTGCATGCCACACATGTAATGGAGAGAAGAAAACAAACAGACAAAACAGAATGGCAACAGCTGGCTGATGTTTCATGCCACAAGCTCTTCAAAACTACTGAACATATCAGCAGCACCTGGAAAGACCAGCAAAGGTCATCATCCCTCCTAAGACTAGCCTACAAAGCGCTCACTAGCCACTTCGAAGAAAAGTGCAGCGCTTGTCACCACACTCCCATTTGGAAAAGCTGCAGCTGAGATTACCAGTCAGAAAGCAAATGAAGGGGATCCAGCAAAATAACAATACTTTGTTGCAGACCTGGTTGGAAAGGTGGTAATTCTCTGGAGCCACCCTATAGGACCTACAAGACTGACATAATTAATGGCATTCTTAAACTAAACTAGTTGCTGATGATACCCATAAAACTCTAACTACAAGTATCTGAAAGTGTAAGATGTGAAGACTCTTGCTCAAATAGTTCAGACGCGAGATCAGACCTGACATACTTTTTTGTATTTTGCAGCATTTCACAAGCGGGGAACTCCCCACCATAACTAATTTCTAAAGAGCCCAAGTAAATTTAAAAAATAAATAATAAAAAAATCCCTTTTACTTGTAATGAACAGTCAGTATTCTGCTTAAATCCCGAAAGACAGCGAATGTCTTTTGTGATGATAACCAGTAAAACTGCCTGCAAAATTTGCGAGTGAAGGCATAATACAGGAGCTATAAATTATGTTCAAGCAAACCAGAGTGTTAAAAGCACTGCCAGGCACATAATCACTGAGATTTGCAATTTGAAAGACTCAAGTACAATGCAACCAGCACAATCAAGGTGATCCTTTAAGACAGTCCCATTATAATCAGCTGAACAGCAGAGTTTTCACCTTCTTTGCATAGGTAACATGCATTGATGGATTAGTTCCCAAACTGTAACAAGCTTGGGGGAATATGCAGGAAGGATTAGGATTTCCCTTTCTTCTTGCTCATTTAGATATCATCAGTCAGTGGATCATTAAATTCTATTAGTGTCAGCAATTCTATTATTATTCTTCCAGCAAACATTTGGATCTATTTCACTTACTTGCATTTTCACATCTTCAATTACAAATACACACATCCTGTCAAAATTAGACAAAGGAAACAGACATTACATTGTTGTTTTCTGTGAAGCACAGTTATGATTTCAGAGTTCAATCCTTCAATTAATTTAGATACCAATTCACCTCCAACAGAGGACAGATACCTGTTTGTTCACAGGTCACTGTATAATAGCTCTTTAGGAAGACTGTGGCTGGACAGCAAGACTCTCAGACTAGCTCACGCTACAGCTTCTGAGCTGGAAAACCCTCGGGAACAAAGACTATGACTGCTTCTTCCCCAAGAGTGACTGAGAGCAAGTTTAGTTATTTTGTAGGCAATAAAAAGCAAAAGGAATGAAAGACAGCCCAGACAGAGGAGGAAGAAACGACAAACAAGAACCCACGGCCTGCAGGAGTCTGTGAAAAGGCATGGGAGCCCTTCATGGACACAGTCCCCCGGGCTTGTGGCAAGGCAGAAAAAAGCTGCAGGACTGGCAGAAGCAGCCCACTTCCTCTCTCCCCATGAGTAAGGGCACATCTCTATTCAACCTGTCTCACCCCAGCAGTTCTAAACTGTCTCTTTTCGAAGGAGCTGCCTTGCTCTAACGTACAGCTACGTTTGAGGTACAGAACCTTTTGGGATCCCTTTGCATGCTCAGTGCAGGAGAAGGAAAGGAAGTTCTGTTTAAGGTTGCCTAACCGGAAGACTTGCTTCACCGTAACTTCAGAACATGTTTTTGGTTTGGGGTACGCAGTCAGAATACCAGCTGCTTAGCTGTATACAATTTACCTGAGAGCCTTCACAGAGCTGCTTCAGCTTCTACTGTAAGGTCAGTTATCTGCTTGCTGAATAGCATACACAAGGGAAGAGAGAATGGCTATTCACAAGGATCAGCAACAAGTAGATATTCTCCAGCTTCAAAGCAAAAAACATACCTAACGTATCCTAACAGTTGCTCCTTGGCTGCTGTACCTCACAGCGAGGTCATTAGTGAAAATGAGGGACATCCTACTAAGTACAAAAACAAAATCTGAGTCTGTATATTAGGTGTTATCTTCATTAGAAGTTACTTCAACAGAAAAATGGCAATAAAAAGCAAGATATTAGAAGAAAGTAATCTTCAAGTTATTTCAAATTATTACTACTGCATGCACACCTAGGGCAAAATCTGAGAGAAATGTCAAGTGTTACCACAAGTCTTTAAAAAGGTTTAAAAAAAAAAGGGGTTCACAAATGCTCAACCATCTTCAACCTTCTCTGTCTAGGCTAATCAGTCACTCTATACAAGTGATACAGAAAAGCAAATTCACGGCTGCCTCTCTGCCACCTTCAAATCTTCAGTTCAAAACTAGCACCAAAGAGAGACTGTGATGCCAATCCTGAGATTCTTAAGTACAAGTCTACGTAATAGACTGACAATAGATACAGCCTTCAACAAGAAAACAGATTAGTCAAACAAGGATCTAAGCAGTGATCTCCTGGATTTCAGGGTTATACATCATTATCATCACTGGTGGACCTTCAATCCAAAGAAAATTCAGGAAGCAGTTTTACCTCCAGACAGTCTTCTCTACTAATCTGTTTTCCCCCTCTCTGGGATTCAACTCTGCTCTAAACATTTACTCCTATCTTCCCTGTTTTTCTCTTTCACCTTTTACCCCTAGTGCTAAGAAATGGAGAACAAATCTAACATTGATTAAAAGGCCCATTCAGGCCCTAGGGATCATATGCCTGTAGCATGTAGGGGAAACAAAAAAAAACCTCAACACATTTTCAATTGGAAGGAGTGAACGTTCATCACAATGTTCCCTCTTTTCAGTTCCTCCTATTGCAGTGACAGAATTAGACAACTGTTGCAAAGCTGGACCTAAACTGTTGTTCTGGGTCCTGCAACAAGAGGCACTAACAATGTAGAGGCTATTCACGCACATGCAGCAGACCCTGATTCAATTCTGGCAAATTCTACAAATTGCCAGAGCAATATGCTGTCCAAGATTCAGATTACAGAAGGATTAGTTCCATACAGAAGGCTGTACATAAACCTCGATTTTGCTGCAGAAAAGGGCAGAAACTCAACATGCCACCATGAACTCTTCTTCCTCTAGAACATCATCAAATGCTCTCAGTTCAGCTGCCAGATTCCCACATTCATGAAATACCCCTTTGAGAACAGACTACAGTAGCAGTCCTTCACAGACGATGATCAAAGTCATCTGCTTCAAAAACCTAACGTGGTTGTCACATCCCTAGCAGGTACTGGACTGCCAGGGTCACATCATAAAAGCATCAGTAGTTTCTGAGTATTAACACTTACCTGTCAGAGGAGACAGGAAAATAAGAATCTAAGTGATTATTTTAGTCTTTTCACTGCACCCAGAGGTCTAGTTCTCTCTGTTAACTATGTAGTTAACACTGAGCTGAGACATTAGATACCACACTACTTTAAGACTCAAAAGCAGCAAAGTTCTACCTGTTGTAGAGAAGAGGGACTCCATTCAAAATCCATAAAGAAAAAAAAACCCCAAACAAAAAAACCCACACAACAAGATGATCAGAAGCCTTTCACCTCCTATCTCTGTGCAACTACTACTACTACCTAGGGCAAAATAAAGAAAGACAGAGAGGAAGGCAGGAGTGACGGACTGTATCTACTCTCTTCTCTTGAGCTTCCAGAATACTTGTTATCTCCCATGCAAGCAAATAAAACAAGGGGGGGGGGGGGAGGGGCGGAAGGAGGGAAGCTGGAGCAGGAGGATAGGGTGCTATTCAAAAGAATACACAAAAAGATGAAGGTGTTGGAGCAAACTGAGCAAAGGCTAAAACTAATAACTTGCTGCTGAAGCTAGGAAAACAAAACTCAAGGATCAATTAATTCCATTGACTATACACCATTTCAGGAGCATAGGCTATATATTAAAAGGCAAACAAGCTATGCTTGCACAGCCCCAATAAATGTGGCTACAAAAAACAAAACACCCCCCAAAACACCAAGCTAACCTCAACTCCAAAAGCATTCCTATTCCCAAAAGAAATAAAGACATTTTCAGCATACTCTCTAGGTATTTATCTCACCAACCACTAAAAACACCAATCTCACAAAAACAATACAGGGTTGGTTTGTTTGGTAAAAGAGAGGGCTTTGTAAAACCCAGTGAAAGGAAAAGGAACACACACACAATGTAACTGGAGATGCCAACTCTTGCTGACCCTCACCCTCTACCGCAGGCTGCCTCTAAGCAAGCTGCACACTGAAACTGGTTTCCCTTTTCCAACCTACCACGTTGTGCTACAGGATAGCAACCACAGCCTGCACGGCTGTTGCAACACAAGTAGCCAGCAGATGGCCATATCATGGCCCACACCAACCTGCGGCACTCAACCTTGTTTTTAGACATCACAGAACTAAGCTTCAGCCCAAGTTCCATCATTGCTCTCAAAGGCCGCTTCCACCAACAACTGCATTTTTTCCATTGCGCCCTGTTTTAAGGACATGCTTTCACTTGGCACATACCATTGACATATTAAGAGACTGACTTTATGTCATTAAATAAACTCGAGAAACTCTGACGTTTCAAGAAAATTAAACTTGAAGAATTAATGACAGGAAAATGTTTCTGCATCTTACTGAACTAAAATAAACATGCCACTTATGAAGTCTGAACAATTAAGTTTTGTTCAACAACTACTGCCAGAAAAGCAGCTAAAGCCAGAGGAATTCATGTCTGCAAGTAAGCTTTCCCACATAACTTGCTTCTGTTGTTCAGTCCAGTTCCCATTACTAGTTGCACCTTTGCAGTCCAAGGGAAAGCACACTGATAGAAGTGCTCAAGTCTTCTCAATCTAAACTATTTATGTTCATAATTGAGAATTTAGTTAACACTGTACAACCATTGATTTCTACTCTGTGCCATTTCATTGCTAACCACAATCCAAACTAGGAAGCTCACATGCTAATTCACCTTCCAGTTAAAGTTTCCAACAGTCACGTTGGAGACATCATACAGGTAAGTTACCAGAGCTGAAGGACAGGAAGAGTTGATCTTAGTAAACCACTTCCGATTTGTGCAATTCAGCTAACGGATTTAAGCTCTGTCTGCCAGGCCAACTGCAGCACTTTCTATTCCAAAGGAAAATTTTAGGATACTATTCACTAATGAGAAGGCATTAGCCTCTATTTTGTCCTCTAAAAAAAAGGTCCAGACTTCAGCTTAAGAGGTTCAAAATAAGTAAGTATAACTACTCTTCAATTTGCATACAGAAAAACTATACTTAGCCCCAGTTATTTCCAAAATCTCTGAAAGAGTCAGCTTGTATCTTCTGTGTATTAATTACTATAGCCATATAGATGAATACTAGTGCCAAGAGAAAGTCAGTTCACATCTTATGTAAATGCAGGTTAAGGGCAAAATGTCAAATAGTTGCCATTAGCTCAACATAGACAAAATCATTACATTTATTATTACATTAGCTGTACACTAATGTAATAATAAATAATGTAGAAATAATAATATAATAAGTTATGACATGTAACTTGTGAACTCCAGTAAACATGTTTCAAGTAAATGGTCCTCCAAACGAAACAGACTTGTGCTGGGAAGCAGCTTAATTTACTGCTGAACTGGAAGAGACAAATAGAAGGAATTAACAGACGCACAATCCATTGCAGATCTATGAAAGTCTTAGTCAAACTGCAATCATTAATTTTAACTCTTAAAGTCACAATTTTCCTGTCATATTAAAAAGACTCAAAGGAAGACATATATCTGTCTCAAGAGGAATGGATTATGAAGCAACCACTTGTAAAAGCTGTAAACCAGTACCACACATTATGTAGAACTCAGAGCACGCATTTTTAAAATAAGCTTCCCTGATCTTAAACTAATGTTTAGCTGCTTACCACTGTTCTAATGAAATAAAATTTTGACTTATTTTATAGCATTTGCCAAGTACAGTAGTCAAAAGGATCCATAAAGCTTAATGCAGAGATGCTCAAGCAATTACCCACAGGCTGTATTATTTTTCAGACACATCGGCCAAAGGTTGTCTTTCCCTGGGGCAATTTTGGAGTAGGCTGAAAGTCAGACGAATCATTTTAGCAGCTGAGCCTTATCTTGCTGTATCGCAGGCACTCCTCACAGTACATGACAGGCAAAGACCCAAATTGTTCTTAGAAGAAACCACAGCCTGGATCATGGATCCTAGAGCTATATGTAGATCCCAAAAACTTCCTCCCTTACCAAGTGCAAGGAGCCTCTAAAAAAAGTGGCTCTTCAGAGTACCTCAGCTCCCCTTCTGCTAATGCTCCTGAGACCTAAGCAGGGAATAGTCCAAGAGCAGTGAAAAGGTGCACACACTGTACACACATCAAGCCTGGCCACACTGCAAAGGGGCTCTATTGCTTTCAGGAGATCCTGCACAAATTAACTGGTTTGTTCCACCGAGACCAAAATTTTAAAACAAAATTTTAAGGGTTTGAGTTGGTTTTTTTAAATGTAGATAAGGCTTAAAACATCGAGCCAAAGAAACTTATTCCCGGTTTACTGCTCTCTGATCAGATTCTGTTACAATAAACTGACCAGAGAAAGATAAATTTGGCTCCTGTGAGCTTATAATCACCTTTTCCTCCCATAAAAGGTGACGACCTATTTTACACTGAAGGTTATAGTTAGATATTCCAAATTTTTAACACTCTTCCTAAGTTCTCACAGCTTTGCCAACTTACATCCTAACCTTTATGGAAAATTTCCATAATTCCCACTAACTGTTCCAGAAAAATACAAATCTCTGGTTTATCCTGTAGTTCCTGTCAACGTGCCAAAATTATTCCAAACGTCCATGATAAATAAAATTAATGTTTATGAGCAAACACTCATACAGTTAATACCCATTACATAAAATACTGCCAATGCCACATGGTTCAGTTTCCCTTCAGTCTCAGTGAAGTGAAAGGTATTAGACTGTTAAAACATCCTGCTACAAAATGCTTCTGATGATTAACAAACCACATTACAAAAAAAAAAAAAGATGAGAGGATTCCTCTATGCCACTGCCAGTTACCAGGGTCCAGATGTATTTATGCAGTCTATACAAATTTTTAAGCATAAAAAAGGACAAACTAAAATTTGAATTATTTTTTAGCAGGAAGTAATTTTTAACTTTGCCTCTTTCTCTTTTTACAGAGTCTTCAACCTAATTCTGAAAAATACTGACTAAAATTTACACAAGTGTACTATTTGAAGGCATTAAGTCGGTGAAAGTATTATAAATATCGCATTACTCATTTTACATTGACTACAAACTAACGTGCCCTTTTTTTTTTTTACATGCACACACATATACACATACACACAGAGTAAGAGTAGCCTCTTCCCAGGCAAAGAAAATTATTTAAACAGGGCAAAGACACAACGTCACATTCGCTTAGAAAGGACCAGAGGAAAAAAGGCTCAATATAATAGTCTCTAACAACACACAACCCATCAGAAAAAGGAGAATTGTGTATCTCAGTCACAGTTCAGTGCTCTAATCTGTCCTTTCAACCTACTATTCCAAGAAGAAAAATTATATTTAACTGACTCCAGGAACACACACAAAATCATAAACATATTTTAAGGAGGATAAGGAGCAGCCTGTAAAATATTTAAGCAATTTTGGGGGGAAAATTGCCTTTAAAAACTCTAATATATTAAGGAGAACTGGCATCAAGAAAAACTGCTTTAATATAGTAACACTGGAATGAGATAATACAATTCCTAAATCTATGCCTAATTCTCCTACGGATTACATTGTGTTGGGCCTTGGAGAACTGGAGAAATACTACTCACCCTCCACAGAATAGTTCTGTGAAGATCAAAGAGTGCTGGCAAAACACGGAGTATATATGAAGTGCTTTTCATAAGTGTGGCTACCAAGTCTGGCTGGGATGAAGTCAGCTTTCCTCACAGCAACCGATAAGGTTGTGCTGCGAGGGTGCTGTGCTTTGGATTTGTGACTGAAAGTGTTGATGACATATCCCTGGTTTTGGCTATTGCTGGACAGTACTTGCATAGCACAAATGCCTGCTCTTTCTCTTGCACTCAGCCCCTACCCCAGCAAATAGGTTTGGGGGTGGGTAAGAGGCTGGAAGGGGACAGAGCCAAGACAGCCGACCTACGCTGGACAAAGGGATGTTCCACATAACATGATGTCATGCCCAGCAATAAAAAAGGGGGGTCTGTCTCCCAAGACAGCCACTGCACTCAGACGGGCTGGGTGAGAGGAGGCAAGTGACTTCCTTTGCATGACTTGTTTCTCTTCCTCTTTCCTTCCTTATTAAACTGTCTTTATCTCGACCTATGAGTTTTCTCTCTTTTGCCCTTCCTATTCTCTCCCCTGGCCAATGTGGGTGCTCAGCAGCTGGATGGGGTCAACCCACCAGAACACTGTACATCTACTGTACAGCAACCTCATACCTCATCTTCAAGTTATTCCATAGCTTTTTGCATTTTGTTTTTTTGAGGTTTGTTTGGGTGAGGAGTTTTTTGTGGGGTTTTTTTTGTTTGTTTGGTTTTGGGGAGGGCTTTTTGGTGGTTTGTTTTAATTAAGAATTTCACATGGGCTGTGCCAAACTTCAAAAAAAGCCAGGTAGAGCATCTACTGCTACAGCCTTCGCAAACACCAAATTAACTTGGAAATCAGAGTGTCTCAACACAACTTATTGTTTCTTTACCACCTTATTATCCCTTGATGCTTACCTATGTATTACTTCATTATTAGTTCTATAATTTTTCAGCTACTTCAGTCAACCCCACTTACTCTACTGTCTTCCTCTTCCTTTTCTTTTTAACACAAGTAGCGCATTTTCCCACTTCCACAACCTTGAAGCCACCACCACAGGCTATTTTCATGAAGCTTGTAAGCAACAGCTGAGCTGTACCAGGCTGCTCACATTTGCAGAAGAGTGTTCAGCTACTCACAAAACACATCATTGGCTTATTTCTACTGAAACCCACTAAGTCAAGAGGATCTAGACATATTTCAGCTTATCTAAAATCAGGGGCAAGGGAGAGCTGTGATTTCCTTTAAGTTTCTGGATACAAGTTATCTTTCTCTGAACATCAAAGCAAAGATGAATTCAGCAGCCTTTACCATTACGTAATTACTTTAATCAACTAAATGCTGCACTTCCGCATTCTCCCCAATTACTATAAATTATCTCGGCATCTTTTTCTCTGCTTTTCTATCCCATGACTTTTCACCTTAGCTGTTATTTGTACTGCAACCCGACATGCACGTCCTTGCTTCCAGTTTTCACATGATTCTTTTAATGAACAGTATTTCCGGAATTCCTAACACTGGTCTACTACTCTCTTTTGCCTGCATCAGAAAGTGACAGGTCATCTTATATTCCTTATGTCTTAGGAGAGACCCTATCTACCTATTGTCTTAGCTTGTGGAAGTTATGGTACTTTAAAATCACTAGTTATTATTTCTTCCATTCCTGAGAGGAAGGAATATCACCAATTCATGATTATCCTCACCAAAATTTAATTAAGTTTCAGAATTTCAAGCACCTCCTTTTCTGTCCAAATCTAGTCTAAAGGAGGCACTGCAATTATTTCTACCAGTTTCTGGAAGAAAAAGGTGTCCAAAACATCCTTAGATCTTCAAGAACTACAAAACTTATCTTTTTGTCTTTCCAGAAAGCAGTTTTGCCATCAATCTATTTCTGTCAAGCTGTATTCTCTAGCAGTTCTGTCACCTGATTAAAGGGGGGGCGGGGAGGAATAAAAAAAAAAATACCATTGTTTACTGCCTCATGCAGACTTGGTGTTCTTGTCCTCTTTCACCAACAGACATTCAACTGTCTGCTTCAACACCATATACAGCTTCAGGAAAATATGCACTCCTGTACGTATGCAGCGTAACATCATCTCCCCTTCTGAGCACCTGAAGGCAGAGGGCTGCAGCAGCACCTTTGGTCAGTCCAAAGATAAACAAAACACAGACTACAGAATTTTCTGCTGTTCAGGGAAACAAAACACAACCATCAGTCAGAAGATGCTCCCTTGCAGGCTACCAGCCTACTCTTACAGGCAAGAAATGGCCAGCCAAATCACCTACTGAAGGCAGAATTTCCAATGCTTAGGACTGATCCTGTTCAACATCTTTGTCAGCAACATGGACAGTGGGATTGAGTGCACCCTCAGCAAGTTTGCCGACGACACCAAGCTGTGTGGTTCGGTTGATACGCTGGAGGGAAGGGATGCCATCCAGAGGGACCTTGACACGCTTGTGAGGTGGGCCAATGCCAACCTTATGAAGTTTAACCAAGCCAAGTGTAAGGTCCTACACCTGGGTCTGGGCAATCCCAGGCACTGCTACAGGTTGGGCGGAGAAGAGATTCAGAGCAGCCCTGCAGAGAAGGACTTGGGGGTGTTGGTCAACAAGAAGCTTAACATGAGCCGGCTTCAGTGTGCACTTGCAGCCCAGAAAGCCAACCGTATCCTGGGCTGCACCAAAAGAAGCGTGACCAGCAGGTTGAAGAAGGTGATCCTGCCCTTCCACTCTGCTCTCGTGAGACCCCACTTGGAGTACTGTGTGATACTCACTGATACAGATAATTCTGTACATGAAATACACCATCATCTAATATTACACAGTATTAAACACACACAAATATCTACCTTATCATAGTTCAATAGTGAGTTATGAAGAAAGTCATTTAAACTTTATGACCCTTCCAGACATCCACAATAATCAATATTAGGCTTTATAAAAATATTCAATATTACATACAGTATTGGAATACCACTGCCTGCCAAACTGGCAGAGTTGTCACTCTTGTTATTTATAACCTGTTAAAATGCACATCAAACAGAGGCTTCCACCTACTTGCTGTGCTACAGCCCATTCAAAGAAACCCCTTTTTTATATTATGAAATGCAAACTTTATCCATGCTCAGATCTAGAGAATGAAGGGCTGAATACAGAAAAGCAATAACCCCAAAATAATTCAAGAACACAACGAGGCAGACAACCCTGCTTGCACATCTAGCCTTCACTGTGGCAAAAGGCTAGCCTTTCAAGGTAAAAACTGAGTAGTAAAATGCTTCTATTCCAATGTTAGGCAAAACTCTATTGGGATTCTATTTAAAGCTCTAACAGACATTTTTTAAGAATAATATTGAGAATCCTGGAAAAGCCAAAAAAGATAATTCCATGGTATTTTCATAAGGCTTAAAATAACTCATGTAAGGAATGTATTTAGCCTTACAAAATCAAAACAAAATACTCCATCACAATGTACAAATACCCCACAGTGAAAAAAATTCCAGGCATTAAAGGATCCCAACCTACCAATGAAAACTTTAACAAAATTGCTGGTTAGAAGCTGAAGCCAGTCAGATGAAAATAAAAGACAGTAAAATCTGACCAGCATCCATCTTTCTGATCTGATTCAGTGCTCAGCACACTATTGGTTAACATTCATGTTAAGAGGACACTTATTTTGAAGGTGCATTGAAATCAAGCATAACATTTAAGGTCAATGCACAGATAGCAGTACAAAAAAAACCCAACACAACTGCAGGGAATAAATGGCAGGTAATTATTTAATAGTATCTTTTAGCCCTAAACTGTGCAAGTGCCTTAGATGCACATTCTGTTTAAAAAATAAAATTAAAAAAAAAAGGGGGGGGGGGGGGGAGCAAACCCCACACATAACTGTCAATATCTTTTTGAGTAAAAAAAAAAGTCTTATAATAGTAATCTTCCATCAGAAAAATAATAATTATGCCAGAAAAATAATAATAAAACTGCCTTCAATCTCTACTTTCCTACCCCCACATCTTGCTGTTCATATTGTACCTGCTACCTTTTCAATGGCACGTCTTCAGTTCCAGTGCTGACATGTGCCTGCTGCCAACAAGACAACACTAAGCGCAAACACTCCTGCAGAAACCTGATCTAATACTGCACATACAACTGGCAGCAGTCAACAGCAATGTCAGCACTTGGTTTATTCTTTGAATTGGTTTTGGAAGAGGCCTACAAGTCCTCAAGACAGGTACCACAAACTAAACCATTTAATAACGGAACTCTTAAATATACGTGGGGTGGATCCATTGCTCATCTTTTCCTCCAGCTATGCCTCAGGACACAAGAGCTCCCAAACTGCATGCACTCACTGTGATTATCTGCTGCATGCTCAGCTGTTCACAGTACAGTAAAATTACTAAATTACAACCTTTGTGATATTTTTCAATGCCAGTTGCTGTAGCAGTTACCACAGATATTTTGATTATAACCTATGAAATCAGGATCTCCTAAGCCACATTTCACAACAAAAATTCACTATGATTCACCATTTTCTATCTTAAGTATATACAAGTCTTTTTTGTCCAAACTCATACTATGTGGCACACGAACACTAACATATGACAAATAAGGAAAGGTAAGTGCCATTTTGTTAAGTTTTATCTATATGTGCAAAGAGCAAAGAAAAGCAAAGTTTAACCCCACAGGCACAAAATTCACCCAAAACATTTAGTTTGAGACTTAAAACAGAAAAGGCTAGAATATGGTTAAGTACAACTGGCCAAGATAGCTTCAGTACTAACCAAGCTCCAAAAGCACATGGTACATGTTTTTCACATAACAAACCTCAGACTCGAAGTCTCAGGTACTTCATCAGCTAAGTAGCAGCAATGAGGGTAATACATGAGAATAGTATACTGGCAAAAATTCACAATACAGCACTAGTGCAACTTCAAATGACTCTTGCATGCATGATCAAACGATTACACAACTTATATTTCACCTGCATCTTTATTTGTACTTAGTTATATGTAACCTTTTCGGTATAGCCATTTGTTTCATGAAACATTCATTAATACCTTCACTGTCATTTGAGGTACCCCAACAGGATCCAAACTGAGCAGTTGCATGGAGTTTGCCGACTCGGGCAGGGTTCAGCATTAGCATCACTGTAAGGGTTTTGGCTCACACCTAGCCCTTATCAAGCCAGGCTGCACTGTGGGCAGAATGAGCTTATGTCTCCTTTTTTTTTTCTAAATGCTAGGACACTCCTAGACATAGAAACTCCACTCTCCTCAAATAGACCTGTCTGATGGGTTATTTACTTTCCCCACGCATACAAGACCAACTGGTTACCCATGTATGTAGTTGCTGTTAGCGACTATTGGGTACTTTGCATTTTCCTGTGACCCGTGAAACAAAATCTAAACTGAGATGCCGTACCAATACATATCCCCAGCATAGGCATTTTTTTTTCCTCAAACAGCCTGGTCCCCAAAGCATACAAAGATTTATGTACCTGAATGTTAAACTACACCTCTACTTACAAGTGCCTTTCAGAAAAGATATTTCAGTAATTATATCAGATTGGGTCACTTAGGAATGCCTGCACTTGGAAATCTACCAAAATAACTTCCAGAGTGACTAGTCTGGACATACACAGCTGAATCCAGTTGGTTGGTTTTGGTTTTTTCCACACTAGAATAACTATGGAGGCCTGGAAAAACATGGAGCGAACACGCTAGCATTAAACAAGGTCAAAACTTGCTTATATTAAAACAGACTTACATAAGAAGGTCATTTTTTTGCAAAGGAATGAGACTGCACAAGAATCTTGGGAAATGCACTTTGTAAGAAAGAAACTAGACAAACAGTATTCAAGAGGAGTGTGCAAAGAGAAAATGAACACATGGAAAAAAGTAGCACATAATCCGAGCACTCATACTTTGTGACAGACATCATAAACGCATGACAGTGTAACCTCTTTCATAGTTATGGCAGCTACAAAGATAGCTGCAAGCTCAACAAAGTAAATCGCATATGGCAGAACATGATATGTAGACACAAATAGGTCTGAGCTATAAAAACCAACTAAGAATCACTCCTTTAGGCATTACTTTCTAGTTTGTTTCACAGGTTTTCAGTACTAGGGAGTTAGCTTAGACAGTCAAACTGTCTTTTACAGTGGTTTAATTAATTGAATTAAGGTACCTGAGAAAGTTTTAAAACAAACATCATTAATTTCTCACTAAAAAGGAATAGAGACTCTACAGCCACACTATGCACAAAACTGTATTCCATACAACCTTATTTAGTGATTAAAAAAAAGTTTAAGCTGTATGTCAATACACACTGCCACCATCTTTGAAAAAACTCTTCAGCCCACAAGAAACAAAGTTTTTCTCCCATTGCTCACCAGGATTTTGCAAAGGGACAAATTTAGAAGCCAGCTTTGTCTACAATATAATAAATACAAAAAGGACATAAAGACCATATTATAGTTACATTATGGTCAGAAATGAAGTAAAAAAATCTCTCTCCAAATAAATTTTGAATTAGAATAAGTGCAAATTCCTCTTTACTTTGACTTTTTTTTTTTTAATACAAGAAACATACATCAGACAAAATCAGACTTCTATGAGACAGTTATTCACGTATTTCCTTTGGGCTTATACTTCTTTTACATTTGTTGAAAATTTAGTTGTTTTTGTAACACAAGCAGTACATTTAGGTAGCTCTTTCTAAGTGAGGTATTAGGTAGCCTGTATAAGCTGACTACAGAGTCTTCCTCCCATCAAGCATTCAGGCTAGGTAAACACAACTGAACTGCACCCTGAGTATCATGCTCCTTATGCTTGGTGCATTTGCTCTCTTGAATACACAGGTCCTGTGCCACTAGCGAATTGTTTTTTGGGTAATTCAGGTAAAAGTAATGTAGCTCCCTGATACTGTGCAGATAGTCCAGGCTTTCTAAGCCTCAACTGGTAAAACTCTTGCACCAACATCTTACGTTTTATTGCCAATCTCTCCTCTAGGCCTCTGAAGCCTCCAGCAGAACCTGAAACTACCCAAAGCTGTCAATGCCCAGGATCACACAAGTTAAGTTAACTGCATTGGTTTTAATCTATTTGATTAAACTGCTGTAATCTCCCTACTTGAGTTTTCCAAAGGAGATGCTAAGAGGCCCATAAGGCTCATTAAGATCAAGCTGATAGTTTTAGCAAGGCTGATACAGCATAAAGCTACTAATCTTAGAAACTCCTGGTGATCTTAGATGCCTAGATCATAGGCATTTTCTTCTTCAGAAGTTTTAAATGTCAACAACTATATAGTTTTCTAGCAGTCTTAAGACATGACTACACTTAAAAACATAGCCTTCGCATGCAGGGTATGTAAGAATATGTAAGATTCCATAGCACATCCAGTGACAACAGACTGGAGCACATCCAAAGAACAGGGCTGCCAGCGTGTAACGTACCATTCTTACAATGTTCGTTCCCACTAACATAAACCAGGCTTAAAACCATAAAATAAGACTACTTTTTGCTGGAGAATCACGAGACATGTTCCAAACCACAAAACAAAACAGATACTACAATGTTTAAACAAACAGCGTTATTAAAAGGCTGCCACACAAGAGATGTCCACAAGCAAGTAGTAATGCAGAGGCAACTTGGAATGGTAGAAATCCTTACCAAAAAGCAGAGTTTTGCCAGAACCCCCAAGTCATTAAAGCAAAGACTGAAATCTTTACACCCTTCACGTCACAACCAAAAAGCTACACACACATCTACTACTTCCCAGCAAAAATTTACAAACCCAACTTTCAAATAGAAAATGGTGACATTATTTGTTTACTGCCAGGACTAAAATATAGATTAGGCCATTGCTCTTGCCAGTACAGACAGACATGGTGTAAGGAGTACAAATGCTAGAGTAGGGGAAGCACAGCAGCAAATGGGGGGGTGATGAAGAGAGAACAAACTCACTCATGTGAGCGGAGATGAGAGAAGGAAAACGTGGGTTCTCGTCGGGTTCTCCTTTTAATGTAACACAGGACAAGGTATGACATGTTTTTAAAATGGTAGAAAACCCTGTCTCACTGAGACATGGTAGCAAGCCCAGCGCTGGCTCTCTACACTTACAGCATTCTTTAACTAATACCATTGCCATAAATGTGCAATTGCTCCCACTTTTAACAACTTTCTGGCTTAACACCACTGGCTCATTTTTGTCTTCCTGTACCTTTAGTGTAATAGCGGAAGGAACACTGTTCAGCTTCATGGTGTACACACAGCCTTTATATTTACCCTATAAGCAACACTCACAGGCTACTAAAATCTAAACGACTCGTGTGTCACAGGGCAGGAGCCAAATAACCTCTGACACAGATATGGGTCTACTGTTATTTAGATCAAGATGTCAGTTTTCTAAGAGCAACACAAGCCATTCCTGGTTTCACTCCAGTGTTTCTGACATGAAAAATGCTATTTATTCATCAGCAAGGCTTCCTAAGACACATGAATCTTCCTTGAACGGGTCTCCCACACAAGTACTATTAGAGTTCACTCCCGAGGTTTAAGTAAAAACCTGCATGGTGGATTAAAATTTTCACATTCAGGATCTGCAGCTTACTCTCTCCTTCAGCCGCTAAGCTCCACAGAACTTCAGGTCAGAAGCCTTTATCGCGACCCTCTTGCCCACGATACCCCCCGTCCGGGAATAACGCAAGGAAGGAGAGGCAAGCCTCCGGCGCCTCACCTCAGGACGCCGAGGCAGCGCAGCGGCGGTGTTTACCAGGAGGTGCCGAGGACGAGGCACAGCTGGCTGCCACCGCAGCCCCGCACACCACGGCCCCACCGGCCGCCGGGGCCTCTCGGGCGGGGGACACGCGGCAAGGCCGCCCCCCGCCGTGACTGCGCACCCAGCGGCCGCCGCAGGAGCGGGCCCCGCCGCCCAGGTGCGGGGCGAGGAGACGAGGCCTACCCGCCGGCCTCCACCACCGCCCGGACGGGCCCTCGCCACCCCTGCGCGGCGGGAGGGAGTGAGGGAGGCAGGCCCGGACGACCCCCATCTCCCTCGCCCCGCTCCCGCCGCGGCTGCCGGCCCCACCACTCACCGAAGTCGAGGAACTGCTTGATGGAGAGAGGCGAGGGGGAGAAGCGGGAGTAGTACTCGATCTGCTTGGGGATGGGGCTCTTCAGCAGCGCCCCGCACAGCCGCATGGCGCGGCGCTGCCCGCCCGGCTCCTCTGCTCCGCCGCCGCTCCTCGCCTGCCCTCTCCCTGCCCGGCAGCGGCACCAGGGCGCTGAGGCGGCGGCGCAGCCACCCCCGCTCCAGCCAGGGAAGCGGCCACCCCGGCGGCGCACGTCGCGCTCTGCGGCCCGGCCCGGTGGGAGGGGCGAGCGGAGGAGGACGCCCCGCCCGCCACCGCCTGCGCGCGCTCCCGCACGCACGCAGTCCCCGGCGCACGCGCACGCCCGCGGAGGAGCTGAGCCGGAGGGGGGCGAGGGTAGGCAGCTGCCGCGTGCCGCCCCGTCCCAACGGCCGCGGCGCCTCCAGCGCGCAGGCGCACCGCCCCGGGGGGTGGGGGGCTGGGGGGGGTGGGGAGCAGGGGTGCGCTTGGGCGGGGCGAGAGGGAGCGGGCGGGCGCCGGGTTGTGCAGAAGGGGCGGGAGCTGTGCCCCGCGTGGAGCCAAACAGGTCGGAAAAGAGCTTTGAGGTCATCAAGTCCAACCATTACCCCAGGACTGCCAAGACCACCACTAAACCATGTCACTGAGGGTTTTGGGTTTTGAACTTTTGAAAGTGATTCCAGCACTGCCCTGGGCAGCCGGTTCCAATACCTGACCAGAGCACGGCAGGGTGCCGTCAGCATCTTCTCAGTACAGCCCATGTCCACCCTGTGACATTCGTCCAGTTGCGGGCACTGGGCTCGCGCTTGGAATTGATCAGTTAATATATATTGTATCAGCCGGCCCATGAAATGTGTGCACGATTGGCTTCGACCTGAAATTCAGCCTTAATGGCATCAGTATCAGTACTCAAAGGGATTCACATTTTATGTGAGACTGGCAGAAGAAAGGCCGCCCTGATTTTATGTTACAAAGCAAGTTTTCAGCAGTGGAGAAACCAAGGTTTAAAAGTGGAAGGCTCCACCACACCATAACGTGAGGCCTACCAATGCCCAGCTCCATCTCATCCAATGCTGTACTCCCTATGAAGACAGTCCATCAGTCCATGTCCAGTGTCTGTCAATACTTAGGTCCTGATATTACTTAAAATTTCCTGAAAAGTCCGTTTTTATCTGAGAAAGTGCCTGAATACAGTAAAAATTAATTTTCATTGCTAAAATCAAAAGTGAAGCTGGGTATTTGAGAGCTAAAATATACCACTGAATGAAATCATCATCTATTTTTTCCTGTTTTGCTATGATGTGGTTTAGGTACATTTATGACAAACGCACCTGATGACAACTGATCACAAATTCCTTTATTTATTCTGTGATGAATTCCATGTAAACTTCAGCATATACAAGATAGTATTCTTCTAATTTTATAACTGGCTCACAGAAGAAGCAGATGCTCTTCAGTTACTGGAAGCCTTTCTCCATCCTTCCTATCGTGATTGTCCTTACAGAATTTGAGATTGTGAAATCCTGACCTAGTGTACAGAATAACTTCTAATAGCTGGAAAACGTTTTAAAATCACTTCAATTGCAGGTTATAGAAATGACCACCTTGAAGAGGCATGTCATGTAATCAAGGCTGACAAAATGAAACATCTCCTGTAATTCTGAAGCTTTTTTGGCAGATGAGGAGAAGTGTTCTAAAACTTCTGTTATATACTCTTACGGGTTTTATTTTGATTTCTCTATAGCATAACTCTGAACTGAGTTGCAGAGTTTTCTGGCAGGAAATAATATTGGTTTGTGTTGCAGACAGAACAGTGTTTCCCCAAACTAAGATGAAATTAGCAACTTCAAAGGATGATACATTGTCGTAATTTAAGCCACTTGATTTTATATATCTTTCCTATTTTTAAGTAATCCAAATGTGATTTCACTTCGGCCTCAAAAAACAGCAGGACAACAGTTAACTACCGAGTTGACTTTCTAAACACAGAATATTTTTGCAATATAAACAGGGTCACAACATCGCTTTGTTGGGAATTTTTTAAACCTGTATTATTAGCCCAGGTGGAAATTGGAGTTGGTTTTTTCTGTGCTGGACTAAAACCATAATGAAGAGATGGGCAAAGTCACTGGAAAAGAGAGGTGTGCTCTTCCCATCAAATGGGCTCTCGCTAGCTTCTCTTGACACTATAGGAATTGGTGAAGTAACCAATAGATCGAATTATCTGACCACTGTTCATACACACACTTAAGAAAAATTCAAATCCCAGACTCACCCAACTACTCTACCTAACCTTGTGTGTAAGAAGACTGCAAGACTTGCTTGAGAGAGCATAAAATGCACATAGGTAGTTCCATGGTTATTTTACCAATGCAAGACAGCAACAAACATACACGTAAACCTAGTTCTTAATCAATCTGTCTAAATAAAAAGAAGTTAGTGGCACAACCCGTGCTAAATAGAAAATGTCACTGGGGTCAGTAGACTTAAAATATAAGCTGAGTTTTGCTAAAAGCAGGATTTTTTGACCATTTGGATTTCTCATACCTAGCTCCTTTCTGCATTTCAGCACACATCTGGTGTAGAAACTCTTCCTGCAGCTCATTCAGTGAGTGCCTCCCTGAATTTTTGTTTGGATGATAAAGAGCCTTTAGAGATGTGCAGGGAAGGAAGGATTTCCCACTCTGGAAGGATGCCCCATCCCTGGCAGTGTTCAAGGCTAGGCTGGGTAGGGCTTTGAGCAGCCTCGTCCAGTGGAAGGTGTCCCTGCCCGTGGCAGGGAGGTTGGAACCAGATGAGCTTTAATGTCCCTTCTAACCCAAACCATTCTATGATTCTGTCATCCTGTGATTTGCCTCTTAGGAAAAGTTAATTTTAACATTGATAACACAGCTAACACTGCTGAATTTCTTGGGTGCTTAGCATGTCCCTTTTATCAAGGGTATTATTTTCATATTTTCTGCTTAAATTCAAAGCTGGAATAACTAGAAGTAGGGTAGGGGTCAAAGATGCCCCAGTTTTACATGTCCCTTTAGTAGCCAGAACATCTTAGTCCACATTCAGGTAAAAAAATGTTGGGCATGCAGGCAGTCGGAAACCTCAGCCCTTGGAGGTGAATTAGGATTTTGCTATGGACACTGGCTAGAACCCTGAGCTGAGAACGAGCACCACAAGGGAGCCCCCAGGGAGCCTCAGCCTTCACAGCACACCTGCTCATCACATCAGTTTTTGTTGGGTCATTGCTGTGACAAAGGAGATGGATTTTTTATTATGACTAGCTAACCTTGCCCTAATGATTGCTCTTGGGTTTCTGTATTGGAGTTGATGTAAAATCAATGCTTCTGACTCACAAACCACAGAAACTCGGAAAGGGAAAAGTAGCAATACTAGGTTTCACTGCAGAGTGATTCCCTAAAACGGGGGATCTGATGTAGAGCATATTTATGTAACCAAAAGCTTTTTGGTGTTTCCTACCCTCAGAAATTTTAAGCACTGACTGCTTCCCACTGAATTCAATGTTGATACTTAAAAACTGGCTTCCCCTAGTTTTGTGCTTTGGCTGTGATGGGGAGTGTACCCTAGTGACAGAGTATATGTGGAAGGGCTTTTGCTGCTGTAAGTACGGGGTTAGTCTTTACACATTAATTCAGTGGAGCCACAGGGATAAATGGGGAACGCTTGTATGACTAGTAGTCAGAAAATTAAGATACTGGAAAAGAAAGGTCTTGCTAAATTTGAGTTTTCTTAGCACTTACTTATGGTTAGAGATTCACTCCTGTAGAAATTTGTAGCGAAACTTTGTCTAGACAATTTAGAAGACACATTTTTGTTCCATCTTCAGATCTTGTTCTTTCTTGACATTTATGTTACATGCACTTCTATTTTCAGGGATCAAAGCTTTTGCGTGTAATGTTTCATCCAATTAAGATTTATTTGCAGCAAAAATTTCAGATTGTTAAAACACCAGAGCCATAATCTCCTTAACAAAGCTTGTTTTTCTTCACTGCAGAATATTCAGTAGGTCTATAAACTAGCTTCAGGGAATTCAGCATAATGAACTTCTTTGTATGGATGTCAGAGGAGGGGAAAAGGAATGTTAAACTGTAAACCAACAAAACATGGTTGTTAGTGTTTTCCAGACACACTGACTTCATGGAATTCATAGTATATTTTTTTTTTCTTTTTTTTTACCAAGAAACCTCTACGTTGAAGTTATTGTAACCCCTCTATCTTAAAGTTCCAAAGCACTCATTGAGAATGGGTGTAATACAATTGAAACGCTAACAATGATAGGAACCAAATAACAGTTATTTGGAGGGAATTCACACAGAGAATTATAGTCCTGAAGTACCTTTTACAAGATGAAGAAAAAAAACTGCATAGAACAGGAAAAACTATTATAGGGTATTGTGATGCTTCATACAAATTCCTTCTGTTCATAGCACTAATTTTTCTCAATAACACCATTGTATTTTCCCACCTGCCATTATATGCTTTCAAGGGTAGATTCAAGTAGTGGATCATGTAAAGCCACGTTGAGAACACATGGAGTTAGAAAGGGATGAAGTTTCTTAATGAGGCTTTCTTAAACTTAAAAAAAGATCTGGTTTTATTTTTAATAATTTATCTTTTCCTAGTATTTATGAACTCGGGTACGTTTGGATGGACTGTTACTCATAATGATCAGAAGACTGATAGTGCTCAAAGGCATAAGTTTAAAGTAAATATGGTCATTACTTTCAGGAATGCACATATTGTATTAGATTCTGTTACTATCACAGTCTACATTTTCAGCCGTTCTTGTCTATTACCCGAGAAAATAAAGTTTCTTTACCAAGTTTTTTTTTGCCAGCGAAAGCTGGTAGTCATTGCATTTAGTGTTCCTCAGCCTAGTGAGGTGACCAGTAACCTTCATCAGTCTTTCTACAGGATCCAACAGGGATTTTCAGAAAATATGTTCAGCAAATCTTAAAGTTAGGAAGTTAAAGGAATTCTTGACTCTCTTTATAAATTAAAATACCATGGTTTGTCAGTGCTTCTGATTAGCTGGCTCAGGTGTGACAGGGTTTTTCAGAGTATGCCTTCTACAGCTCCTTCAATTAAAAAACTATCCTCAAGGATTTGCTTTAGAGTAAATAGAACTCTTACTCTACTTGGTGGTGATGTTGCTTTCTATCTGATGACACCATCTGTGTGTCCAATATTGGTGGCCAGAGCTACAAGATTCTTTAATAGCCCGTAAAAATTTCTTCTCTAAGGGAAAAGAAATAGGTGTTTTTCTTCTGAAATTGTTAAGGCACACAGGAGAGAAAACCCTTGCTGTTGAGATAACTGAGAGTGAATGCAGAGAAGAAGAGTTTACCCACTTCTCTTGGCAGTGAGGAAAGCTCACTGTATGAATTCACGGACTTATTTAACACTACACCACACTTTTTCCTTTTGTTTCATATGTGTTCCTCTCTCTTTCCCCAACAAAGTTTCACACATGCCCCTTTCTCAAATGCGTTTGAGGGGAAGGAGGGCAAGTCTTTGTGGGCTCTGGACGGGAGCCAGTCTTTGTGGTTGTCCAAGTGCCCCGCCAGCATCCTAAAGGCATGAGCAGAATTCTCAACCCAATGCTCCTGAGGCAGGAGGTATTCTCCCAGCAGGCAGGTAAAAATGTTAGTGAGTTGGAAAGTCTCATTTTAACCTAACAAACAGGGTAAAGCAAAGTAATGGTAATCAGAAAGGAACAGGGAAACGGTCTAAGAGGAGTATCCTTAGTGCCATGATATTTTGTTCTTCCTGTGCCATAAGAGTGACCATTGAAACAAGTCATGTAGAGCTACGATTGGGAGGCACAGAACCATACCTGAACCATGCCTTCCACACAGCACTATGTCTTGGTGCTCACTTTGCCATTCAAATGTACACAAAACCCACAGCCAGGTCCTAACTCGCATCTAAAATGTGCACAACTGAATCTAACCAGCAGTAAGTACATGTCTGCCAAGAATTTACACTCAATCTTCTCTTCCAGAAACAGCTTGCAAGAACACTAGCTGAGGAAGAGTCACTAGATATACGCAAGAAATACATCTCTGGGTTTTGTACCAGATCCTTTAAAATGGGATTGATGATCTGCTTGGAGGAGGAGGACGACAGCACTAAATTTGCATTAGTAGGAGGGAAGTGCCCCTGACAGAAGTTCCATCTCTTGATTATGTTTTAATTCCCTTGCTAGGGAGTCTCCTAAGGGAAAGTCCAAAGCTTTCTTTCAGTTTGAGTTGCTGTAACCACACCCTGGCATACCTTTATCTTTGGGGAAAATCATCTTAGCACCTTTTTGTTTGCAGAAATTGAAGCCTGCAGGGGCCTTGCAAGGAAGAAGCTGAAAAGGGGTTAGACCTTGCTACGTGGAATTCACCATGCAGCAGAAGTGCTTGTATACTTAGATAAATAGAAAAACCTCTGCCATTTAGGGGAATAGATTTGAGTCATCTTGGGTCTGAAAATCCTCAGCTGGAGCAAAATGGACTTTTTGTTCAGTTTACATAGAACATTTGTTTTCCGTGCACTCAAACCTTCAAGAAGAAGCTGCCGGTCTTGTCTGAAAATCACCATAATGTCACAGGAAGTTGTTCCCATTTATGCTGGTATTTGATGTCCTATTGAGCAGGCTGGAGGACTGGAGAAAGATGTTTCCCAAGGCTTTCATGCCCCACAGCTCTGCCCTATTGGCTGTCCTGAAACTGGGGCTTTCTGGTTTCACTGCAACCCATGAGGTGAGAACAGGAAGCGTCATAGTTTTTTATAGAAACAATAAAATATTCTTCTTTGAAAATCATGGGATTCTTTAAGAAAAAAAAAATGTGTATATATATATATAAGTTCAGCTCCAGAGACAACTGGGAAGAACAGTCATGCTTGTCATTGTGGAACTTTCTGGATGTGAAAAATATTTCAGAGTATAATTCCTGCTCCTAGGCTGCACTTTCCAGAAGTATCTGTGTGCCAAGAGGCAAACAAAGTAAGAAAAAATTCTGATTCCAAATACACTCTTTGTAATTAATTATCAGCCATTTTCCTGTCAAACAAAAAGGAGACATTTTTGAGGAAGCACAAGTGCATTTTCTGATTGCCTCCTCTCCCAGATCTTGGGAGTAGAAAATGGGTTGAGAGAAGTGCCTCTGTTCCAATAGCAGCTCTGCCCTCTGGGGATGCAGTGGTACATTACTTTGTTCCTCCTCATCGATCAGTCTCCTTTTCACCCCGTTATGGTATTTCCTTGTATCTCATGCACCAAATGCCAGAAATTTTTTAATTCAGTGTCATGTCAAATGCTTTTCTAAAATCAATAAGCATTACATGCACTAGAATGCCTTTATATAACACACATGCAATTACAGTGGGTTTGGGTATCAGGTTTGTCTGACCTGGTAGGTTTTATTAGCCCATGGTTCTTACTGATCATTGGGCTTTTTCACTCTATAGATTTACACATGAGTTGGTGGGGCTTTTAGGCTTAACTTGAGCCCATGGGAAGTTTAAATTAATGACCGTAGTTTCTCCAATTTCTTTGTTAAAACTACTTTTCTGCATTTATTCAACCAGTAAGCTTTTATTATTCCCATTGTCATATATTTATTCAGTTTATTTATGACTGATTTGGAAGTGCACAGTAAAGAAATTGAACTGTTTTACATAGCACAGGTTAAACATCATCTTTGTCCTTTTTCTGACGTCTTGGACTTCAAATACACTTTTGCACCTTCTGCTGATGCTGCTTTTTGCCAGATTCAGGAGTTCCTCTTCACTGTAAACAGCAAGATATATTTTACTTGATTTTCTGCAGTAGTTTGCCAACTGTAGCTTATAGAATGGTCTAGGTGAGAAAATTGGTTTTAGAGGAGAAAACAGGCAAACATAGTGGTTATATCTGTGTACAGTGACCTAACAAAGTAGCCCTAAGTATAACTTCCAGCAGGTGAAGTTCTGCAAGGAGAAAGAAAAAACCATTAAAGGAAGTTTGTATCTCCTCACTAGTACAGGAAACCTTTGTCATGGTTATAGTAGCGCTAGGTTTTGGTTAGAGATAAGCTTTTCTGGTAGGTATTGTACGGCCATTCTTTCATCATGGTGGTAGTTTCCTGTTCTTCTTAACAGTGGGAAGTCACATCAGGATGCAAGTGTGGTTGCTCAGATCCATGCCTACAGTGGGGCTCGAGACCAATGCCAAATAAGAATCCCATGACATTTTAATTTGTTTTTATATACATAGTCCAAGGGAGAAGTAAATGCATCGTGTTCATTTGGCATATGCATGCACCTGATCCTGGTAAATTTATTAGGCCTCAATTCAGACTTGAAGGCCGGCTGCCAACAGCTGGTGGCTTTTCTAGGAGTACCATATCCTGGACCTCTATACAGGGCCTGCTTGAAGAATGTGACTGGAAAATACTGTAATTTAGCAAGAGAAATAAACAAATGTTCTACCTACTAAACATAATATGCAGCTTGCTTTGCAGATTATTCTGATAAGCAGTGGGAAAGCATAGCCGGAGAGCTTCATGGGTGGGGAGAAAACTTTTGCTTCAGCGTTTGCTTGTGGATGTGTGCTTTGGGATAACAGGAGTCATAAAATGCCATTCTTCAGGTGAGAAATGGATTCTCTACAGAGATCTGACTACCTGGAAGTGTTACTTTCTCCAAGTTGCATCATCACTCAGGTCTGCGCATTTGTTGTAGGTGGATTAGCTTTGAGAGATTAGATAAATATATGAATGTGGACATAGCTAAGAATGGAATTACAGATGGTCCAAAGTCATCTTTACACTTCATTAAGCAATTGAATAATAAATATGAGGGTGTCAGACTGAAATGATTAACAACATTTCCACATCTGTGTAGTTTTAATGCTTTTCTTCTCAGCTGAAGCTGGGAGTGGTGTGGGATGGGCACACTGAAAAGCAGAATGAAGAGCACAGACCGTCTTTATTGTTACGGTTGCTACATGCTTGCCTTTAGAGGCCATTTTCAGTTGTGTTCAGCAGACATTCACCAGCCCTTAATCACTTGACCAGTATTGACTTCTGCTATTTTGATATTACACATGCATAATGAATAAGATAAGATTACAAGATGACTTTTTCTAAGTGGGGGGAAAGGAAAAAAAAGGTTCATCAGGTGCACCCATGACTGAAGCTAGCATAAGCAGGCCTAGGTATCTATACCCTATAGCTCAGAGGGACTGTGTCTTGTTTGTGCTACAGCTGTTACCCTCAGGGGAGCAAAACTCGCATTTCCAGATAAAATTCAGTGTAAAATATAAGCTGGACCTCTCTACAGAAAGCATCCAGGCAGCCATGGGATCAGCAATCAACTGAGATAAAGCAGCACTGGAGGGAGTTGCTCTCAGAAATTGTCCTTTTCTTGATACTTTCACATCACTCTGAGGGAGACATAAGGGGACTAGTGTCACCCCTCACTGTCTTTCTTAATGTACATAATTGAAAGCTAGAGTCCAGTTCTGTTGACACAAAAAGTAATCTTTCTGAGCCAGGCACAGTGAGGGGAAGGATAACTACACTTAGGTGTAAGGCTGCATTTTTCAGGTGGTTTATTTGTCTCCTAGCTCACTGGTTATAATGGTATGGTATTCACCAGCTTGCTAGGACTATTGTTTAATTTTTCACCGGTTGAGATCAGATTTTGATTAATTTATTGTAGTTTGTATTTTTGCATGAATAGTGCTTTCATTGCTCTTCAGTATTGGCTGAAAATTTAATGCCATAAGAATATTAAATATTGTTCCTCCCCCAAAAATGCCTCGCTATAGAAGTGAAACTGAGCCCCTTTCCCTCTCACAGATATGTTGTAAGTCACATAAATTGATTAAGTGACTATTGTGTGTGTGAAATGGTTTAGATGTGCTGCAGTGATGGTCAGCAGGGTATTAGATTCTGACTGCCAAAACATTAGGAAATGCACACCATTTCTGTCCGTTTCATTCAAACTACATCTCCCTTCCAAATCACATCTCATGTATTCATGAGTATCATAGTTGCAATTCTGATTTTACAGGTTTGAGTTTACTAAGTTATCAGAAAACCTAAATGCAAAATGTTTTTCTTCTACAAAATCATTTTGTATCGTCCTTCAAAATAATTTTAGTTGTGAAAACAAGTGAAATATTTCAGTTGTTATGATTATTGCCAGCACTGTCAGCAAGTGAAAGGAAATGATCCTTCCCCTCTACTCAGCACTGGTGAGGCCACACCTGAAGTGCTGAGTCTATCTCTGGGCTCCACAGTATGAGAGACATGGTCATACTGGAGAGAGTCCAATGAAGGGCCACAAATGTGATGGAGGGACTTCAGCACCTCTCCTGTGAGAAAAGGCTGAGAGAGCTTGGACTGTGTCCTGGCACAGATTGACCAGGGAGGCTGTGGAGTCTCCACCCTTGGAAATATCCAAAGATGTCTGAGCAGAGACGTGGGCAGTCAGCTCTCAGTGGCCCGCGTGAGCAGGGAAATTGTACCAGGGAGGTTCTCCTCTTCTTAGAGGTGCCTTGCAACCTCAACCAGTCTGTAATCCTGTGATTATAGGATAGGAATTATAAAGATGATTTTCATATTTATTGTTACTCAACATTAACATTTAGAATTGCTTTGTAAATACTTCCGTATTTGTTTATTGTCTCAGCCCATTCTTGCCACCAAGGAATTTGTTTAAAATGAGTATATTTATCATAGAATCATAGAATAGTTAGGGTTGGAAAGGACCTTAAGATCGTCTAGTTCCAACCCCCCTGCCGTGGGCAGGGGCACCACATGCTAAACCATGTTGCCCAAGGCTCTGTCCAGCCTGGCCTTGAACACCGCCAGGGATGGAGCATTCACAACATCCTTGGGTAACCCATTCCAGTGCCTCACCAACCTCATGGTAAAGAACTTCTTCCTTATACCTAACCTGAACTTCCCTTGTTTAAGTTTAAACCCATTCCCCCTTGTCCTGTCACTACAGTCCCTAATGAAGAGTCCAACATCTCAATTTTTTACAATACTTTTTAATAAAATGCTTTGCCAAAAAGTCTCCTGACCACATATACTGATACCACGGAGGTTTCTTTTTCTTTTCAGTAAAATATAGACATACCACTCAATCTTTATGATTTGTTGTAGGTTCACATAGAGACAAAGACAAATGTGAGGCACATCTGTATAAGCATGTACATTTGCAGGATGTGGGAGAAAAGTCGACTTAAAACACTCAGCTCAATACAGCACAGTATTCTGTCTTGAATAAACCAAAAGGGGCTCCTATGAATAATATTAATGGTACAGAAAAATAGCTTACTACATCTCTTGGTAAATAGTTTGAAGGAAGGTAGGAAGCTGAGGCAGGTCAGGGGAAGAATCTGCACCCTGGCCCTAGCCTAAAGTCACTTGGCTGCCTTGCTAATGCTCAGGCTCAGGAATCAAAGGGTGCCCAGCAGCTGATGGCTCTAGATAAGCCAGTCCTGAGTTGTCACGGAATGCTGTCTGCAAATGGCTGGACTTGGCAGTGCCATTTAATTTTGAGCCTCTTGGCCTAACAAGTGAAAAATACAGATGATGGCTGTGGCTGTATCAGGCTCCTCAGCCGCCGTGAGGGACTGTCCCACCTCACCTTTCCTGGAATGCCACCTTACTCCGCTGAAGGCAAACCCAACCTCAGGCTATGCCAGTTTAGGGAGTCGATCCGCAGGAGCAGAGAAGTGCTCCTACTTCCCTGCTCCTTACCAAAACAGTGAAGAGAAGAGGTTACAGATCCTCTCCAGAGCTGTGAAGAAACCAGGGTAATAGCAGAGCCACTTCTTTCATCATGAGATTTGTTCAGCCATATTATAGTATCTCATCTTTAAGCACAGCCTAACTACAGGGGTAGTTTTCTGATTCTGGCACAGATGGGAGTTCATTGAAATTAGCAAACTATAAAGCAGATTTAGGAATGTGACACCAGTTACTGCTTTCAAAGGACAGTTAGGGTTACTTGAACGGAAAAATGGTGCATTCTCTTCCCCCAGCTACCACCTAAATTGCCTCTTCTTGAGAAGATCACGGGTGCTCTATGATTAAATCCTTTTGGGAGACGCTGCATCTCATTGCAAGGCAGCACTAACACTGGTTTTGTGCCAATCAAGATTTTCACTGAACTGATAAAAAAACTTTTCTTGCCCAGTAGGGCAATCAAGACAAATACATACCCATTTTAAAAACAAACAAACACAAACAACCTTTGTAATCTTACCACTGTAAACACTTGTTTTATTGAGTGACTTTACATTCCCCCTAGGAGCAAAGCAGCTATTGCATCAAAGAGTCAGTCACTTAGTCAGAAAGGCAAATACTGGCATTGTCAGGAGACAGAGGAGCTTTATAACCTTTAAAGCAGCATAATGTAGCTGCACCTCCTGCTACCCTTCCAACTGGCAGTGCAGCACAAGTGGATTTTAGCCACCGTTCTTTTGTACTGCAGTGGGAACACCCAGTTGGTGCAGAGCTCAGATTAGTGTTGCTTCATAAGAAGACTACTGTGGTTACCCCGAACAAATAAGAGGAATAAACCTGAAAAATCTCCATTTTATTGTCAATTAAAATGTTGTTTTCAAAATCATGTGAATGTATTTGCAGATAAAAGGAGGCTGGGTGGGGCAGAGAGCATCATACCAAGTCATATTTGCAGGACTCAGCTTGAGAGCAGCCCAGGTCTGGTGCTGGCAGAGGCAGGAGTGTCATGCTCCTAGATCAGACTTACTGCAAGCTCTGTTCTTTGCTAAGGAGGCACTTACCTGCTACAATGGTTTTGTTTTGCTTTAATCATTAAACAAAGGCAAATAAAATGCAATGAAGGAAAGCAAACAGGCACGCCATCGCACAAATGCAAGCAGGTGTTTGAAATGCAGAGCAGGTTACTGTGGCTAATTCAGGGGAATGGAGGTGGGGGAGAGGGAGGAGAAGAGCTTGGAAGGCAAAAATTTGCTTTCATTGGAGAATTGCAGTCACAGCAGAGACTCATGAATTTTTACTTCACATGAGCAAAGAATGTGAACATAGTCTCTGCTGAAGGTGGCTTGACACGTTGCAGTATGGGACCAAGTTGTTTGAGCTGTGCAGCTTTAGACATGTGGATGGCTGCTTGTGCTGGAAACATTCCTGAAACTATCTCCACAAGTCGTCTCCCTTCAGTAGGCACTAATTCTCCCGTGTCACTGCAATCTAGCTTATTCAGCAACATGCTGCTGCAAGCTTGTTTTGTTTGCAAGGAATACATCAGCACCAGAGACAAACCTCTCTGGTGAGGGTGACAATGCAGTCCTCTGAAAAACAGGATTTGATGAGGAAGGAGGGAGTCCAGGCTGGTCTCCCAGTCAGCTTCTTTCTCTGCAAGTATTTTTATAACTGTCAGTCCTGAAAACTGAAACTGAGATCCAAAAGTAGAATTAGGAAGGGGGAGAGAAAACAGGTTGGTTCATTGATTGTTAGATTTGTAGATTATAGCTATTAGTTAAAATGACAGCACCTGTAGCCCAATGGGGTACAGGCTCAAAGGCTGTTAATGCACTGCAAGTAACATGATTTGGGGATATGAAAAGAGAAAAATCAGTGTGAGATTTAAATCCCAGTTTCTACTTTGAAAGCTGCCTTTTCAAGAGGGAGAAGTCCAATACTCCCCATTCACATGCTAATTCCCTTGTTTCTACAAACTGGTATTCTCCTTCACCTATTCACATTAGCATAAAATGCGGAGCTTGAATCTACATTTTTCATAGGATTCAAAAGACAACCAGGTTTCAAAATTTCCAAAATGCAGGCACTCGGGGTTGGTTCATACATGCTAAATGCCAAAGTATTGTAAATGCAATACTCATTTGCCTCCTGCATCCAGAATGTAATTTCCATTTTTATTTTAATCACTAGTGATCCATTGTTCCAAATTTCTTTAAATAAATGTCCCCCACTGCTGCCCATAGCTTCTGCAGAAACAATTTTGAATATTTTGCAGGCAAAAATAGCAGAAGTGTTGAAATTCATGCCGTTCCTCTCCAGAGTAGATGACTGATGAAAAGCATATTTCCAAGCCTGTGAAAATATGAGCCAGAAATAAATAGCAAATGAGATTATCCTTATATTGATTTCTCTGCAGTACATTCTGATTAACCAGCAAATCAAAGAGGTTTTTTCCAGCTGCCCCACCAAGATCATATTCTTCATTCTCCTTATGTGTGACTTCTGATAAGTAAGTGCTTCTTTTAGTTATCAGTTACCTGGGGGCTTTTCTGCTCCGCTATTCAAAAAGCTTGGTCTTCTTCCTGTATGTCTGAACTTTCACAAGGTGGATTCGAATTTTCTCTTTGTTCTCTATAAAAGACTCCACCACAAAACCTGTTGTTCAGATCCTTTACAGTCTATTCCAAACCCATCTTGCTAAAAACATTCTGGTGCACTTGGTCCTTCTTAAGGGGTTAAAGCAACTACTGGTACAACCTATTTGAGCCTGTGGGACAGTTTCTATCACTAGCAGATTTTTTCAGAAATCAAAACCAGTGTGTTTATCAGAAAGACTTTCAGTGATACAGTCAATGGTTAATTCAAGGACCCTGTTGCTGGTGTTACAATGAGCTGTCTGGCATGAACTTCATGACGATACCAAAATATCCAAAGAGCTAGTAGTCTAACCTGCCCTAATCATAATTGAAAAACCCCACTGTTAATGATCAGTATGACACCAGTCTAGGTGTCACGACAGAGAGCAATATGATGTCTCTGTTCTGGTGGAAATGTGCAGCTAACTTTCAAACACCAAACAGCAGCCCAGATGTTCAGCTGCCTGTGATGACCCAAAGCTTGCTTTTGTGGGGGCACAGCTGTGATGCCTTGCTGAGTTTTGCTTAGAAAGTTGTTGTCCAGCTGCACAGAAGAGTGTAAGCTAAAGCCGTGTGAAAGTAAACACCGAGGGAGAAGTGAAATTGTGGAGGCAGTAACAGTTAGAAAATACTGGGGAGGGGGGAAAGATGAAGCACCCTCAGAAAGAAGGCAGAGATTCATCAGGCAGCAGCTTGACTGGGCGAGGGGGCACGATCCACTTCAAAGAGCCATGGAAATGAAAACTTCCTCTCTTGACCAACAGCTGCCTGCCTGATAATACTAATAATACTCAGCTGAGTAGCCTGAACTAAAGTACTTGAGTAATAGTTAATACTTAAGTAATACTTAGCTGAGTAGCCTGTTAGTTGTACCTATGTACTATGTACCTACTGTATGCATTAGTTGATACAAAATAGTTGCTGTATGTTTTTAAATCTTGCAGTCTTTTGGCATAGTAGAAGGTGCCCAAGGAAAAATGACCCATGGAGAAAAGTTGCAGGTGTGAGCACTAGTCCTGGTTCTCTTCTTCTTCTTCCTCTGCTCCTGCTTTATTTCTTCTTGCCACACGGTAAGACTTCAGGACCTTAAGTTATCAGATACCACCAACTAAAATGGAGATGGATAACATGCGTCACTAGATAGTATTGCTGTCTAACAGGAGAGGTTGCTGTGAAGACTTTTTTTCCACTAGTAAGTGGTATCAACAGTCTCTGTAGCCATATTTAGAGGGAGAAAAAACTAGGACATTAAATTCTGATAGCACTTTTTTAACCAGAAGAAGGAAGGAATACGCTTTCACTAGAGGGCACACTGAGCCTGGATTTTATACATCCTACTCCAAACCGGAACTATAAGGAGAAAAACAGTAAGGTTGAACACAGTAACTCTGTATGACTGAATCCTCCTAGATGGCAAATTGCAACATGCCTTTAAAATGCTCCAACCCCTCGGCACCACAGACTGTGGGGTAGGGCAGTGAATTATGTTACTTCTCTGTATGAAATAGAATCTTTTCCTCTGTCTGGCACAATGTCCATCAACACTGCAGAAGAACAAATCCCTGGGACAGCCATGACTGCTGCTTCATACAGGGGCAAGGAGAAAAGAGGAAATGTAGGCATGTTCTCTCTGACTGATGGCAAAATTCTCTAAAAGCTTTAATTTGAAGGAAACAACCCACAGTATAGAGATCACCGATGGCCATATTTAAGGACTGTTCCCAAATGAAGACTGGGGTAGATTTCACATTAATCATCAGGAACAGTATCTCCACATACATTTGGCAGGTATCGTGGTGCCATAGGGTATATCTGTACCGTGCAACGGTTGGGGGTTTTTTTGAGGACTTGATATCTCCATTATTCCCATTTTGACCTAGCTCTAGGCTGGTCCCAGGGGCTGAAAGCCTGCTGGCAGCTGAGAAACGTTAGGTGTACTCCTGAAGTACATCATGCCCTTGAGCTTCCCCACCAGAGTGCTCAGAGATCAGCCCCCTGGGCAGCCCAAGGCGTCATTAGAAACACCATTAGGAGATTTGCCTTACAAATGCTGATCCAATTTAAAACATGACTCGAGGCTGGCAAGCTGTAAAAATGCATCCCCGAGGAGCTGTTTGCTTTGTGCCAGGCAGGGGGTGGACTTCGACACAAGCTGGAGAACCAGCCCAAGGTTCTGGCACCAGTGCCTCCACTTGAAGGGCAGAGTTCAAGTATGTGTATATGGTTTCATGTCCCATAAACAGTCTTGTGTTGGCAAGGCTGAAAGTCAGAGCAAAAGGTGCTGTAGGAGTAACTTCATTGAATTTGTGGGGTTTTTGCAACATAAAGGTAGGCTGTACAGTAAAGGAGATATAATGCCCACCTGGCAGGACTAACAACAGTAGGATCTGAGCAAGAACAACTGAAACTTCTGCCCATCACCTGGTTTGATATACGTTTTTTCTCTACAGGGATGTTAAAAGGTAAACCACTTTGATTCTTACTGCTTATGCTATTGGTAGCAGTGATAACAACAGTAAGTTCTACTAAATAATTGGAGAGTGTAAATAAAATGATGGAAGGGATACAAATGTTCTGTAAAAATTGCTCTTTCAAAACAGTAGCCAAGAGCAGCTGCACGATGCATTATTTCCCCCCCAAATAAATTAGACATCCCCCTAACCTTGCAGCTGCGTGACCACTGCTGGAGTGATAAGCCAGGTTCATAGCGCTTTTTGCAGACGTTCCTCGAGGCAGCTGAAACAAGCCATTCTCCCAGATTCAAGATGGCAAGACTAATTTAACTGTAACTGAAGGCAGAGAATCGTAGAATTACAGAACAGTTTGGCTTGGAAGGGACCTTAAAGCTCATCTAGGTCCAACTCCCCGCCACGGGCAGGGACACCTTCCGCTAGACCAGGTTGCTCCAAGCCCCGTCCAGCCTGGCCTTGAACACTGCCAGGGATGGGACAGCCACAGGTTCTCTGGGCGACGTGTGCTAGGGCATCACCACCTTCTTAGTGAAGAATTTTTTCCTAATATCTAATCTGAATCTACCCGTTTCAGCTTAAAGCCGTGCTAACAATAAATTGCAAGCTTACCAATGAAGGCAGGAAACTGCAATAAAAATACAAGGTACACAGCGGGACACTGCGCATCAAAGAATCCCTTGTCTCCCGTGGGAAAAGCTCTTCGCGGCAGCCCAGCATCTGTAGAGCAAGGTAAGGAAGCGCAGTGCGTTGTGTAAGTGTGCCATCTAGTGACTGACGTGGGCTCGACTGAGGACTGCCTGTGGATAAGTCACGACTTGCGGCGCCTACGTGTAGGAATTCCTCGCGTTTCTGTTTTTCAGAACGTCTGCATGTCCCAGATGTTACGCTGAATGCCTCAAACTGCTGTTGCTGGTAATCTGGTTATTGGAAAGGTAAGAGGGAGGGGGTTCAACCTTCAGAGGCTACTTAGGTGGAGTCACTCAGCATTCGACAGTGATAGTCACTAACTTCTGAAATAACTGCCTTACCCTGTGGGCACTACATTCCATTCCTCATCTGTGAAGAAATGTGAAACGGCAGGGGAGGAAGGGGAGTGACACACAATTATTTGATCATATTCTTTTCATTTCTACCTTTCTAACCAGAGTGGGGAGTTACCTCAAATACAGTGATTTTGACTTCATGAGCAGAATGAAGTTCCATCTCAAGGTATAGTACTGAAGCCCCTGTAAAAACTTTAGAATAAAATAAAATTAAAGTAATTACATTAAATAAATTTAAAAATAAATTAAATAAAAAGAAAATAGACTGTAGAATAAAAATAAATATTAATAGAAATAGATTAAATGAGGTTGAGACTTGCTGGGAAATTATAGCTGTTACCCCTGGTGACTGGCCCTCCTTCATCAACATCTCTCTGATAGCTCCCTTTCCCTTGCTCTGTCAGCCACTTCTGCACATTGAAAACCGCACTTCTGCAGTTGAAAACTGCATGTTAGCTTCAAAAAATAATCAAGTTAACTTGAGTTAGCTCTTACTGATGTACAGAACCACCAAAGACTAGATGAAACAGGCCTTTCTTGGGGATACGCAGGATGCAGATGTTATGTATCAGGAATAAAAATGAGGCATTTTGCTCATTGAGATCACAATGGGGGATGCTTAACATTTTTTTCCATGAAAAATATTTTACTTTTCTGATAATTATTTTCACAATTTAAAAAATTCACATCTGTCATAATATGTCCTAGAAAAGCAAAATGGGTATCAGTTCTCTGCTAAATAATATTTGAAACACAGGACAGTGTAGAATACAAACCCAGGTGTTCTTCTACCTGCAATATAGGATAAACAGAAGGAGATGCAAGAGGCAGGGGGAACACCACATTGCACATGCTTGCCATTATCAACTGTTACCAGTAGCTGCAAAAGAGGGAAAACCCTGCAAGTGGCTCAGGGATGGGGACAGCTGTTTTATGGTCAGCCTGTAGCTTCCCAGGGACACAGGAATTCAGAAAGGGGAGAAGGTGGTAGGCCAAATTTTATTAATCATCTCTCAATGCAAATTTTGTGACACAATTACAGGGGTTCTTCATCCGCTTTTGGGTGGAAGAAGAATACAAAGAGAAGATAAGAAAATCTGGATATAATTAGTCACATGATTTAATGGAAAACCAAGCAGGTAGCTGGCACTTAGTCACGCTTGCTTCACCTCTCCTTAGGAGAGGGTTTCTACATGGAATGCTTACTCATGTGGAGGGAAAGCACCGGTAGAAAGGCTTGTCTCAGGCAGCTACAATTGTTTACAGAGAGGATTTGCCTTAGTGTCAGGGAAATCTGTTTAGACTGTTGGTGGAAATCCAGCTTGAGAATTGGATAAGGGCAGTAATATTAGCCAAATCCTATTAAACTAATAAAGGATTCAGATAATTTTGTCATAAAGAACCATTCAAAGGGTGGGTTTAAGTCTAGAAAATTAAGAAAGATAAATCCAAATTAAATCCTTTTAATCTCTCTCCATTTGTCAGCATTCTTTTCCTTCAGGGAGAGACAGGCTAAAAATGATGATGGGGGTGTTGGTACGATAGTAGCATTGTCTCTTCTTTAACAGTACAAAAGTAATTAAAACTCCCATTACAATCATTTCAGGAAAAATCTGAATTCACTCCTTTGCAAGGGATTGTAAACACAGTTTTGCTGAAGAAGCTGTAGCCAAGGGCACCGTATGGCAGAGGCAAGGCTAACCTGGGAGCTGTTTCTTGTGCTAGTTGCTGCCTTCTAGTGTGAAGAGCCGTATTGGCTGTTCAGGAGTTGGAGGATCTGAGCAAAGCACATGCCTGCCCGTTCCCTTCAAAGGGATGCTATCTGCTGGGCCAATGCTTAACAACAGGTCAATTTATGTTAAAAACAGAGAATGGCTTGATAGCCCCAATGGTGATTTGAAAATATTGGTGTAAAAATTACAGTCAAATAGTTTTTATGTTGGATCAGACATAAATAACTCCCCAAAACCTTCATTTGGCATGCTCAGCTTAGCGTTCATATGTAACTTCATGTGTCTTTGACACCTGTTTTGCATGTCACTCAGTTAAATCTGTACAAGTGGTTAAAAGTAGAGGAATTATAGGAGGCACTTGTGTGTGTGCGCGCGCACATTTGACATCCACAATTTGCTGGTAAAAGAGCAACTAAAATTTAACTCATTATGATTTTTAAGAAACTACTACTAGCTTCCAGAAGCTGACTGATTTTCTGATGCATAATTATACTGACAGCAAAGACTATTGTAACCTCACAGCCACTTACCTGAGGGCTAGGATCTGCCTTGGGTCCTCAGCAGGCAGCCAAACAAGGTGGCATCTCACCAGAGGACTTTGTCAGACATATCCAGTTTCAGTGAAGGGGCCATTCTTGCCAGGCTGTCTGCAGGTGGGACACTGCAATCTTTAGGCCTCCAAGAAGAGAATTTCAAAGGGAGGAGGGAGCATGAAAGAAGAGGTTGCCTAGTAGAAAGCAGCACGTAACCAAAAAGGATGAGACAGGAAGAAAGAAACAGTTGGTTGAGCTTTATCTCCTTAATGTTATCCACAGGCAGACAACAGGCAGGACTCTGTCTGGCAGATAACCTAGCAGCTTTGATCTTCCTTGCTTGTGCATTGTGGGTTCTTCAGCAACTTCCAAGGCAGCTGGCACAGCAGAAAAAATGAGCCCCCAGTTGCCAGGTGTGTCTTTTGTAACACAATAGCTGCTCCGTCAGAACCGGAGTGAAACGGCCAATGTGTTTTCTTGTGAAATAAGGGTTATTTGACCAGAGCCTGAAATTTGATCCTTTTGGAAGTAAAAGATAAGGTACACAGAGAAAATAAATAGCCTCAGAAAAACAAGCAATCATCTCCAATCAAAACCATGATTGTTAATGTATTAGCCCCTCAGACTCACTTGCTAACGCTCTTTTTCACATTACATATGAGCAGGGACAAGGGGATGCTCTATACGAGAGAGAGACAAGAAGATGCCCTCACAGCTCTGGGAATCTGACATAGGAAATATTGTCTATAACCAAAGCAACCGATTCAGATGTGAGCAATTTCTCCTGAAGCACAGAAGCAGCAGCAGATGATGTCATGAACAAAAGTAGGCAGGTGATCAGAAATAGAGCAAGAGAAAAACAGATATGAGAATCGCAGCCCAGAATTTCAGAAGCAACAGTAATTCATAAGCAATGAACTATAAAAAGCAGAACTGACTGAGAAGGGGAGTCGTCATCAGCTCACAGGAAAATGCAAATCCCTACCACCTGTGTGTAGCATTTCTGGCAGCGTGAATGCTACTTGATGGGCATGGACACAAATCACGAATGCTTCTTCTATGAAAGAAGAAATGCAAGCTCTATTTACGTTCATCCAAAAATGCTTTGAGAAGAGAATGCTCTGAGCAACTAAGATACTGGAAGTGTTTAAAACAGGTTACCTAAGTCAGAGATATTAATCCAGTAAGAGAATTCCCAAATGCTGACTCACATGTACCTGAAACACAATTCCTATCTCAGTGCAAACAGTTGCCATAGATATCGATGGACATGGGAGAAGACAGGGCAGAAAAAGCCACATTTTCCTCCTAGGGCTTTGCAGGGCAGCCTTCTTGCCTAAAGGATGCTGCTTGATGAAGTCTTGGTAGATCAGATACCATTTAAAGCTACCCTACCTTTGTTGGCTTGGTTTTTTGTGGGAGGTTCTGCTTGGAGGTCTTAGGGATTTAAAGGTGACGCTAACTGTGGGCCAGCAGAGCTCATGTACCACACTCTGTGGCCAAGCAGGCCAAAACTGGACTGCTTCTAGACTAGACACGACTCCAGGTTATACACCTGTGCTCTGCTGCATACTGCCTGCTCACATGGAACGGGCTCTTCTCCTCTGTAGCTGTCAAGTCACACCCATCTTGTCAATAAGCCACAATATACTCACACCAGCAGGACTAAGGACACCCTTGGGTGTGGCTGACTCAACTACCAGAGATTAAATCCCTCCTCTCCCTTGCAAGCTTCATGGTGACAGGTCACTAATGCTCTGAGATGTACTAGTGGCATGGTCTAAGCTGTAAAGGTAACATCATTTACCAGAAATAATAACTGGTTTAGACCAGCTAATATTATCTGATAATACATAGAAGTGGTGATGATCAGGTTATATCAATAGCTAAAACTTTAAGGTAGAAAATTTGTGTTTTCCAACTACATTTGTTTCTCCCATGTACATATCTGCTTTCTTAATTAATTGTCCTACCTGGATACCCTTTCTTTCTAAATACTATAGGGCATTCACAGTCCCAGGAATGCCCTTGAGGATTTCCATGGCTTTCCTGGGAACGTACATTTTAAAGTTTGCAGAATCCAGGCTAAAGCCCTAGTCTAAAATGATGGTTTATGATGGCCTTTTAGAGATAACAGAAGCAAGTAATTGTGGGGAAGTTTGCATTGACAGGAAGAAAAAGCAATAAACACTTCCAAAAAGCACCTTTCCAAATGAAAATATTACTCATAGCCCTGGAACATAATGGTTCAATTTTTCAAAATTAACATTAGAAAGTACAACTCTACAGAGAATCAATCTAAATATATATTAGAACACCCTACACAGCAGATACCAATACTGACAGGATAGTAATAGAGCTCTGGGGAAAACCGAGCACGCCATTTTCATGCCAAGGAAATTAGTCCTTCTACCATTAGCCTTTACACAGGTTTTGATGTTATACCATGTGTTAATTATTTCCAAATCACAAGTGCAAACACTCACCCTGATTGGAAAATTAGCAGATTTCAAACTCAGGTAATTTCCCCCTAATGAGGAACTTGTTGAACTGAATTTAACAATTAGCTCACACCCTTTACTGGCTGGGTATGGCAAGGCTAGAAGGAAACAAGGAAACTCACCTTCTTCAGCAATTTACAATAAAGGATGAATATAAATGCAGAAGTTGTTTTCATGCTGTTTCTAACTCCTCCTTTGGTTTGTAAGGCAGTGGTTCTCAAAGGGTGATAGAGGAGGAGGTGCTGCCCAGGCTGAATAGTTGTCCCTTGTTCTGTAACCTTCCCCCTCTGGGTTGGTTCATTTGGGTGCCTTTTGCTACATACGAAACCTCTGCAGCATGGATTTCACAGCTTGAAAGAGTAAAACTTATGATTTATTTGTCAATATACACAACGTGTAGGTAGAGCTAACAAGCTAATGTGCTGGCCACCCTGCTAAGGCACCCGAGGAGCCACTGCTGGTTGGGCAGCCTTCAGTGAAGAGGGGAAGAGTTGGCTTCTACTGCTGCTTAGATCATTGACATTGCTTAACTGCCATCCTCAGGCTACTAGGTCTTGTTTCTGTAGGATTTCGTATGTTTTTCATGTTGTTTTTTCTCTTGAAGAACCCTTGAGCTACTAATTATCCCTGTGTCAACACTCTCCCCTTCGCCAGCAATGTTAACCTTTCTTCTCATGGCTCTGCTCTGCACAATGTCTTGCAGCACTTTCTCACAGCTTAGCAGTTCTGTAAGATGTCTGAACCAATTTCAGCCTGTATCAAAACTATGCCTTAGATCCCAGAAGGCATCTGTGATCTGCTGCCTGAATCTCTAGAGGGGAAACTGACACTTTTCAGCTGCTAAATTGTGTTAAAGGAAACAAAAGTAATTTTATCCTACCATTAGTTTTCTACATATGCTGTGACCCTACCTGCATAATGGATGCCGGGCAGTCAGGTCTTAAAGGAGGTGGCCTATTTGTAGTTGCGAAGGAAAGAGACATCTGCAACTGAAAGGGAAATTGCCTTCGGACAATTCTTCTCTTTCCCTAGAACTGACCAAAGCCACCCAAAATATTGCCAAAAGGTAAGTCTGATTTCTTCCACAAAAATGTAAAAATTATTCAATAACATCTTTTTCCTGGTTTTCAATGTACTTTCTACAGTAGGGTTTGCTTTTCTTTCCTTGAAGAACAATAAAGAATATTCTGAGACTTCAAGCAAGGCAGCTTGGGGTATGTCACGAAGCACCTGTGCCTTCAAGTGCTATGCTGGCACACCGACTGCTTGATCATTTGGCAGGAAGTGGCCTCGGTATATGTGTAACAAGCGTTTTCTGAATGTAAAGAAAGGGTAGTGAGTTGAGAGATGGCAAAAAAGAATATTCTGCAGAAACAGAGTTCTGAGCTCTTTAAATGCACTGCTTTGATTGTCTTTATGTAGAGACATTTTAATAGGAACCAGGATTTTGAAGTAAAGAAGGGTTTGTAAATATCTAATACAGCTGCACAATGATCTGTGGGGAGTTATACTAAGGTGTGACTTAGCAGAGAAAAACAGCTTAAGATATGCTGCTGACTTTGTCTTGCAAGTCAACACCACAAAGGTCTGCTGTTCATACCAATTCCACAACCCGCAAAGGGGTGCTCTAGCCTGTAGCTCTCACTCAAATGAGGTTATGAAAGCTGAGAGCAACTAATTTTATTGTGCTGGTGGAACACCTTATCTAACCATGATCTATCTCACCTAACCATTACTTAGAAACTCTTACCTTAATTTGTGATCTTACCACACTTAAAAAGCAATATTTTTTAGAGTGGAAAGGTGAGACTGGGTAACTTCTGCAGCCTGATCCTAGCTGATACAAAGTTCCCCTGTGTGGCTTTGGGTAAGTAAGTACTCTAGATTTCTCTACCACAGTTCCCCTTTGCTAAAAGATGATCATGCTGAGTTCAGACAACTGTTAGAATTACCTAGTTAACACATTTAAAGGGATCTAAAGCAGTAGTAGTAAATCTAGCCCACTAGATTTGCTAGCAGTAAATCTAGCCCTCTTCCCTCACAAATTGTGTCTTAAAAATAGCAATCCCTTTTACCTAGGAGCTACGGAGATGCAAGCAGATTCATGATCTGTCCTGAAGGAACATGTGAATGGCCGTCAGTCAAAGCAGTAGCATTCAAACTGTCAGCAGCAGACACACTTTGTTTAAAAGGGTAAGGAAGCCAAATGTCAATGGCTTGGATAGGTGGGGTTGTTGCAACAGACCTGTTCTAGTATTTGCATTAGCTACGTAGCAAATGGCTGCTACCTTCCTTTCTGTTATCCGTAAGTCTTCTTCTGAGCTTCTCTACTGCTCATACTAAATCTACCTATTCCCTGACTTGTTCTATTGACTGCTGTAAATATCTAGGCACTGCACCTCAACTGGGCAGGCTACAGCTATTGGTCTGAGACAGAGGTGGGCAAGAATTTCTTAATTAAAAAAGCTCCAAAAAAACCCAAAAAGATAAAATAAATTTGCAGCCATAAGACCCATACATTCTTCTGCTTCACATAAGCAGTAACTCAGGAAAGCTCTTAGGCACATGTTTAAGATAAAGTATGTCCAATTTTCCTCTGAAAAGTGTTCTGTGTAAGCAAGTGATTTTCGGAATGAGACCTCCATGATTGTATGTCATAGAAAGAAACGTCTTTCCTGCCAAATTCGAAGTCTGCTTGACAATCAACACGGTACATTTTATTGCTGAAACATGTCAGATGAAAATCACAATGCATATTAAATATCTATCCAAAAGCGTAACAGCTCATGATACCTGTGGCTAAATCAGGCCCACGGTGGTGTTAACAAGATATATTTAACAGGCATTTCAGAGACAGGACAGATATGAGACCAACAGCAATGATTCCTGCTGCACCCCAGTAGCTGCCTTCGCTGGACCTACAGAGACCACCACTTCTCTGTACACTCCATCTGGTTTTGAATGCACTGTCCATGCTATAGTACATGGATGGACTTTTCCATGCCACAGATCCCATCCACCAAGGCATACCCCTTGCAGAACCACTACAGAAAACACTTCCCAGTAATGCTCATTGGTCTCATTTGCTCTAGTAATTGAAGCCTTTTCCACAGCATTTCACAAAGATCCCTTACAAACTCAAAATATTTTATGTTCCAATTTCGAAGCTGCTTGAATTCATAGCCAACCATTCCCAATGCCATTATGAAATTAAGTACTGCTCTGCAAGTCTACGTAGCTACCTGTGGCCTAGACTACACTGACAGAAAGCAACATCAGGAATATGCTAATAGCCATAATGTGAAAATACATTATGAAGATTTCTCGTCTTAAACATATGTTAGCTGATCCCAGTTAATTCTACTGACGCACTGTAATGCAGAGTGAAAATTTTCACCTAAATTATTTTTCAAGGGAAAAGCACAGATTCTCTCACATTAATGCAGTTCAATAATCTGTATGAATTTCCCAGACTGCCTACTTAGAAAAAAGATTCAACATAAAAATTGTTGCAACCACTTCAAAACAAAAATAGTTAATTTTTTCTACTATAATAGAATCCTTCAATTGTTAAAGAAAGTATTTTTTCTGACCTCAATCAGAAAGAAGAGAACATTTTTCTAATTTGGCCCCTTTTTTACTTCCAGAGGGTTCACAAGTTGTTTTCAGATTTTCACTAACTCCCAAACTGAAAGCATTTTTTAAATTCAATATGTAAACTAAAAATAAATCCCCTCTATCTGCTGGAGCAAGTCCAGAGGAGTACCACAGAAATGATCCAAAGGCTGGAGCACCTCTCCTATGAAGACAGGCTGAGAGAGTTGGGTTTGAGAGCCTGGAAAGGAGAAGGCTCCGAGGACACCTTATAACAGCCTTCCAGTACCTAACGGGGGCCTATAAGAAAGATGGGGATGGACGTTTTGGCAGGGCCTGTAGCAACAGTACAAGGGGTAATGGTTTTAAACTAAGAGAGGGCAGACTCAGACTAGATACAAGGAAGAAATCTTTTATGATGAGGGTGGTGAGACACTGGAAACAGGTTGCCCAGGGAGGTGCTTCCAATCCCTGGAAACATTCAAGGTCAGGCTGGGGACTCTGAGCAACCTGGTCCAGTTGAACACGTTCCTGCTCATTGCAGGGGGGTTGGACTAGATGACCTTTGAAGGTCCCTTCCAATCCAGCTATTCTATGATTCTATTTATCTGCCTAGCTTTGCTCTGATGATAAGTTAGGTTTGCTACGATACAGGTAAAAGATGATACTAACATCTTTCCAACATGAAACATTTTCCCAGCCACCATGTGGAATAAGCACTTTTGCTGCATGGATTGGGTATTTACTTCTAGAGATCATACTAGAAGAGGATAGACAAGTGCACTGCACCTTGCATCCGACAAACAAAATATCCAAATGCTTACTAAACACAGTATCATTTTATAAGTTAGAGTGAGCTAATCCAAAGCAATTAGGTTCATCCAAGAACATCAGGATCATTTGCAAAAATTAAAAATGGTTTATGCAAAACAGAGCAATGGGTGTGAATTGAAAAGCTCCCATAATACCTGGAGTCCTACTGAATGCCTGGGTACATCAGACTGGGGGTGAAGAAGCTGGGGAGGTAAGAATTTCTTGAAGGAGATTCCACAGAATCATTTCAGTTGGAAAAGACCTTTAAGATCATCAAGTCCAATCATAAACCTAACACTGCCAAAGACCACCACTAAACCATGTTCCTAAGTGCCATATCTACATGTCTTTTAGATACCTCCAGGGATTATGACTCAAGCACTTCCCTGGGCAGCCTGTTCCAATGCCCGACAACTCTTTCAGTGAAGAAATTTTTCCCAATATCCAATCTAAACCTCCCCAAGCACAATCTGAGGCCATTTCGTCTCATTCTATTGCTTGTTACTTGGGAGAAGAGACTGATACTCACCTTGCTGCAACCTCCTTTCAGGTAGTTGTAGAAAGTAATAAGGTCTCCCCTGATCCTTCCCTTCTCCAGACTAAACAACCCCTGTTCCCTCAGCTGCTCCTCATAAGACTTGTGCTCCAGACCCTTCACCAGCTTCATTGGCCTTTTCTGGACCTGCTCCAGCACCTCCATGTCTCTCTTGCAGTGAGGGGCCCAGAGCTGAACACAGGATTCGAGGTGCAGCCCCACCAGTGCCCAGTACAGAGGGATGATCACTGCCCTGGCCCTGCTGGCCACAGTAGTTCTGATACAGGCCAGGATGCTGTTGGCCTTCATGACCACCTGGGCACAAGCTGGCTCATGTTCAGCTGGCTGTCAACCAATATCCTCAATATTCCTTTCAATCGCACTAATCTCCGCAACCATTAGTGCAAGGATTCTGAGAATCATTAGTCCCATTTTCCATGCAGAGAACCAAAGCAGCAGGTAAGATCACAGACCAGTGGCAGAAGACATCTCAGACTCTAGCTCCTACTTTCTTTTTCCAGGCCAGTGACAGAGAGCCTGCCGTCCCAGGAAGATGTCGTGGTTTGAGCCCAGCCGGTAACTCAGAACCACGCAGCCGCTCGCTCACTCCCCGCCTTCTTGCTCCCCCCGCTCCTGGAGGGATGGGGAGGAGAATCGAAAGAATGTAAATCCCACAGGTTGAGGTAAGAGCAGTCCAGTAACTAAGGTATAATACAAAACCACTACTGCTACCACCAATGATAAGGGAAATAACAAGGGGAAAGGATATAAAATTAAAAAGGGGAAAGGAAAAGAAAACAATAAACACAAGTGATGCACAATACAATTGCTCACCACCCACCGACCGATACCCAGCCCGACCCCAGCAGCGATCTGGGCCTTCCGGGTAGCTCCCCCCAGTTTATATACTGGGCATGACGTGCTGTGGTATGGAATACCCCTTTGGCCAGTTTGGGTCAGGTGTCCTGTATCTGCTTCCTCCCGGCTTCTTGTGCCCCTCCTCGCTGGCAGAGCATGAGAGACTGAAAAGCCCTTGATCAGGGTAAGCGCTACTGAGCAACAACTAAAAACATCGGTGTGTTATCAGCATTATTCTCAGACTAAAGTCGAAAACACAGCACTGCACCAGCTACTAGGAAGGGAAAAAATAACCGTTACAGCTGAACCCAGGACAGAAGAACATCTGCCAGGGACATATTTACAAACGGCAACTGTGTATTTATCAAGTTAGGAGGTGAATTGCCAAGGAATGTAAAAAGTCTTGCCCTAAAGAGATCATTTCTGTAGGTGGAGAGCCCAGACAGGTCTGGGGATTTCAGAACAAACATATGCAGATATATTTACTGATCAGAGTGAGAGCTGACAAATGTTAATGGAGGAAGGATGGGGAAATGCTGTGTTGGACACAGGGTGAAGTAAGATTTTTAAAAGTCAAAAGAGATGAACAGGAATGACCCTGGATTAACTCTAAATCATAGCCATTATAATAGCAAAAGAATAAAAATAAAATAAAACCACATTGTGAGACAGTTTGGCTACCATTGAGTGCTCCAGCATAAAAATAGATGGTACAAAATCTTACTAAATTACATGGTATGAAAACACTCACACCATGTATGTATCACCAGAGAATAAAGGGGTTATCTTTCCACTAGTGGCCCTTTCAGTACCATAGCTCACAGGCATTTATGTCAGAAGTTGTTCCAACATGGACAGTGGCTATTGGTGGTGCAAGAATATACAAGCTCCTGAAGCTGAGCTTCTGGCACCACAGAACAGGAGCACAGACGGCTTCTAAACCCTTGGCAATCCATCTTCACTAACTGTGCCATTCAGGATAACCTTTGGAGTCTGCTTGTTGTCCCCAGCTTCTTCAGCCTTACACTCCGGAGGCTCTAGGTCATCGTATTTTCTCCGATAGACCACCCTTGAGATGAGGGTTATCAGAAACATTTCCATTATGAGGAGCTGCTGGGTCATATCTGCCAAAAAAAGGGAGGCAAAAAAAGCCCCCCAAAGGGGGAAATGACTATCAGACACAAAATGAATACCTGGCTTATTCATTTTCATCTGTGCAAAAGGAACAAGCTTTACCACCCTGTCCCCATAACAGAATGTCTCACACTTGGCAATAAGATCAGTTAGAGAACTGCCCATCAATGAGCATGCAGTAAGTTATGTATCCAAACCCCCAGGGATTTAACAGTAGTTATGCATGTTGGGTTTTTTCCCTCTCATATCTGATTCCAAATCTTCTCATTATCAAGTTTTCCTCTGCAACTATGACACCTGTGAAAATTTTGTTATTGTTTTTTAAGTAAAAGCTGAGGTTCTCCAAAAGCTACATGATCCCAGGAAATAAGTATTTTGGGAAAACACCAGATATTGCAGTTAGCAACACTGAACTGGCACCTTTCTAAGTAAATGAAGAACATACTTCCCAAAAGAACTTACATGCTCCTCTTGCTGAAGAGGAGAGTGGTGGAGCGCAGGGAATGATTCTTCGTATGGCCAAGATGTTGATAACGGATGCCTGCAGGTGGTTTAGAATGACAATAAACTGGACAGAAAGAGAAAACAGATGCCTCAGCTACAAGATAAAGGTTTGCAGTTCACACAATTCTGCTTTCATAACAGATCCTCTTCTGCTTTATTCCTCCTTTCTGGCCTTTCCTCTCCTCCCATCTACCAGCAGGCTGCCTGCCAATCTGCAGAATTCATCTTTAGGTCAAGATGAGCTTGCTCTGAATGTGAGTATTAAATTAAACCTCTGCTTGTAAAGTGTTTCTTCTCAGCCCTCCATTTATGAGGTGCAATATACACAGACCTCCCAGCTGGGATTTTAAACAATATTGAGCTCTGAATGATAGGGAACAATGCTTTAAGATCTTCCTGTTAATGTGACATATGAGTTTATGTTCTTCCTTAGTGGAGGAAGGACCAAAGAACAGTTTCTCTGTTATCTCCACTTTTTGTCACAGCAGGGAGATGCGGTGCTCCCCAAGTTATATAAGACTGGCTGCTTTGCCAGAAGGGATGAAGAACTCTTCACAGCTTGAGTTCAGCAACAATCACGCATCATATTACCAGCTATTTGCTGAGCTAGGCCTTCGCTCCCTTGGAGATACCAAAGTGTGTTTCTACCTGCTGGGTGTAACTGCCTGAGTATAAACCCTCTCATTAACAGCATTTGCCATCCTAAAACTGGATTCATCCTAATGCAGCTTTGTGGGTGGGACTATCCTGTTTACTGCATTTATGAGTGCTTACTCATTTACTTCACAGAGACCTTAGTGCACCAGCCTTTATATATGTCCTGTTCAAGAAGGATGCATACCCAAGGATTCCACTGTGCTCTCTTCAGGGTGATGTGGAAGATGGTGGCCCTGTCCCTGGGCTAGTCCCAATCTAACCTATCTGGCTCTGTTTCTTACTATTTAATGATTGCCAGTCAGTGTTTTCATTTTTATCTAACTCAGAAGCACAGAATAACCAAGCAAAATATTGTCAAAACAAAACACTGTGACATGCTGAAACAGTCCAAACAACAGCCACCCGCACAATGCGCTACATCCTCTCCTAGTTTAAAAGTACACACCAGCATTTTAACATTGTGTTTTGGGATACTGCATCTACAAAACTTCCTTCGAGTCCCACAGAAGGTGCTGTTTTGATTTCAGGTGCCTAAAGATAAATGGGTTTTAATGTGGCTTTCACATCTTCAGCAATCCTGAGAGACTAGAGATAAATCAGTTCAAGCTGAAATTCAACAGCAACCAAGGACAGTGCTTCAAAGGGATGCAGCTTTAATTAGGTAAAAATATGCCTTTGCATAGCATATTTAATGGGGAAAAAGAAATTACTATAACTGCCAACAAAGGACCAAGAACAGAGAGACAATGTTATATCAGCAGTTAAGAGAAATTCTTATCAAAAATATTAAACTTCTCACCTGATAAAGAGCAAACTTTGGGATGATCTTCTTACAGATAAGAAGAGTCCTAACTTGCTGAAACATGATTGCAACTGGCCACAGAGCAATAATGGTAAGGACACCAACCACACAGCTAATCCATATTGCAGCTCCTTTGGTTGATACCTGAGAAGCAAATCAAACAACTGTACCTATAAAACTTTACGGTGCATTTCACTATTTCCAGGAAGAAGCTGTGAACAACTGGATGATGCAAATGTTAAAATGCTTTTTGCTGTCTCCATGAAAGCTGCTGGTGGCAGCAGTTGCTGGGGTTGCATGGGGAAACTGCACAGTACCTGGAGTGTACTCTCACCTAGCTGGCACAGACCTGTGAATCTGCTCAGCCTGGGAAGGCAACAAGTGACACAACCCCTCAATCTTACCCTAGCAGCACCTCAGTAGTTCATGAAAGCAAATGTAGCATGACATCTCAGAGGGGTCATCTATTTTTTACCAACAACAAGAAAAAAAAGTGTTAATTTTAATCTGAGTTATCCATGAGGTGGAAAATTATTAGCAGATACAGACTACTGCATCATCTTGCAGCTTACATGGTACGAAACAGAAAAACAGTAGTAACTTTTCTACTTTGCACAGAAAAACATAGAATTAGGCTTCTTGTTTACATGCCAGTACCCACACTTGTTTCTTAAGGCTATACTTTACAGAACACATAGCAGGAACATCCCCCAGGGCAACTTGCAGTCCTACTATTCTATCCATACAAGCTGGGAAACACGTTGGAGCACAGTCTGATGCCCAACCCACCCTGATGCCGAGTTTCCTTCCAAGAGAAGCCAGGAAACGGAGCCTGGGGGAACAAAGAAATTATATGCTTCAGGGTCTCAAAAGAAGAATACAGTAAGGACTCACTTGGAAGTGCTCACAGATTTCACAGTTTAGTTGTCCAGGATACTAACAGCAATCCTAAAACCTACAGATTTTGTGGACCATCTCCTATTAAAATATTTACTTACATTGTAAAGGGTGTAATTGCCATTAGTCCAAAGCACTATTGATAAAAACATGAGCACAGGTCGAAGGAAAGCAAACTGAAGAGTGCCCAGCTTCAGCCAAAAGAGGCTTCGCCTGACCAGGAAAAACAAAGGAAAAAATCACATAGGCCAAGATCTTACTAGCAACCTTAATAACATTTTTTTGGGTACTGTCAACTGTAGCATGTGGCAAAAATCTGGGGAGGAACAGCTTCAAGATTAGAAAACCCTTCCAAGAATTAGCCAGTGTTTATTTAATAGTCTCTACAAAAATAGTACTTTTCTGTTCTGCAGCAATTACGCACTAACCAGAGCTGGGCAAAACGTGGTGTCTTTCCCTGCCCTGAAGCTGACCAGAGAGCCAGTAGCAGCATAACCGGTTCTGAACAATAATGCCAATTGCTCTTGCCTTGGTGCCTTACTTATTTCAGTTCTCCAGTGAAATTGGGCAGTTCAGCCTTCCTGTTCAGACACTTCCTAGCCCTGTAGTAGATCAATAAAGGGAATCATACCAACCTAGGTGAGAGGTTTTCAATGCATTGTAAATACTGCCATGTAAGCACCTGGTTTTGCTCCTCTGTACTCTAACACTGTACTCCTCTGTACTCCAACTCTTTACTACGTTTCACTTAGCAAACTGCACAAGGCCAGCAGGATGGCTCAGGATTTCCTTACTTCTGTCAGGATAAACTGGGTCCAGGACACAGCCCAGACACAGTAACCTGGCCGGCCAGCCAGCATTAAAGGCCACCAGGAAAGGGACAGATGCACTTTCTAACAGAGAGCATGAAAGCTGGCTGACCTGAACTCTACTGTTTTCACAGGACAAGCTGTGGCTGCTATGGCTGGCTCACTTTTTAGTCTACTATTGCATATTATTTCCCATACTGACAAGGTTGTCTTCACTATAGCTCCTTGGGCCATTAAGATTGCCAATCAGAGCTGCCTCTGCAGACAACAGGCTGCCATTCAGTATGCTACAGGATATAGCCATGAACCCAGAATTAGAGGAATTGCTCAATGAATATAGGTAATAACCACAGAATTATGAACAGCACAAACACATGTGGAAAGGCCTGCAACTGGCCAGCCACTATTCAAAGATCTATTATTCCCAAAGGGCTTTAAAGAACAGTATGACAAACGGTGTAGCCACTGCAACGTCACAAGTTGTTTCCCTTGTCAACACAGGTCTATCTTTCTTGACCATCAGACCTATTCTGCCACATCTCTCCCTATTGTATGGCTTGTTATTTTGACACATCTGTCTACTGCACCTTGTTAGCTTTCCCAGGACTGCTTGGTAGTATATGTTTTTTTTAAAAGAATGAATCCCTCCCTTGGAGTAGCTCCCTGTTTCCCCTGAAGGTACCTACACGAGGAACATGAGATTGACCTTTGTCTGCCATAGCCTGCTCAGATTTCAAAAACATCGTACCCTGCCAGGCGAAAAGGTGAGAAGTTAGAAGCAGAGACAACAGATGGGTTCCCCAGTGCTGCAGAAGCTGGAGGAGCCCCAAGCCCTCTGCAGAACAAAACCCTTTCTTTTTTAAACAGACAGCTGTCCTTCCTCCCAGCAGTAGTAGGCACTACCTAGCTCCTGAAAGGAGTTAATATTAGCTAATGTTATCCTGAGTAAATTGCCACTGGACTGACCAACAGGAGGGCATAGTAAAGGAACTGCTCGCAAGCTCCCAGATACTACAACAGAGGGTGACAGACACATAAAGAAAACCAAATATACTTGTGACACATTAGGTCTATAGCACAGCTATATATTTTTCAATTGGTTTACTACCTATTCTTCTCAGTGCCTCCAGCATGTAAATAATTAGTGTTATTCCATTAAAATAAAACGATGGAAACAATAATTTAAATTCTAATACCAAATGAGGCAGTTTAAAGAAGAATTATTACAATAGAAAATAAGAATTTTTGCAAAGGCATCATAGGCAAACTGCTATGCTGCGTTCTGTTTGCTGCTTTCATTTAACCAGACCATGAATTCCCTAGAGTCCCTCTGACACTCATGTCCAGGCCCTCATGGGAAAGTCTCTGTCTTGCAGTCCTTCAGCTTTTGCTTTTCGTGAGAGAAACATTCTCATACTCCGTGCCAGTAGGAAAGCCCTGGGAAATACATGAGGCTTCCACGCTGTGATGTGGTGTGTAAATGACAGTGACACTAGCCAGAGAAAGAACCCCACCAGGCAGTGGGTTTAACCAGAGACAAGGTTTATGTTATACTATATTGGCTCCTGTAAGCGCAGCTCTCCGACCTTACCCCACTCCTCAAAGATGCTTTAATACTAAGTTTAGTAGAAGAAAATATTTGCTTTTGCCACACCAGACAATGCCACTTCTTAGAGATCAAATCTTTCCAGGAATCACATCCATTTTTTGCTCTAAAATTATTTTAATCTGAAGTAGTTTTAAAGTCAAAATCAGAATAAAACATTTCCATTTTATCAAAGTAAGAGAAATTTTCTTTCAAGGCAGCCTCAATTTGACAATTTGTGAAAAATATCCGATTTGGAGACATTCGTTCCCTTCTGGAATAAAAAGAAACTGGAAACCTCTATTATTAGGTTTTCTGAAGTAGAAATTCCTTCTCCCACACACCACTGCTTACTACAGAAATGGTTTCTTGGAAAATAATGGGATTAGTTGGGGAGATACCACAGTGCTCAACATCCCTATGAGTGGGAACACTGCACTGGGTTAAATAGAGAGAGCTCATCCTCTCAACTCTTATGCAAAATCCTGCAATATAAAACTGAAATAAATTACCGGTGGTGTACAGCCCCAAAGTGATGGCACTGTTTAAAAGAGCCGGCTTGCCACTGACTTTCAGGAAGCAGGGAGGCCCTTTGCTGTAAGCCTGGCCTTGCCAAGTGGGCTGAATTCCAGCAGCCATTTTCCAGCTGGGAAATCTTAAAGGGCAACTCACCTAGTGATGCGCACGCGAGGGAGGCAAAGGCAGCAGCAGCAGCAGGGACCGGTGCTGATCTTGAAGTGACCATTTTCAAACCGCTCGAGGAGCAGCTTTTGACCTCCACAATCTTTAATCATCATCACCAGGAACTTGTGGATAACTATGGCAAAAAACCTAGGAGAGGAAGAAAACGCCAGCTTGAGCTTGCCTGTGTGCTCCTCGTGTGCCTGCACAGGTCAGTGCTGCCTTCTGTCCATGGTTTTTACAGCCTGTGCTTTGCAATCAACAAAAATTCCACTGCTATCTTTGAAAAACCTTCCACTTCCCATCACCTCAGAGTTAGGAGCTGCCCCAACCTAACAAAAACTAAAAGATGAATAAACAGAAGTGGAGAGCAGCTATGGAATTTCCCAAAGCCACACTGGTGGCTGGTGGCAGAGTCAGTACTGAAGTAGAGGCTTTTCTGGCCCAAGCCATTATGGCCATATTTTTCCATCAGTTATCTAGTCCTGATTGGTCCAAACTTTTTAGAACAAGTCCTCTCTCTCCTCTAAAAAAAACCCCCAAACCACCACCCAACAACAAACATGGCTACATTCATCTATATATACATACATACATACACACACATATATATACACACGTAATTGAATGTGCTGGCCCAGTCAGGGTGTGGTTCCTCTCCAGCCAAAGCGGATCCAAGCACTGACTGCCACAGCCCCACCTCTCCCTCCTTCAGCAGCTGCACATTCTCAACCCTTCCCAGGAACTACAGATTGTGCAACCACCCTTTCCTCCCTGTCCCAGGCTGATTTAGGGAATTGATTCACTGAATCCAAACTTGCCAAATAAAAGAGGTCTCTTCAGCTGCACTGCCTCCTTAAAGGAGTTGGTTGTGCAGCTGAAGACTGAGTGGTAGTGGATGTAAGTGAGGGGATGCTAACCTGCAGCTTGGGCTGGGGAGGTGCTACACAAACTTGAAGTGCCATAGCACTGGATCCTTGGAAGTTCCTGGCAGTCTGCACTACCTGCACAAATTGCTGCAGGCTAACAGTGTTCCCTGATGCTGTTTTCCCTACTTTTTTACTCTACTCTCTTAGTAAATGCAGTGTGACATGGGGTGTGGGGTGAGATTATTCATGGCAGTCTGTGATACTGTCCTGTGGTAGGTTCCACCATCAACCCAAAATCAACTGTGGAGTGCCCAAGGCCACGGCGTCCCCCCATTGGCTCTGCCTACCAGGGCTATGCCATCACCTCCAGAAACCAAGGACCACATTTCTCCCTGCTTCTCTGTGTGTGTCAGAGCTGTCATGCTTGTACATAGAGTGCTTTTATCAGGACAAGTATGGAACATTTTTACATTGATACACTTATCAGAGGTTCACTTGCCACCACTAATAATAGACCTCCATGGCTCATCATTAGTAAAAGTGCAGAGAAGAAGTCACAGGTCAGAATCTCATTCCACATGACACACAGAGAGGAAAGAAAGAGTACTGCTTCAAAGCTACTGTCAATCTGAGGGATCAATTACATGCGAGTCACAGATCTCTCATACTGAGGCTTCCACGCTAGGGGCCTGTAGCACTGGAACTGCTTCAGCATTTTCCACCTCCCAGAAAAGAGCTGCCAAGAGATATCAGCTCAAACCAAAAATTACTCAATTGTTAAATTTACAAAATGACTGTGTTTACCATGAGCAGCAGATCTTTAAAGGGAAGAAATGCAGAGTTAGGGGCAATGTCTGGAAAGAAGGAGAATACTCACACTGCTGCTGTGAAATCTGTAAACATTGTTGAGCGAGGAATCCACATGCCAGTGCATGAAGTAGTAGCAATCACCTACAAGGAAAGGGAGAAGGGCAGAGATAAAGCAGGTTCATGTGGGTTTTCAGGGAAACCCCATTTTCAACATTCAGTTTTCTCTCTATTCCATGATAACTCACTGGAGCTGCAGCATTAACCCAAATGATGATTGATCTTTTGGAGGAGGGCATTTTCCTGTAGATGTAGACCGCTTCCTCTATAAACACCAGATTGGCAATTAGCGTCATCAGAGTCAAGATTGCAAAGAGAAATCTCCCTGGTAGGTCAAGGCCTGCAGAGAGAGGAAAGAAAACAGAATGTTCTGATTTATTTCATAAGCATTCCAAACATTTAATGTAAAGACACCATCTCGGAGGGGCCTCTTAGCCCTACTCCTGCAAGCACTTGCACTCATCCTTAGACCATTGACTTGCACCATCCTTAGACTCATCCATTGACTTCACAGGATGATTAAAATACTTAAACTTAAGTTCATGACTACATCTTTCCAGGATCCACAGACAATATATGGGAAGAGTATGCCTCCATGTCCTCAAAGTCCCCTTCATGTTCTTAGATTAATGTAAACATGTAACAAAACATAAATAAATACATAATACATAAATAAATAAATACAGTAAATATGTGTTCTGGGAACTTTTCCAATCAGAATACAACCAAAAAACATATTTACTCAATATTGGTTCTTTGCTTCCATTGTATATAGAATCATAGAATCATAGAATCATAGAATCGTAAGGGTTGGAAAGGACCTTAAGATCATCTAGTTCCAACCCCCCTGCCATGGGCAGGGACACCTTGCCCTAAACCATGTGGCTCAAGGCTCTGTCCAACCTGGCCTTGAACACCGCCAGGGATGGAGCATCCACAACCTCCCTGGGCAACCCATTCCAGTGCTTCACCACCCTCACTGTAAAGAACTTCTTCCTTGTATCTAATCTAAACTTCCCCTGTTTAAGTTTGAACCCATTACCCCTTGTCCTACCACTACAGTCCCTAAGGAAGAGTCCCTCCCCAGCATCCTTGTAGACCCCCTTCAGATACTGGAAGGCTGCTATGAGGTCACCACGCAGCCTTCTCTTCTCCAGGCTGAACAGCCCCAACTCTCTCAGCCTGTCTTCATATGGGAGGTGCTCCAGCCCTCTTATCATCCTCGTGGCCCTCCTCTGGACTCGCTCCAACAGCTCCATGTCCTTTTTATGTTGAGGACACCAGAACTGTACACAGTACTCCAAGTGGGGTCTCACAAGAGCAGAGTAGAGGGGCAGGATCACCTCCTTCGACCTGCTGGTCACGCTTCTTTTGATGCAGCCCAGGATACAGCTGGCTTTCTGGGCTGCAAGCACACACTGCCAGCTCATGTTAAGCTTCTCGTCAACCAACACCCCCAAGTCCTTTTCTGCAGGGCTGCTCTGAATCTCTTCTCTGCCCAGCCTGTAGCAGTGCCTGGGGTTGCCCCGACCCAGATGTAGGACCTTGCACTTGGCTTGGTTAAACTTCATAAGGTTGGCATCGGCCCACCTCACAAGCGTGTCAAGGTCCCTCTGGATGGCATCCCTTCCCTCCAGCGTATCAACCGAACCACACAGCTTGGTGTCGTCGGCAAACTTGCTGAGGGCGCACTCAATCCCACTGTCCATGTCACCGACAAAGATGTTGAACAGGACCGGTCCCAACACCAATCCCTGAGGGACACCACTCGTTACAGGTTTCCAACTGGACATCGAGCCATTTACCACAACTCTTTGCGTGCGGCCATCGAGCCAGTTTTTTATCCACCGAGTGGTCCATCTATCAAATTGATGTCTCTCCAATTTAGAGACAAGGATGTCATGTGGGACAGTGTCGAATGCTTTGCACAAGTCCAGGTAGATGACATCAACTGCTCTGCCGCTGTCCATCAGTTCCGTGGCTCCATCATAGAAGGCCACCAAATTGGTCAGGCAGGATTTCCCCTTAGTGAAGCCATGTTGGCTGTCACCAACCACCTCGTTGTTTTTCATGTGCCTTAGCATGTTTTCCAGGAGAAACTGTTCCAAGATTTTGCCAGGCACAGAGGTGAGGCTGACTGGTCTGTAGTTCCCCGGGTCTTCCACCTTCCCCTTCTTGAAAATGGGGGTTATATTACCCTTCTTCCAGTCATCGGGAACTTCACCTGACTGCCAGGATTTTTCGAATATTCATATTCATAGGCATGTTTGTGCATAACTTCATTTGACATGTAAACTCTTTTAGAGGCTCAGTGGAAGTTTGTGGGGCACACAAACAATGTAAGGATAAGCCCCTGATACACCTAGCCTGAGATAAAACTTGATACCTTCACCAATTTCTTTTTCACTTCTCCCTTAAAGCTGGACATGGGTATCAACATTTATGCAGGGCTGATGGTTGAGGTGTATTTTCTCACAGGAAAGGTGTTTCTGGAGACAAAGCACTGCAGTGGAGTCGTGTTTAATTTAGAAGGTGATGCTCATACCTGGTACTAACTCCCACTGTGTCCGTAGCCTATCTAAAGGCACACCGAGCAGTGCTTGCACAGGTGAGCCTCTGCCCCAGCCTCTTTAACCTAGCCTGCTTCAAAACCACTTCTGGACCTGGCTGTAGGCGGAGCAGCTCACACCTCAGCGGACATCTCCGCACCTCACCTCGGGGAAGCCTGAGCCCTGGCACGGGGTATGGGCTGGCGCAGCGCTCGGTTCGGCAGGTACCGGAGCGCCCGCCGCCCCCCGCCGGTCACCCTGTTCTCTCACACCCGCGCCCGCGGGTGGGGGCCGCGCTGTCCTCTGCCCCTTCCCTGAACCCAGCGGCAGCTCGGCCCGCTGCCAGGCAGGAGCGGCCGCCGGCCTCCGCCCGGGGAATTTCCTCGCCGTGGCAGAACGGCGGCGGGGCAGGGAGTGGGGCAGGACCGGCACCGCGGCATCCATCCGCCGCGGGTTGCCCGGCTTGTTAGCGGCTGGCCGGCAAGCAGACCCCGTTTCCCCCACGCTGCCCCCTCGCCCCGGGCCGGCGGCGGCACTTACTCTGGAGAAGCTCCTGCGAGTAGGGCGGCTCGCTGGCGCCGCAGGACGGGTGCAGGGTCCCGTTCTCCTCGCCCTCCATGGCGGCGCGGCCGCCGGCCCCGCTGCGGTGCGCCCGCGGTGCTGAGGGGACGCGGGTCGGTGCGCGCCCGCTGGTCCCCGGCGACGGCGGGAGCCGCGATGCGCTGCTCGGGGCCGCCGAGGGGCGGTTAATGATTAGCCCGGGGCCCGGCGGGCAGGGCCCGGCCTCCGCGCTGCCGCCTGGCGCCCGGCGTCCCTGGGCACTGGCGGGTGGCAGCCGCGGAGCGATGGGGGCTCAGCCGAGGAGCGGGCTGGGTTCTCCAGTGCCATGTCCGCCTGCACAGAGCCCGGCCAGCGCAGCCACTGTGCCCTCTGCCTGCGGAGGCAGATGGTTGCTTGGTCCATGTAGCAGACATTCAAAGGGCTTTCCACGGAGCGCTTCTCCAAACACTTGCCGACAATATTGGCTGCATGAGGTGAAAAGCTGCACCACTTTCTGCTGAAGGAGAGCACGCTGAGGGTAGGAACGCGCTGCGGGATTCTCCGCTTTCCTACATGTTTCACCTGCTGGAAGGATCCTTTCTGCTGCCTGAGCCTTTTCAGGCTGTTTCCTGGAAAAGGGAACGAGTAACAAAGTGATGGAGTTTGGTGACCCACCGAGTTGTTCCGGATAGTCAGACTGAAAACTGCCTGCAAGAAGCCGCGGAGGGATGGTTACAGCACAGGGTGGCAAAGCAGCAGGTGACACACTGTATCAATAAATACAAAGTAGTGTTTAGGGCAGGGAGGACAGCCCTAACTACCCATGCAATGATGAGCTGTTGCCACTCGGGAAAAACATCTTGGGGCCACAGTGAATTGTCCTCAAAAATAATAACTGAAGAATCAGCATGGGAGAAAATGCAAAGGAACACCAGGAATTAGTGGATAAAGAAGGGAAGACACAAACCAGCTAAAAGATATGGAGAGGCCTCCCTTCATCAAGGTGGTGTTCCAGGAACTTGAACAAATTTAGGAGAGATGGAGAATTTAGGGACTGTGGGACATTTGTAGGCACCACAGGCCCTTGTGGTAAAAGCTGCCATCTTGCAGTTTTCACAGGAATCCCAAAGGTTTTACGGGAAGGACAGGATGGACACTGCAGTGCTGTCAGCAAGAACACAGGGATGCAGAGGAGAACTGAACTGGTCAGTGGCTAACATCAGCAGGTACTTGACTGAGAAAAGGGAGATCCCTTCCAGTGCAGCAGGATTTCGGAGCAAGACAGATGAAGCTACTGACAGCTGTTCTGTTACTGACAGGAGGGCTCAGTTGCAGACCAAAGCCATTTATCTTGAGACTTCTTTGGCATCGCTGTCATTGCTTTCACTGCATTGAAAGGTGAAGAGGAAAGCTTTACAGCTTCACTGGGAGGGATGTGGCAATAACCGGCTGTTAGAATGTGGTATCTGCCCAGTCTTCACAGGCTGCTGGGAGCATCCTGCATCCAGCACATCTTCTGCTGCCCAGCTGCAGAAAGATGCAGGCAAAATTCCCAAAACATCATTCCAGCTTATTTTCTATTTGGAAGTCTGTTTACTCACCCTGAAGAAACAGTCACTACATTTTCTACTCTGTTAGCTTGATTTTTTTATCTAACTTTTTGAGGGCGATCACACATTCCAAAACGTGACCGAAAGCTCAAGTTAGGATTTGCTGAAATGGAAAGATGGCCCAAGGCCCTTGAAGTTTCTTCCTGAACAGAGACAACAGGATTCCCATCTGCTGCTATTTTGGCTGCCAGCTTCTTGTATTCCCTGAAAGGTAAAAATAAAAATCCCTTTCCTGTGAAACCTTTTTTAAAATGAGGCACATTTGGCAATTGTTAAACACATTTGTCTTTTGTTAAAGAAATTCACACGTCAAGTATAGGAGTGATAAAACTCATGGCTATTTTACCATATTTCAAAGAAATCCAGACTCTGCTTTGACTTAAGAATCCCTTGAAGAATCTATACAGCAACAATTTTGGTTTTGGCAGTTGTATTTTAGTCATTCAGCAATACCAGTGTGGAGCAAATACTGCAGCATATACTGGACGTGGTGTTAGAGAACGTCCTGTCTCAAACCTATGGAAAACAAACAGCTTGAAGTTTAGAGGTTAAGGATTAATTCTCAGATGCTGTTGTAGAGATCCATCCTATTCTCTTTTCTACAGGAGTCTCTTGCACAGAATAAAGTCTGAAAACAAAACCACAAACCTACTGTGATTCATTTTTTTTAGAAACACCATTTGCCATCTTTGGGTCAAACATGAGATCCACTTCCTTAAATGCTGCTGTACATCTGGGGGGAGCGTGCATTGCCTCTTCCTCATATTCTGGGCTATTTCTTGGCAGCAATATTTGCCCAGCTGTCCTTAAATGTAATTAATAAAATTGAAGAACATGCCATGACCCCTCAGCTACCACAGTTAGAGGTCTGCTACTCTGTGCCTGCTTTCTTAGCACAGGCTCTTCATCAGTGCCCTCTTCACACTGGCCTCTAAGCCAGATGCCAGGCCTCTACAGCAACAGCAAACCATTTGAATCCCCAGGAGTCTAAGCACATTTTCCTCCCAGCTTCACCATTCCAGTTTTTGGTTTAACCTTTTAGTTTAATACATGACATTTGCCTCAAAAACCCCACCTTCAGCAGCAGCAAAGTATTTATAAATGGATCACCTATCTGTTTAGATGCATCAAGAGATTTTTGCAGTTCCTCAGAATAAAAACCACCCATGAATGCAGTTCCCTGCCTGTTTGCCAGAGGCTTTTGAGTACTGTGTGTTCAGCCCCCTTCCAGACAGTGCACTGCTCAGATTTGTTTCTTCTCAAGGAACATGCCTCTTCGCTTCTGCTCTTCTTTCAAAGACCACTGCAGATGTTTTTTCTTTCTTCCATTTTTCTGATGATTTCCATTTCACATGCCTTTTAGCTCTGTTGAACAGGATGCCTGTTGTGATCGTTGCCCCCACAGCGTGCAGTCCAGAGGCACTGAATGCCATCTGTGGTTTCTCCCTGAAGGAGGCACGCTGGCCTTCAGAAGGTGACACAGGCCCTCTATCCCACACTGGTGGGCCAAGCCTATGGACAGAATCCTGATGTCAGCCCTGGCTCAGCAACTGAACAGCAGGAGATCCTGCAGGCTATCTCACAGGACAAGCTCAAAGCTCCGTCGCAGAGGATATATAGGAGAGGCTACCATATTTTGGTTGTAGGGAAGTCCAGCAGACATCCTCATCATCAGTGCAGATGGAAATACAGATGGGAAATACAGGCCCCTTTCCTGAGGGGGGTGGGGGCAAATTATGCTCAGCTGAGTTCAAGCTAAGAAGAAAAAATTGTATTAGAAAAACAAATAACTTTTCAGTGCCATAGGACTGTACCTCAGATTTCTCACAAGTTTGGATACCCAACCAGCTAAGAAAAGTCTGCTAAAACTGGCCAGCTTCTGAAGCCACATACAGATTTAATAACGGAATTAAATCCTGTTTCTCAGCTATAGCATATTATGCAGCTGAACTTAAATGCAACTTGGCCTTTTCCACTAAAAAGCCACTGGCTTTTCACCTACTGCCAGTAATAAGCTACCTATTTTAGAAAAGATGTCTCATTAATGTGAGAGGAATATCTGCTTCACTGTTAAAGAAATGAATAATGGGATTTGCTTGTTATTTGGATCCTGGCAGCAACTGTAAAAATAAGGAAATACAGTGACTACAATGAAATAAACTAAGATAACAAAGCTAAATTGTAATTTTTATGCCTATTCAGATGGACAAATTTCTACATGAAAAAGAATATCAGGTGTGCCAGAAGCTTTATATCTGTGCTTTTAAGAGGAAAATTTAGACAAAGACTCTTATCAGTAGAGAAGCAATAAAAAATAGAAGAAAGAGGCTTTCGTTAAATCTGAAGCTAAGAAGTTTGATTTTATCTCATTTCCAAAGTAGCAAATCAGTTTCTGGCAGTGAATATAGGGGAGAAATGTAAAGAGGCAGAATCAAACTATTATTTTTGTAATATATTGTTACACTTTCATCCAGATATGAGTAATGATTTGTCTTGCCTTACCTTTTAAAGTAACTTATGAGCAATTGGATGTGGCAGTCGAACAACAGGAAGGAAGTTCACAGTACTTCATAGTAGAACAAAGGGCTGAAAGAGCCTTATAAAATTAGAACCCTCAAATTGGTGGTAAAGGGGGTAGCCAACAATCATCATCCTGAGGGAGAATAGAGGCAGGTAGTGCATTTTCTCTGCCATTGCTGTGATAAAGTACACCTATTTGATTGCAGAGCTTTTCAGCAATGGAAGAAGTTTTTTCCCCAAAGGAGAGCTGATGAGCAGTAAGACAAATATGTCTTAAGGACCAAGTAAATGCCACTTTGTGAGCATCTCATATGTGTCCAAGGACACTGATGGGCAAAGACAAACCTCACAGATCTTCAGCTTCAAAAAGGATAGATTAGGATTAAGAAGTTCTTTCCGTAGGGTGAATTTCTGTAGATTTTGTCCTTCCCAGTCTTGACTTATAAACCCCAACTTCTAGAGGAGGGCTGTCAAGAATTTTGAGAAGTTTTTGTGTGAAAACTGCCAAGTTCATCTGAATCAAAGCTTCTGATAAGAGGGATGATATTAAAAATATTTATTGACAGGATGCTGTTTTTTAACTTTGGTTTATGTGGAAACATTTCAATTTGACATTTCCTACATGCACTGTTCCCTGTCTCTGTTCAAAGCAAATTTTGAAACCTGAAACATTTTGAAACACGTTAAAATAAAAAATAAAAATGATGGAAATCAAAGCCAATGTTTCAAAATGAGGAAATTGCACACAAATTGGTTCATTTATTTTTAGTTTAAAGAAGTTGCTGCTTTTCAGCTGAATTCAGGACACCAGACCTTAAGAAAAACTAAGGACTTCTTTATGGAATAGGATAAAAAAAAGCTAAGGACCTCTTTATGGAATAGTATATAAAGAAGCTAAGGACCTCTTTTTATGGAATAGGATAAACAAAAGCTAAGCACCTCTTTATGGAATAGGGTATGGAGAGTCAAGACTACCATGCCTGAGATCATGTTTTACAGCTGTTTCCTTGAGGGGAAAGTGGGAGTCTCTTTAGAAGTTCTGTTCCGACTGGAAGACAGCATCCCAGGCACACTGCCATTGATGACTAAGTCTGCTTTTTCCACAGCAGTCAGGTGCTGGGCAAGACAGATCATGCATTTCTTCCCACAGGTCATAACATGTCAGAAATGTTTTTTGCTCCTTCTGAATTGCTGGAAAGGGAAAAAAAAAACCCCAACACAAAACACAAAGCAAAGCCAGACCATGCCCACACAAATTGTAATATAATAATATAATAAAAATAAACCAAAACAGAGCAGCCTCCAAAACTAGAGGTATGTTGATTTGTGTGGCAAGCAGACCACCTGCTAGCAAGTGAGGAGAAAAGAGCATACATGTATGAATGCAAAATGTTGTCAGTGTTGGTTTTAGTCACCATAGCAGTGAGACTGCCTGTGCCAGTATACTGGACACAGGCGAAATCCTGGACTGTCCGCCTACAAAATCAGTGCTACGGCCTGAAACTGTGCTTTTTACTTTTATATAAACATAGCTTGTGAAATTCTGAAGCTCAATTTGCAAGTAATGTTACAAGTGAAGGCTGGGGAGCTTAGATTGTGTGTTTATATTATCTGTTTATCCTTCCTCCAAAATGAACCTTATTTCTGTTCGGATGTGCACTCCTAAGGTTTTTTCCTCATAAGTAATCAATAGAAATCAGATTAAGAAAGTTACAATTGGGGGGGGGGGGAAATGTTGTTTTCAGTTTGCTGTTATTTGAAAGCTGCCTCAATACTGTAACTCTTCCTACATGTGTGGGAAATTCATGGGTTTAAAAAACATATTGAAAAGCCACAGGCAATATTGGAGTTTGCACCGAGTTGTGAGGGTAAAAGAAGAGCACCAACATCCTACAAATGGCATTGAATTATGAATTTTTGTCCTGCAGTTCATACACAAACAGAGCCAACAGGAGCAGTGAAGAGATTTTGGTGGAGAAGCAAGACCATTTGGAGCACAGTTTGGCTGGAAAGGAAAAGCAAACCCCTTCAAATAAACATTGGGCATGTGTTTGTAATGGCTGAAAGATACGCTGTCTGCAAATGAAAACTGGAAGTTAGGCTTCAGACAAATACCACAACTGGGCAGGAATAGCTGGATGGTCTGACATGTTAGGAAATAATATACAGATCACAGTAAATCAGTAAAAAACCCTATGAGACAAGAGTGAGAGTCTGCGTGGCTGCCTCTAGCCTTTCTTTGTGCAAGTAGTGTCTGTACCTCTGATCCATGTGTGTTGGACAAATGTACTCCAGGCATAAAACTGCTAAGACAGGCGCAGCTCTTCTCTTGAGGCTGGGGGTGTCCATCCCCTCCAAGTCTTTCCAACCTTGTTAAAATGTTTGTGGTTAAAATGTTGTGCAGAAAGGTAAAAATATCTGAAACACAAATTTGCACAAGACCCTGCAGCTTTCTGCTGTGCACCCCTGGACAGATGTTTTTACATCTGACAGCTTGCTGCAACCCATGAGGGTTTTCTCCCTAGGGAGTAGGTATGTTTGGTGTGCCTGCACCATCATACCCAGGGTGTTCCACTGGCTTTCCCCCAGCTCACAGAGATGGGCAGGGGCAGCTCAGGCTGCCAGAGGAAGGGGGGCATTGGAGAAATGCCTTTCCCAATGTCCTTCCTAAGGGGTGTCCATTTTTCATGGTTTCCTGTACCTAACAGCTAAATATTCACACCATGTTAGTATTGCCTTGATAATAAATAACCTGTACTGTTCTTGTGTTTTATGATATTGTTCTCTTAAAAGTCAAAATATTTTGTTTCCTTTGTATCTGCATTTGGGCAGAAATAGAGGTCTTGTGAATACAGTGAAGGGGATTCACAATAGCCGTGGTATCTTTTTGGTTTTGGCAAGGATTTCTTTCATACTATTGTAGGACTCAAGCAGCCTGTGCGAGTCTCAGCTTTTCTGTCTGTGCAACGGCAAAACAGCGGTTGCCTGCAGAGCAAAGGGGTGAATGCTCTGCAGCATCTCCGGTGATGGTTGCAGAAGGACAAGAAATAGTGACGTGTTTCTTGATCACCATGAAAGTAGACAAGTAAATTTTTCTGATGCTTTTCATATTTGGAAACGTAATTTTCATGATTCCTTAAAAAGTAGTCACCAAATTCAAATGTTCAGCTTTGCTGGGCAGAACTGTTATAATTTATTCCAAAGTACAGGGTTAAAGGCCTCATCTGCAGACAGAGACACTGAATAATTATATTAGCTGGTATTTGTATTAGCTAAGAGACGGGCTTGGATCAGCTTACTTCTTGAGCATAATGAGCCACAAATGACTATAAATATTCACATCCTATCAGCAGCTGTCACATCATCTTAGCAGCTGTTAGGGGGTACAGCTAGAAATCTGTGACTGCCCAAAGAGCAAAATGGAGTCTGAAGTAATATAAAAACTCATTTTTAGTGAGTTGAAAGAATAGGTTCATACCAGCCTTAAAAAGTAAACAAACAGAATCACTGTAGTGAGCATATATTTATATTTAGAAGTTTCATTTTCTGTGCGCTTCTGCCCTCACAAACCTTTGAATGGAATCTGACAGCCGTGATTTCATTTCTCATGCTTTAAAAAAATATGCTACAAAAATGCCACCTTTTCCTAGAGCAGCTCTGCCTAAGCAACACTGACATATTCCTGACACTGTTAACTCTCGTGATCCATTGATATGGAAGATTACACATTTAAAAATTTGCCAGAAAATTTTCAAAGACCTGCCAGAAATGAAAAGCAATTTGAACTGGAATAGGTGTAACGAGTATTGTCATCTACCATGTGCGTATCTGGATCTTATCTGAATGCAGTTTTCTTCCACTCCTCACACATTCAGCCTACTTAGTCCAAAGTGTTAATTTGCCATCCTCTTCCATCTGGAGTAAATACACACATAGGACGTAGGCACACACCATCATCGTCTGAACTGAGACACAAGCTCCTGAGTGGTTGTGAACTGGGGCTCCGGTTTGCAGAGACAGAAGGCTGCAAACCAGACCTTTCAGGACATCATACCTGGCTTAACTCAGGAGGGATTTCTTTGGCAAAGGCTCAATATCTGTTTCTTTAGGTGAAACTCAGAGCCTGTCTTTCTGTAAGGAAGCAAAAGCAGTATCTGCCAGTAGACAAGTAGACAGCTTGCTTAAAGGTGGGGTGATCTGCCCCAGGCACAATCTGGCAGCCCGTCCTGGCCCAACTGCTGGTGTCACAGGTAGCACACATGGCAGCACAGTGGCATCAGCTGGCCGCAGGCAGGCTTGTACCCTGAAAGGAGGACATTGCCCCCACGTAACACAGAACCCAGTGCTTGTAATTGTATGAACAGTTACTCTGGCATCTTCACAGCAAACTCAAGAGCAGGAGACATGCATGTGATGATTCTGGTAAGGTCTGAGACCTTGAGGGTGCAAGACTTGCTTTGGCTTCAGCCAGCAGCTGAGATTTAGTAGAAGACCAGCCGTGTCTCCCCGAAGTTTCTTCACTGTCAGGATACTCTGAAGTTAACAAGATGATTTCCATTACATTTCTGCATGACTAAGGATAGCTGCAGCAGCATATCCCACGTGTCCACCTCAGTTTAGCATCAGCAAAGCTTCTTGTTAATGTCTGTGCCAGGACACTATTCTCCAAGACGAACCTGTCAGTGTAAGTGCACACACTTTATCAAAGTGAATTTCATCAGCATTTGTTTCAGGAAGGAAGGAGCTGCTTTAGAGCAACTAGAAGCTGTACTGCTGGCCACTTTCTTTTATTTCTTGAACCATGTTCAAAACAGTTGTTACATCATATTCCTCTTACATTTCATCATCTCATCTCACGACACGCAATAAATATATTCCAAAGTTCCTGAAGGGACAAAGATCACTATGAAGAGATTGCTAAAAAAAAAGAAAATCATAGGAAAGAGAAAGAAAACCACATGTTTTGCATGCTAGTGAGGCAAATATGTAGGAAGAGAATTTTATTAGCCTGGCTTGAATAAGCTGGGAAAAAACAGAAAGATTTCAGATGTGAGGAACTATCAGAAACAGCACTATGGCAGTGACATTTTAGTAGATATATTTGCTTCCCCAAAACAATGTATGGCCCAAATACAGTAACCTTAGGTCACTTTTTAACTGTAACTAGGCTCAAAAGGCAGAAGCAATTTTAACATACTATGAACTAGCCCCCTGGAGAGACCTTTTCTGCACATCTTTCTCCTGGTTCGATGAATTCACTAAATGTTTTCAGATAGTGCTTACATTCCTGATGGCCTCTTTCCCTCTTCCCCTCATCTTTTTGTTGCTTTGTTAGAATATCTTTTTGTTTTACAGGAGAAGTTGATCATGTTCATATGTACGTTGGAGGGCGTGTGGTCTATCTGAGACCCAAGCAAGCTTTCCTACTTTTGCTTGGCAGTTCCCATGGCAGCATCTGTTAGCTCTCACTTAGCCTAACATCTTTCTGATTTACCTCCACTTGCCTCTTCTATTATCTCCTCTTGCCACCAATTTCCTCCTTCTTAGCATCTGACAAGTTGACTAGCACCTTCATACAGCAACAATCACAGCTCCCCCAGCATCTTTCAGCCCTTGCTGACAGCTGAATAATACAGTATCTGTCCTGTTTCAGAACTGTCATTCCCGCATAATAATTTTCAGAGAATAATTTCTCTGGTGCCCTTTGTTTCTCTTTGCTCTATCTCCCAATTCTACATAGTCAGTTTACAGTTTCTCCAATATTTACTCCCCAGCAATTCATTCTGACTTTGTAAGCAGAGCAAGAAGCTGAATAAGTTCACCCGAATGCTGAGCTGTGTATTTTGGGAGATAGGTGTTCAAGTCTCATGATAGAAAATTATTATCTTGTCTGACTGTCAGGTAATACTTAGGGTCCAATTTCTGCAGTGCAAACATTTGCATGGCTTGAAAGTAATTTATCTAAACATTTGACAACAACTGCTTGGAATTTACTATGGCTGAAAACACTCACATCAGTAAAACTAATCCCGTGAAATACTTGCAAAAAGCAACATTCTTGTCTCTCTAGGAAGACTGGAAACTTCATAATACTTGGTATTTTTCTTGAAGTTTCTTTTTCTGCAAGAACCTCAACTTTGGCTCAAAATAAAAATCCTTTTTTTGGAAGATACTTTTATCAGAAAAAATACTGAAAATGTATATCCTAAAGATAAAAAAAACCCCCACAAAACAAAACCAAACCAAAAACAAAACACCAAAACAACAACAACACCCCCAAAATACAATAAAAGTATGTATCTCTTTAAATCTCACCATTCTGTAAACCAGGCTTGTAACAGCTTAGCCTAATGAGCTAGAATACTGCAGAAAATGTATTCAACCCAAAAGCAGGCTTTTAATGATTCTCAGGCTATTTTTGCAACACTTGACAAACCTGTTCCCTTTTTAAAAGTCAGGTATAATGCCTTTGGTGTTTAAAAATAGATGGACGTAAGGCAAAGCATTGTTATATACTCAGTATGGTTCCCAAATGTATTCATGTGCTTCTGGTTCTTGTAATTCCGGTAGAAGGGGTGTTCTCTTGCCTTTAATTGCTTTCTGCCTGCAGTTCCCACTGCCTTTAGTGGCCTTTGTGGAAGCTGATTCTATCTCACTGGAAAGTTGTTGACCTGTATAAAACTGCGTGGAGCTAAAAGTGTCCCTGAGAAGACCTGATGTAGCAAAATCAGTACCAATTTCAGGAGGTTAAAGATATGCCTGTGCCCAAGCAACTCACTGCTTTCATGTGCCGGTGGAGAGAGAGCATCTCTCTCAGCTGTGTTCCAGTACCAGTTTCCCATCCACCCCTATCACCCATGTGCAGGACACCCAGGAAACAGCAAGTGATGTTGCCTTAGAGAAGCACTATGCTGTCATGTTGGATTATGCAGAATTGCAGACCAGCTGAGGAGCGGCGGCACCCTCAGACATCATCTGCTCTGGCCCTCTGCTCAGGGGAGGGCCAGTGAGAACAGGTTGTTCCAGGTTGTGGCCAGCCGGGGTTTTAGTATCTCCATGGATAGAGACTCCAGAGCCCTTCTGGGCATCTTCTGCCAGGGCTTGATCAGCCTCACAGTAAAGATGTGTCTTGTTATGTTCAGTGGAACCTCCTGTGTTTCATTTCGCACCCGCTGCCTCTTGTCCTGTCACTGAGTGCCACCGCAAAGGGGCTGGCTCCATAATCTTTACTTCTTCTTTACTCCTCTATAAATATCATCATGTATTTTTTGAGATAGATATATATATACACACACACACTACCACCACCATACAGAAACACCACCAGGTATTTTTATACATGAAGATCCCACTGAGTCTTCTCCAGGCTGAACAGTCTCAGATCTCTCAAGCTCTCCTTATATATGTGCTATAATGTATAACCATCAACCATTTTATGTGCTCAGATGCATCCCTGGAATATTCTGGTTTCTAGATGCTTGTTTATAGAACGTGGATACTTCTCTGATTTATGAATGTACCCGTGTATGTTCTGTATGCCCAAATAATTTTAAAATGCCATTCTGTTTTTAACTCTGCATCTGTAGCAGATACTTACAAGAAGTAAACTACACTGGCAGGGTCTTTCCCTACACCCGAAAAAGTAAAGAAAAATTACTCATATAATATTTTTTGTATTTGATACAACCTCAGTGGTGAACCCCCATCACTCCCCATTCCCTTCAAGGGGAAGAGAAGCCTGAAAAAGGAGGGAAACATTATTCAATAGGAAAAGAGGGGAAAGAGGGAAGATTAGAAGAAAAGCAGGCCTGAAACGTGTGATTGTGACTGATGCTGCTTCATTAGGTCTGAGAAGTGTTTCTGTTAAGAGCCATCCCTTAAAGTGAAGCAAAGTTTTTGATGGCAACAGAGCCCAGCTGGCCTGCTAAAATGTCTGGCAATAAATGGAAAGGGAGACGAGCCCCAGCACTGGCACAGCAATACAGCCTGCCCCGAGGCAGGGGTTGATGAGGAAGCCTGGGCTGTCCCTGCCACCTGCAGGAAAACACCTGCTTGAGCTGCTGCTTCTGAGCTGAAAAACGAGAGTAGAGGCGAAGGCTTTTCTGTCTGTTGGAGTGATCAGGATAAAAGTGTGGCTGGTGGCACAAGGGCCGAGAGAGGGTCCCTTCATACAGCTGCGGTGTCAGCCTAAGCCACAGAACCTAATGGTCCCAAACACCCAGGCGAGAGGTGCTCTTGAGAGGTGACAGTTGCCCCACAGGGTGACAGAAGAGGGTAAAAAAGCTATCCATAAACTGAGATAACTTGCATTGTCCTTTATGCTGACCTTGCAAATGTTTTCTTCTTTATCCTCAGCTAAAATAATGTGAAGGCAATTGATTTATGTCCTAGAATGAGTTGGGAAAATGAACTCCCTAACCACAAGGACGGTTAGGTGTCATTTTCTAATGGAAGATGAGAAATGGAGGAAGGGACTCAAATGATCCCATTTAAACATGGCCCTTCATCCTCCCAGCCAAACCCTGGCAGAAGGGCTATGCAGGAAAAAGAGGCTCCTTTCATTTGCCTATCTGCAGCTATTGACTTGGTTTAATTTTTGGCAGGTTCCTTGGGTATTACAAGACAGAACCACTCCCTGCAGTCAGGGTTGTTCCAGCAAAATCATTGTAAAACCTTTAATTGTACAATCCTGTCTAGCTACTTCTTGTGAGTGCTATTTCACTGCACAAAGAGCCCAAGAACAAATGTTTCCTATCAGTTGTGTAACCTGGGCAGAGTCCCAAAATGAAAGGTGCTCCATAAAGGGTGGAGAGGCTTAAACTCAGAGCGAGCTCCTTGTCAGCCACACGTGAACCTCTGCCTGCCCCAGTGGGATTAAACCTGGATGAAGGGGAATTCCCTCCAGATGAACCTGGCTGAGCCAGGATGGAGTTAAGCACGCGTTTATGCCCATGGCCAGGCTGTAGGGCTCTGCTGTGACCTCACCACTGAAGGAGACATTACACAAGGATGTGCCATAGGTACATTTCTGCCATAGCAGAGGCAGCACAGTGACACCTCCACGGCCAGGCTTTACAACATGGTGGCCACCACATCCATGCAGGCAAGGCTGGACTGCCTCCCGCAAAAGGCGTCCCTTGGTTCACAATGATGATCATCTGTCATGGAGATCCATCATCACCATGAGGATTATCATTTACTGGCAGCAGGAGTGGGATGGGAAGGGATGGAGCCTGGGAATTTGGCACCCTGCCATTACTGGCTAGTTCGCACACGTGTGCACACACACAAACTGCCAGGAAGCCCCTTCTCCTCCTCTCCTTTCTCTCCTAGCCTCCAGCATCCGGCTCCGAGGGCCCAACACCATGGGCCTCACTCACTTTTCACTAACAGAAAGACCCTGGGGGCTCTTCTGGGGAGTAGAAATATGGAGAGAGGAGGCGCTCGCTCCACCAAACCACAGCGAAGAAAAGAAATACCTACACAGAGCTGGTCACTAGAAGATCTCCTTGGGAAACCCAGGTCCAGTTTTCTTGTTTCCTAGCATGTCTGTGAAAATGGGAGTACCCTTCAGCCTGCCCAGGGCTTGGGTGAAGCTGTGCTTCCCAGTAAAGGAGTAATGCCTGGTGCCATTGATGTGCTATCAAAGGTAGCACCCTGCTGTACCACACAGTGTTACCACATTCTGCCTGCAAGTTTCAGACCCATGTGGACATTTGTAGACTGAGGGAGGGTAGCTTATTTTTTGGGGAAATTTCTTTCATTTTCCCTCACGTGCTGTGACTAATACTGGAGCATGTTGACATTTCACATTCCTATGGCCATCCTGCATATACTGCCTGTCCTTGAAGGGTGCTTCCATCTGATCACATTTCTCAGATCTGTTTCTTGTCTAATCCAAAATTACACCTGGACAGTAAATTATTTCTTCTGCCACATGAAAATATTTTGATATTAAAAAAAAAAAAGTTTTTGGCTTTTTTTTTTTTTTAAGTTTGGGAAGATGGAGGTCTTTGGAAGTAAGGATGGAGACAGAAAAAACAGCTAGAAACAAATGTTGGGGAGAGACAGTGTGCAGGCTTTGCACAAAGTGAGAGCTCCACTGAAACTGGAAAACAGGGTGGTTCTCATGAAAAGTGTCATTTTAACAAATATGCCACTTTTATAATAATAAAATTATTAAGTAATATGTGCTAACCATGTGTACCCCCGACTCCCCTCTTCTACAGCCATCCAGTACCTTTCTTTCATTTCTCCTTGGAATACCAGTATATTCTTGTTCTCCCTTTCTTAAATGAAGCAGAACAATATTCATAATTCTGTTAAAAAAAATACGTTTTTTTTGGGATCCTATTAATGCATAGTATTTTTGTAAGGGCCAGCCATAAATCAATCTCTCTTGCTGCATTTTTTCTTTGCAGTGAAGTGGTAAAACGTGGAGTGCTCTGTAACTAGAAATGCAACTGTGTAGACATAAAAATCATATCCATAACCTTCCTATGGATACTTATCTCAAGATGTGCCTCCGTGTCCTTCAGAACAGTAAGTGTAGCAACTGAGAATGGAACGGAGGAGCTTAAATGTTGTGATGCATTTATTTCCAGTGGATGTAATACGCTTCAGAGAAACCACAGTGGTCATAACATAAGGGACACACGCATATACTGGAGCAGCTTTAAAGCCATTCACATAAAATATGAACCATATTTCTAAAGCTGTTCAGGCATTTTTCAGCTTCTTATGGAAGGCACAGACACCGACAGTTGCACTGGTGTTATTCTGTCTGATGTCTAGTAACTCTTCTAAAAAACTAAAAAACCCATTCTGTCAGGCTGCGTTTTTCATAGGAATAAGGAAAATCAAGCCAAACGGGGCAAATATATTTTTGTGATGCTGTGATTTGTAATACTCATGCTAGGTAATTCAGTTAGGATGTTAAACACTTTTTACGTGTGGAATAGTAGCACATTCTTTCCTCTTGCAGCAAAAGGGTTTTTATGTGATACCAAAAGATAAACAGCACAATGTGCAGAGTAGAGTTGAAGATCAGGAGCCCAGAAGTATCTGCTAAAGGAGGACGAGCCTGTACCAGAGCAGAAGGAAAGGGCCAGACTTAGAGGGAAGGCGATGGTGAGGCAGAGCAGGTGGGGAAGGAGGAGCTTGCAGAGCTTGCAATAAAGTGTTGTGCTTTGGGGATTTTCAGCCAGTTGAGGAACTGGGTATGGTTTGTACAGGTAGGCTACAACACAGATGGAGTCTCTTTTCCCATAGAAATATATGGTTTATAAATTACTTAAGAGCCATAGATAAAAGATGCATGAGACATGCAAAGAGTGTCATACAAAGCATATTTCTGAAAGATAACCGGTATAGCTAGAGACAAAGAACCAGATGGATGCCGAGTAAAGGAATTTGTTCTTACAGACTGTCTGGAGGAAGGCAAGACTGTAAATCAGAGTCCTTTAGGAAAAGGATGAGTATCTTTTCAGGGGTATCTGTTGAGAAATGATGGGTTTTGCTTATACAGCACTGCCTGTGTCTATCATGAAGAAGAGAGATTTTCAAAGGCTGCTGGGCTCCTTTGGCACGTCACTCCTTTAAGTGTCCTAAAATAACAATGAAAACTGTCGCACAGCATGGAAAAAAATCCCTGCATTAGGTATTATTCTTCACTAGAAAGCTATACTGTGGTTTAAATTAGCAAGGTGCTTCATAACCCTTGTTTAAAATGTGTTTGCACTGACATCCCAAGAAAAGAGTTTCTTTATTTAATTGCACTGTCAGTGACGATGCTTTCAGCTGAAACCATTTGGAGTTAGACCTTTTAATTGAAAGTGACAATTTAAATTGCTGCAATAGCAGCATAAATGGTGCTTAAAGTCATTATTAACCTGATGCTGCAGTTGGCTCCAGACCAGTTTATTAAAGCAAAAGAAGGTGGAGGGAGTAGGGGAAGAGGAAATTAAGTGATGAATCATTAATTCCTTTGGTACTTGCTGTAACAACAATAGCTGTGATGAACGTATTTGCCTGTATGGTGGAGACAACGTATAATCCCATCCTCACTTTGCATTAACGAACATCCCTTGCTCGGGAATCAGCAGGACTGATGTGAGCTTGCTTTCCCATGGGATGGTGTTCTGGTCTCCTTGCTCACTGCCATGGCCCACAGGGTGGGCATCTTGGGTTTGTCCTGCTCCTGGGGGCTCGGCAGGGCAACAGTTACACCGAGCCTGAGCAAGAGCTCTGGGATGAGGCACACCCCCCTTGATTGAAATTTGCAGATGACACCAAGCTGGGTGGGAGTGTTGATCTGCTGGAGGACAGGAAGGCTCTGCAGAGGGATCTGGACAGGCCTTTAAGATCATCAAGTCCAACCATTACCCCAGGGCTGCCAAGACCACCACTAAACCATGTCACTGAGGGCCTCATCTACATGGGTTTTGAACACTTGCAGGGATGGTGATTCCACCACTTCCCTGGGCAGCCTGTTCCAATGCCTGATTACCCTCTCTGTAAAGACATTTTTCCTAAAATCCAATTGAAGCCTCCCCTGGTGCAGCTTGAGACCATTACCTCTTGTCCTATTGCTTGTTACTTGGGAGAAGAGATCAGCCACCTCCTTGCTCCATCCTCCTTTTGGGTAGTTGTAGAGAGCAATAAGGTCCCCCTGAGCCTTCCCTAGTCTAAACAACCCCAGTTCCCTCAGCTGTTCCTCATGAGACTTGTGCTCCAAGCCCTTCCACGGCCCAAACCAGAAATGCTCCCAGCAGTGGAAGCCTGGCAGGTCAGGAGCACCACAAGCTTCCAGAGCACACATCAACCAGGAGAGCTGCCCCAAGAGGGAACAGGACTCCTACATGTTCCTACTGTTGGTCCCATGAACAGAATCACTGATTTAAGGCTCGCAAGCCTCTTAGTGCTAAGGAGCTAAGCACCGACAGGGCTGGTGAGGCTTTGGATCAAGAATTTACTAATCCTGTGGTGGGGAAGAAACACCTGCCTGCAGGGAAGCAACGAGCTTGGCCTGGCACAGGGCACACCATGCGGCTCAGGGGTTGAAATGGTGTCCCCAGTACTGCAGGGGTGAGCCCAGGGGCAGTCCTGAGCATCAAAACCATACAAAACGCACCGAGATGATTAAAGGGTGGACATGTGCCCTTAGCATTGACCTTCTTCCTCTACAGATCCTCTTCTAGTGATACAGCCTGCTGGTTAATGTAGACAGAGGCTTCAGGACTAATTGTATGTTACCTACGATTTGCAATACAGCTTGTATGTTCTGCCAACAAATATAAATAAGTAAATAGAAAAGGGAAAAAAATGTTCTTTTTAGGCACTTGAAGCTCAACTCTAACAGGCTTCTCTGCAATCTGGAATTGTTTTCAAGTTTCAGAGTCAAGATCAAGTTACTTTAGTTTTCTTTTAAGGGAGACCTGTGACGTACTGGACAGACATCACTTGCCAAATACTTTTACCTGTCAAGCACTGATGTATTTCATGGGTGGGTGTATGTTCTGAGACACATCTCCTACCTTTTCCCACCTGTATTTATTTGAACAGAGATGATAAATCAAGTCCTTCTCCTCCCTGAGAAGCCGGGGATGGTCCTTCAAGTACAGTATCACCACTCTGGCTTGCTGGTGTCTTTTTGCAAGGTGTATGTAGACAGTTCTGTTGTATGGCAATATAGGGATGTGTTAAGGGTTTTTTCCTGCACCTGTGTTAAGTTTATTGAGATGCTGGTCAACTCTCCAATGAAGCAACAGCTTTGGGTACTGCTGCGAAGGAGCTCAGTGGCTCTGGTCAAGTGTTAGAATTGCTCCGGCTGCCTACGGAGAGTTCACACTGCTCATTGGCAGAGGCTTCCTAGCAAAAAGGCCTAACAAGTAAGGAAACTAAAGTACTTTCTTATTAGGTCCACGACAGATAGGCAAAATGGTATTAGTGATACCATAATTACATTAAAAAGTACAGTATATAAGTATACTACAGAGTATATATTAATTTTCTTAGTTTCAAGTACTTAGAGCTCTCTGCTTCTGCAAGTCATTTGACCTGCTGTAACATCCCAGCTTCTGTACCTGTGCGTGCTTGTTAGTTATGATTCATCCTTTCAAATGGATACAATCCTGGCATTCCTTGTTTTCCCCAGGCTGTGTCAGACAAAACATGTCCCAGTCTCTTAAAGCTAACTTTATAGCATCAACCTTAACAAAACCCTTGAGTCATGCCAACACAAGAGAAAAATCAGGTCTGCGTGATCACCATTTTCTTGTCACAAAAATGTCTTTTCATCCATATTTGTTTTGAAGAACTCATCTTGTCCATTGGATGCAAGCAGGAAACACTCGGCTTCTCAAAACAGACTCCAGGATGCTCAGTCAGGCACCTCAGCCCCTGGCCAGCACAGGGACACCGGCGTGGTGGGATGGCATCCCCCAGCGGGGAGGCAAGCGGAGACAAGCACCACAGTGGGAGTCACCCGAAGCTGGTGACACCCCACCCTTGGCTCCACAGTGGAGCTGGTTGAAGTCAGCCTCAATCAAGGGATAAACCACAGCAGTAAGGAAGGCGAGAAGCAGAGCAGGGGCAAGCAGGTGTGCTGGGTACATGGGGCTTGGGTGCTGGGGTTGTGCTTTCACACCGTCGGCAACTCAGCATATGGGCTCTGAGCTACCAGGGTGTGCAATGAGCTTGATCAAATCTAGGGCACAAATGTGTGCCCTGTGTCTGTAACATAAGATGCGCTTGTTGTGTTCATCTCTTTCTGTGTTCCCTTCAGGTTCTTAGTCCTAATTGCAGCAATTCTTTATCCTACCGTTTCGCCTGGGCTTGTGCCCAGATGAGCCGCTAAGTTTTGTTTTCCACAGAAGAGTAACATTTTTCCAGATTTGTGGAGTTTCTGTGGGAGTCCAGTAAATATTACATGTCCGTATGGTACATGGGCTCTGAACCACCTGTGCTGGCAGTTTTTTAAGTGCTCATTGCCTATAGAAATTAATAGCATTCTCGATTGCCACAGGTCCGGAAAAAAACATCCCCAGCCTCACTTGATACTTTTGCTACTTTTAGAAAAGACAAAAAACATCAAAACACTTGCCTTTTCTGCATCAGTATATCAAGGAAACCAAAAGAACCAACCCGTCCTTCAAACTTCTCCACCTAATGAAAGATTTTTGGCATGCCTGCCTTTATGTGTATTAACAACTACTCCTCTGCTCTGACCACTCTGCTGACCTGTTTATAGGTTCCAGCTAGCCACTCCTTCGTCAGTTTTCTACCCGTCATAATTCTTGACGTATTAATTGTGTTTCCTATTAATGATATATTATGTGATTTTAATTACTACCTTTAATAAACCAGCTCGTTGCAGTGAGGTGTTAGCCAGCTGCTGCTTCTCCTAATTAGTGACACAGCCTTCTGGCTTGCAAATAAGGCTGTCAAATAGCTCTTAGGTTGGCATCCAGGCGTCTGGTGCCTTTGCCGCTGTATCCCAGCAAGGGGAACATCATTGGTGTGGGCTACAGGCACCCAGGCAAGCCAAGGAGCGTTCAGCACAGCCTGGCAGTGAAGCAGTAACGTTTTCACAGCTAAGGAAATCCAAGAGGAAGTGAGGGTAGATCAAAAGGGTGGGTGGGATTTGCTAGTCTGCTGAGCTAGAAGAGGTAACTGCCCTTGGCTCTTCCTCACAGCAGCCAGGAATGGGTGTATTTATTCTCCAGTGCCCCAGATGTCTCTGGTACTCGATGTACACTTTGATGATGCATGGTTGAGGAACATCAGGTAGATGGAGAAAACATATCAAATCAAAAGCAGATGCTGGCAACGTGACCTGGCAGCTTCTTACTACAAAGCGTTGCCCACTGCCAGCCTGGCTGCAGGATGAAGCAAGATGAGGAGTGAATGAGTCAGCATTTCCTGAAGGTATCCAGTGAGAGCAAACTGGACTAAACACCCTGAAGGCACCTGTGCCAGCAGACAGCCACGTCCACCTTCCACCTCCTCCCTTCTGAGGCAGGTACAGAGGGCAGCAGCACCCAACAGCGCTTCTGCCACCACGTTAGTGGGGGCCACAGGTTGACGTGCGGTCACACACAGGCTGTGCTGAGTGAACCAACATGGTTCCTACACGTGCAGTTTAATTCAGCTGGCTTGAAGCACTCACAGAGCAGCGGGAAAAACAGCCACAAGCCCGCTCCGTCCCCACCACTAGCCAGTGCCAGCCCTGCAGCTCCAGTGGAGGAGCTGAGGCAGGGCGCGAGGATGGGCAGAGACCCATCCCAGCAGGATCCGAGCCCCAAGGGCAGTGGCAGCACCAGTGGGGGCTCACACACCGAAAGAGGCACCAAGAAACACATTTTATTCAGTTACAAGGACAGCAGCACACCTCGTTTGACTCGAGGTCACGTGGGGGCATTTGGGGACAGCGTAGTAGCTCTTGGCAGGCAACCACCTTGCTGAAAAACATTAAAGGTATATAGACATAAACCCTTTAATACAAAACGAGGCATTAAAACCGAGTTTGAACACCTGTCACCCTGCTGTTCACTTCTGCAGGCTGCCTCATAAAGGTACATTTCAACCAAATGAGGGATTGAATCACCCCAGTACTACACAAAATGAGGTGGAAAAGGGGGAGCAGCAAAACAAGCTGAGGTGCACCAGAGCTGTGGATGACTGCGTCCCTCAGAACAACGCCTGGGCTCGGAACTGGCATCAAATAGACAGAACGTTCATTAAAAGGAAAATATTTTGAATTTTATTTTTTCACGTTATTATCAAGTACACAATTACAATAATGTCACACATCCCTATATGATTCTATGTATTTTGTTTTTTCCTTTTGTCTTTTTTACAAAGTGTACAGAGGGCAGGACGTATACAATATTTAACAGGGTATTTTCTACAGAACAATAATTTATATTATGTCCTTGTAAAAATCTGTACCTTTTTTAAACATTAAACTGAAACATCCATTTTATAGCATTTGCTAAGCAAATTATTTAAGAATTAAAACTAACCTGTAACTAATGTCAGTACATTAACAATAACTATAATTCATCTTCTCTTTATACAGACAAATACATTTTACAAAAACCACTTGACCAAACCCTTAAAAAAAAAAGGAGAAAAAAAGAAAAAAAAAGTTCCGACATTGTGCTTTAAGAAACAACAACAAAAAAAAAAGTGTGTATGATTCCAGGCTACGTAAGAGAAAGCAAATGTGTAAAATTGTGTTCTTTGTCTTTCAGCTTATTTAAAAAAATAAAGTTCAAAATGGCTAAAATCCTTGGCGATGCTATGGGAACTTACACAGATTTTGCACACTTTTCAGGTTTCCAGTTAGAAAAACGCTTGAACTTAGGAGGTGGGGAGAAGGGGGGAAGTCGCAGGAGGGTACTTTGCAAAGAGGCGAATGGAAAATCTCTACTGGTTTTACAGCATCTAATTTGGCATCAGTAGGCAAGAGAGAGACAGCTACAGCCATGTGTGAAACCCACTGACTCCACCGGGATTTCAAGGAAGGCACAGTGCAGCACACCTAGGTATTACAGACGGAAGACTCACGGCCCGCTAGTAGCAGTGTTACACAAGAGCACGTTGGACAAGCCGGGGGGCACTGCCAAGCAGGCATCAGAAGAAAAAAAACCACATTACACAGTAAAGGTAGTGACATGGCATTCGACTCTCCCGACTGCAAACTAAACACAAGTGTTTCAGTTTACAGTGAAACAGAAAGGGGGCTGAGCAGTAGGAGCAGGGCTTGGTACCAAAACAAAGTACAAAAGGCTGACAAGATACATCTGAAAAGAGACCTTTGTCCCTTGATCACCCCAAACCTGGAATCGTCACTAAAATTAGTTTGATTTCAACAAGGTTACCTGCCTACCAACAACAGTCAGCACTGGGCCAGGCTCTGAACCCTCTCCATTAGAGAATTGTTGGTTACAAATCTACCCTAATGTGGCAGGCAGCTGGGTCTGAGTTCTGCCATCCACCCTCAGCCAGTGACTTCAGCAGGAATTTGAGCAAGAGGAGCAGGGCTGGGTCCTAAACCCTGGCATGTAAGTAAATTGGGTTTTCACTCTGCGGTTGTTGTTAAGGTACGCGACTTTATGCGTGGTACACTTATGCTGCAATTAGCAAATGATACGGTGCTACTTTATAATAGTCTTCAGGTGGCAAAATTGCATATAATAATTGTAATGTTCTCCAAGCTGTTTATAAACAGATTAAAAGAACTGGGTTAATTCTGGATACTGTACTAATTAATAAACAGCAGCTTAACATGGCTGCTAATGGCTCAGGAAAAACATTCAATTTACAAACAGTTCTGTTACTATCATAAGTTACTTATTAAGGATATCTACGTTAAAACATCTCTACCCCTTCTGAAAGCATCTGCTCCACTCCATCCCCCTCTGAAGCTCGCACTGTAAATATCTCATTTCCAAAACTGAGGCACCTCTTGGTCTTAAATTTTATTCTAAACCAACTCACAACAAAAATGTGACTTGAACCACAAACTGATCTTTCAAAGAAATACCAGAATACATAAAAACATTATGTTTGAGGTACGTTTACCGGCACGTACAGACAGTTGTGATCTATTAACTCTGCAAACGGAACAATGGTATTTTACCTTTCCAACATTAAGACAACAGTAAATTGAAAGAAATCCAACTCATTTGTAACACACAAAACCTTTCAAAGACAAAGAAGCACAGAACAATAAATGTAATATTTGCGCACGCTTTAAATTCACCAAAGAAAGATAACAAATGCCCCAAACCATTTTTTAAAAAGTTTTCTCTCGGAAACCTGAATTAAAACGCAGGGTGGTTTTCTGCAGTAAAGTGAGATGTGTAACTCCTCAAATGGAAAACAGTTAACCTGCCACAGAGTCTGTATAGTCGAAACAGAACAATCGGGTTGGACCCTAGTGACTTTGACATCACAATTCCCCATTTTATACACACCTCTGACAATTCATCTTTTTAAAATTCATGACAAAACTGCATTAACATGGACACTGTGAGTATCAACGAGGTCAGTAAGATAAATAGACTTAAATAAACTATTAAGGTTGAAAAATTCAGTAAGAGACGGGGTTTACTTTATTAAATGCAACTTTTATTGTTGCCATCTTTTCTTCATTTATTAAACAAACTGAAGAGAATTCAGAACACGCTATTGAACAAAAGGTATAAAAGTCAACTAGAAGCAATAATCCTATTTTTATACAGCAACAAATCAAATGCACAGTATGTTTTTTTTTGTCGTTTTTTGTGTGTGGGTGATCGCAGGTGATTGGCTTTAAAATAAGCTAAACTGCCTGAAAGGCAAAAATTCCTTTATAATTCCAGCCGGAAGTCTGTGGAAGAGACTTTAAGGCAGCCCAACATCTTTATGATGCCGCATAATGTGCTGGTTCTTCTCTGAAGGCCTTCGGAAACCTTTCTTGCAATACTCACACCGGTGAGGGTAGTCTTTTGTATGAATGGAAATAACATGCCGTTTGAAGCCTGAGGCGTCTGTAGTGCTATACTCACAGTACTCACATTGATAAACTTTCCTACCACTGTGTGTTTTCATGTGTTTTTTCAGCTCGTTTTGTTGCCTAAAGCCCTTCCTACATCTCTTGCACCTGAATGGAAGATCTTTTGTGTGAACTGAGAGTATGTGGCGACTCAGAATGAACGGATCTGCAATCTTAAAGTCACAATGTCTGCATTGGTGCAATTTTTTACCCTTGTGAGCCGCCACGTGTTTTTTCAGTTCTGAAGGCCTATGAAAGCCTTTGTCACACATATCACACTTGTGAGGATAGTCTTTCGTGTGGACTGAAATGATGTGTCGTTTCAGATCACTCGAGTTTGAGCTCTTATGGTCGCAATGCAAACACTGATGTGTTTTACTTTCTTGATGCATAAGCGTATGTTGCTGTAGCTCTTTGGTATCTGAAAAAGTCTGGAAACAAATATCGCACTTGAACGGCGTTTCCTTACTGTGTTTAGTCTTTACGTGAGTTTTCAAGTTAGAAGAGTCGGCAGACCGGTATTCACAATATTGGCACTGGTATGGCTTCTCACCAGTGTGGATCCGCATGTGCTTCTTGAGCTCCGACGGGTGGCGAAATCCTTTGCCACACTCCACGCAAATGTGAGGAAAGTTCTTGCTGTGGACAGCTAAAAGGTGGTGACTCAGCAACCCTTGTTCTGCTGTCTCATAATCGCAGAATTTGCACTTGTGCATTTTATTAACTCCTTTGTCCCTGTGCACCATCTTGTGAGTAAATAAAGTTCCTGCATGGGAGAAGCTCTTCCCACACTCATCGCACTCAATAAGCTTCTCCGTTTTGTTGGTCAGCTTATGACTCTCCAAGTGGTTATGTAAACTTATTTTTTTATTCGTAGTGTAATCACAGTCTGTGCATCTGTATTTCTTCTTAGTAAGAAGGTGCTCTGGGTGGTTTTTCATGTGCCTTTTCAAGAAACCTCTCGATTTAAATTTCTTGCCACAAATCATGCAGGGGTAGACTGTCAGCGGGTGACCATCAGGGCCAATAATTATTGCTGAAAAACAACAAAAACCCCTTCAGTAATATTATACAACAATATTACACTTCAATACATGTCTTATTTCAACCTTTACAACAAGCTGAACTGTTAAATAAGGTCAGACACATACACCTTACTATATAATAAACCAGCCTGTTACTGGGTTAGGTATAAAAAATTGAGGGAATTACTACTTCCATTTGGTCTTATTATCGGGAGAAAAGAAATAATGTTTTTTTGACTGAGACAACCAAACATCACCCAGCTGGTCTTCACCTCAAGAAATTCTACTTAGAATAATTCTGACCCAGTTCACACGCTAAATACATGCAGAAACAAACGCTGGTGCAAAGAACAGCGGCCAGCTTGTTAAACTATTACATAGCAGGCGCAGCCCATGATCTTCCTTGACTTTCACGAATCTGTAGATAAAGTTTAATCTGGCAGTTTAATCACCTACCGCTGACTACAACTCACATGTCCCCACACTGACACCTCCTTCTTGTGCCATCTGTCACAGTTACAATCTGAAGAGGTATCAAGCAGCAATCAATGAGAACACATTTCACATACGGATGCCTCAAAGCTTTGGAACTTATTTGCACTCATCCATCAGCCTGACTTGTTTACCCTGAATTTGTCTAGGCACGCTATAAAGCTCTCTTTTCCAAAAATGTTTCAGAAGGAGAACTGACTAGGTAGCTGGAAATAGAAAAAGCAAACTTTAAGATTAAAATTTGCCTGGTTTATTGATTCAGTGCTAAACAAAACAGAACTCCTACAGTTAAGTCACAATTTGGAAAGAAACTTTTAGTATCACTTAAGGTAAGGCTACTAAAGAAAGCAGTTGTGTGCTTTTTCAACTTTATCAACCAAATAAATCATTCAGACAGTAACAAAGTAACAGCAACACAAAATAATGCCAAAGCAGCGCATCTGTTCTTACAGATGCAAGTAAGAACATTGGCGTGAACATCAAGGCAAGTTATTTCACAACTAAAAGAGGAAACTGTATAAAAGTATACTACCGAATGAAACATATAATGTTCAGATCCTCCAGTTACTTATTGAGCTGATACAAAGAAATGCATTGTTCTCTGTGCTTTCAATAAAGACAAAAAGGGTTTTTAAAAGCACTACTACAAAACACCATTTATCTAACATCATCTTTGAAAAACTTACATTAAACATTAAAACTGGTGTGGCAAGTTAAGTATACAGGTTTTTAACCTTTTGCTACAATACTGATTCTTCCCTATGTCAGAGATGGTTTCCTTTAAAACACCCCCACAATCCAAACCAACCATGTATTTAAAACCTTCAAAATAAAATACACACTCACGATGCACAGGTGATGTCAACAAAATAATTCACAGAATCACAGAATCATGGAATTCCCCAAATAATCACTGGTTTTTACAAGACACTGCACATACCATCAGTAAAGGACATCTGTTTATGGATAAGTGCCTAGAGGAATGAGAGTACAGGATTCACCCGCTACTCACCTGTTTGATACTGCCTAGACTCAGGTCTCCTTTTTTTCTTTGGTTTTTGCTTAGCCAGTCTCCCAAGTCCAGCGGACTCATCTATGTGCAAAAGAGCACTTGCAGTGCCATTCCGACTTTCAATGCCATCATTACTATTACCTAATAAAATAAGTTAAAAAGTTACCTACCATCATCACTCTACAAATTATACGAGCAACAAACTCTACAGTGGTAATAAAAGAAATGATAAAACTATTATCTGGACATTTAAACAAACCATTATAACGTACAGGATGAGCTGCAAAACTTCTCTGTATGTAACTTCTGAATTGCCTTTGGTATTATGAACCTTTGTTAATCTGATTTTACAGGAGTACACAATTTACAGGAATCCATGGGTTTCCATTTCACAATGAGTCCTCCTTTAAATGAAGCATTTTTTGCATTTCTCTGGTTGCTAATTATGCCCCAAATGTTTAACAACAGTAGACAATAGCATGTCACAATATTTACTGTGCCAAATTTTCCTCTCAGTCCTGAAATACGTTCATGTGTGAGCTCTCATTCACTTCTGGAATTTAAATCTGAATTTACCTGACTGGTTTCTCACACACTAAGTACCAGAACTGGAACAGAGATCAATGAATTATTCTGAACAGCCCATAAACTTGCCCACAAAACACTCTACTTACTATTCACACACCTGATGCTCTAACACTTACAAATTCTTTCTACTGCGAACAAAGAGCATGCTCGGTTTTGTGTAACAGAAACAAGGAAACAATCTTTGCCTCATAGAGTTTCCTGTTTAATACACAAATGGTATCACTGGATGTAGAACAAACATGAAAATTACAAGTAAATATATCTATACATTCGGGAAGGTATTTATTGGTAATCAGTTCAACATTGGTGATTTAAGGGCATAAGTAAATTTTAACAACAAATTTTGTGGTTAAGTATTTACTTAATCAATAAAAGGCAACAGTTCCTGGTGAAAGTAAAGCACACAAATAAGACAGGAAGATTGAAGTGGAAGAAAGTGCAAGATGCTTAACAGCTGTTCCCTCTGTAAAGTGCTGAGAATTAATATTCATGATTAATGTAAGAAGACTCACAGCCAGAAAAAGGCACGAGCAGATCCTGAGGATTCTGATCTATATGCTAGCTCAAGTGTTAGAACAGCAAATGCAGCAAGTGACAAACGCTGAAAAGCAAATACCCATTTCACGTGTACAAAATATAGATTGCCACAGGTGCATGAAAAGTCCTTCTAGAGCATAATACAAAACAGGCCCCAAATATTTTCTGATACTAGAATAAAATCACGAAAACTTGCTGTAATATAAAGCACAGTGGCACTGGGCTTTGCTACAAGACAGCAATAGAACAAATTTAATATTTTAAGATGCCACTGATATCAGCTCTTAAACCCTCTTAAACTGAAAAGGAGTTCTGAGAACTCTTCATGCTTCATTGTTTCTCCCCTTCCCACCACTTCTCACCTTGCTTACTGCTGACAATTCACTCCACTCTTTCCCACATTCTTCAATTCTCCTTTCCATCTCTCTGTTCTTAATACACTCTGCTACTCCTTCTCCAAAATCACTGAATGTTCAGTCTACTGCTGTTGTTCCAAGTTCACCTAGTTTAATTTTTAATTCCCACTCCACCTGGCTTGTCCCGTCCTCTCCACTGAAACTGCGCTCACCAGTGTATGGCCAAAGATAAGGCTCTGGGTGCACTACCATCCTAAACAACTTTTAACACACGCTGCTCCCTGAAATCTTGCCCTCCCTTCCCTTGTCCCTGCTTCCAGCCCTCATCGCATTCTCAGCACTTCCCTGTCATTCGGCTGCTGGCACCATCACCACAACACACATTGTGCAGATGTACAGTAAGTTTTGTCCTCTACTCCACTATTTCTTCTACTTTGTTTAGAACGAGAAAGGGGCAATATGGAAACATTTCTAGCATGAGCTTTCAGTTGCCAGCTTATGCAAGTTTTGGAAATCAGGTTTGTGCACCAGTTGGTGCTCAGATACTAACAATCAAAAAAAAAAAAAAAAAAGGGTTCTGCATGCTGGAAATATTATCAAGGTTCTGTTAAAATTTTAAGATGTCTCCCTCCAGTTTCTTTTTTTGAATCAATTAATTATTTCCATTAGTAAAATCACATATTTATATGTTCCTTCTAGAAAGCACTTCAATCAAGCTAGAGGTCAGTGTTGCTTTTCACTGTTAACCTGGTTCTTACATATTTCCATCTGTGCTTTTTTTTTCCCCAAATAAAAATATTCAGCTCTATTCCCAAGCCAGCTCTTACTCTGTCTTAAAACTGTGAAAGACAGATGTACTTGAGATGCAATTTTTCAGCTGAAAGCTCGTGTACTTCCTCCCATGAAAGTATGAAGGAAAATGCCTGTTAAAATAGGAGTAAAAAGAAGCCTGCCTTGTAACTTCTTTCTCCTTATCTTAAGGCTCATTATGCCAAAAAACCATTCTTAAACTAAAATTTTAAAAACAAACACAAAAGCACAAATGCTCCACTACCCTCCAAATAATAATTCCCAACATTTTGCCATAGACAATGTCCCCAGGAAGAATTCTTTGAGTGTTACCTACCATAAGCTGCTGCCCAAGCTATAGGCATGAAAGTTTTAATTTCAGTGTCATCAATTTGCTGTTCGTGGGCCACTGCTGCATCCTCCTCTCCTACAATCACTTCCATATAAACCTCATCAGCTATTTCTGCAACATCTAAGAGAAAAAGAAGTCAAGAAAAAATTAATAGGAACACTGCACTGCTGAAAGTGAAAATCCCTGCTCCCAGATGAAAGCCACCTACTTACTTAGGTCTTCATCTTCATGCTGAGAATCATTTACAGTCATGTAAACCATTTTCTCCCTCGGAATTCGAATACTGCTATTTTGATCAAGTAATCCAACTGCGTGGTCATTCTCTGGCTCGCTCTCCACAATGTCTACTGTGCCCCCTAATTAGGAAGACCAGAGCAAAATATTTTAAAGACACGCTGCTCAAATTCTACACTAAACCACAGAAAATTTAAAGTTTGCCACTCTTTAACATTAGATCTAGAGCTCTTTACGAATGACTTGAGAGAAACTACAGCCTCTAATAATGCAAAATTTAAAATGTCAGTTAGAGTATTCCAAAATGAGCATATTTTACCTAAATCATCTTCTCCAGGATCTGCTTTGAATATATAGACCTTGATGACTTCTGGACATATGCCATCCACTTTACAAGAGCCACTTTCTGACTCTGCTTCCATGGTAATTTCAGCAGAACCTTCGTGTTCTATCTTACCAGCATCATCCACTACAAAAACAAGTTATTACAATTATCCAGTCATATACAGACAGACATAGATGAAAGACTTTACTACTCAAATTTGGAAGCAGTTTAAGATTAAAACGTTGTGATAAAAAACCTACCCATAAATATTTTTTCATATCCTTGAAAACAATGACAATAAATACAAAAATAAATGCAAGCCATATTTTCTAATTAAGGGGGAAGTACAGAGTGCTGCAGTGATATGACTAGGAGCATGAACACCACACCAGGCAAAGCTAATAGGGAAACAGTGATCTGCAGCAAGGTGGTGGTAGAAAGAAACTGCATGTTTGTACTTACTCTGTGGCATAATTTCACTTATTCTCAGTTTTAATTGCTTTCTCCTTCACAACTAATAAGCTATTAACTGTTTTGATTTTTTTTTTTTCCAAAAGCATTAACTGTTGCTCAATTCTGTCTCTAATGCCAGCAGTACTACTGCTGCCAGCCAGACCTGGTTCCTTGCAAGGCAGTGTTATTGATGCTTCTTCAGCTGACTAGAGAAGACACCTAAGTGAATACTACAGGAAGAAACTCCTTCACTCTTCTCGCCCGCTCAACACAGAGGTAGCCCCATACAGTCTCCTTACTATCATCTCCGATTTTATTCTCTTTGCTTTCAGAAGTGCCCCGACACGATGCTTCAGTTTGAATTGCCGTAACTTGCCCAGGCCTCCCACATAAACATGGCTAACAGCCAGCTTTATGAGAACCCATTTCTGCTTTTTAAGACGGAGACACATGCACACGCTCTCCATGTTACTCTACCAAGCATGGGTTTTAAAGATTACCAAATACGCATTCACAAAAATAAAATCCAGCATCTCAAGACCTTCAGAGAGTCTCTCAATTTCAGAAGCCCCAGAAGTTTCTCAAGTGTTGAGATTATTTAAGAATTTTAACATGATGACATACTTCTGCAATTTGTGACTTTATTGTGCATAAAGCCACTTTTGGAGGCTGACAGCTCCCTCAGAACCATGCATAACTTCAATTCATGACAAGACATGACATTTATGCTAAAGGAAGTGCAAGCTCTGTCCCATAAATACTGTAGAATTTTTAACTACTATGCTTAGAACATACAAAATATGTTGTTATAAGTATGCTCGTTTTACTGGCACTCATTACCCTCGAAACTATATCATAGCTTTACTACTCCGTAACTGCAACTCTTCCATTGAAGATCTACTTAAAAGAAAGAAGCTCAAAATGTTATTACTGTTCTTTTCCTGCCATTAAGTCAATAAATTGGCCTTTAAATTAGATCAATTAGCATGTGTTCTGTCTCATGCACCAAACACAACACTATTTAAGTACAATTTCTCAATTGGGCATCATTACCCACCAAAAAAAAAAAAAAGAATAACATTAAATTACGAAGCATTGAAACAAATTAGTCTCTCTCTCCTCACCAAAAGAGCAGCAGAAAAACCACCAAAATCTCTTATGCCAAGTTCAGGATCAATGGTCACTGTACAGAATGTTTAAGGCAGTAAGATGTCTAAAAAATTACTTTGTGTCATGGGACAACATAACATCTTGTAGCTGAAACCCCAAAGCATTTCAAAAGTAAAAACCTTAAGATGTTCTTTTGAACCATGTTAACATCACTCCATAGTATGTATATTCAGTTACTGAACAGACTCTCATAAATTCTCAGGCATATGCATGAAACACCAAACGCCACTGGAACACTGACAAAAGGAAAGCTTGCTTTCGTTCCTACACTAGATTTATGTAGTTGTCCTCCTTTAACTTGGCTGTTGCCAGTGTCACACACGTGTACTTGGAAGGCTTTCAAATCAGCATAGACTGATTTTACATCGCTGAAGCCAAAGGGGAAGTCTGCCACCAAGCTCAACTGATGCTGGAACATACTCAAGGAAGGAAAATTATAGCTGAAGCAGCCAGAGAGAAAACAAACCTACACGTACCATGTGAAACAGGCTGGGTTCTTTTACCCAAAACAGGGGTTTTTACTTCCATGTATGTATGGAAGTATCTATTGATAACATTCACACAACAGAATTCTAATCTTAAAAATATGCTCCATTTACTCTTTGAAATAAGTTCTCCAAGGTTGAAAGGCACCTTTTAAACAACATTACAAAATAAAAAAAAAAAAAAAAAAAAAAATCATTACACAATTTAGAGTTTATTTATCCCTGATTTCCCTCTCTATTCAATGGTGGTTTAAAAATGTAATGACTGGTTTAAATATTCTTTATCAGCACCATTAAATTGTAAGGAAACTGATGTGCAAGAATATTAGGCCAACATTTCTCATCCAAAAGGAAAAAAATTCACCCTTGAAAAACTGAAGTCTCTGAAGTGTTTGAAAAGTAATAGTATTTGCAGTATAGTAGTAAACAGGTAACAGGAAGAAAAGGGGGAAAGAAAAAAGGTAGGAAAAAAGGTAAATATCAGAAGAGACAAACAAGGTGAAAGAGAATGGTTATCTATCACACAAAGTACCATTTCTATGGTATTTTGTCCTATGGCTACATAAGCTTTTACCTATACTGATTCACTGATGATGCTCTGGCAGCACTTATGAAATTTGATTTCTATTTAACACTTTCCCTGTGTTTCTGCATTCTCCACAGATCTCAGTCTCACAATCAAGGAAAATGATATTCATGAATACTTGAATGATCAATGTTTGAAGGTGGAACTCTGATGATGTTTGAATTTTTCATTTGCATTCACAGCCCATCAAGGGATCCCACAAACACCATGCATGACTGATCTTTTCTCACATTGTTCCTCTTTGAAATTACAGAAACAAACACAAAAATACTCAAAAGTACTAGTTAAACTTACTTAAAAGTATTACTTAAGCTTTTAAGAGACACTTCCTTTCAAGTAGAGACACCGGGCAGTTACTAAACTAATCACAAGTCACATGCTAGAAAAAAGTTCAAGCTAGCATTATTCCAGTGCTGCCATACCTTGTGCCTCCATTCAATTAGATACAAACTGAACACTCAGAGCTTTAAGTGTATGATATTTTTCCCCTCTACTAGCTGGTAGCTTTACTTCAGTAAACTAGTACGTTCAGACTAATTCTCCAAGTTAAAGCAAAAAGAGAAAAAATTTATTAGACACAATGTTATTTTATGTAAACTCCAAGAATGCATTCTATGCTTGGTTTGCTGCCATTCTGCACAGGCTTCACTGATTAGAGCAGCTTGCTCTTTGCACACTATGAGCCGCAATAAACAACTAAAAACCGTATGTGCTTTTCCAATGCTGCAGTAATTGCTTCCATATAAAGATAATGCTTGAATTTTATTAAAAACACAAACAGATGCGAAAGGTGTCACACAACATGAAAGACATGGCATACTTAAAGCCTGTCTAGTTATCATTTATATTACAAGGAAATCAACAAAAAGACACCAAGAGATAGAAAAAGAGGAACAAAGAGTAAAGCAAAGACATAAAAGAGGCAGGCAACATTAACAGAGCAATATGCGTTCTATCTCCTAGAAAACATTACATATAATTAAAATAATCATCCAATTTCATAAACTATAATGTCCAATGAATAATTATCTCCTGTATCTTTACCCTCCTATTAAAATACGTCCAGTGGCATTTCTGGGACAGAAACAAGCTCCTGTGCATTGATAATCAAAACCATGTTTAAAACCCAGCTGAGGCCAGTTTCCCCACATAGAAGCACAAAGGCCAGCCCAAGATCCTGCGTACTGCATTTGCTTAAATGGTAAATGTTTTGTTTAACCATGATACATATCATTTCCCAATAAGCTGTTATCAGTTTTTTATATTCAATATTTAATGGCTCAGCAGATACAGACTTTGTAAGCCTTGCAGTCTTTTACTTCTCACTAGAGAAATGCAAATACCAGTAACTGTATTTTTTTAATGGTTTCCATAAGCTTTTACCTTTATTCTTTCCTACCATTTCTCCTCTATATGGGATTAATGAGGAAAATAAAAGGATTGTAAAAGTTAAAATTCACTTAAGCACTGAGAAACCTCCAATCTTTTTCAATTAGAGACTGTTCACTGCTAAGTAACACCCCAAAACAGTTCTTACAAACATTCTAAGAAAAAGTCTGGCTCTACATCAGTTTAACAGATCTTAAAATCTGTCTATGGAGCAATTAGATGGGAATCATCTATTTTGTCAGCCTTTACATTCCCAAGCGATTCTCTTCGCTGCTAAAAAAACGCATGTCATGGGATTCTCGCCTGCTTACAAAATAAACAACCCTATCCAACCATTCTTAATGAAAAAGTCACTGCTAACTATTCTGTTTCCTCCAAAATAGATTAAAAGCATGCTGCATTCCCCAGACAGACTTTATTCAGTCATCTGTGACAGAAACATTTTACTTGTACTTCACTTGATAGCAAGAATTCCTAGTCTACTAAAGAAGTTATTTTTACCATCCAGTTATTTCTTAAACAGTAAAGCAGACTTCCTAGCTTGTGCGAAAAAAGAAACCTGTTCTGTTTTGATTTCAATGCCATTGCCATTACACATCAGCAACAGTATAGCCTATGCCTCTGAAGCTCCCCTCAGGGCAGGAATCTAGGAGAGGAGAACTTCCTGAGTACCTAATGCTTGTCTTTCTCTTCCCGCACACAAATCAGACTAAGCCGTGAGGCAGACTCAGCCCAAGGGCACTCTCATCTCCATCACCTCTCCAGCAGCCTTGGCTATGACAACTGTTGGTACCATTCCAGTGGTCAGGCAGAAGCCTGGCAGCAAGTTCTACCTCACAGAAACAAAAACGTGATTTCCCGCATTTTTAAGAACCTCCAGGGAAAAAGAGGGAAGTACTTATTTATGCTAAATAAGCAAATAAAAGCATTTTGTTTTCTTGACTAGAAGTCCTAATGAAGGCATGAACTTCATAGCTTTGTTGATCAGATCCACTGCTTTCAAATTAAACATCCAACAAGGATGAGAAGCGATAGGTTTCACCTAAACCTATGAAGAGATGTAGTCATTGTTCTCTGAGTACCCTGGGTTCTAACTCCTGTAATCAAAAGTGTTAATTCATATACAACAACCAAAAGACACGTCTAACTCAGAGCAAAGTAAGGATATATGGATGGACCTAACAGAGCCCCTATATTTGCAAACATCATATAACTTCCTAAAACTGCAGCTTAGACTTTGTGGAGCTACCCTTCCTTCTCTCCAGACTCCCCTTGTCCAACCACCTTTGTGCCTCATTATTTTTACTGTAATTAAATATGAGTATATCAGAGTACAACTTTTTGTCTTACAGAACAAGTTTTCGCCACATTGCATAAAACCAGGCAAGCAAAAATCTTCATTTCCATCTTATAGCCAGGTTTAATACACTACTCTCATTGGTTAGTAAATGCAGTTTTGGGTTTTTTTCCTGTTGTTTTGACAAAGACTAGCTTATCTCATTGTTTCACAGAGAAAAGATTTCCAAGCCTTACAATTTTCTACCAAGTAATTAGTACCAGTGTGAGCCAGAATGCAATTTACTCTTTCCAAACTCATGAACTGGCTTGTTATAGCACATGTGGAAGAAAACCTGATTTATGAAATCTCCTCATATCCTTTTCAAGCTACTAACTAGTGGCAGTTTGCATTCTTTGTTGAATGACTGTCTGATTCTGCCCTGCCGTAAGTGCCTCAAGTCTACTGTGGACCACAAATGAAGCTTGAGGGCAGATTAAGTATCTAAGAAAAAAGGTGAGTACATCAAAAGGCAAGTGATAAGCTGTGCCAAGAAACATCATCTTGGAAATGAAAAAACCAAAGGCATATCAATGCAGAAGCTAAATTAAATCTCAACTGGAAAAGAAATATTAAAATACTGAGTTTATTGAAGCAAAGTCACAGAATGAAACCCACAGGGACCGTACTCTTTGAAAAGACAAACCAGCCTAACCAAGAAAGAAGGTAGAAACAGAACATTTACACAGTACACACACATTAGTCATTTCGAAACAGCTATTTTCAGGATAAAGCTAAGAAAATCATCTTATTTTAAGAAAATCTATGTAGACTCAGTTCTTTAGGAACAAAAATGGAAATGCATGAAGAGAGCCACAAGATAAGAAGACAGCAAAAAGATTTTGCCAGTAACTTCCACTGAAAAATACAGACTGTGAAACCTCTGACAGAGAGAGCACAAAGTGTCATTCCCTGCTTTGCAAGTGACTAGGCTAAAAGAAGACAAACAAAAGCATCCTGAAGAACAGAGTCTAGCTCCCAGATCTGGAAAGCAGCTACATTTGGCTACTGTAATAGCAGACACGATTATATTCCAACATCTGCCCCAGCAGTTCCAGGAGGTTTGCCAGAATCAGGAATTTACAGGTTAGGATGAAAAAATTCAAAAACTTGGCTGACGTTACTGCCTTTTAAAAAGCCACCTAATACTAAGTTCAGCTGAAGAACTGAGACAGTCAACAGATCAATAAGCACATACACTGCCGATGCAAAAAACCCCATGGAAATTAATTCAAATAATGTTTTCCATACATATTTGGCAAGATAGTCTTTACTTGACGGAAAAGCACTAGACTCTAACTTCACAACCAGAAGAACTTGTTATGTTGGCTTTAAACACAGTAGGTGGTAATAGGGAACTTCCCTTTAAAATTAATTTTAGAGCATACTTAATATTTTGAACACAAATAAAAAGGATGCATGTTTTGTAGCATAATGACTGTTTTAAACGCTGCCTTACTTAAGGTTCTGGATCTAAACAAAGCACACTGCAAGACTATCAAGAGCCATTTATGAAACTGCAGACATACGTGGCTGAAAACAGAGAATATCCCAGCACAACTGAACAATTAAATTCCTGTGTTTTTTGCCAGTTACCACCTGTTGACAACCGGTACATCTAAGACGACTTCCCAGCTGGGTGGGTATTTTAAGGACCATGCAATATGGCATCTGCCAAGACATTCTGCTCTCATTCAGCCACTGGCAATGGTTGAATGGGACACGTATCTACCCAACCCTCTCACTTGAATTTACACAGACAGTATTTGCAAAGTGTTCCTATGACAGCGGCCCCAGAGGCTGCCCATGCTGCAGGATGATAGCCTGCAGGGAGAGGGTGAGCAGAGAGACAGGAGCAACAGCATCTTAGAAAGCTACGGTTAGGCATAAGAAACAGGTAAGGATCACCACCAGAGCCTTTACACAGTCAGGCCTCAATTATGCATAGGTGGATTACCCACTTTGTTGCCTAACTATGCTGCAGAAGCATTTGAGCTGCTTTCATCTGATCTAACTCGGGTCCAGAATGAGAAAGTTGTATCTGTACTATACTGTACAGAGTACACTTATTAGTTTGGATAAATACTATTTCAGAGAGAGCATCCCTGACCTATTTCACCTCAGTATGATCTTGCAGCTTAATTTTACAATATTTTGTGTTATCCATATTTTGCATTATCCCATTTAATTGTTTTCCCAGATAATAGAGAATCAACTGTACCTCATATAAACTCAAAACATGGCTGCACAAGGTTACTCAAGGAACTCAAGAGATGATAAATTAAGAAATGCAGTGATCCTAGGTAAGGAGAAGCAACATTAAAATCCGTAAGTACAGAATATAAAATTAAAACAAGTTATTATACATTTCAAAAAAGTGTCCAAAGGTAAAAAACAAAAAAAAAACCAAAAAAACAAAAGCGGGGGAAAAAAAAAAAAGAAAAAAACCCGGTAACTGAAGCAGAGCATGAAGTATACCTCATCAATGGAGGCATTCAACACTGCCTCTGAAGTGCCTGAAATGGCAATTAAAGAAACCAGCCTAACAAGGCTTTTCTACTTCTATGACAAACAAATGTTCAGCAGTGACACTCATGTTTCTAAGTGCTACACTGAGTAATCATTATAAGTAAGATAAAGTAAGCTCTAGTTCACATAAATGGATATCCTCAGTAGAAAAAGGGCTGATGATACGCTCTACTTTTCTCCACCCTCTAGTTTAAGTCTTTTGAAATGGATTGTGCCACTGTTCCTAAGGGAGATTAAGATATTCACAGTTGCTTCACAGCTATGAGCAGCAATAGCTACTCTTTTTGTTAGCAGCATACCCCCCTCCTTTGTTTAACCAAGAGAACAAAACACATCCTAACAGCAAAGAAAACCATATTGTTGCCTGTATCTAACTGTAAATGGGGTGGAAAGGGTGGGGGCTTAGCAAAAAACAAGACAAAGATAACAAATTATCACTTGGACTTCCAAAGAATAGGGTTTTTTACTTTCCCTTTTCCATTATTTTTTCTTTTATTTTCTTAATGTCTTGGAAGTAATCTTAGTAACCTGCACATACGTGCGTTTTCAACCATTGCCACATTTATTTTCTTTCAGTACTTACTAAGTATATGGCATTTAGTTTACTCAAATTCTTACTCTTTTCTTTGTACACTATAAAATGCTACAGAAACAACTTAGACATACATTTGCCTGTATTCCTCTCCATTAGCTTCACCAGATTTCTAGTTCGTACATGTTCCTGAAAATACCTCTATCTGAGTACATTTGTGAGATCTGCATTTCATTAAATAATACAGAAAATCTATTGTAAGCCCTCCCTCAGACATTTCAAGGACTACCCAATGCCCACACCATAAGAATTTTGATGGCTTTACCCAGACACTTACAGGAAATCATAAGGTAATCTTCACAGTTGCCCTTCTCATCTTGATGTTCCACAGGGATTCCGTTGGCATCAATCACTGCCTCCGATGCACAGTCTGCCACCAAAACTTCCTCAGAAACAACATCTGTTCCCAGACTATCAGTGACAATATCCGCTTCTTCAACATTATCATGAACTACATGTTCTACATGTCCAACTTCAGGTACATGCATTGACTCACTTGTCAGTACATGTTCTGGTATAGACATTGCTTCTGCTGTTATGTCGGAAGCTAAAACATCGTCTGGGACAGTGCAATGAGCCAAAGAAACCTCTTCAGCTACGTCTGTGTCCAGCACTTGTTCAGGAATAATGACAGTTTCAGATACATCTGGCTCCTCCATAATATCTGGGCACTGAACATCCTCGATAACAACATCCTCAATGACGTCTTGGATTACTACAGAATCTGGATCATCAGGAACAAAATTATGCACGGTTATATCCGAGTCGACTACATCTGAAACAAATACTGTCTCCTGTACTTCCACAACAATCTGATCTCCATCCATATGTGCTGCATCAGCTCCTGAAAAACATAATTAAAACAGCAGTTAAATTGTAAAACTAACTCAGATGAGGTGGTTAATAACTGAAATACCTTCTATTTTACACTACACTGTAATTTAGTAAAACAGGCGTTAATAGCCTTTGAGCATTTAAGGTAAACAGATATATGGGGAGCTGACAAAGTCAGTCCTCAGTAGATGCTAACATAACTAAGATCAGCATTTTCTCCTAGAAAAGATTACCAATTTTTAAGACTCTTCCCCAACACCCAACCAACCATTACTTGACAGAACAGTAGCTCCTTCATATTGCTTTGAGTAATAAAAGCAAACAAAAAATCAAAAGCAACTACTCTATACAAAAGCACTGATGCAGCACAGCACTTCCAAGCAAAGACAAAATAAATGACAGTCAATTGCATCTAATGTCAGCACTCTCATCAACATATTATCTCCTGACAGACCTGTTGGATCAAAAAATGCGTTTGGCTCATGTGGCTGCAATTCAAGCCCATCTTCATCCATGGCCTTTAACTCTCATCAGTCACAGTGTCTGTAGAAGGTAAAGAAGAAAGGTTATTTAACTTGTATTACGCTTTGAAGGTTGCTTCTGCCTGTGCACTGAAAAGCAGAAATTTTGGGCCCATGGAAGTGAACAGATAACGCCTCTTGACTTTAAGATGAACCAGGTTTCACTTAGGGTACTTCTGTTCGGGTTCCAGAAATAGTACTCTAGAACACCATAGGTCCATTTCTCAAAACCCCACAAACAAGAGAAGCAGCTAATAAAGGGGTATGAAAATATGATTTCCCTATAATCTTAGAAAAAAAATTAATCAAAACCTAGACAAGTTCACACTCAAGCCTTTTGGATGATGAGGAATAGAGTGTTGTCAAATCAGTAAGGCTTAATAAGGTAAGTTAAAGGCAGACAGCTAATAAACTGAAATGCACAGCGCTTCTGATGTCCCCTGTGCTCATACTCAGGTGACCAGGAGGAGGTTACTCTTATGTCACTTCAGGAATTGAAATAACCAATGTAAACTGCTTCCAAAACAAAACATTGTATGTTTTCAAACCCCTAATATGTGAATACTTTAAAAACTCCTGCCCCAAGACGAAGTACCTATTTGCTTTTGTATTAAAAAATATCACCGGTTCTCAAAACTTACTGAATGTCATATTCTACCAAATGACAACATTTCTGCAATGGATAATAACAACTTAAGATTTCCATCTTCTTTACAAAAGAAACAAACACAACCACAAAGTTGAAATACTTACAAAAATCTGAAAGTGCAATCTCAATTTTGCTCCTTACATATGTGCATTATAATTAGGATGAGGCAAACCTAACTGGGTAAAATATGATCTAAGACCAACTTGTACTACTCTCTTGCCCTTCATCCAGCTAGCTTCCTAGATGCAGAACCGGCAAGAGGCAACAGAAGATGTACAAGTGGAAGATGTGATTTTCCTTCCTCCAAACATTTTTCACAGTGACAGACACAAATCTCCCCATTCTTGTGATACTTATACAAAAGCTGTAGAGAAAACTTTAAGATTCTGCCCAATGTTTCCGTAAGAGTCATAACCTTTCCAAATGACATCAACTAACATTTACGTTAATTAAGTCTTCATGGGGAAAACTGCTCTACAAAAGAAAAAAATTAACAGCTACTCAAAGCCACAAACCTACAACCATAATCTGTAGCAAGCATTTTCTAGACTTCACCATTTTTCTAGCTCAAACTCTCTGCAGCTAACCACATAATTTATGTATCAGAAAATGCATTTTTACAAGTTGAGGGAGAAATACAGCCAGAAATTGAACTGGAAGAAAAGCAGTAACAATCTAATAATTATCCAAGGAGTCACGTATTTGTGTGATGCTTCTGAGGAAGGCCTCTGTTTTAAAGACATCTGCGCCAACAGATCATTGTTGTGCCCAGATGGATATAAATCACCTCACAATTATTCTGATTGTCAAGCATTTCTATCAGAAACACCCGCTATTAACAGGAACAGCTCTTCACCCAGATGCTTTTTCAGAATCAAGAGCAGAAGAAAAGCATTTCTCAGCCTCGGGTGCAAGACATAGCTTGACTGATCAATCAACTTCTGCCATGACACAGAAACAAGAACAGGTAACAAGGTTTCATATTTAAGCAAGAATTATTCATACCCAAATTGGTTTATTTCCATCTATTCAGTGCAAACCTATCCAGTCTATTACAAATGTCTTTCCTATTCATCTTCCCATCTTTTCTGTGTTGTCTTCCACATTTAGTTTCTTCTTTTCTGTTGCTTCTTCTCCAACTTCTTGGGTGCCTGTACCTACATTATGTTCATGACCTCCTCACCCGCTCATTTCATCTCTCCAACTTGTAACTCCAGCACACTCCCATCATTCACGCAAAACTTTGCTACTCATCAATTTGTAGCAAAGATTGTACCAGTAATCCTGAGATTTTTTTGGGAGGAGGCAGGGAGGATTAAGGGTTGGCAGAAATAAATTGCCTTTTTCCTCAAGCAACACACATGTAAGAAGATGGCACTCGCTGTCCAGCTCTTTGGGCAAAGTCAAGATGCTCTTTCTGCCTGTGCTTTTGAGGACTGTATTATCATACGTACTAGACTCTGATCAGCTGGCACCCAACTATCTTGAAGTGTCAGTTCACCACTAGCTACTGGAAGAACTGGCATGTGTTTTCTCCACTTCCTGCTTTCATCACTCACCTGACCATCACTCCACCACAAATTCCTACTTCTTATGATTCATGCACATACTTTCTCTATCCTCTCCCTGGATTCCTCACTGTCTCTCTGACTGAGGTTCTCCTTCATCGTCCTGCCAATCCTCTTCACCCTTGAGACCCAGAGGCTGCCATCACTACTCCCCAGCTCCTATGCACATTGACACCATCTCATTGCTGCCCAGATTCCAGGCAACAGATGCTAAACCCAACAAGTCTCTGTAGTGTTCACAGCAGTGCAGCTTCATAAAGACATTGCCACGAGCAGTGACAGCCCAGGAGACCTTCAACCACTTCCTCTGTTTAAGTGTGGCCTCTTCCATATTGGCAAGATCTTCACACCTACAGGGACATAACATTCTGCAAAACAAGGGCTCAGGTTTTTCACAAACTGAAGAAGTTTCCTTGGCACATGGGTTTTCAAGACAAGAGTTTAAAAAAAGGCCAGAGATTTAAACCTTGGCACTTCTTCCAAAGAAAAAGAACCCCACATGAGTCTCTTCCTAAATAAGGTTTCCCATAATGTGCTTCTGCACCCAGACCCAGCCAACAAATTCAAGTACACAAATTCTTGCCCCTGTGCAGGACCATAAAAACTTTAAAAGTGCTCCACTACGTCACTAGGGCACAGACCTCACCCGCCACGGAAATTTGCTGCAGAAAGAGGACCAGAAGAGGATGCAGACATTTAAAACAGGATTTAACTGAACTATCTATAGTAGTAAGGGTGCCTAAATCAAAATCTGCAGTCCAAAAAGACATCAAGGCATTTGTCCATGGACAGGGAAAAAAACCCAATCCCTAAAAATGTCCTGAAATCGTTTCAGGGTTTCAGCATTCTAACCAGTAGATGAGAAACCACTGTTTCTTCCTGCTTGCTCTTCTGAGCAGTGGGCCAGCACTGGGGCCCAAGATTCAGCCACACGAAGGGAGGTATAGCCACACGGTTCTGTACCAACGGGCAGCTCCGTGATGGGGGCACTGTTCTGCAACACAAGGAATACCAGAGCTCCTTGTTGCAAGCACCACACTGAACACCTTCAAATTCCTTAGCAAGCACCCTGAGCTCTGTGGTACCACAAGGCTAAAAAGCAATTCCAGCAGTTCATTTTCCTGCAAGATTCCAAGACAGACAGAAACTGTCCTCAGTTCCTTCAGAATATTCCTGCTGACACTTACCTCAGGAAGAGGTTTTGGCACTGAAGTGGATAGAACCAATTTTCACTTCCGGTTTGGGAACTTAACTCTCAAGAGAGAGGTGGTGGCCAGAGAGGAAGCGGGTGCTCAGCTATGACCCTACACTTAGCTCTTCTCAAAGCCCAAACCTACGTGTCTCATTGTTCAAATCTCAGTAATTCGGGAACTGCTTTTCTGCTACTACTTCAGAAAAAGATGAGGCACCTAAATCCAGGTTTTACACCTCTGAAAAACCTAAATATCTACATGTTTCACTTGGCTTGGGTCTATGCCAGCTTCACCTGGATCGAGAATTAACACAACTCTGAAATACACCCAATTCCATTTGTAAAGTTAGTTCTTACAAATTGATTTTTACCTATTTCTCCAGAGACTTTGCTGGGTTTGGGTTTATGAAAGTCAAGGCAGTATTTTCAAGTGAAAGGACATATAGAAAATGAAATGGAAGAAATGGTAATAAGCTATTAGTAATAAAATAACCTTCAAAAATAAAAGCAGGTATTTTCTGTAAATCTTGAGTACAATCAGTCAAGAGAAGCAACACAGGCAGTGCACTAGTCTTGCCACATTACAGATCCTTGACTCAATAGGCCTAGCAAGGTAATAGAGATGAAACAAAAAGAAATAGACGAGCTGTCACGTTTTAAAGAGAGAGCAACTTTAAAAATAGAGTTCCTTAGAAGAAAGGAACATGCTTCAGAAACTGACAGTTTCTCTGCTCTCACCAAAAAAAAAAAGAAAGAGAGAAAAAAGGAAAAAAAGGGGAAAACTTCAGAAAAGCCACCTTTATGAAAAAGAGATACATAAGACAGCCCTTTGCCTACTTTGCTTACTCTTAAGGAAAGAACAGTACATCTGTTTATTTGTGGTAAAGGCATAAACCAAATTCCAACACAGAAAAACTTTCCAGAAAAATCAAGGCAAAACCAGCAAAAATTCCTCATGTCCAAGCCCCAATCCCTCCCTACGCTGGGATGACTTAGTGTACGACCATAACCAAGCTCCCATCCTGCCTTGCTACCTCCCATTAAAAATTGCAGCATGTCTTGCATGTCCCAATTGGGTTAGAGCCCTGCGCTACCCGAAGCTTAGCTGCAGTTATGAGACAACTGTGGGTTCAGCCTATGCCACTGCTGCAGTGTCACAACTCTCCCTACATGACCCACTTATGTAGAATGCCATGTACACACACGCTTTCAATCACACACACATGAAAGGTTAAAAAAATTATACTCCTGTATTACCTAATTCTTGTCTTGGAAATAACCCCCCTTATTATGAGGTGAACAAATGGAAGAATAAAAACGATGTTACAAATGTGACAGTGTAATCATTTAGCTGTTTATTTCTTGACGCATCTCCCTCAGTTTTGGCAGGATAATCAATACTGCTGTTTTCACTGCGATTTTGTAAAAAAATCTCAAGTCTTTTCCTCTTTGTTGTAGTTCAGCGGTGTGGGAATTTGCACAGACTGGTTAAAGAAATAGGTTTTCTCCAAATTTCATAGGGATGTTGTGCGTCAGATGACACCTGAGCTACTTCTTAACGAAACCTAGATTAGGGAAATAACCAGTCTCGGGCGTCCCTTTGAAACTACTTTCCACTCAGCTGGGGGCCTCTGCAGGAGAGGGGATAAACAGGAGAAGAAGCCGGCACCAAGGGGGAACCCAAGGGGGGCCCGCGCCTCCACACCCGGCTCCCCGCCGAGGCTGAGGACGAACCTCCGACCGTGCCCGCCGAACCCCCAGGCGGCCGGGAGGACATCACGGGGACGGCGCGCCGGGCGCCGCGGCAGGACGGGGCACGGCTGTCAGCCCTGGCACGGCCGTACAGGAAGCCGCCACGGGCCGGAAAACGCCAAGCTCCCCTGCGACTCGCTGGCTGGCAGGCGCCGAGGCGGGGAGGAGGGAGAGGCGGGGGAGAGGAGGGAGAAGCGGGGGTGGGGAGGCTACGGGCTCTCCCTCTCCGGAGCCTGCGGCCCGGCACTGCGATGAGCGGGGCCAGGGGCTCCCCCCTCCGGCCCGGCCCGGCCTGCGCCGAGGCACGGGCTATGGCGAGCGATTAATTCAAGATGGCGCCCGGCGCCCTCCGCCTCCCCCCCCCCGCGCGCCGCCATTTTGTCTCCTCCTCCAGACACTCTCCGAACCCCCCTCGGCCGGGCCCGGGGCCTGGCACCGACCTCGCCCGCCTCCCCCTGGGCCCGCAACCACCCCCCTCTGCTTCCGCTCCCCTCACGCCGCCCTTCCCGCTGCCCAGGACCGCGCTAGGAGCGCGGAACCCGCCGACCCGGGCCCTGCGGCCCGCTCTTTTGCCGGAGCCCTGGCGCGGCCTAGCTGCGGCCTCCTCGGGGCCTGCGCTGCGGCCTGGTGCGGGCAGGGGAAGGCCCGGGCCGGGCCGGGCGGCGGGGCCCAGCCCCGGGGCTGCTTACCGTGCGGGTGGCGGGCGGCGGCGCTCGCCTCGGCGCGGCCTCTCTCAGCGCGACTGGGCCGAGCGCGGCGGCGGCGGCGGCGGCTGCGGCGGGGCGGGCGGGCGGGAGGGGAGGGAGGGGCCGAGCTCGGAGCTGAGTGGAAGCGGCCAAGCTCCCCGGGCCGGGCCCGCCGTCAGCACGTCACGTCACTGCCCGAGAGAGACCCAGGAAAAGGCGGAAGGGAGCGCGCTGCGGCCGCTGCTCGCTGCCTCGGGCCAGCCGCCCGCCGGGGCCGGGGCCGTCGGACGGGGGCCGCTGCCGGCCGAGGCGAGCCGGCGCGGGTACGGGTGGTGGCGGCGGCGGCGGCGAGGGGGGGGGTGGGGAGGCGCGGCGGCGCTCGGCTCCCTGCGGCTCCTCCTGCCGCCGCCTCCGCCGCAGCTCGGCCGCGAAGCGCCGCTCGGGGCTCGGCGTGCGCCCCCGAAACGGAGCGGCTGCCCCGGGGACCCCCCTCCCCTCCCGGCCCCTCCATGCTGGCGCCGCCCGGGCGAGCCTCCCCCGCCTGCCACCTCCCGCGGCCGCCATACCGCGGCGCCAGGCCTGCGGCCCAGCGCGGCCCCGGCGCGGGGGTTTGGGCCGGCGGGCTCCGCGCTTTCCCCGGCCGCGGTGTTTAACGCGCGTCTGCGCGCCGGGGGGCGACGGGTGGAATTTTAGGGTGCGGAAGCGCCGCACTGGGGCGGACTCGGGCCTTGGGCCGGGGTTTGCGTGGCCTCGGGTCACCCCTGCGTGGGGCGCGGCTACCGGTGGGAATTACTGGGAAGGAGAACGGCGATGGGGCGGGCGGGCTCGGTGCCGGCGGCGGGCGCAGCCGGAGCCCTGGGTTTCCAGGCGGGAGGCGGCCCCTCCACGCGTGTCGGGACCGCGCTCCCCAGGGCACCTGGCACTCCTGTATCCGCCGGGAACAGCAGTACTGGGGCGGGAGAGGGGGGATCGCCTTCTGTGGACAGGAGAAAACTGGGGATAACGTGACTTCAAAACCAAAGTCCTGGCTAACGGTTTCTTCTCGTCCTTGTCGTGAAAGTTAATTTTATTTATTTCATTTTTTTAAAGAAAAGAATTGCTGTTCGTCCATGAAAGATGCATCGTAAAGTTTCTGAGGCATCAGAAATCACGTACCATGAGTAAGTGACCTCATGGGCATGAGGAGGTACATTCAGTTTGGTTGGAGTTCTTGCGTAATTGTGGGGTCAGGGCTCGAGGAGGCTGCTTCGCCTCCTGTTATTGCCATTTAAGCAAACTGGAAGGAAATTGGCTGTTGCACTTATCAAATGATGCAAATGTGACTTATCTGGCCCAGAACAGCATACGTGCAGTGTTTATGTTGCGAATGAGCCTTTGGGTTCAGCCTTGACTCAGCTTTAATTTTAGGCACTGGACTTCTCTATCTTAACACGCAGGCTTAATATGGAATTTGGGCCGTGCTTGTTGTTTATTTCAGTATAGCATACGGTAAACATACACCCTGCCTGCACTATGCGGATTTTAACCATAATATGAGAATGAAAGAGGAACCATGCTACTTCAAAAATTAATTCCTTTTATTTAATTCCATGGAGTTTTACTTAAACTTCTGTAGAGTCAGCTTAGATCTGTATTGCAGAAGGGTGTCCTAAAATATTTACCTTAAAAAGAATTGCTGAGCTTGACCGTACATGTGATATTAATGTAAAATAGGCTTAAGTAAACGTTCTTGTTAGGATGGAGGAAGCCAGAGGAACGAGAGCAGAGAAAGATGATGGTAGATTTGTAATCAACAGCGAGGTAGGTCTAATATAGAGAAGTAAAAATATGGTCAAACTGTACATTGGTTTTATTTATTCATTGTTGAGATCCTTGGTTGGAACCTGTCTCTGAGTGTCTGTATTATAGAATGCTTTTGTAGGAGCTAGGTCATTAAAATCGTTAAGGGGCTGGAGCATCCGATGTACAGGGAGAGGCAGGGAGAGCTGGGACTGCTCAGTCCAGCTGGAGAAGAGAAAGCTCAGGGGGATTTATCCGTGTGTATAGACATGGGATGAGGGAAATAAAAATGGCAGGGACAGGTTCTTCTCAGTAGTGTTGAGCGAAAGGAGAAGAGGTGATGGCACAAACATGGGAAATTCAGTTTAAATGTAAGGAGAAAAGACTGCATTTGTTCAAACAGTGGAACAAGTTTCCCAGAGAGATTGTGAAGTCTCTGTCTTTGGAAATACTAAGAACCCAACTGGACAGAGCCTTGAGCAACCTGCTGTAGGTGACCCTGTTCTGAGCAGGAGGGTTGGACTAGACAGTCTGCAGAGGCGCCTTCCAACTTCAATGATTCTATGATTTTTAAGCCAGTTTTTCCAACAAATGTAAAGTGCCTAGATTGTAACGAACAGAAGGATATCCTGTAAGGTCTTTGATTCAAAGGACATCTTAATCAGTCTGTCATTCGCATAGGGAGTGGAAGTCCCGAATACAGGGCACGTTACCCTCAAAGATTCAGCATATCCAGTTGTTTTTTCATTGCAGGGGAAGACCTCAAAAAAGCTGTGATAGCATTAAAAGGCAGATGGCTGGATAGTTTGTGAAGATGTGAATCTCTTGTTTCTTGACTGGCTGGCCATTCCCCTGTCTATATATAACCATTTCACCTTTACCCCTTGTTCTTTACTACTCAGGAGCCAGATACCAGCAGCTTGGGAATCATTGGAGAGACATTTTTGTCCTCATGTAGCCATCACCTATATGTTGTCCCCAGCCACTGTGGTTTCCAGTAGGCCACAAACAGCCTGGTATGGTCAGGAACAGGGTAACTCCCATCAGTGGAGCTGCCAGAAGGGAACCCATGTTTACAACTGATGTTCACAGCCTTTTCTGCTCTCGCAGCTAATGGAGGAGTCCAAAGGCCAGAATGCATTTGAAAACTGCAGATACAATAGGTATGCTTGCACCATTTTGTAGCAGTATAGCATAACTTATTTGCACAGATGTTTTTGTAGTTTGCATTTTTTGGAGTGGAGTAGGCACATAGTAAAAGTACCTTGTAAACGATAGTGATTGGGTTGGGTCAGAGACAGAATGTACTTGTATATACAAGTTCATAGCTCAGTTGTTAGTGACTTATCTGTTCCCACAGTCCTGGGAACAGAGCCCCTATCTTCTGATTCTGATTTTACCTGTGATCCAATGTTTCTCTGTATTCTTCCCTAGAGCTTGTTTTACTGTCACCCAGCAGTAGGTACCATGCTGTAGCTGACTTGCCCTCACAAAAGCAAATGAAGCTGGTGGCTTTTGCCAGATGTCCTCTTCAAATTATACACGTACTTAGCATGAAGTTAGTTCTGAAGCTACGTGCTGGTAATTTCTTACTTGGACACTTAATTATCACATTGGCTATTACAATGTTATGACCAGGTTCCATGTAGGTAATCTTATAAACAGTTTGTCCTTCAAGTCATCAAAAATTGGCATGGCTGTAATTCAGTAGTGCTGGTAATGTTTGATCCATCTCTCTGATAATTTACGTGTGAATAAATGGTAAAAATTAGTAAAGACCCATTTTCAGTCACAGTTCCTTCCTGTTTGTCTTGTGTCTTGTTTATATCCCTTTCCAGGTATTGGCAGCATGCTTAGCAAACACCAGTAACCCTGCCAGATTTCTCAGGCTTTTGGTCCTCTATTGCTAACAGCCCTGGGTTATGATATGCTGAGTTAAGGGTCATCAACTTTGCGTTGACTGGTTTGAAGGCATTCAGGTAAAGATGTATTTGCTTCTTGATTTACAATGAACTGAGTTATCATCCAGTTCATTATCGTGTTTCCTTTAACAGTAGCAATTTTTCAACCTTGATGAACCTGTTGACTAGTGATGAGTGGTCATTTTGAGTTGAATCAAGGTTACTTCACTGTACAGTAAAAATACTGAGCCTGCTGAAGGGATCTGTTCGTATTTTTCCTATGCAGCCACAGTGACAGAGGGAAATTAGAGGCTGAGTAGGCAAGAAAGTGGTGGGGTTGTTCTTATTTCTTGCAGAATAGTCTTCTGTTAATATATTTTCATGGAAATTCTACGAATAATTTTTCTGTCTTCTAGCTTCTATTTGAAATTTGTCTATAAAAAGAAAGTACTGTCATCTTACCCAAGGAACTAAAGTCTTACATAACTTCTATTTTAGTTGTTCGTAATATTGCGCATACACCAATGCTTACCTGCAGTCAGTTGATTAAAAAGGAATAACTAAATGCTTGTAACAGTGGTAAAAAGGTTTATTTCCCAACTGTAGTAGCTGATGACTTAGTGGAAAGAAGAGTCAGGGGAAAAAAACATCTTTTAATTTTAGCTGGCTGTGGTCCACCTTTGAAATTAACTACACAAGAAACAGTTTGGGGTAGTTAAATACAAAACCTTGCACATGTGCTTTTGAGGCAGTGCTTTTAATACTACTATGCAGTAAAACACTTCTGATGCCCAGGAAAAGTGAATTACCTCTTCTAGTAAATTCTCAGCTATTCATTGAAGCAACCCGTGATATGAATCAAAGACTACATGCATTTTAAAAAAATGGATTTCTAAAGAAACCAAACACCTGAGTATTTAGTATTCTTGTTTTCATACTGCTTGTGTCACAAGGATACAACAGACAAGGATTGAGCAGACAAAGAGCTTTGTAGTTTGTTAGCAACAACAGATTTTAGCCAATGTATATTTCCATCAGATGAAAAAGGGGTGGTGGAGTAAGTTTCTGTTTTTCGTGTGACAAAACCAGCAAAGTATGTCTGTAGTTCATGAAGACTGAATAAAGTGGTTTTCAGTCTACAAGCAACTCTGCAAGGTTGTGTCCCAAAGTAAAGGAAGTATGAGGGATAAGCAGTCATTCTATTGATACTATTTAGTCTGCAGGTCCAGAGTCCTAACCCTGGAGTCTTAAAAATAAATGTAACAAAGGAAAGACTGTCAGACCAAAAGTCTGTTAGACCTCTTGAGCTGTTAGTGGACAGTAATCAGTAGAAAATGCCTAGTGAGAATTACAAGTACAGGAGAAATGTAGAGTTATATATGCCTCAAAATGCACTCCTGCCTGCCTTTGTCAGCAGAGAAGGTGGCTGGTCCATTTACAGTAATAAATGTAAATCTCAGAAGGCTTGAGCCGTTTCAGAAAGGGTGATATCAGGGACAGTTCCCGTTTGTCTGAGCGGGATGAGTCAGGTACTAATAAGCCAGCCTGTCATGTTAAAATCAGTCCTCAGCAAAATAAGGGAAAAGGAAACATGGATTTCTTTGATAAAAAGTAAAAGGGCAGGAATATAACTAATACCTGTATGTGTGGCTTAAGGAAAAGAGATCTTGGCAAACACACCGAGCTTCATTACTTGACTAGGTGAAAGGTTTCGGCACAAAATTGTGTTGATGCAGTAGATGTTGGTAGGGTGCTTCATACTGCACACGCCAAGTCTCACTTGGTTTCAGTACAATATGCTAAATAGCTTAAAAGCTGAGGGACTGAGAGATCCAAAGAAATAAGTAACATTACAAAAATAAACTGTTGGATTGTTCACAGAGGTGGAGCCTTAGTTACAGTCCAACATTTCCATCGTGGTTTGGAAGCATCCATTGCCACTGATTTTATTTGTGGCTGTGAGAAAGACCCTGGAGTGAGTATACGTGGATGATGAGGAAAAGACAGTAATGCAGAACAATCACACAGACTGGATTATTTTGTAAATGGAACCACTTAAGTTATATCTTTATGTGTCCAAATGCAAAATTATGCATCTAGGATTAATGAATGCAAATTGTATACCTAGAAGGTATTAATGACTCCTGGAAAGCCAAGATTTTAGAAAAGATCAAAGGGACACAATCACAAGCCACCTCAAAAAGATTCTATTATACATGTGGGACGAAAAGGACTAGTGCTGTTTGGGGATGCTAACAGTAGAGTAGGTAGTAGAAATAAGGTGAGTTTATATCTGCTGAGTCCTCTTTTTTTAAATAGACCCAAAACTGGAGAGACCACAAAGAATCATGAAAGGATTCAGAGGCTTTCAAGGTCTAGCTGTTTAATAATGATAGGAATAAAAAAGAGAGATACATAAATCTTAGATGTGTGCACTTTAGTCTTGAGAAAGACATAACTGAAATTGATAGCTGAAGTTTAAAGAAGATGGATTCAATTTAAAAATGTAGACTTGACTTTCTAAATGGTAAAAGGCCATCAACCACAAGCAAAACAGAAGGGACAGGATGGATTCTCCTCCCGTTGATGCCTTCAGCTCAAGATTGGATGGCTTGCTGGCATTTTTGCCTGGGTCAAGGTCCCTTTGTTCAAAAAGGGGTGAGTGAAATTTAGTGGCTTACACCATAGAGAGATTCATATTAGGCCATCTGTGGCAATCTTCCCCTGCCTGTTCAGAAGTGGAAGGAAGTACAGGTATCTAGGAGAATATGATTTCTTGAAGTCGTATTTTTAGTGTTCTATGCTTTCTATTTAAGAACAGTTTCAAATCATTCCTTTTGCTGTGTCAAGACATGCCCAGACCTGGTTGCAGTGTAGTAGACAGCAAAATCTTCTTGTCCCTTTCTGTAGTCCCCATAGGGCTGCTCATAATTTCTAAAGAATTGTCAAGGTGCTGATTTGCATTTTTAAGTTAAACTAATGTAATTATTAATACAAACCTCTGGAGACACTTAATTCTGTAGGGTCCTCTAGTGTCCATGCTTGCACTCAGACAGCGGTGCCTGTTTCTCCCTTCTCTCCAGTCTCTGATATTACAGGATTGATATTTCTAAATACTGGCAAGCCTTCTACAGGCAACCAAGACCCTATTCCTGTTTTTCTTTGCTGACTGCTTCAGGAACGGGTCTTTTTATCACTACCACAAGAGAATATTGCCACCAACTTGCTGTCACCAGCCCTTCATTATGCCCCAGCAACCACTTGGTCGTTCTCCAAAAGTGTCCCAGGGTAGATGGTCTCAAGGGTTTCCATGCAGGACCTGGAAACACTGCGTGAAGAATGGGCTGCGACTTAGCCCCTGGGACAGGCACATTTCAGCCCATACCAACACATGCAATGCAAAACCACCAACTCGCTTCAACCCATGAGGCTCGGGGACTAAAGTGCCATATGCACTCAGGGATACTGAGCCACCCCATGGTATAGCTTGATAATCACCTCTAAGATCAGAAATGCTCTTCTGTTTTATTCAGCAGCATGGTTGTATTACCAGTCTCCAAATCTAGGACAGATTTTGACAGCCAAAGTTGTGATGCTCACTGAACTGCCCATGCACACAGGCAGCCAAAATGCTTGGCTCAAGAGCAAAGGAAGGTGAGCGAAGCTGTAAGAAATACTTTCTTTTTGATGAGAAAACTAGTTGCAATGATGAAGTAATGAAACAAAGATTGACCTGTATTAGTACACGTAATTCCTTTTCAGAAATTGCCATTAAAATGCTTATCAGGTAAACCAAAAGTCTTTCAAAGAACATTTTCATAGCATTATAAAACATAATTTTCCAAAGTCCCAATGTAGATGTTGGTGAGATCTGTGTAATGCTGAAATATAAGGTATCAGAGGAAAATCTATGAAAGAAGCGTGGCGATGTGTCCATTTGGAGGAAGTTCATCATGATAAGGTTAGGATATTGAATAGCAAAGGAGTGGGAAATACACAGCTGAACAGTGAAACGTGATCTGAGAATATCTTGTCAGTGTTGCTTGGGGACTGAACAATGAATTCAGATTTAGACCTTCCAATGCTTCCCACTTATAAAGAAAGAGTAATTTAAAAATGTGTTCAGATATATCAGGCTGACAACCAACTGACATGGTTTTTATGCAAATATCATCATTCATCTTTGAGAACTGTGTCCAATGTAAGAAACCCCTGGCTGTTTGGACCCAAAGGAGGAAAGCAAAGGTCTTGTGTTTGGTCTGCCTGTGCTGTGCTGTGCAAGATAGTTGGAAAGAAAGATCACAAGAGGGTCCAGATATTTACAGTCTTTCTTATGGTAGTGTTCTATGAAGTCGAGAGGTTTGTACTGACCCAGTAGGTTTAAATGGGTGAAAATGTAAGGCAAATATGAAATCTCTACAGCTGTGACCTCTCTCTGATAACCTCTCTATTTAGAAGTATTAGCAACGTGCAGTGTAGTGTCACTCATTTGGAAGCTGACATTTCACATTACACAGGTTTTAGTTGCTCACAAAACTTTGCCAGCTTTCCCAAGTCTGAAATTTTCTGTAAGGGGTGTTGGCCTCAAACTGATGTTTTTGGGAAGATTCCAGACAGTTTTGTCAGCTGCCTGAGATCAAAATGCAGATTATTTGCCCTTGTTAAAATAGCCCCCCCCAAACTTTGATATTTTTTTTTTTTTTTTTTTTTCCAAATTGAAAAGAAAAAAATGAAAAAAGATCTTATATTTAAACATCAGTGTGGTCCTTGTGTTGAGCAGGGCTTCCTGGCATTCTATGGAGAATGGAGAACTGACAAGTTATATGGCTGCATTAAAATCTTTTAAACACCTTGGTTTGCAAATACTCACTAGAGTTCTTAGTTGTTAAAAATAGGGTTTCACAGGCCATTTTCTTTCTAGTGCTTCCTTATTAACTGCAAGCTTAAAGGAATTTTTAATGGGATATGGAGGTTAATTATTTATTCTGCCATTTCAAATAACATCCTCTTAGTTTAAACTCATTGGTTTTGGGGGGAAGGGAGGTAAAAAAACCCCAACAATCTAAGATTTACCCTATAACTCTGTAAGCTCACATTTCATTTGCCTTATATGTCCATGAATCAAAGATACTGCATCCAGAGTTCTTGGTGAGTACATGTAATAATGGTAAGAGGGCTAGTAAATATTCAACTCAATACGTTGGTGGAAGTCAGCACTCACAGATCTTGCAAAAGAAAGGCTAGAGAACATTCAAATCATTGAAAAGTACTTCTATTTTCTCTTCTTGGTTAATGAAGTCGTAGATGGCCCTGAGGGCCATCTGCTTCAGTGGCTACGAAAGCAATGTATTTTGAAATAGCACAGCCCCTCCCTACTTCTCTAATACGTAACAAGAGAGCAGGGCATTACAAAACCAACCATTACATTGAGGGACAAACCTTGTTTGCAGTAAGACTTTAATAGGAACAAAATTTGCTGCTAGAGTAAAGGAGTAAAGACAACAGTTTTTTAGGATTGTATTTTATAGAATCATAGAATGGTTTGAGTTGGAAGGGACCTTAAAGCTCATCCAGTTCCAACCCCCTGCTGTGGGCAGGGGCACCTCACACTAGATCAGGTTGCTCGAAGCCCCATCCAACCTGGCCTTGAACACTGCAGGGATGGGGCAGCCACAGCTTCTCTGGGCAACCTGTGCCAGGGCCTCACCACCCTCATAGTGAAGAACTTCTTCCTAATGTCTAATTTAATCTCCCCTCTTTCAGTTTAAAGCCATTCCCCCTTGTCCTGTCACTACATGCCCTTGTCAAAAGCCCCTCTCCAGATTTCTTGCAGGCCCCCTTTAGGCACTGGAAGCTGCTCTAGGGTCTCCCTGGAGCCTTCTCTTCTCCAGGCTCAACAAGCCCAGCTCTCAGCCTGTCTTCATAGGAGAGGTGCTCCAGCTCTTGGATCATCTTCGTGGCCTCCTCTGGACTTGCTCCAACAGGTCCACGCCCCTCTTGTGTTGGGGGCCCCAGAACTGTACACAATACGCCAAGTGGGGTCTCATGGGAGCAGAGTAGAGGGGCAGGATCACCTCCTTTGACCTGTTGGTCACGCTCCTTTTGATGCAGCCCAGCATACAGTTGGCTTTCTGGGCTGCGAGTGCACTCTGCTGGCTCATAGTGAGCTTCTCATTGATGAACACCTCCAAGTCCTTCTCCTCAGGGCTGCTGTCAAGCCATTCTCCACCCACGCTGTATTTGAGCTTGAGATTGCGCTTGGCCTTGTTGAACTTCATGAGGTTCACGCTGGTCCGCCCATCTCTCAGGCGTGTCAAGGTCCCTCTGGATGGCATCCCTTCCCTCCAGCGGATAGACTGCACCACACAGCTTGGTGTCGTCAGAAAACTTGCTGAAGGTGCGCTCAATCCCACTGTCCATGTCACTGACAAAGATGTTGAACAGTGCTGGTCCCAATACCAACCCTTGTTTGTTGGTTCTAAGCCGTGTTACTTCCTCTCTTTCCAGCAAAACTCTGATAGCTACATTAACTGCACTCTGAGTGAGCCTTAAGCCTACTTTGAGATCCTCAGGTGAAAGATCCTACATAAAACTGAAAATTTAGTTCCTCTGGCACAGAATCGAGCAATCTCTTTTCTAATCTTTACATGAAAATGCAAGTCATACAGGGTTGGCCCAACGGGATTCAAAGCAAGAATGCAGCAAAAGTAAGAAGCAGAGCACAGATTAAACTTCTAAAAGGAAAGGGTTCTCTGAAAAAGCTCCTCCTCTCTCCCTGTCCTCGCCTGACTTGAGGAGTGGAGTCTGTGCTCTACTTAAATTGATAGGAGTTTGTGATCTGCTTATACATGGAACCACTTTTCAACAGTGCGTAAGCTGCCATTTTGCACTGGTAAGTACCAAGAGTCCACTCTTCTGTGATGTTACGTGTCAAAACAGACCTTCCCATTAAGCTCAAAATCCTTTCAAAGACAAACGTTAAGTTTTAACTGAAAAAAACCAAATTTCCAGTGTGAACGTACTGATTGGTGGAATAAGGAACAGCGTGAGGTAGCAAACAATGTAAAGGAAGAATTGGACCTTCAGGAAAATGGAAGTAATTTAAGAACAGAGTTTCCAAAACACTTAAAGCATAAGCTCACCTTTAAGCGCATAGTGGTCCTGCTGGTGCTAACAGGACAATTAGTGTGCTTAAAGTGTACAGGTACATGGTTTGCAGGGCTGTGCGGGTGCTCGCTGGCTCAGCATGTTTAACTCGCATGTTGCCAAACAACTAGGCAAGAGGCAAGAAGCCAAAACCATGTGGAGAATCCATGAATGCTTGAGGTTGCTGTGGAAGGACTATTCACACTCTCATACCTATTTTTGGTGGGAAGCATAGCTCCATGTTAGATTTATAAAGGAGTAAGTTGTATACAATTACTGCCAAAGGAATAAATGGGAAACAATTTAAAGGAAGAAAAATACTTGTTGCTAAACTCTGTTATCAACAGCATTTTGGCTGTAGCCAGGAAAAAGTACAAAAGAATGCCCAGTGCGAGTCACCCATGTGAAAAAAAAGCTGCTTTCAAGAAAACTTGCAAAAGCTGTGACTTAATTCTGTATGTGTAGTGCTTAGGACTACATTAAAAATGAAATATTTTGAAATTCATAATAGATTACATAGTCAAATAAATGATTAAGAAAAAACAGGAAGAATGAATCAGAGAACCTTAAGGCACACTTGCATGAGAAAATGCTTTTCAGGTCTTCATCATAAACTATATAAATGGAACTAATTAAACATAGAATTGTGTAATGTTTGGCAGGGGAAGGGGCTTTCTAAATAACCTAACAAAGCCTGTCTGGTATGTTAGATTTCTGTACAAATGTCCACAGAGATGCAATAAAGATAAATAAGAGGTGGTGCCCCAATTCATTTGAATCCTAAGGATTGTGGAACTTGAGACTTAACTTGTAAATCTTAGGATTTTTTTCAAATGTACTAAAATATTTTTTTTAAAGTATACTAGGCTTGAGAAAACAACTGCTTCAACTGAAAAGCAGGTGTTTTATAAATGCATACCATGCCATTTCTTAATGAAGCCTTCCTCAAGTAAATGTCATATATATTAACATTATTTCAACTAAAATATTTCAACAGTTTTCATTCCTGCTTGATCACGGTGTTCTAGTTCCTTGTATTTTATAAAAGACACTGAAGGGTATGTATTTGTCTAAATATTTGAGGTAATTCCTTTGACAGGATGCTTGTTCCTTGACACCAAAATTTATTGTGATTCCTTCTTTGTTGCACATTGCCTTGTTAGGACACTTGTTTGGGTTTTTGTTTTGGTTTTAATCCTTTCAAGGTAAAGAAAGGAGGAGAACTTATTTACGTACTTGCATCACTTTATATATAGTTTTTGACTGTCACAGCTGATACGTTATTCACTACATACAGAAACCTCTGTAAAAATGTTTATTCTACCTAGGTTTAGTGTGGAAAGGTGTGAAACAAGCACTTTTACTATGCAAATAGGATGGACTGGAGACATACGGGAAATCGGGTGTGCAGATATTGATGTAGCCTTACAGAAACAGGAGAAGCAACACAAAGCCAGAGCTCATTCGTAATTTGAGCATTCTGGTAAGTGAACACCAGCTATTAAGCCAGTTGTGCCAAAATAACTAGGGCAGTGGAAGAACTGATGAATGACAAGTAGCGTCCCGTGATTTCAGTAAGGCAACCGAATAGATCATGCATGCGCAGGCGCCATCGTATGGTCAGGAGGTGACAGGGTCTGGAAACCAGCAGTCCGTGCTATGCATCATTACTGTGTTGTTGTTGTTGTTGTTGTTATTATTAAGGGTGTTTGAAACTTTGCAAGCGTTCAGCCCCAGCCTTGCAGCAAGAAGTGACCCAGAACAGCAGGGACGCTGCTCTGGCGGAAGCATGCATGGGAGGCTGGCATGTGAACAGGGCTGGGGCAGAAGTTTAAACCTTTCACTTTAGCAATACTAAGGCTATCACCAAGATGACTCAGCATGGAAAAACAGCAGAAACTCATTTTCCAGCAGTGAGCTAGAAGGAAGCGCTTTCGAAAGCGCTACAAAACTAATGCAGTAAAACCACGGTTTTAAAATGCTTTTGCATTTTGTATGTACTAGAACAACATCACGTTAATGGAAAATTCATGCTTCACCCCTTCTGAACAGAAAGTGAGATTTGGCTAGAAATGGCATTTCCCAAAGGCATACCAAAGTCTTGGAAATAATTACTGACACAGCACCTTAACTTTGTACCATTGCACAAGATACCTACTTATTTGTTTTAAAGCAGCATGACGCATGACATCATGCTGCCTTCTTATATATTGAACTAAAGCAGCCTGGCACAGCAACATCTCTAGTCAGCATTGTATCTCTTAACAATGCTTCAGTTCAACTTGAGCCAGTACCAAACACCATATGATAGATCAAGCTTCCTTCCCTGCTACGCTGTTCAAAACCACTCGGTGCCTCGACCAGGAAAACAGGTTGAGACAGGAGTAATGGAACTACTGTTGAACTAGCAGAACTACTGATCGCCCTCATTCTCCCCACTACCTTTTATTCTGGCTTGTTTAAAGGAGTTCCCTGTAATACAGTCAGCACTGAAAAAATGGCTATGAAAAAGCCCTCTCACCTCAATAGCTTCCTGCTCCACCATTAGGTATGTTAAGTCTTACAACAACAAACTTAATGCATCAGTATATAACCACAGGGCTCTGGTGGTTACGTAGAGCTTAAATGTCTACTTTTAAGAACTAGTCCTGCATGTTAAGAGCCAAGGCGGCTAAAGCAGCAATGTCTTTTTGCCTTCATAAGTATGATTACAAATAAACTTTTCCTAAACCCTCTTTTTTGAGATGTGCAATGCAAGAAAATAAAACAGCATCCTACATTTTCGTGAGTCTAAGCCTACCCATCCTTTTGAGACTTTTTATCTTTGAGGTGGAAGAGAGGTGCGAGTCCATGCCGCGAATGAGGTGTGTGACCTTTGATACCTGCAATAGGGCATTTCTGTTCTCTTAAAAAATGGTTTGCTCCATTAATAAATGGTTTTCACACTCATCTGGATGGGAAGCAGGAACATTAATAAACACCCCAGAGGACTATTTTCAGTGGAAGAACTGCTTTTGGACAATCTCTAGCCACGAAGGCTGGGATACGCAGCGTAACGCTGGGGAGCTGCTTTAGGTCAGGGTTGCACATGGGCCTCGGAGAGGAACCACTCCTTCCTCCCATAGTTTCTATTCAGTTTTAAACTTGCCTTGAGTTCCATCAGAAACAATGGGAAACTAGCATCCACTTTTCTTGAGAATACCCTCGTTTCCATGCCTAAAATCAAGCAATGCAATAGCCACCCCATGGGCACTTGCAAAAAGCTGAAGTGAAGAACTAGTTGCAGTTTTGTTCACCTTTGTTTCTTAAGAGCACAAACTTAGAATCTAATTTCTTAAACTAGGTAACCAACCAGAACTGTAACTGTGAGTGGTTTGCAGGGCAGTACAGTATTTGTGACATTTGTGACATGGAGAACTCAGCTTCTCAAATAGCTTGTTTAGTTTGAGCTAAGCAACAAGAGCTCCCTGGAATGACAGCCAGCCAGTCTCTCTTCCTAGTTTTAATACAGAACTAGTCACAGGTTGATAAAACAAACCAAAACTTGTAGTAGCACAGTTAGCTTACGCTGGTCTGGGAGGTTTCTTAGATACCAGAAATCTGCAAAGTATTTATTGAGGCAATAAACTTCCCTCCTCATGGGGAAGAGGTACCCCTGTACTGACACCCTCCTAAAACCAACTACCAAGTTCTGACAGATTACTGGAAGAGATTCAGTCACCCAAGTGCAGGTATCGGTGCCACCTGCGGTGCCCTGCTCTGTCCAACTACTGCTCCAGAACGTGGCAAGTGCAATAGCTGCCAATGACACACACGTGTGCCCTGCCGAGCCAAGCCATTGAATTGCAGCTGTGCACCTATGTTCAGGTAGCTAAATTTGACCTATGAAGGGTTAAAAAATAAAATCGTCACTGAAGCAAATCCTCAGTAAAGGGAGAGAGCTCACGAGTTATCTGTTAGTATTTTTCAAGAAAATCCGAGTGATTTTCAACTCCCCTACTTTTACATGGCATCTCTTTCGTTTTAGTGAATGCATTGCGGGTGGATACAGACACATCAGCACATAATACATTTACACTTACACTGTTCGTACTTGGCTCTCTGATGCTGCAGTCATGTGCTTCATGTGTTCACTGAAGTCTCAACACATTCCCATTATTCCTTATCCATGCCAGCAGAGTCAAAGCTTTCCAGTTAGAGGAAATCTAACATTTTGGTGGCAAAAAAGAACTTTGCACTTCACTTGCTCCCGCACTCCCTTACCACAGCGTGATAGGATATACAGCACACCGCTTTTGTCATATGGAAACCATAGCTGTCACCTCAGACATGCTCCTAACCTCCCTTCTTTTCTTGGGAAGGATCAGGAACAGACTTTGGGCCAGACGCACTTCAGTTAACAACCATGCCACTCTTAGGCGACTCTTCTGCATGACACAGCATACATGCACAAATAACAAACCCAAGTCTACCACTGGAAGGAAAGAGAAAACAGAATATAAGAAACTGCCTTGGGAGGGGGCTGCTAAAAAAATCCTAGCCCTGCCCTGGAAGAGCTGCTGTGAAAGCAGGCTGATGCAAGAAGGGGCCAGAGGCAAAATTCGCTATCCTGGCACTTCATTGCCTCTCTTCTCTCTGTAGTTCCTGCCAGTTCCTGCACACACCATCAGAAAACCAAAATAGTACTTAATATTTAGGAGGGAACAAGACATTTTCATAATGAGGGCCCCTCATTACGAGAGAGATTAAGGTGTTGGAGCGGGTCCAGAGAAGGGCAACGAAGCTGGTGAAGGGTCTGGAGAATAAGTCTTAGGAGGAATGGCTGAGGGAACTGGGGGTGTTTAGCCTGGAGAAGGGAAGGCTCAGGGGGGACTTCATCACTCTCTACAACTGCCTGAAAGGAGGATGGAGAGAGGAGGTGGCTGGTTACTCTTCCCAAGTAACAAGTGATAGGACAAGAGGAAACAGCCTCAAGCTGTCCTGGGAAAAGCTTAGAGACTAGGAAAAATTTCTTCAACCGAAAGGGTGGTCAGGCATTGGAACTGGCTGTGCAGGGAAATGGTGGAATGACCATCCTTGGAAGTGTTCAAAAACTCTGTGGATGAGGCCCTCAGTGACATGGTTTAGTGGTGGACTTGGCAGTCCTGGGGTAATGGTTGGACTTGGGATGATTTTAAAGGTCTTTTCCAACCTAGTTGATTCTACAATTCCATAAAGCATATCTTAACATTACTGGTAACATGTACCTACCTAATAAACCTGGTATCAACTACAGCAGTATCAAATCACGTTTTAGACCTAAATTAAGTAATGACCTAGGGCTATTTAGCTGGAAGAATGAAGGCTGGCTACTAATCCTAGGATGATAATACTAGTACTTTGCATTTATTGCCTATCCAAGTGAAGGAGTACGTGAAGTGTTTTGGAAAGACTATGGCACTTCTATTTTTTAAATTGCAGATCAAGAGATCAAAGCCCAATCTCCAGATTATCTGGATGCCTAAAAACACTTGTGGGTGCTTAACCAGTTTCTCGGAAGCAGTTCAGCATTTCTGTACTGCTGAACGTTCCACACATTCAGTGCATTTAGGAAGAACTCTGGACTAGACTTCACCATGGTGGTGGCGGTGTCATCCTAGCACTCTGCAGCAGGTGACTTTCTCTTTTGTGCTCATCCGCATGCTCCCAAACTAACATAAGGTGGTATCCAAGTTCCTAGAACTCAGAGTTACAGAAATGAGTTTCCAAAGCATGGAAGATGCAGTCTTTGAAACAGACACATTCATGACTGTATACTGGTCAAGCACTAGGAGAATTAGGAAGAACTATAGCTAACTCTCTTCTAAAAAAGAGAAGCATTACACAAAAATTAATGTATTTACTCTCAACGCCATGTGAGGTAGAAGTACTTTACAAATGGAGAAACTGAATACAGGAATGTAAATGGAGTAAGGGAACCCCAAAACCAATGCAAAATCAGGAACAAAACTCAAGCCACTTCATCAAAGTACTTTTTGATGAAATAGTATTTACCTTTAGAGTGCCCTTGACAATATTAAATACACCTGAAACCAGGCTTTGAAAATAAACACAGTACTTTGTATAAAAATATGGAAAGTAACATGACTTATTAAATAGCCTAGTATATAAAATACCTAGAACTATGTGTACTAGTACAAATGAAGAAGTTAAATCTAAATGGATGAAAGTATTAGCATCCTACAGTAAGTTTATTCCATTATATTTTCTCCTAAGGAGTGTGATTCATGCTAGCTAAGCAAAAGTGGCTTTATGCCTTTTCCTCATCTCATTCTGAATTCCACACCTCTCCCTCCCCCAAATCATTCCCTTCTACACATACTTTATAGCTTAAGATCACAGCTAAAATTTGCTCAATTTGAAATAATTGGTTTACTCCCACTTTACAAACAGCTCCCAGGTCATCCGTACAAAGTTTCATGATGACTAACAGCCATGTTTCAAATTAATCACTTTTTTTTTCACAAATCCCTTTTAAGACAAGGTCAAAACCAGTGCTGCCAGTTCAGATCCAGTTTACTTGTTGTTTTTCTTCAGGGGTTTATCCAAAACTCCTTGTAATATTGGAAATGACAAATTAAAGTCAAATTAAAGTCAAAGTTAGGATTGCCATCCTAACTGCAAAGTGTAATACAGCTAGAATCCTGAAGTCAGGATGATAAAAATGAAGGAAGATCTTGCTGTAAACAGTTGTCTAAACAAAACAAGACATTGTGCAGAAAGGGTACTAGTCTTCAAGAAGAGTTTGGGTTTTTGCTTTTAATGCTTGCACTGGTTGAACAATCACTGCAGTCTTTTGTTACTCAGAAAAATAGTATTAATGAAAATAAGCAATATTTTATTTCAATACCAGATTTATGGTTTGTGTGTTACACTGGGGTTGGCTTGACTGATATTAAACAGGTATGTCTGAAACAAAATAACATAAATTAGACATGCCATGAGACATGTACAATTATTTTCTACCAAGATGTGGATAGTTAAACCCACTTCTACGCCAATTCTTTTACACTTTTTAATGGTGATAGTGACTAGTATTTTAGTAAGAGGGTAAAATTCAATAAAACTTACAAGGACAGCCATACAACTCAAAGATACTGTTTGCACAGCTTCCAATTCCACTGTGAAAATATACCCCCTCCAAAATAGAAATAGGCACTTCATCTTTAAAAATGAAGCACACTCTTTTGTTCTTCAGTCATCATCAACAGTTGGCTTGATTGTCACTCCTCTTCTGATTTGACCCCAACCAATTAAACTGAAAAAAGAAAAACAGTTTATATTACTTTCAATAGTACTCAGAAATATCCTGAATAAATCAACATCCTTCTGTCATTCTTATCCCTTCAGTTCTCACAATCTGAATTTTCTCCACTTGTCTCCCACTCAAAACATCCTACAAGACTTAAGACTGGTTGCTGGAAACACAGAATAAAAAAGGATGAGGGACAGAGAACATTTGTATGGTTTTGTAACCATCAAAGGATGTACCTTTGAACAATAAACTAAAAATCTGACAGTGTTGCAACATGATGTACTGGTGGACTGCAAATCTGTTCACAGCTTGATCTCCTTTCACCTATGCCTGAAGTGCTGCATTAAGTTCAACATGAAATGAAAATATTAAAATTCAGACAAGGTGACAGCAAAATTACAGAGCTCTAACTCTCAATGAACATGAAACCTATAAAGGTAACTCAACTCTTGGGTAAGTTCTACTATTTACAGTTGTTAAAATTAAGGCCCCTGTTATAGGCAGCTGTTACCTCAGAAAAATAAGCTTTTTTAAATAAATGATGTCCATTTCCACAGCCAGCAGGCAGCCCATGTTATCGATACAACTGTCTGTAAAACATTCCCAGTTTCTAGCAAGGAGATACGCAGAAACCACATGTGCATCTTGATCTAATTTGCTAAGCAGCAGAGCAGGTCTCTGGACACCAGAAAAGGAAATAAAGTGTATTAGCCCAGCACTGCCCACTTTTTAGGACCATATCCATAGGTTATAACTAGTCCACCTTTGAATTTACTGTTCCTTGGAATCACTAGTGTATCCTGTTTGCTTGGCCACTTGTTGTTTAATCTCTATCCCTCTATATACTCATTCTCTAATTTATACCTCCTTTTCGTCTGTTGCTTTCTCGCAGTCTTCCATGTTTTCAGTACTCCATTGCCTCAGGCTACAGCTTCCTTTTCACAGTACCAACTGTACATTATCTTTACTTCAATTGGATTTTATTATGCTGGTCTTCCCAGTTTGCCTTGTTTCCCTTTTCTCAAACTTCAGCATAGAAGGTAACTTTTTAATAACAGGGTCTTTATAACAGGCTGCCACTACTTGTCCAACGCATAAGCTAGAAACAAGTGAGCTTTTTGGCAAAATTTGGTCATGTTTTTCAAGTGGAAAGTAATCTTCAGAAGCAACAAAACCCACATTCAACTTTGGAAAGGCTACCAGTCTATAGCTTAAAAAAAAAAAAAAAAAAAAAGGCAAAGCATGATTTCCAATATAAATAGTTTCTCCATTTCCTTCTGTTTTCCCTGACTTGAATTGGGTCCTGTCTATTTTTCTTTTCTCCTATTCAAGACATGCTATCTTTTTTCTTGTTTTTGTCAAGGAATAATCTCTTCCTTAATTTGTCAGCTAGCTCTGACAGCAAGCACTAAGTTCCAATCTATGCTTTCTTGTTGATCTGAAAAAGAAATATGCATCTCATGTTTAAAGCTTGTTTTTTTCATACAGTGCAGACTTCTTATAAAAATGGCTGTGTTCCCTTACACTGCAGGAGCTGTGCAGGGTCAACAAATCTAAATACCAATATGTTCTTATGATACTCATGTAGTCTTATGGAACAATTAACAGGTACAGTATGCATAATCATCTAAAAAGAAGTATGGGCCTAAGTCAGAATGAATCATGAACCAATTCTGCGCATGATTTTCAGCCTCCAGATGCTTCTGTGCACTTGTTCTATATTTGTAATGAGAATGGGCTAATCCAGTTGATACTTCTTTCTTTCCTCTCTGCTCATAGTACATAAAATACTTAAACCGTAGAATGTCCCTCCTCTGTTCCCCTGGTACTACTGCAAGGTTGTGCTAGAAGTCACATACAGCTCCACAGGCAGCACAGCATTGACTTGCGTGTGTATAAAGACAGGCTTTGGCTTAACATTATTAGAATTTCCAAACTGCTGGCCCAAGATTGTCTACTGTTAGCTCAATTTACAGCTGGAGCAACAAACCACAAACCTCAGCTGTTTCCTCATCTGTAGGTATCTACCCAATTATAATGCTGCTTTAAAAAAAAAAGAGGCTAATAATGATATTAAGCATTCTATAATAATGGCATCCATGTCTTAGAAAATCCAGAGGAGTTTTTAACACAGACATACACTTACCTATTCTAGAAGAAAATCAGATCCATGTATTTTTTTGTTAACAATAATACAGCCATGTGTTCTACCTATTTAGCACCAACTTACCGCCAGTGTTTCTCAACTCTTCGACTCAGGGCAATTTTTTCTCCCACTTCTGTGCATACTGGGTTAGTTAGCACGATCTTCCCCAAATCAGCCTTTACTGCACTGACTCTCCCTCCAGTAGACAAGGATCCTATGTTTACCATTAAAACTTCATTCTTCGATAATTTTTGCACCTGAAGGCAGACATACAAAACTCTGAAACATAAGCTTTACTTTATTTTTTTATTAAAAAAAAAATACCACAGACAATATTGAGTATCTTCTCTTACCTACCTGCTACCAAAAAAAAAAGATACAACTTTTTTTGTAACAACTGTAAATATATACACACTCAAACCACGCAGAGAGTCAGTGGATAAAGTTTATATGTGAAAGGACAAATACATAAATACATTGTGTAGGTAGTACTGCAAGTTCCTGGTATGATACGCTTTCTTGGCATTTCTCTACGTTTTCTATAAAACATCCTGATGATTGCACATACTACACTAAAGTGTAAACAGTCTCAGATATTGCTACAAATTGGAACATGATACCATTCTTTCAAATTACGTGGATATTCTCATTTCCCTTATGCCTACTTCCATCAAAATGATTTCTCAAAAAAAGAGTTAATTTCACAGGATAAAGAGAGCGCTGAAGCACTTACTGTTGCATGAAACAGTTTACAGATTTTAATGCTAATGAGGAAAACTATGATATTTTAGTCTGATTTGTGTAAAATAGACCATGGAACACAAGACTCTGCCATACATCAAGTTCAGTTTCTTTTCAACAATAGCATTTCAAAAATACTTATCTTTAAAAAGTTCTTCACAGAGAGAATCTACAAAAAGCATGTAACTAGGAAGTAGATCAGTACCTGTACAAAACTATTGCACAAACAAGTAGGCTGATAGCAAAGGAAAACAACCACCAGTATGTTTCATAGCATACCTAACTTCAGGACACATAAATACTTTACGCTACTTAAAAGTACTCTGATATGAATTCCTACTCATCTGAAAAGCATTCTTCTGTAATACTAAATAACCAGGTAAATTTAATGACAAACATACATGAACAGGGAGACAAAACTACTGCATAAGACCAAAATAATCTATAACCTAATGAAACTTGGAAAGCAGAAAAAAAACCCTCAAACCCAGAAAAAGGGGTACAGACCTTTGCAGCTTTCTTGTCTCCTTCAGTGCGCACACCTAATAGTCGTCTCAGCAAGAAATAGGAAATCTCTAGCTCTGTAAATATTTCTGGCAGCGCTCCAACGGCACCAAGGACCTGACCTACCATTCGGTCAGCCCGACACAAAGTTGGATCAATCTTAGTTCCAACACCTACAACACAACAAGGAAGATCACAAGGAGTAACTGAAAGGTAGCTGTCACAGTGACTTGAAGGAGATGTGAAAACAACAAACTGAGAAGGTACTGGGAATTCCCTACTACTTGGAACAGCACTTTCAGAACGTCAGCAAGACTGCAAGCTCTGTCTAAACAGATGAAGAAATATTCTACTGTTAAAGCTGGTACAATTAACAGTGCAAGTTGATCTGCGTTGGCCACTGACATTCAGGAAAATTATTTATTTATTAAATATCTGATTTTCACACCCATGCTGTGCCTCCCTCTATACATGAGTTACTTGAAATTCCTCATAGCCTTTTTGTTTACTACACTGGAATTGTTAAATGAAACAAATGTTTTCACTTCATAAGGATGAAGAAATAATACTTCTCACAAGAGAATATTCTCACCTATAAGACCTCCTGGAGCAGCATATTGTAGATCATTGTGTTCAGCAAAGAGTGACACAATTTTGGAAAAGATTGGCTTGCACATGAGTTTTCCTTCACTGTCCTTGGATACAATACCAGGCCGGACCTCAATTTCCTGGCCCACCTAATTATGAAAATGAAAAGGTGATTAACTTGTGATTTCACAGGAACATAAAGCTAACTACTAGTCACAGACAAGACCTACTTATCCCAAGATCCACTACTTATACAAGTCCTTGGTTCTGGGCCACTGCAGAACTTCTAGGACTTCTGTTGCACTGTTTACTGCAAACCAAACAATACTGAAAGCTCTGTAGCTCACAGCCAATATAACAATCAATTTTCTTTTCAGTATAATTTGTAGAACTTCTTGAGCAAAGGATCTTTAAACAGCAATAATGCCAATATTTTAATTTTAGATTTTTCTTAAATAACATGTCATTTAGAAATGTTACAGCATTGAGAAAAAATGAGTTAATTCGACTGGTGTAATTGATCAGCATTAATAAACCACAAGACAAAGAAAATACAGGTTGCATAAATGTTCCAAGGTGTGGTTTGCTTTCCAGTCCAGCAGAGCAACTTTTAAAGCTTCCATCTACTGACAATATCCCACAAGCAAAGTAAAAATTTTAAAATAAACAGAATACTTAAATGAGGAAGTGGGACGTGTGGGAACCCACACATGCTTCCAAGGTACTTTTAAAGTACTTCCAAGGTACTTTTAAAGTACTTCCAAGGTACTTTTTGCTCTCCCTTTCCCCCTGTAATTCAGCAAATAAAAGTGGTAGGACAGGGAGAAAAAAAAAAAAGGCACTCTCAATTTTTGTAAGCAATGAAATCAGTATCATTGTTAGCAAAAGGCTGCAGTAACAACAATATATTTAAAAAAAAAAAAAAAAAAGCAGTGTAAACCAGGAAAGCAAAAAAGGGGCACATACAGAAAGAGTAAGTGCCACCTGACTGTATTCCGTGTCTTTTTTAAATAAAATCAATTACATAGATTCGTTTTGTACTCATTATCAATATAAATCTCCAGACAAGAAAGGGAAAAGGTTACCTTTAGAACACCCTTTAGAATACTGCCACCAGCTACACCTCCCTTAAGGTCGTCAACTTCACAGCCAGGCTTGTTGACATCAAAAGACCTAATTACTGAAAAGCATAGACCAGGTTTATACTCGAGATCAGTTTCTTAAAGAATGAGTGTCTTTAGCAACTTTGCTTCCCTATTCTAATGAAGGTATACACATACTCATAAATATTACAAAAATGTAATTCAGGAAGAACACTAAAATACGATTAATATTTTACTCCCAATTTTTAAGTATATAGTTGATTTTCTTCTCAAAAAAACCAAACAACTGTTCATATACATAAATGTTTTAAATAACTGTTTCTGCATAGCAGAAATTAAGTTAAAGATCTGAAAAAGAAAGCAATGATAAATGGTATTACAAAACTCCTTCAATATTCACGATGTTAAATGTGAATATTGTAACCTTGTTTTAATGTGGCTGATTTTTCTGCATTCTTAGCATGTTTTGTAGGTCTCCCATGTTTTATGTGGAAAAAAGAGCATAAAAATGGCTTCATCGTAGTGGAATCGAATTTCATATATGCTGGACAAGAACCAAGACTGACAATTATGAGATGGGAGATTAACACGCAAAATCTAAGCAGGCTACCTATAAGTTTTTCATGGAAATAATTTAATTTTCACATTCAGCAGTTTTTCAGTACTTTGTTAAATCAAATTTAAGTTCACAGCAACTAAAGGAATGTTTTAAGACAGATAAATTTCTCATCCTTATTGCATTTTAGTGCTGTCATACACATAGAAAATGCAGCAGTTACCTCAAACAGATTGAGCTATAGCAGTTAACTATGAACAAACAATACAGCTCTCAGAAAATATGCAAGTTTTAAAACAGGAGCACACTAAATACTCCTTTTAAACCTACCTCTTTTTAGCGCATTCAGCTCATGCTGGTTTAAATTTAGATACCTGTAGGAAACGGTTAGCCACAAAAGGCCAGACCTAAGCATCTACATACCAATAAGCCTTGGTTCAGATGTGAAGTCTCGCAGAGGGACTGGGATTTTCTTCACTATATACTCACAAACTACCTCAATGTTGTATTTCAACTGTGCTGAGATTGGAATTATTGGAGCTCCTTCTGCAACTGTACCTGAATCAAAATAAAGTTCACCATCAAGCCTTAATATAGCGTTTACAGTAACATGACCAAGTGCTCTGTCATTGATAAAAATACTAATGAATTTCAATGCACACTTCATGTGTATTTCCCAAAGCAGTAAGTATCAGAGCACTTATCTTTCCCTTCAACATTTTAGTTCAAACCAGCCAGACCTACTTTTTGAGGCATTCTGAATCAACCCTTATGGTGCTTTAGGAACTGAAGAACTTTACAATTGCTCTCTAAACACTGAACATTGTGCAAGGTAATCTTCTGCTCTGAGGGAGAATTCACTTCCTACATTGAGATCTGAAATTTTCTTAAGGTAACTTCCTCAGAGAAATCAGACATCTCAGTATTTGATACAGCAGTATTAATTTTACAGTCAAATTTTATTCTGACAAACTAAACTATCAATCAATTTAATGATACGTGCTTTCTAAGTTTTCCAATACAAATATATATTTTAGAAAAATTATAATTTTATGGAAGGATGCATTTAGTTATCAAGGCTTGTTAAATATTATTAGTTTTAATTATCTTTTTTTTTTGGTGATAACGCAGATTCTCAAACTCCAAATTTACCCATTAAGCCACTCTGACATAGCTGTTATGAACAGCTTATGCATGGCAACAATTCTGAACTACAAATAACAAACAAACCTAAAAAATTACCTCCACAAGACCCACTGACAACTTCTGATGCTGACAATTTAGCTCTCAGCTTTTCACATAACTCGGCTAAAGCAGATAAGCAGGGAAAACAGTGGAAGCTCCTGGGAAAGATGACACTCAGAGCACTAAACTAAAGTTGAGCAGAACGTGGAACTTTATAGAGTAGGATAACACTTTGTGTGCTGGACTTACAGAAAGAGATGAAAGACCAATCTTTTGTGATTAGATAAAAGAAATGAACACATTTATACCTACAAGGTGCCCTAGTTAAGTGCTGCTTCATTCTCTTCTGTTCTGCAGTAAAATCACAGTACAACCTCTACCAAAGAAACAAGCCGAGGAGAAGTAATACCAAGATTCAGTAAAAGCTACTAGAAAAGAGCTATTGCTATTAGTTTTAGATAAAGAGGTTTGACCAATAGCCTTAACACTATTGTATGTAAGCAGTCTGAAAGAGGCAAGAAGCGCAACTCTAGTGGTCTATTTTTTAGATGAACAGACAATGTACACCAGCATTATCTAAGGAAGAGAACCTTTTCTATAAACAAATGGAAAACCACTATGTCCATGTCCCAGCACTGAAGAATTTCCACCACTAACTGTATTTCTGCTGTTGAAAACTTACCTTGTACAAATGCAAGAATCTGTTCATACTGTTCTTTAGCCTGGCTCTCCTTCACCAAATCAATCTTATTCTGTAGAATCAAAATGTGTTTCAGTTTCATGATTTCTATAGCAGCTAGATGTTCTGAGGTCTGGGGTTGAGGGCATGACTCATTACCAGCTGAAAGAAGAAAAGTGACTGCAGTATAGAAACTATAAAGATAGACAAAACTCCCACAGTTAGGACATCCACTTTCCATTGTATTTTTATAAAAGACAACTCTCTTAGTCACCTCTCAGTAAGCTACACGTGAAGCATTCAAGTTAGCAAGCACCTACTCTTCCCAAGAACTGCTGGCTGTAGCATCCACACAATCTATGACAGATGAGAGGTTGCCTCAGGGGTTCCCTCCTTCTACTTGCTCCCAGTAGAAACACACATCTAAAATTTCCAAAGATACTGACAGCTAACTTGTGTCTATTCGACTTATTACATCCTTTAGGTCTTCAGACGTCTCGGTACTGACTGTAGCATAATGGACAGTCTACCTTTTCTTAAAATTCTATGGCATTTTCTTATCACTAAGGCCATAAAAATGCCAAGATCCCCAAACTCTGTAACACACAATAAATATATCAAGTATGCGAACAGGGTAGCTATCAGCACGGTTTGGATGTCAGCCATTCAAGAAGCCAACTTTGGCCTCGTGCCATTATGGTGGTTAATCTCACTTGAAGATTGGTCTAACATACTTTCTAGACCTAAACAGGCAGAAGGAATGACAGCTCATCACCTGTCTCAGACTATTTAAACTGAAGCTGTTTTTCTTCTTTGTTGACATGCCCTATCTAGGTAAAGTAATTACTATTTATCATTGCAGAGTACTAATATGTATGTTCTGTTACAGAACACTTGTATGTCTATAGAACACGTAGTATGTTCTACAGACATACAAAAAAAAGGAATTTACGCAATTCCTGTTGGTTGCAAATCAGAACAAAAAATGTCTGAATCAAGATAAATCTCTTGTACTTCAATTTTGCCCATACTCATCTGACTTTACTGTCTGTGTGGATGCTCGTGGACTCTCCTGAATGACAGAGGCTACACACATATTTAAAGCTAACTGACCCTTCAGAGAAACTCAAAATGTACCTATAGCTAATCTATTTCAGTCAAATAATATAAATTTTACAGCACTATACAACTATAAGGTTTCCTCTTACCTAACTAATCTTCCATTAGTTTGGCCAGCTACCAGACTAATGAGTATGTATAGCAATGTTTTTTTTAAAACCCAGTTTGTTAGGGTTCATTTTCACCGTAGCATCACTTTATTTTCTTAAACACATCTCAAAAGCATTCGCTTGTTTTAATTGCTCACCCACCCCACTAAACTTTAAAACCCATATAATGTTGCTTTACGATATTAACAAAACAGAGCTCTGCTTTTGTGTAGCAATCATTACCTATCAACAGTAAAGCTGCATCCATTACTGCTGCACCGTTCAACATGGTAGCCATCAAAATATCATGGCCAGGACAATCCACGAAAGAGACATGCCTGTTGCAGAAGGAGGTTAAGAAGAAATCCGGAAGACAATTATCAACAATTTCTATGGCTGATTTATGTGAGCAGCTAGGCAGACACGAAAGTTAGAAAGCATCTTTAAATAGATAAACAAACATTCCAAAACATGCCGAGAAGTAATATCTTGAAAGTATTTCCATAAAAGTTCTAAAAAACCACAAACATTACTGAATGGCTACTGAATAGTTTTTCTGAGTTTTAAGATTTGATACCCATATAACCATATTAGATACTGCTTCAATATCTCATGAATTTACTTGTAAATTAACTAGATTTAAATGCACCAGAACAAAAAAACCCCAACCAAACCAACCCAAAAAACCCCAAACACACCACACAAGATTCCTCTTAAAAAAAGACATCTCCTGTTCTCCTATTTTAGAAAATTACGCACCTTTAATTACACAGTTATAATTACACTTCACTTTAAAGACTTATCTACGGAGACAATGTTACACCTTTTAGTACAATCTGTATGATTTTATTGTGCAGACCATAATAGTTAATTCGCTACATCCTTGTGTTCTGGTTTCAGCTGGGATAGTTATTTTTCCTTCTAGTAGCTGGTGCAGTGCTGTGTTTTGGCTTTAGTCTGAGAACAATGCTGATAACACACCGATCTTTTAGTTGTTGCTAAGTAATGCTTACCCCAATCAAGGACTTTTCAGTCTCATGCTCTGCCAGGGAGGAGGGGAAGCCGGGAGGAAGCAGAGACAGGACACCTGACCCAAACTAGCCAAAGGGGTATTCCATACCACAGCACGTCACGCCCAGTATATAAACCGGGGGGAGTTACCCGGAAGACCCAGATCACTGCTTGGGTCAGGCTGGGTATCGGTCGGCGGGTGGTGAGCAATTGTACTGTGCATCACTTGAGTTTGATGGGGTTTTGGTTTTGATGGGAGTTTTTTCTTTGTTTGGGTTTTCTGTTTTGTTTTCTCTCTCTCCTCTTGTTATTTCCCTTTTCATCATTATTATTATTAGTAGTAACATATTGTACTTTTAATTATTAAACTGTTCTTATCCCAGCCGACAGGTTTTATTTTTTTTTTCCCATTTTCCTCCCTGTCCCCCTGGGTGGCGGGGGCAGGCTGAGGAAGCAGCTGTGTGGTACTTATTTGCCAGCTGGGGTTAAACCACAACATCTTGCTTGAACCTATTCAGTGAAGAATCCTTGCTTCCTGGTAGCATGCCACCAAAAAACAAGTGACTAATTTGCTGCCTCTACTATAAGCAAATAAATCCAAAGCTTTTAGCCAACAATTTAACAATGGCTGCATGACTGTCACTCTCCAACAGAAGTTATTGTTAGAACAAGTGCTCTACTGGGAATCTCAGGAAAGGAAGGAAATACTTGATTACAGCACTGTGTATATTTTATACATAAGCATAGGAACCTTGTCATACAACAGTCTTTGTGACTGTTTGAGATCAAATGGTTGCTCTCATTTGAGTGACCATTGTAAAGACCCATGTAACAGCTGTTGTGGTTACTATGTTTATAATGACCATGCTATGCATTACTAGAAATGAACTAAGTAAAGTTAGAGGCCTGATCTCACATTGAGCATCGAGATTTCATACATTCATTAAGAACTTTGAAAACTTTTCTGCCTCTAGGAAGAAAAAGTTTATCAAAGGTCACCCTCCAGAAAGAAATTTAAAGGATGCATTTGTGAAGTCCATATTAGTTCTCAACTTAGTGGCTTTAAAATGTACTTATATTAACTGCAGAAAAATTTGACTTCAGAGTCCTGAAGATGCCTGAGGACAGAAGACACAGTTGTGCTCTACCATGGACTACGCATTGCAAGTAATAAAACCACAGGAATTCAGGTGATACCTTAATGAGGGGTGCCCAGCCGCTAAGAACATGTGGTCTGCCCTAACAACTCATTCAGCTTTCCGCTCAATCCTGCCTATTTTCAGTTATGCAAAAGGCAGTAAACACAATTTATACCATACGTTTTACAGCAGTTACCTGACCAATTTAAAGTTCCCTTTGGTGCCAGGAATATCTGTAGGGAACTCATCTGGGGTGCTGCTTCCACAGGATCGGTAACACTCTGGCCGGGAACAGCTTGGGTCATCCAGCTTGTAAATCTGTAAGCAATTGTTAACAATTGAGAAAAAGTTTAATTCGTGAAGTTTTAGCTACCTGCAAGCTTACAGCCACCTTGAAATATATTAGCAACATATTTGCTAGATTTTAGTAATGACTCACCTTTGCATTAGCATAGCCCAGCTTGATTGTGATATTTCTTTCCAGTTCATTTTTAAATCTGACAGTATGAACTCCAGATATAGCTTTGACTACTGTTGACTTCCCATGGGCTACATGACCAATTGTACCTATGTAGTAAAAGCAAATGTCTGTCAATAAACCCTAATTTAATTTTGAGTAATGTTCCATTACTATCAACACATAATTACCCCAAACTCTGTAGCCAGAGCTCCCATCAGAAGCATGTATGGGTTTCATAATAATTTTTGTTTCAAGAAACAAGAGCCTAAATTGAGCCTTCAGTGGACAGGTCTTTGCATTTTCATGAAACTCATTTCAGTGCTTAATTTTAAGGTAAAATAAACTTTGCTTTAGCAACTATTCCCCACTTCATTCAACAAGGTTCTTAAAGTAAAATCGGTGCTTTTCAAGTTAAAAGGGTTTGAACAAGTCTCTTCCTGCACCTTGGTAAAACTTATAATAAACCCACTAGTCTGATTCAGTAAAAGTGTCTAAAAAGGGTTCTCAAATAGGTACCATATGCTACTGCACTAGCACTAGAAAGAGTCACATTAATGCACCCCTCTTTTTTAGAAGTTTGTTTTTACCTATATTAATTGTTGCTTGCCTGCTGATGACTTCTGGTGAAAGAGGCGTCAACTTGGTAACATCCTGTGTGAGGGAGATTTTAGAATTTATTCGTCTTGTATCTAAATGTTTAGAAAGTACTCTCTGTACTTTCTTAACAATTACTCAGTAGTTCTATTCAGCAAAATCCAACCAAGCTCATTAAAATAATTCTAAATATGCATTCCAGTCTGTTAAGTATGTGAAATAGGAACAAAAGATGAACAAAATCCTGACTGTAAATCAGTACAGGTTGCAAATCAAAATTCTGGCTCTAAGTTGGTATAGGCTGCAAGGTGTTGAAGATGGAAGTAAACAAGAAGCTCAAACATGCAAAAAACGACCCCAAAAGTTCTGCTTTCCTCAATAGCCTGTTGCATGAACCTACTGGTAGCACTTGGCAAATGAAACACTTGCGAATACATTCCGTATAGTTAAAAAGACAACTCTGAAAGAGTTGGTTTAGGGCTTTTTTTTTAAGCTGTTTGTCCAAACATTGGACAAAAGTGGAAAGCCACTTAAATGTTCTTCGGTACTATTTTGGAACTCTTTACAGTTAATTTCCATCCTGCACTGAATTCATATGAATGAGGTACTCAGTTCAAGCAAAGATTCACAATGCCAAAGGAGTCCTCAGTGCAGGACAGGACAGAAATATTTGCAAAGATACAAATAACCCCACACAGAGTAATTCACATTAATTCACATACTGTTTACAATGTCACAAGCAGGTCCTGTGCATAACAATCAAACAAACACATCTGGGTGAAAATGTTAGCTCACTCAGTCTATTCTCAAGTGTTACATGAATATAATGTTCACGTTCCACACAAAACAAGATTTGTCCATGTAACACAGGCAATTAAATTTGTATTTCCTGTATATTTAACTTAAACGAAAGTTTACACGCACTGAAACCAGTGATGGGAACATGACCTGCAGATGGCACCAGCTAGTGGGCTGACAAGCACGTAAGCATGATGCAAAATCCTGTCATCAAGAGAGTCGTTCCTGGTGCACACAATTATGCACGCATGCAGTTTTCTCCTCAAGAGAGATGTAAGGCTAAGTTCAGCTATAAGCTCCAGTCAACTGTACGCATTCAAGGGCCAAGTGAAAAAACACAGAACAAGCCTTAAAGGTAATTCCTACTGAGCTCCCAACTAGGCCTAGCCGTGCTCTTTCTGACTGGCAAATGCCATGGTCAACAACGAAAGGAAGTAAAGAAACATTCTGAAATTACTAACGTGCTTCACTAAAGAGTATCAACATGCTTAGCTCTAACGCAAAAAGAATTCCTGTGGTCAAGCCCCAAGATTATCAAACATTACCACTGTAAAGATGAGTAAGCTTTTCTAACTTGCTTAACACCAGGGAGGCAGCAAGAGGATTTTCGACTGGTTTTGTCTGCATATATGTGTAATAAGCGAGACAGTCCAGGCAAGACCACCACAGCAAGAGACTGCTGCAACCGATTTTCTTGACAGTCAAGATAATTTTCTTGGTAGATCGACCAAGACAGGGCTGGCAACCAACCCATCTAGCCCGCTGGGGAATCAGAACTCCAATTTATGGTTCTACTTCGGGGAGAGAAGAGCCTTTAATCCCCCTCAGCAGGACCACGCTCACAAGGAGGAAACTGCACGTCTCCACGGCTGTGCCACTACAGCTTCACCCGCACGGCCGGCACGCCAGCCCGCCGAGCCCGGAGCTCGCCCCACCAGCAAGCGAAAGCCTCATCCTGCCAACACAAACCCGCTGCGACCAGCTCAACCTGCTCCCGCCGCCGCCGCTCTGCTCCGTGCCTACTCTCACCTACCCCTTCCCGCAGCCCCGCCGTACGGCAACGCGCCTTCCTCGTCCCCAAGACCCCTGCATTCCGCCCCTCCTCAGCCCTCACCGGCCGCAGCGGGGCCCGGAGGGAGGCACGGTTCCCCTCCGCCTCCCAGCGCCCCCACGCCCCAGCGGCCCGCCCCGGCCCCCCTGACCGCATCCGCCGCCCCCCGGCCCCCTGCCGCGGTCCCGCGGGCGGGTCTCACCAAGGTGGCGAGGTCCTGCCGGCTGAGGTGCGGCTGCCCCAGAGTCACTCCCGCCTCGTCCCCCGCCATCTTGGCACGAAGAGGAAGCTAGGCGGCCTATGCGGCCGCCTGACCCCCGGCTCCGCGTGGCCCCGCCGCCGCCGCCGCTCGGCCCGGTACCCGCCGGCCGCGGTGGGCAGACGCCCAGCTTCGGGATCGGCCGCGCTGAGCGGCGCGGGGCCGCCACCAGCCCCGCGGGGGAGCGGCAGCGGCTCAGGCGCGGCACGGGGCAGGCCCGCGAAAGGACCCCCGTCGCCCTCAAGCCGGGTGATGCAACCGGGCCTGCCGCAGGTGCCGCTCCGCGTGCGCCGGCGCCGCCAGGGGAGCGCGCGGGTGCGCGTGCGCGGGGCGGGTCCGCGGCGGCGGCGCGGCGGGAAGGCGTCATGCGCGTGCTGGCGGGTAACGGCCGGGGGGGGGGGGAGGCGGGCGGTGAGGGGGTGCATCGAGCGCCTGCGGCATCCGCGCGTTTCTGGGGAAACGGGGTGGTTTTTTGTCTGCGATGGGCCCGGGGTTACCCTCTGTTAGTGCTGTGTGTGCTGCCTGTGTAACGTACTGCCGGTGCTTCGGCAGGGTGGTCGGGATGGGGACCGCGCTGGGTTAAAAGGCCAAAAAAGAAGAAATTCATGGTGCTGGTGAATGTCTAACAGCGTGTCCGTGTAGGTTTGTTTGGGACAGTGAGTGGGTGTGAAGCAGAAAGGAGCCTGGTGGTAAAATTCAAACACGATGTGCTTGTATGTACTGGAAATGAGCATGTCTGGTGTGTGATCCACTTACCTTTTTAAACAGTAGAATGTTACTCTGCATACGTTAGTGATCTCTGCTGGCCATCAGCCTGGTAACATTTTGGATTTCAACCTTTCTCTTGTTACTGTCCTTTGGAGGCTGAGTGCTTAGTGTTAGGGAGACCACAGGGATACAAGAGTGCCCCAAGGAATGAACAGCTACAGTCTGCTGTACCAAACAGCTTAAAACCCCATCACATGCATGCTGTTTTCAGTCTTGGATACAATATAGAACTGCTTTAAAAATTGAATAAAATCCCTGATCCATTAATGAGACCCAGCTTAGAGGCCCAATTTACAACCCTTCCCCGAGGGAAATTGAATTGACTTCTTCCTGGAAACTTCTTAAAAACATAGAGAATGTTGCTACTAATAAGATTTCTTCCATCATCAGAGAAACAGGTTTCAATGTAACTAACCAGTTATATGAAATAGATGCACATTCATCAACAGTGGCTTTGCCTGCTCGAAAACATGACGGTTGTTAGGTTTTTGCCTGGCTAACTGCTTGGGTCAAAAAAACAGGTTTGCAGCAGACAGCCACGTGATTGAAATGTGGTGATAGAAATCTGTGTGAAACTGGTATGCCTGGTTTAACAATGCGTGTAGCCTCCCACTTTTGCAAATACTACTATTTCCATTCTTCCCTGAGACGAGTTAGGAGTGGGTTCTGCTGGATACAGCACATTGCCAGCATTCTTGTTTTGAAGAAATTAATATGAACGCGTGGTACGAAACCTCACAGTGTGCACAATGGTGTTGCCAATGACAAAATGCATTTTGTCTTGCAACCCAATAGTTCTGTGCATTGGCCTGGAAAATAAATTTTTGTATCTAATCTTTCATTGGGGCACGTGATGTTTTTGGTCTGTGTAAAATATCTCACTTCTGGGAAAGACAGTAGAAGCTTATGACCGAGATACACAAGTATAGTGGGAACATGATGCAATACTTTGTTGTAGTTGCCTCGTCGTCCAGGCATACATAATCATTCTTTTATGAAAATGAACTGAAAATACTAGACTATGTAGTTACTTAGGCATTTAAATTATGCAATAATGCAGTGCAGTGTAAAATTATGGAAACAGTTTTTTGTCACATTTGCAGCAGCCTTCAGAAAGGATTTAATACTTGCCAAGAACCCTGTCAGGAATCTGAAAAAGAAAAAAAAGTACACAAACTGTTGCTTCTATTTTAACAATGAGATGATACATTTTGCATGTTCTGAAATGGTGTCATTACCTTGTTTCACTGTTTTTGGAAATACTTGTAATATGAAGAAAACCCAGAAAAATCTATAAAGACTGCAAATATTTTATTATTTCATAGAATCACAGGCTGGTTTGGGTTGGAAGGGACTTTAAAGATGACCTAGTTCCAACCCCACTGCGATGGGCAGGAACACCTTCCATTAGACTAGGTTGCTCAAAGCCCCGTCCAACTTGGCCTTGAACACTGCCAGGGATGTCTCAACACTCTCACACTAAAGAATTTTTTCCCCAATATCTAATCTAAATCTCCCTTCTTTCAGTTTAAAGCTATTCCCCCTTGTCCTATATTTACATGCCCTTGTCAAAAGTCCCTCTCCAGATTTCTTGTAGCCCCTTTAGGCACTGGCACCTGCTTTAAGGTCTCTCCAGAGCCTTCTCTTCTCCAAGCCAAACAACCCCAACTACAGCAGGAAAAATATTTCTAGGAGTTATCAAGTATATTTCATACATATATAATAAATTAAAGAAAAAATAAAATTACTGAAATGGTAAATAGTGTATTAATATAACTGAAAATCTTGCATCAGGATTTTTTCCCTTACAATACTCTCAATTAAACCAGTGGGAGCTACTTAGTACAGTTGCCTAAATCAGAGGGGTCAGCCCAAATCTCTATGCAAATTAATATTAACTAAGATAATGTTGATACTGCTGGTCATTGTTGAGGTACCACATTTAACAGTCTCACATTTTTATTTGGGAGACTATAATTGAGGCATTATTAACATATTTTGATTTTTTTGGTAGAGGCAAATTGTCCAATGTGAAGGAGAGGAGGGCTGAAGTGTTTTGTGCTTTTAAATGTTGAGAATAAGTATGTCAAAGCTGTTGTTTTGGGTTTTTTTGGTTTTGTTTTTTGCTAGGTTTGAGGTCGTCTTCTGTGGAAGCGTGTAGGAGAAACCTGAAGATCATCTTAAGCCCCAGCTTGCCACGAACTGCAAACAGCAAAATGACAGTCAGGTAAAACCAACATGGTCCCACTTAGCTTTTCCCATCCTCTCTGACCTAGGAAAGTCAAAAGTCTGAAGAGGGCAGGAGGATGCACAAAGGTTTGGTCATATCATTTCTGTGCATGACAAACTTCCTTTCTACTCCAGTTTTTCTTTGCTGAAGTACGAGTTGTGAATGGCTGTATGCTTGGTGTGGCAGAAGACATACCTTATGAATACGGGAGAGAATGTCTTTCCTTTGAGAGTTAGGCAACAGGAATGGTAGCTGTCTTGGCACAGACTGTACTTAAAGGTTGGTTGTTTCATCGTAAGTGCACAAGTAACAGGTTTTAAAACAGTGACTGGGGAGATGGGGAAAACGTACTGTCTGAATAAGCAGATGAGATGGAGTAGTATGAAGTGTGCTGAGCAGAGAGCGGTCAGGCCGCTCTGATGAAGGAGTGAATGGGAGCAAGCTGATTGTAGTGTGGAGTAAGTAGGTGGTGAGGGAGCGGTAGGAGGGCAGTTGAGGAGAGTGGGAATAGCAGTGGGAAGTCTTTTGTGAAGCAGTGCGTGGGATGGCTGGTTCTTTGTGTGGAGCTGTGGAAGGTGGGAAGGACACTCAGCTTGGGGGTGGCAGCTATAGAGGAGGCATGCTCTTGTTTTACAAACCGAGAATGGGGTGGGGGTGGTAATGAGAGACTGAAAATAGGCAGTGAAGGAGATGGGAACAGCAATAAACAGGGAGGAGATGGCAGCCCGTGGTCTGCTATTTAAAGCAGCAAGTGACATAGGAGGTGACGGGGAGGTACGTAGTAAGGTAGCGAGTGTTGTCGGGGTGACAGTAGCAAACCGAAGGTCCATGTAATTTAGTTCACCTCAATAAAGTTGGAATTTGCCAGGCAAAGGCAAGATAAAGCAAGGAGGTGATGTTTGTGCCAAGGCAAAGCTCTGTTCACCCCAGGCTGGGCTGCAGTTCCCCACGACCTCCGTGCAGTTTGTTGCTCAAGGGCACCTATGCTGAGCGCCTGTGGTGGCTGGCGGCCCTGGCCCCTTGGGCTCGCCCCAGGGTGACCTGGTTCCCACGCCGGCTGGCAAGGCTGCCTGCCTGGTGCCAGCAGGGAGCCGGGAACGGCCGGTAGCACCTGCGGCTCGCCCACCGTCAGGGCAGGCGCTCAGCGGGCTCCTCGCAGGGGCGGCTGTTTCCCGGGGTGCGTTGCAACCCTACCAGCCCCGCGGGGCTTCTGCCCGGGAAAACTGAGAGCCTTGCGGAAAGGGGCCGTTGTTTGCGGCGGGACTCGGCCTGAGGGTTGAGGGGTGGAAGAAAACCCCATAACCTCGAGCCGCCAAGGGCGGACGGCCGCGGCTGAGCGTCCTTGCGAGCCACATGCAGACGATGCTTGCTGGTGCCGCTTGCCCAAGCCCCCGCAGTGTGCGGTCCCCGCTAAGCCTTCGGTAAGGGACTCCTCTCCGCGGGGCGTACCCGGTCTCCCGGCGGCGGCAGAGCCGGCCCGGCGCCTGGCTCTGCACGGGGCAGGGAGGTGCCGGTGGGACAGGGCACGCCGCGGGGCGGGGATTGGCCGCCGGGCCGGGCCGGGCCGCCTGAGGCGGGAGCGCGGCGGTGGCCGTTCGCCGCCCAGGGCGCACACCCCTCTCCTCCGCCGGGCCCGCAGGTGGCGGCGGAAGTGACGGCCGGCGCGGGGTGCCTGTCGCGGGGGAAGATGGCGCCTGCGGCCGTGCTAGGCAGCGCAGAAGGTAAACAAGTGTGAGCCGCGGGGGGCGGGCGGGAGCGGCGGGGACCCCGGGGGCTAGGCCAGGCAGGAGCGACGGTGCCCGGGCGGTGCGGCACGGCGCGGCGGGGGGCGGCTCCCCACCTCCTCCTGAGCGCGGACCGTAGGGAGGAGGGAGCCCAGGATCCCCCCTTCCTCCGCCTCCTCCTCCTCCTCCCGGCTTTGCCTCAGCCATTGCCCCTCTCTTCAGTCCCCCGGCGCCTCCCTCCGCCGCCGCCGCCCCCGGCTTTATGTTACACAGAGGTCCCCCTCTCCGCCGGTACAGCGGGAAGAGCCGCGTCTTCAGCGCCGCCGCTGCCGAGAGGTAGGTGAAGCCGCCGCCGAGCTCTCCGCGGCCCTCCCGCCGCTGCCTGCCCTACCGGGGGCGGCCCAGGCCCCTTCCTGGCCTTCGGGGACCCTCCTCCCCGGACTGCGCCGGCCGCGGCGGGCAGAGGTGGCGGGCCAGGTGCCCGCGGGCGCCGGGGGTGGCGGAGGGAGGCAGGGTGTAGCGGGACGGCGGGCATGGCCGCGCCGCGCGGTGCCGAGCGGGCGGGCGCCGTGAAAGCATTGCGCGCCCGCCGGGCGGCCTCTGAGGGGCGGCCCAGCCCCGAGCCGGGCGCCGCGGGCTGCTGCGGCGGCACGTCTCTAACTCGGAGCCCGCCTGCCTACTTCGTTGGGGGGCTCGGCCTGTGAGCTTTCGCTCACAGCAGACTGGTGCAGAACGTGTCAAGCCGATAAGCTGAAGTAGGTCATCTGAGTTTGTACCCCGAAAATGGCTATTTCGCGATCAGCAGCACTGAGGGAGAAGAAAGTATCTGTGAGCTGAACGAGCAAGACTGCTGCCCAGGGTTGGTACTGGAGCTTTGACTTATTTGGGAAATACTTAAATGTCGCTTAAATATGTAAAGTTCTTGGGGTTTTTCTGCTGTTTGGTTGTTTTTTTTCCCTGTCCTTTAGAAGAAGAATAGGGGAACCATAAAGCTGTTACTGGATAAAAGGGCAGAACTACTGAAGTTTGGCTTCTGTTGACTTCTTTGTTGTGTATACGGTCCCTAAGATAATAACCCAGCTCTTTCACCACCATTGCCCCAGTTCACACTCAGATTCCCTCAGCATACCACCACATGCCAACAGCCTTTCTGCTATTTTCCAACACCTAACCAAGGAGTTTAATTTCTACCACATGTCCTATAAACTTTCCCACTGTCACTCATCTCTTTTCACTTTCCTTAATTATACCCTATGGCTGGTTTGGATCTACATGTGTGTTGATTTGCCTTTCAGCAAGCAAAGTAGAACAGATAACTGTTGAGCTTGCATTGGAGACACTGGATCTTTTTCATTTATCTAGCTGCCAATTTGTGGGAAACCAGTAGAAATTTAGTAAGTTTGAGATTTCTCTCTTTCTGATAAATGAGGTTGACATTTGGCAATGAGGTCAAAAGCTGTGTCCTGAACAAAAGGCACAATCTCACTAATTTCATTTTTGCAGAAGATGCTAAAAGTATTAATTAAGTTAGCAATAAATACACAGATAATAACAAAAATACAATTGTAAGGGGTGGTTCAATTAATTTAGTTATTTTTACTAATAGAGTTTAAATACTACTTGTAGCTCATTACTTTTTTATTATGCTAAAAATTTACATTATGAGAGTCCAAAGCTATAGGATTAGATTTTTGCTACTAAGATTTTTGCTACTTAAGTTGCTACTTTTCTATATAAAATACACCATGATTTTATTAATAAATATCTTCACATTGAGAATATCACTCTTTATTATTTTTCTTACATTTGGAAAAGTTAATCGTTATAGAAACCACAAATATATATAAAAGGAGTGTTGGCACTCAGGATAGAGCGGGCCTGTCCACTTCGCGAGCAGTGGCAAACCTGTAGTTTTCAACACTAATACCGTTTAACTCTTGGGTATTAGTGATAAAAGTTTCTCTAGTTAAAGACAATGCTCATTCTTATGGATATATTAAAAATGTTTTATCCTGGGACCTGTTCTGGTAACTGTAATTGGAAGAGCATTGAGCTGAGCTTGCTCTACGTTCAGGAGCGTGCTTTTCTGTACAGGTGTAATGATGCAATGAGCTTTTAGCCAAATGGTTTAAACTGTTTTAATGTCTATGAAATGTAGTCACATCATCTGCATAATGCGCTGATCTGATGAGAAACCAATGTATATCTCATTGATATTAATTCATGAGACAGAAGCTGAGTTCAGATTCAGTTAGGTGAAGTTAAACTGGTCAAGTAACTACATCTGATGCATACGTCTGGCAGTCTTAAAATGCATGTACTTTCATCAGAATCCTTTTGATAGTCATCCTAAAGCTTGGTTTAAGCTGGGGAGCATATTTTATTCTCTGGAGGCTCATGTCATAAAATGGAGAGTTCTAACATATAATTGATTAGTATTTGTCTATATTGAACATATGTGAAAACTATAATTTTTAACAGTATTCTAAAACAAAATGGTTCTAATCTTTTGTGTGTGTGCTTGTAACATTTGGATCCGTCTGTGCAGAAAGGCTAAATTGGGTTATAGGATAAGTTTTTAGGAACACAGTGTAATGTGACCTGAGAAACCTATCTGTTATGAATACTTGCACATGAGAGCACCAACACATCTGCTTGAGTTAGACATTTCTCGAAAAGAAAACAGAACAAAACACTCTCTCCTAGTATTGTTCTTTGTGGAGAATAGCTAAGGACTACTCAGCAGGGGTTTGGCATGCTTAGAATGACATGTAACCATACGGAGCCGAGGCACAATCCATACAGAGTTTTAGTATGTTGGGTTATAACTAGTTCTGATAATGCTTCTAGCCTAACCAAGATGACCTCAGAGATGGCTGATGTATTACGGAAGTGCCGCTGTTCTTACAAACTGATGCAGATTGCTCAGAGATAGCAACATGGGTAGAGATTGTAAGAGGAGCTCTCATGCATGCCCTAAGAAGTTCTTCATGTAGTGTGGACAGTTTTCAGGACTACCCAAGTTTTAATTTCAGCTTCTGGCAGTCTGGTTCCTCTTATTGTCAGCGATCAGTAAGCTCCTAACTACTCACTTCCAAAGTAATCCAATGTTTTTTGAATTCTCAGCACGGATTGGGTGAAGTCTTTAGGGTGAACCTACCAATGTGTTTAAGATAAATTGTTTCTTAAACATAGCATGTTCATTCTGAAGGATTTTAGATAAAACGCATACAAGCTTGATGTGTTTCTTTGTTTCCTACATTTGTAATTTTTGTAGCGATGGAAAGTTTTGATATCACACTGGTTATTGATCTGTCTTACTTTTACATCATTCCTTCTGCTGCTGTTAGTGGGCAATTATGATAAAAAGTGGTGGTTTGGGAAAGGTTGAATAGTTTTAGTGTCAAACTGTGTAAACAAAGGCTTAATTTGGGGGATAAAGTATTTATACTGTGTAAATGTATATTTATACACTCACTGCATTCTCATTGCAGTCCACTGCATTCAAAGGCCCTGTTTTTAGTGATGGCTATGTGCAGTTGTGAATGTTTTCCTTGTATGTTCAAATGCCTGTGTGTATTGTGTTTTTATACGTCTATAGCATTGACTATGGAGAAGAGTCCTATTTGTGCAGGAAGGTGTTTGTTTTAACAAATGAGGGTTGAAGAATTCTGCTCTAAGCAGTCTTTGCTATGCACCTCCCTAAATAAAGCATATGTAATGGCTTTTAAATTTGCATTTAAATGCATGCATTTGATGGATGAAAGGAATGGGATAGATGGAACAGATTATTGGATTTTAAGCTCTATTTTATTACTGTGTGTAACCAGGGTATGGTTCTGTATATCTGGTGAAATATCCTTTTGTGCAACTTGTAAATACAATGTTTTATTATGTGAATTCACATAATAAATTGAGCTGTGTTCACATAAGTGCTTTTTCAGAATTTCTATAAGGAAGGTAGAATGAATAAGTACTTCATGATCTGTAAACAAAGGAACTTGCTAGTTCTGTCTCAGCATCTCAAATGAGTTATTAAGGAACAGCAGTAAAGGAAAACAGAAATCTGCCTTCCAGCTGGTGTATTAGAGTTGGTAACGTCAATACTTTCTAGAACAATACATTTCTATGCCTAGAAAGTGCATATAAGCTTACATATTGCATAAACACACTTATTTAAATGGCACTTTTTCAAGAAGTACTGCTTTTGGATAGATTTTTAAATCTTTTTGGCATAAGCAAAAAGTGGGTATTCCGTAACTTCCTTCTTTGCATTTAGATTCCATTTCTTCTGCTTGTGACTAAGAGCCTCAGACACCCTGAGGAAAAAAGGTTCTCCTTGTTTAGCAAGAAAAAGCAGTCTGGAACAGGGTTTTCAGACTTCTATTACAGCTGCAGAATAAAGATGAGAAATCAGTGTTCCAAGTAAGTGCTTTTACAGCACAGAGGAGTAGACTCTGTAATGCATTATATGCTAAAAGAGGAGAAAATGTCAGGAAAAGCCAGTGAGGTTAAGCGTATTTCTTTTTTTGCTTTTCAGCAGAGAATCTTACTTCCTGTGCTGCATTATACTGATCAGCTCTAATATGCGCAGAACAATGCAGAACGTCAACTTACATCCCCCCCCTTATTGTTTATACATTGGATTTTTTTGTTCCAGTTTTCTTATAGACCACTGTAGGCTACGTATCTTCCTGAGGATTAAGTGTGCTGTTGTGATTTGCATGTGTGAAGAAAATCTAACTGAATTTTGCATTTTTATTGAAAATATGAAAAAAAATGGTTACGTTACTGTCCTCTGGGAAATAAGCTGCAGCATTTGAATAGTGCATAGAATTACATCTAAGATTGCAAGTGTGTGTGTGGGAGGAATGGCATAGCTATGCTTTAGAAAAATGACTTCGTTTGAGAGTATTTTGTATTGCTTTTTTAATATTTGAACTACCACATTGCTATTTGCTTTTGGCTGAGGTTATTAGCTGTAGAAATGAAGATTTTTAGCAGTTCATCATAATATGCATCTGACTGTCTAGTTTCCCAGTTTCTATCTTGTTTAACCCCCTTGTGTATTTGCACTGGCCAATGCATTTTTGTGTTGTAAAGAAAAATATATCTGCTGATACTGCATATGGCTTTATGCCAGAAAAAAAGAGTATTTACTCTTTTTGTTTAATATAGGAAGACAAGTAGTCTTTAGCTTTTCACTCAGAATTTGGAAGTGTCTAGATGATGTTATGAAGAAATCATACTGGTTTTGTGTCTACTTAAATAATCCATTAAATGCTGTCTGATGTTTGGGAGGAAAAATATTTAGAGATTGAAAACCGTAGATTTTCTAAAAATAATACAAGCAGGGATGTGAAAAGAAGGACTTAAACCCCCACGTGTTTTAAAACATTGAAAACATTTTAAAACATTTAAAAATAAGAAATTCAGTGTTGACCACTTCGTCATCATTGTAGTGTTTTGCAGCTGACTTCTGATTTTAATATATTTTTACAGATTCATGTTTTTTGGTGATTCTTACTACCTTATTTTTTGATAATTTAAAATTTGAGGGGTAGTAGCTTTTATTTGATGTTTGGTTTTTTTTGCCTGTGTATGTCTTATTTCTATTTAATCAGAATTAAAAGGATGGTTGGAAAAAATAACCGAACAATGAGTGCAGTTTCTATGTAAAAGCACATGTGATCACAGAGTCACAGTCTAGCTGAGGCTGGAAGGGACCTCTGGAGGTCATCTGGTCCACTCCCCATGCTCAGCAGCGCCACCTAAAGTCAGTTACCCAGGACTCTCTGTCGCTGGTCTTAGGGTTTTGTGTATTTATTTGGTTTGATCCTTAAAAGAAACACTGGAGATGCTTCTCTGGATTTGATGCATTTACCCTCTACCATTTGTCCCTGCTTACTTCCACTGGCCAACTTTTCCTTTTTGCTTCTTTGAAGGTGGTGAAAGAGGACTTTTAAAGCTGTCCTATATAAAAGTTAATGTCTTACCTTTTATTTGCAGAGTACCTATAATGTAATTATCTTTCTCAAATTAAGGGGAAAGACCCTAGATGTGTTTGGAACTTACTGGTGTGGTGCTATCTTGTTCACGTACACAGTAATGTATGAACTGTTTTGAAGAAATCCCTTCCATGAGATTGCTGCCTGCATTAGCCTGTGTGGTGGGAGATCCCATTATTTTCAGATTAATATATGTTGTTTCAGTCACCTGAAGAATGTTGCTTCATTTCTGATGTTTTTCCCTCAATATTGCTGTGTTTTCTGTTCACATCTCACATTTGTAAATTCCAACTGTCCTGTCCCTTTTTTTTCCATTGATCTTGGATTTGAAGCTGAGCCCTATGTTTTAGTTCATCTCCTAAGGAAATGTGACTTAGACGGTTGCACTGCCTGAGAACCTTAGTCATGTTTGAACCTCTTGACAGATTACAAACAAAATTGAGACGTGATAGTTTCAGGGTGCCATATATTTTATGAAAACGGGTGGCCCACTTAAAGGCAAGTGACCATTAAATCTGTTAAATAGGAAAGACTGAAATGTGATCTCAGCTGTGATTAAACATCAGAGAACTCGGGGCAGGAGGGGAGGAGTTACAAATGCTCTGGTGAAAGAAGAAAAAAAGCTGGTGTTTATCTTTTCATTTGATACTGGAAATCTAATTAGAAGACAAAATTCTATAAAGCCAGGCTTTATGCTTACTCTTCAGTTTGTTGCTTCTTTTTGAGGTGGTTGTTAGTAAAGTAATTCTTTCCTCGTCTGCTTTTGTGCAAGAATTGGCAACAACTAAGAAGAATATTTGATGGGAATTTTTCTTTCTGGTAGGCCTGTGCTGTGTTCAGGAATAGGGGACTCAAAATATGAAGCTCCAGAGCAGCTTGAGTTTTCTCTTTGTCTTCAGTGACATTGAGAGGAGTGTGCTATCATGGATACTGGCAAGAAAGTGATTGCATTGTCAGCTTTGTTCTCTTGCTGCTGCTCTTACTTTCAGGAATTTTGAATTTAACATAAGGCCTTAATTGTCATGAACACTCCCAGCATTTACTCTATTGTGCACAGAACCTGTCAGCAGGTTTCCACAGTGTGGGAGCGGTGCTGATTCCATGAGGTGTGGCTACAAACACCTACTCACCATTTTATTTTTACATGGACAAAAAGCATCTCCAGTTTCGTTTTCCAGGATGTATGCTGATGAATTAAGGAGAGGAGATGATTATCCATTGATGGAGTCTAATAAAATACATTCAAGTTACAATGGCTGCAGTTAGGATGTGGTACTTGAGGAAGTGGGTGGTAACTGCTCTCTGAAGTTGTGAAACCGGGGCCAACCTCGAGTCAGTTCTGGGTCCATATACTGCTGTAAAGTTCTGTAACCTTGAAAATCATCGTTTTTTAAAATATGTTGGTATTATTCTGCTTTTTCATATAGGTTACCAGTACTAAAGCATTATTAACTTTGTTATAGGAAATTCAGGGTTAAATGCACAAATGAGTGAATGTTGCGCTGTAATTTAAGGTGAGATAAATTGGAACCAAAATGGCTGAACCAATTTCTAGTAGCTGATTAATGCCAAAAGGGAAAGATGTTACTCTTTTTCCCTGTTCCTGCTCAAATGTGATATCCTGCCCTCTGCATCAGGTTGGCTCTTGTGCCACCCCCCCTCAGTGTCAAGTCAGAAGTCTGCTCACTGATAAGCAGAAAGCTCTGTGTTTTTGAGGTTTTGTGTGTGCTGGGTGGTTGGTGGTGTTTGTGTCCTATGTCATCATTGTCATCTCCCTCTCCTCCCCCTTCCCTGCCCTTGGTTTAGTTTTCTATCAGGTTTATGAGTTGATTTGGCGTTCTGAAGCAGTCAAGCAAACCCCAGAAATACCTCAGAGTAAGGCTGCAGGAGCTCAGACCCCACGATGAGGAGAGAGTGGGAGAATGGAGTGTGCTGTTGCTCTTTGACTAGTGATAAATTGTCGGACTGGTTCAAGTTGCTTTGTGCAACTTCACCCTACCTAAACCCAAGGCAGTTGAGCAACATTATGAGAAATTCATGGATTTGGAATAGTTTGTTTATAGGGATTTTTGTTGAATATTTATCTTCCTTTAACAGGCTAGGATCTTGCTAGCCTTTTTTTTTTTTTTTTTCTGGCTTATTTACAGTTTGACTGTAGCTTGCACGTAAGTAACACTGCATCTGCAAATGTGCAAGTGCTTTATAAGCAATTAAGTTTCAATAACCCAGTATACAGAATATTATTTATTGTGACCTATTCTTGTCAGTGCTTCCTGTTGCTTTAGTATTTTGCTCTTTATAAATCTCGTCACCTAAAAATCCCTGTGGTAAGAAACAGGGGTTAAGGGAAGAACAGGATGACGATTATGTTGTTGTAGAAGTGAAACACACAAACTTAAATAGTATCCCTGAAAATGTTCAGTTTCCTAGAAATAACTTTTTTAGTAAAATGATATAAATTTTTAAAGATACTAGATTTTTCTTAGGTTATACATTGTACAGATCTACTCGAGCTTGTTTCCAAAGTTAAGGAAGTTCATCTTCCTTTCTGAAACCTTTGATATTCAAGAGTAGGTGTTTTATTGCACCCCTGAGAGAAATTCTTTAGAAAGATTGAGGGGGAGAGAAGGAAAAACCTATGACAACCTTTTTAGCATTTCCTATTCCTTATCTGGCCACTAAGTAGCTTGGAGTGTGGAATAATTTTGGCAGTACCACATAGTTGTTTTTGTTCATTACCCTTTCTTTAAAATGAAAATATTGGGGGGCGGGGGGGGGAGAAATATTTAAAGTTTGTGTTTTGTTTCTTAAGTTGATTTTTTTCAGTTGAAGAGAAAACAAAAAGAATGGTGAAGACTTTCAAGTCTTAATGAGCTATCTCAGGATTTATCTGGTCAGGAAGGGCTTGTGATGTGTTACTAGAAATAACAATTTATTTTTATTTTTATTTATTTATTTTTTCTTCCCCCCAGGTGATTCATGGCAGGGGACGTGGAAGGGTTTAGCTCCTCCATCCATGACACCAGTGTCTCTGCTGGATTCAGAGCACTGTATGAGGAGGGATTGCTTCTTGATGTCACACTTGTCATTGAAGACCACCAATTTCAGGCCCATAAAGCACTGCTTGCCACCCAGAGTGATTACTTCAGGATTATGTTCACAGCTGATATGCGAGAACGAGATCAGGACAAAATCCATTTGAAAGGTCTGACAGCTACAGGCTTCAGTCATGTCCTCCAATTCATGTACTATGGAACTATTGAACTGAGTATGAACACTGTTCATGAAATCCTTCAGGCTGCCATGTATGTCCAGCTTATAGAGGTGGTAAAATTTTGCTGCTCTTTTCTCTTAGCTAAAATCTGCTTAGAAAACTGTGCAGAAATTATGAGACTTCTGGATGATTTTGGTGTAAACATCGAAGGAGTCAGGGAAAAATTGGACTCCTTCCTGCTAGAGAATTTTGTGCCACTCATGTCCAGACCTGACTTCCTTTCATATCTGAGCTTTGAGAAGCTCATGTCTTACTTGGATAATGATCATCTGAGCAGGTTTCCAGAGATAGAGCTGTATGAAGCTGTTCAGGCCTGGCTACGCCATGATAGAAGACGCTGGAGGCATACGGACACCATCATTCAGAACATCAGGTTTTGTTTGATGACACCATCCAGTGTTTTTGAGAAGGTTGGTGCATTTGAAAAGCAATAGACAGGATTCATCATTTAGCTAGGGCAGCATGCCATTAAATAGGTAAGATTCCCAAACCTATTAGGAGGAATAAAAAGATAGCATTTATTTTTCTAATAAACCAGTAGAAGACAAACATTTGAAAGTATTGTCATCTGATTATTAGACAATAGTATGTACAGTGACTGGAGAACAGGTAGGTTTACAATACATGTTTTAAAGTGAGTGCATATGGAAAGGACATTTTAAAATAAGATCACTTGTATTGATACAAGTTTTATTTCAGTCATTCTTACTGTTTTCCACAAGTTGTTTCTTGCTTTCCAAAGATTTTAGAGCTGCATACAGTATGTAGGGTGTATGGCATGATAACTTATAATCAAAACATAGCAATTGTAGATTTTATGTGTTTTAAGTACAGATATTTCTTATTTACAAGTGAAAACTAGAATGTGCAGTTAAATCTGAAGGGTAGTGTTAGTGTTGTGTCTTCAGTGCTTGTGCTGTTGTTAAACAGCAGTTGAAAGTAAGCCCTGATCCTGCAGTTTCACATACATTTGGCGCTACACAAGGCACATAATACAATCAAAAATTATTGACTGTGTGAAATGTAATGATTTATTTTAAATACTAGAGGAATCTTTGTAACAGGTGATCTAAAATTCACCTGATCATTGTATGTATCGAGAGGTTAAAAGAGAACTTTCTTTTCTACTCTTCTGTTGAAGAATAGACACACACAAAAAAAGTTGTTTTCTGTTGCTGAGACTCTGAGTATTTGTCAACAGTAGAGAATTACAAAACTTTGTAAGCAGCTCTCTTGCAGGCTAGTAACAAGGTATTCAGGTTAGGAATTACTTAAACTCTGCTGTTTGTCTTAGCAATGTTAATTTTGTGTGATAAGATACAACTTTTAACTTGTGTAGTTTTAATTTCTCAGTGAATTAATAGGATTTAAGACCCTATGTTTTTGTTGGGCTTCTTACAAATTAATTTCCTGTATATTTTTATTTTGGTATCTAGTAAGTATACAGATAAGGTTGTATTGTTCTTGGTCAATCAAGGGCTTCTGGATCATTTTAGTTATAAGGCTTACACTTATTTGTATTTTAAATTGTAAAAGCTACTAATTACTTCAGAAACAAGTGAGGTTTTATATTTTGGCTTGTTTTTTTTGTATGTGAATTGAGTAGAGGAAATAATAATACATAAAATAGATTTACGATTCTATATTAGCCGATAGACAAATAATGAAATAAATACCTAAACATGTTTTAGAACAGTAATGTAATGTTTATATTGGTTTAAGAGATTTCCGACTAGCAAGAGCTGAGCTCTGCAAGATGCTGTGTAGTGTCTTGTTTTTAAAAATGTTTTTACCTTATTATTACAACATTTAAGCCCTTCAGTAAGAAAACTGATAGGATTCATAAAGTATCCTTAAGGTCAGTCTAACAGGGTAAGACTCGCGTGAAAGAGTCTGCTTCAGCTCTTTGTGTTTTTGGGATCCAAGTTCAAGCATCAAGCTGTCTTCAGTTAAATTTCTGTAAGCACAAGTGAAAAGTACACGTTGGTCTTCAGCGTTATATTTAGGTGTAACTTCTGGAGTTGATTTTGGTTATCGGTGGTATAAATCCTGCATAGAGTGCTTCTTGTGTTTTACGCTGACAGCTACCAAATGGCCAGATAGATACAACTTAAGGAGAGAAGTCGTTTTCAGCATCCTGGTTTATATACCCGCATATAAAAGCTTTATCTGTGGATACCCTTCCCATTAATTTTATGTGGGAGCAGAGAGAAGCCAGTGCAGATTCTGGAGTGGGGCAACTCAGCAGAGGGAAGCGCAGCTAAGTATGTATGTCATTTGTTGCTGCAGCTAGGAGCGCATTTGTGTTTTGTCCTGGCTAGAGAGCATTGAGTAATCCAGCAAGACAAGTGACAGAGGACAACTGCAGTTGGAGCCAACATCAAAATACAAACTACACTCTTTTTTTTTTTTTAACTGTTCTGGAAGTTACCTAAGGAGAGCTCTGCTCTGTGTAGAAGGGGGAGAATATTGGTAAAACTGCTGCCTTCTTTTTTTTTGGGGGGGGGTGGTTTTTTTTTTGAGATCTACAAGCAGAATTTACCCTTTTCCTGAAGTCAGCACATACTAAATGCCTGCGTGAATGTACCAAATACAAGCTGAGGTTGATTCTTAATGGTTCAGCAAACTCTGTATGTGCTATACACTGGCTGCCTTGTCATATGTACGCTTATGTAATCTTTCTAATATGCATTACTAACATGCCTGTCAGTGTAGTATATAAATAACTTACATGTAACTTTGCAAGTCACAGTAAGGATACTTTTGGCCTCTTAAGCCACTCTTTCTTACATCCTTTTTCTGAAGAGATTTACAATCTGAGTCGAATGGCTTGTCCTTTTAAAAATGAAATGAGTGACTCTATGCCTGATGTGCATTTGAAGTGCGCAAGTGAAGGTGCAGCCTGTTTGCTTACTCTAAACTGTCCTGGAAAAACTGCTTTTGAAGTATGAGTAGATACTCCTTTTGTTCCTCAGCCCTTAAAATAGGTGTAGATGTATGCAGAAAAATGTAAATATTAATGAAGTAAGGATATGGGGAATAGTTAGAAAACAAAGTGTATGGGGAGAAGCACAAGTTGCACTATCCACTTTATTTGAAAACATATTATTTTCCACTTTATTTGAAACATATCCATGGCTCCGTAAGTCTTCAGGAAGGTTGGACATAGAAGGCATTTTTCCTAGATCATTGAGTTCATCTCTCTTTTACTGGAGGCAACCATGTCATGAAAAGACATGTAGATGTGGCATTTAGGGACATGGTTTAGTGGTGGACTTGGCAGTGTTGGATTAACAGTTAGACTCGATGATCCACTCGGTGATTGATTAACATTTTGATAACTTTTGTTGACAGGCTTATAATTGTGCTTAGAATATGGTCAGAGATAAGTAGATGTGAAAGCAGTAAAGATCCTACTTAGTAGGATTGATGGATCTTTAGTTTTAGTTCAGCTTAATCTCTAGTAAAATATAATTTGTTTTCAAGTAAAAAGAAGAGTATGCTCTCCAGAAGCCTGATACAGGTGCCCTCTTTATTCATTGAAAAGGTGTAGCATAGCTTCTGTATTCCTAGTAGTTGAGTTTGAGTTGCATCACTTACACATTCAGAATGGCAGTTGTAGAAGACTTAAGTAAACACGATTTTATAGCCTTTGAAATAGTTCTCTGCTTATGTGGCTAGTAATGATGGAGCCACATTATGAGCCATCCATATTTTTATGTGGGGTTTTTTTAGCAGTTCTACAGAAGGAACCAAACTAATATCTACCCCATATAATAACATGTTAAGATTTAGTTGCCAGGTGTACAACTAATAGATATTTAGTTTGGTCATTTCAAAAGTAGCCTTTTGTTAGGTTTTGAAAGCTTTTTCCAAAAAGCCCAACTAAGAAAAACACAAATAGGGCAATAGCTGTATAGAGTTGTATTAAAAAAAAAAAAAAAAAGGCCAAATCCTGAAGTCAAATTGGTGTTACAGAACATTTGCCTTGCATTTCATTGTTTTTCCTGCAGCTTATAAATTTGCTTAATTGGGTTTGGTTTTTTTGGGTGATGAACATAACAAGGGCTGCATCTACTCTTTTGTGGGGATCACTTTTCAAATTAGAAACTAATGGCTTACATTTTTTGCTTTTTCATAAAATATAAATGGAAAATTCTGAAACTTGCATAGCTGCTCAACTAGAAAAGCATGCATTGCAATATGGCAGAAAACCAGGTAATGATTAATAGGGGCATTAATTTGGAAAGCTAGCAGGTTTTACTGAGTGTTTCACTGATTCAAAATGCACTCAAGCTCCAATTTACTATGGCTAGAGGGATGGTGGTGATTTTGGTGAAGTTTTGATGGGTTTGGTATTGACTCCCAGAGGGTGAGTACAGAGAGGGGTGAGTAGTGGATGATTTTAATCATTTTCTTCTTTTTTTTTATGGAATGACACCTTTGATTTTATGCTGTTCCCTGCCTGTGTAGCTAAAAGTCCAACTGAACCATTGTAACTGTTAGGTGATGCAATGAGGTAGTTCTCATTAGAGTTCTTTGGGGAGCTCTTACATTAGTGCTGCATCCCAGCAGAACCTCTGTAAGAAGTTTTTGTCCAGAAAACTGAAGAGAAAGAATTAGACAGAATGTAAAAAAATCACATGAGCAAATCTTTAGTGTTTGGATTATATTCCTTTTTACTGTAAGATTGGGTTTGGTAAGGAAATCCAACTTAAATTTTCTTTGATACCCTTCAGCAAGATAAAAAACAGGGTTTTTTTAGACTTTGGAAATGCATTTATATTTTTTTAGTCAATTCAGAGTTGACGATGTACTCTTAAGAATGCCCATTTGTTTTACCTCAGGGTTCATCACAGTTAGCGTACATCTCCATCTGGTTTGGATGCTTTGCAGAAACCTGTGAGCGTTCTCTCTAATTGAGTATGTTGGTAATTAGGGGCGTTTTCCTTCTAGAGCTTCTCCCTTCTCCATTTGAGCTTAACAGGAAAATGAGTCTGTTGGTAAGCACTTAGTTGTTGATCAACTCCTCCTTGCCACTTTTGGGTAATGGCAGAAGCCTAATTTTGAATGTTGAAGGAGTTCCTTCAGTCTATTTTGGGTGTCAGACAGCAGTTCCCACAAAAGGCTTGCTAAAGGCCATGTTCTTTAATCTGCTAAAACTAAAATGTATGCGCAATTCACAGTTGTGTTTTAATACCTAAACACCTAAATTTTAATGCTTCTCTTTTTTGATTGTACTCACAAGTAATTAAAAGCATTGTAAAATTATTCAGAAGTGTAGGTGGAGGGTTTTCCTTACTAAGGGCTGAATAGGACTTTAAAATAATTCTGATTTCACACAGACAGCATCTGAATATGTAAGTGGGCAAACTGACCTACATTTGCTTTGTCTTCATTTGCATCAAGCAGGCGTGAACAGTCTGTACTTTCATATAGGCATATCCTAACAGTCATCTTAGACCATCGTTTGAGCCTTCGGAGAGATACTGCTCCTGTATGGCAGAGGTTGTGCTGGGGAAAGCTGAAGTTTAGAAATAGTGGTATTTTTCCTCAACAGAGAAGTCGAAGAATCCTAGTACTACCTTTTCTTACCAGAATTTAGGTAGTATATCCCTCTATTTTGTGATTTTTTTGGTTTTGGGGTTTTTTTTCTCTTTTTTTTTTTCCCCCGAATATTGTAAGAATTGCTAGTGCTTATATATTTTCATGTTCATCTCTTCAAGATTATGCTTGTAGATAGCTTCCCCAAGAACATCAGTCTGAAAGAGTTGTTTATAACTGGTAGTAGTATTTGCTTCTTGATATCTTTCTGGTTTAAGGTGAGATCGAGGCTTTGCTTTCATTTCAGTGCTCTGTCAAGAGAAGTAGTACTAAAGTACTAATAGGTTGATTCCCTGGTCTTGAGATTCTCTCTCTGGAATTAGGGATAATCCTTGTTTGCTTTTGCATACTCTCATGGGGTGAGATTTAGGCTACGGGAAGGAGTAGAGTGATGAGGTTATATAAGGCTTAATTTTAATTCCAGTTTCTGGCTGGCATTTCAATTGCTAGATCTAAAGACAGTTGTAAATGTTGAGGGGGGAAGAAAATACATTTTCTATCTCTGCCAGGCTTTGCTGGCATGCTTCACGTTGTAAGCGTGTTGATCCTGTTGTCTTCCATAATCATCCAAGAAAATTTGAAATGCATATAGGTGGAACAAAAATTCTTTAATCTTTTTTCTTTAATTCCGAAAATGATAGCTCCAGTTTGGGAGTGCGTGAAATAGTCGTGCTGGTTTAGAATTTGAAAATTACTTTTAAGGGTAAAGTAACCCACCCACGAGTCTTTGTTATTTTAATTTCCTGTGTCATTTTTTACTTTTTTACCCTTTAAAGCTCTCTGTATTTTACCATTTTTCTGTGCTGTGGTTTTCCCCGCTACCTCTCCCCCAGCATGTTTCCTGGAAGTTATCTTTTCAGTCAGGCAAGCTATATGGTTTATTAGAACAAATGCCATATGAGCAGGTCTCCTGTATTTTTATGATATATTCTTTATATGTAATAAGAAAATAGATCTGTTATTCCCCACAAAAGCTGGGCTTACTGTGGGTGTTTTATAAGCACTATACCTAAGTAAACCTTTTTGCTCCATAATCACCCCCATAAATACAGTAGAAAGAAGTTGGATATTACCCCGAGAATAATATTTGCAATCTGCATGTGACCATCTTCTTTTTCCAAGCAAAGATAAGTTGAACTTGTCAAAATGAAGTGAGGGAAAGAAAAATTGTAAATAAAACCATCAAATTGCTCTAACTCTTGAGCTATACAGCGCTTCACAACAGTAGGTTAGTATTCAGGGGTTTTGAAAATCTGGTGTATAAAACAATCTCAGTCTGTGCAAATCATGTCCAATAATAATGGTTCAAAAAGTTTAAAGAAATGTGTATCTTACAGCAGAATGTCTTCATTACTGTACAAGGAAGAGAAAGGATTAACACAAAGTTAACAACATTTTAGTAGTATGTATTCATGGAATAAGCAACTACTGCATTCACAAGGTATAAAGGAACATTTATTTCCCAGTCGCTTTTCAGATACATGAAAACTTGTACCACCACCCCTTAGCTAAGTGGTGGTACAGGCTTTTGTCACTTGGGACAGGGAATAGGAGGAGGTGGGGGAACAGATACTGAATAATAGTAGCTGCTGGTGTTATCTTGTGGTCGCTTTGAGATTTCAGAGCGGCCGTACATTTTTTTTCAGAGCATTGCTTGTCTTTTTGGAGCTTGTAGGAACTAAAGGCATTTGGAGTGTGTGAAAGCAATCCAGTTTTATGTGAAAGAAATAGGGACTTAGGATCAAATCTGATAGAGGATTTGTGGATTTGGCTGTATCTAGTGGGGTTTTATTTAATTTAGATGTGTAATTTGGAATGTTGTGTTAGACCAGACTGTGAAGAGGAGTGAAGAGAAGAAGAGGAGTGAAGCCTCTTTGAAGAGAAGCACATGGTGGCCTGAGGGCTGTCTGGAGCTAGATTAGTTAAAATGTTCAAAACAGGGATGTGTTTTGGAATTGTCTCAGGACCAGTTTTGGGAGCTTAAATTGACTTAGATAATAGGAAGGGTCCTGTAAAGGTAAATTCTTAGAATCTTGCACCCGCTCCCAACTCCAGTGAAGCGGTGCAGGGGTAGCTCTTTTCAGATTGGGATGGCACTTCACTGCTGTCTGGTAATTCAAAGGTGGTAACTCTTGCCTAGGAAGAGGAAGTTCAAACCTACGTCCACGAGTTTACCAAATAAACGCACAAGCAAAGGGTTATAGGTTGAGATGTTTTCCTCTTGTGTTAAAGGCATTTGTTAATGTGGAGACTCATAGAGGGGAACTGTAATGTAACCATCATGACGAGTGGTTAGTGCAGTCGTGTTCTGAAGGAGGGGGTTTGGTTGCCTTCCCTTCCAACCCCAGTTAAATAGCCCTGTGAGCAGAGCCTACCATTTGGGAATACCTGCTTGGGCTTGGTTGCGAGAATTCAGCAAAAACTTGACAAGGATAGACCCTGGTAAACACAGAATGGCTGTGTAGAATGTTTTTCAACATGAAACGAATAGTGCATTCTTAATTTAGGTGCTTCGTGGATTAAGCAGAAGATGAACTGAGGCTTTTTGGGAGAGAAGGAATAATGATTTTTAGGCTTGGGGATTTCAGTTGTGCCTAATTCCAGCTTAAATTCTGTGTGTGAGTATTCTGCTGAAAATGTTAGTCACTGCTCTTAATCACTAAATTGCCTTCTGGATTTTGGGTAACAGTACATTAGCTTAAGCTTTCATGCACAAATGCAATTGCTGTCAAGATTGCCTGAATGAAACTAAGTAAAATAATCTTCTAATGACACATAGTCATTTAGGTTTTCTGGATTGTTTCTCTTGGTCAGAATTTTAATATCTTTTAAATGTATTCATAGGTAAAAACATCAGAGTTTTATCGATACTCCCGACAGCTGCGACATGAGGTTGACCAAGCCATGAATTACTTTCATAGCGTTCACCAACAGCCTTTGATGGAAATGAAATCGAACAAAATTCGTTCTGCCAAACCCCAGACTGCAGTATTTAGAGGAATGATAGGACACAGTATGGTAAACAGCAAAATTCTTCTCTTGCACAAACCAAGGGTCTGGTGGGAACTAGAGGGTCCTCAAGTACCTTTACGACCAGACTGCCTTGCCATTGTGAATAACTTTGTGTTCCTGTTAGGTGGGGAAGAACTGGGGCCAGATGGTGAGTTTCATGCTTCGTCCAAAGTGTTTAGATATGACCCAAGACAGAACACTTGGTTACGAATGGCAGACATGTCCATTCCACGTTCTGAGTTTGCTGTTGGAGTTATTGGGAGGTATGTTTATGCAGTGGCTGGGAGAACCAGGGATGAAACCTTTTACTCAACAGAACGGTATGATATTACTGAAGATAAATGGGAATTTGTGGATCCCTATCCAGTCAATAAATACGGACATGAAGGGACGGTTCTTGGTAACAAGTTGTATATCACTGGTGGAATTACATCATCTTCAACTTCTAAGCAAGTGTGTGTGTTTGATCCCAGTAAAGAAGGGACAGTAGAGCAGCGGACAAGGAGAACTCAAGTGGTCACTAACTGTTGGGAGAACAAATGCAAAATGAATTATGCAAGATGCTTTCACAAAATGATTTCTTATAATGGTAAGCTTTATGTCTTTGGTGGTGTCTGTGTGATCCTAAGGGCCTCCTTTGAATCTCAAGGATGTCCTTCCACAGAGGTCTATGACCCAGATACTGATCAATGGACTATACTGGCTTCTATGCCAATTGGTAGGAGTGGTCATGGTGTAGCTGTTCTGGACAAACAGATAATGGTTCTTGGAGGCCTTTGTTACAATGGTCATTACAGTGATTCAATTCTCACTTTTGATCCAGAGGAAAACAAATGGAAAGAAGATGAATATCCGAGGATGCCGTGCAAGCTGGATGGCTTACAAGTCTGCAGCTTGCACTTTCCTGAATATGTGTTGGAGCATGTTAGACGTTGCAGCTAAACCAGAAAGAACAACCCAGCGAAATACAAAAAGCTGTACCTATTTGTCAAAAAATACAAACCAGTTGAATTCCATCAGAGACATTATCTTGTGTATAAGAACAACTGCTAAATGCTTAAGAGCATTTAGGATGTACAGGGAGTTTACTTACCAAGTTTATTAGAAAAGCTGATAGTTGGTCTGATATTGTAAAAGCTTTGTTTTTTTAACAAACATAATTGTAAGTAGGGGAAAGAAAAATATATTTTTGAGTGTGCTTATTTTTTTTGTAACATGTCCATAAGACTTTCTTCCTTTTTTTTTTTTTTTTTTAAATGACCATTACACCATTACGCTTCTGAAACCAGTTGAGTTTAACAAAATATTTGTGGAAGAAAGAGAAAGGCTTTATTTTAATTTTATTGAGCATCAAAATAGAACTCATTATCTGTATGAGGGTACAACCAAGTATAAAATAGCAAAATTAAACCATTTCTGTGTTTTTATGTTGTCTTCTGGATGCTTTTCCCATGAATTGCAAAGTATTCTCAAATCTGTTAGGTGTTTTTGTTTTCCCTTGTATATGTTGAAGAATAATCTTAAACCCTTTGCATGAACCTTTTTCCTGGTTTTGTATAGAAGTACCAATAAGTCTGCCAAAATTCATATTACACATTTTCTACTAAATTGAAAACAAAACATTTTTATATTCATACCACTATTTCTATGCTGCCTTCTATTGTCTGCATTACGTTTGTTGGTGAGTAAAGAATATATACACACATATGCATACTCTGTAAAAACTATATATAAATACATCTTTTTATGTGCAGTTACAATATTATATTTGAACTAGTGCACAGATCCAGCCATATTGTTGAATTTAAGGTATAGTGCTATCCTTTAATGAGCTAAATAATTCAAAGTTCTTAAGTAACTGGAGGCCTCATTTGGTTTCAAAGTATCTTGTCTTTAATATATACTGATTGATTCAGTAACTTTAAACTCTTTATATCAATGCTCATAATGAACTGTCAATAATTTGCTATTTTATAAATTATTTTTTAAAAAGAAAACACATCTTACCTGAGTTTCTTTTATGTTTGAATGTGCTGCCCAGTTTTCTTTTTTTATGAAAATGGAAAATGTCAATAAGCAAATGCTCAGCACTGCTTCGACCCACAGTTGTTTTCAGAACTGGATGTACTACAGTTTATTCTCAGTACTTTCCTTGTAGTCATACTTCAATAGGAATACTTTGAACTCCTATTGAAGTGGTATAATCCTTTTTTTTTTTAAATAATATTATTATTATAATTATTAACGGCTATGAACTACTGTGTTTTGAAAATGTGGAGTTAGGTGGTTGGATGGTTAGTACCATTTCTGTTTCTTTTACAAAAAACCTACATAGCTATAGCTACTGACCTCAGAGTGCCTGAATCAAGATGTGTGGTCCATCCAGAAGGGCTTTGAATAACTCCTTTGTTTGTGTCAACTTGCAGATATTACTGACAGTAGATTGGTAAGAATTACCTGTAATTACATTCTGTTTATTTTAAATGATGTGAAATTAGCCACTTCTGGAATCTAACGGAAAGATTTGGAGAAGTTCAACTAACTTGAGCACTTAGTTCAGATGTGTAGGGACAAAATGATGCTGAAACACGCACCTGCGTATGTTGTAAAATCTTATGCCACTGTGTTTCACATGAAGCAATAGACTTTACTTTATATGCAGTGATGAAGACCACTTTATTCAGCATCTTCCAGTCAGAAATCACTGTAGAAAAGGAATGTACAGTACTCAGGGAGTTCAAAAGAATGCACTTACAAAGGGACCAAAATCACCCTGTATTTCTTATGTTAAAAATAACACCTACCTGCCTAAAGTAAGTTTGAAATATTCAATAGACATTAAAACGATGTGTAAAATTCTTCATTCTTGTACTTTGATGTTTTTGTAGTAATTATGTTCTGGGTCGAGATGTGAGGATTTGGAGCTATATGGCAAGTCAACAGATAATTTTTAATTTTTATTTTTTTTTTAATTAGAAATGATTTATTGATACAGTATTTTCTTTCAGTATGTTTAACAGAAAGAGAGAATGTATGCCAGCATAGTTTCATCAGTAGTGACTGGACCAAATACTGATACTCTGATTCAGACTAGTTTGTGGTTAAATTTAAGTCTCTTTTAATTAAATTGCAGTTTACTGAATTATAAATCTAATTTACTTTCTTACTTTAATAGCTTAACTTAAAGCCAGTGCGGCTTACACGAAAACCTCAGTTTCACTGTGAGACTTTGTGTGTTCTTCACCTACATGGGTGCAGAGATGAACTGACTCCAGTAGGTGCTGGCTGTGTACAAGTAAAAACATTCTACTGTACATAGTTCATGGAATATTGGGGCACAAGGAAAAAACCAAGGTTTTAAAATTGTTTTTATTCTCTCTGTCACCAGCTCATTTCTCAGTAAGTTTTATGAGGCAGCAAAAGCTAATCCTGCCTGTGTGGGCTTTCATAGATGAGTTATGTATATATGGAGTACTTCGCTTTTATCTGGGGCCGGTCTGGGGAGTGGACATGGTTCTGGATATCTGGTCTTCCATGATTCAGGTGTAGTAGAAGGACATGGCCAAGACTTTATTAAAAATAATGGTAAGGATGGGGGTGTATTAAGTTATGGTTTTGAGTCTGCATTTAAGCACCTTCTGAAGTTCTGTATGCTAAGCAACTGGCAGTGAAGTCATTGGTGAGTATTAACACTTGAAATATAAAGAACCAGATCATTTTGAGGTGCTATGGTTTTAAGTTTGTATTTATCTTCAGGTGTCCAGTTCTGAAAGATCTTGTTCAGAATTGTAATAGTAATTATTCTGTGAAATTCTAACTTGAACTCTTGATTTCAGCTCCCCTGAAGTTGTGTTGCCATTGAGAAGCTGGCTGTAACCTTTCCAGCATTAGGAATGCTTGGAATTTTCTTTGGTTTAGAATTTGTAGGGGTATGAGAGAATGTTTTAATTTACATTTCTACCATGCTTTTATTGTTTCAAACATGAAATGTAAAATTAGCTTACGTTCTCTTTTCGATGGCAGTGGAACTTTTGAGGCAGTTATTTTTGTTACTTTATATATCAGAGGGATTTTTTTTTTTAATGTAAAGTTTCTGTTTGTGTTCACTTTTAGTATTTAGCTCCAGATAATTCAGTGTTTAATTAAAAACAAAACTAAGCTGGCTAATAAGAATTGCCTGTTACTATCAGATTTTGAGCATTATGATCAGATTACAGTGGATTTTAAAAACATTTAAATGCCTCTCCTTTGTCAAGGAAAAGGTAAGTTACGATCTTTGATTATTAAGTTGGGGAGGATTCTTCTGTTCCTACCCCAGTCATAATGGGATACCAGCAAATCTGATCTCACTACATATGTAATATTTAACACATGACAGTAAGTGTTCTTGCCTTTTCTTAAAAAGGTGGACATAGTGAGTTACACTCCAAGTTTGGGGGTGAGGTTTTTTTGTTTTGGTTTGGTTTTCATATTTACAGCAAAAATGTATCAGCTTCCAATTTTAATTTAGTAAGTAGCTCCAGAGGATACTTGTTTTCAGATGAGCAAGAATGGGCAAAAAGTACAGTGCTCCTATAAAGGGGTTGGACACTGCCAGTTCCCATTCAGCATTCTGCTATGTCTGCTCTTGGGGGGCAGATAATTTTGTTCAAATTTCAGAAATAGCTCATTTTTCCTCACAAAGTGTTGGTACTAGTGGGAGGTACTAGGTGGCAAAAAAAACCCTTCTGAATTTTTTTTCCCCATTGATTCAGCTGGAAGAAGGCAGTACTTGATTTTACAAAGGCTGCTATTTCAGAAAGGACTGCTAGCAAGGGGGGTGAGTGGTAGCATGTGATATGCTGCTTTAGTATGTTACTTACTTTTGAAGTGTGGATGCCCTACTTCCTGCAGTATGATAGCAGTCCTGTTACAACTAGCTGTAAGGGTTTGTGACTATAATATTTCTCTGGTTTCTGAGATTTGCAGCCATTTTTTCTTGAGGATCTCCTGCCTTACAAACCCAAGTGATGTGTTTTTTCGTGCTCATAATATGCTAACTACTTGCATCAGGAACGAAGCTTCACTTGATGCTCAGGAAGCAAAGGATAAAATTCAGCAGGTACAAATTCAAATCAGTTAAAACAGCATTGCTTTACTCATTATGTCCGTTCTTCAACAAAAGCATTATGGGGAGATGGTAACAGCTTTTTAAGAATGAACTTCAAGCTGTGTCGGCATTTATGTGACAAAGTCTTTTTAGAAGTAGTCACATTCGTAGAGGTATTTTGCCTTTTAAATATCTTTTTCCTTTAAAAAAATAAAATAGTGAATCGAGACCCTGATTCTTTTAACACTTCAAATGCGTACTTCACAGATGTGAACAGTCCAATACAAAGAGAACAGAAAATTGTAAGGTACTTATAAGAAAACTTAAAAGTGCAAATGTTATTAAACCTGTGCTTAAGTGTTTATGAGGTTGGGGGCATCCAAGAAAACATCTGTCCTGCTCTTCTTCCATTAATAAATATGTAGCTGGTGAAGTTGCATGACTAAGCATGGTCCATCATATGTGGCAGGGCTCGCTGAAGGAGAGTGGGAAAGAATATAACTGGAAAACCTGTCATCTATTTAAAACAAAGCTTGTCAGTGTCCTGTAGCTAACATTTTCAGATTTAATGTTTGTAAACCAGTCTGAAGCTGCTTAAAATGAATACTAATGACTACTTTCACATCTGTATTCTATTTTTGAAAGTTGGTGAGAAACTTTAAAATTCCAGTTTGTGTGGGTAAACTTCATAAAACGTAGTTGTATGTGACAGGTGGCAGAAAAACTGGCTGGTTTTGAGCATGCTTTCCGTGATTTCCCTCTGTTATTTTTTTTCCACTTCCCAAATTTCAAATGATGTTTATATAGTCTTTTAAAAATAACTTTTAAAGCTGAATTTCAAATACCTTTGGAGTAATATTAAGTTGGTAGCTGGGGGAAGACCACTTCTATTTGCAGATGGTAGTTTTTATTTATGGCTCTGGTCGAAAACCTTATTGTAAGTCTAGAAAATAAAGTGTTATGTAGGACTGTAAAGTTAGCTATTCTTAGGGGGCTTTTATTACCTCAGTGGGACCCACCTAACTTTTATGTCAGTTCTGGGAACAGGTGAAGGGAAGAGTGAGCTATGTTTTTATTTTAAAAATTTTTCCCTATATATTGTTATTTTTGTAGATCTTTTTAAAATAAATTATTATATGCTGGAGTTTGCAATTCCACTATAGTATCCCACTTGAGTCCAGTGTACAATATCAGATTGTTTGCATTGCAAAGAATGTATTTGATAAGTATTTGATAAGTTAATGGGAAAAGTTATTTTCAGACTGTACTGTGTTTGTGTTTAGCAATTGGAAATACTTTTCCTATAGAAAATTAAAAATATATATATGACCTCATATGTACATTTGGATTAATTGTCTAATGATTACCCCAGGGCTGCTATAAACTTCTCTGAATAATTTAAGAATTGCCTCTTTTTAACTGTTTTAAAGCCTTTTTTCTTGTCTTTTCTTGGCAAAAAGTAATTTTCCCTAGCTGTGGAGACAGTATGCTCAGACTTGCATATGCGCTCTGTTCGGGTTTCAAACTGAAAAACTGTATAAAATGTGTATAAAAGAAAGTGTAAATAAAATATTTTTAATCTTTAAACACTGTCGTGTAAGCTTTTGTAATACTGAAAGTGTAGTGGACCTGGGTTACTTTCTGCAGGACTTCAGAGTTTACTCAGTTAAGCAACTCTGCAAAAATGTTGTGTCACTATAATTCATAGTGTTGTGTTAAAGTTAACCCGACAAAAAAGTTGGATGTCTTTATATAGCATCAAGCTTTTATCTTTGGCTGTATTTTACAATCCTCCCAGTTTTAATTATTACACTGCATTCATGTGTCTACTCTGCATTTCAAGCTTGAAATAATGTTTGGAGTTGACTTCATTGTTCTGTTTATATCTGAGTGACAAGGCATAAATTTAAACTGTAAGACTGAAAGCCGAAGCCAGCCCTTGGTGTTAGCCAGCAGCCAGGAGAAGAGACTGTACCCTGCTGTCAAGTGCGTGGAATCGAGGGCTCTGAGGCACCCTGCGTTCATCACACGCGTGGACCTCAGAGTGCCAGAAGTCCCAAGTTGTGCTGCTTAGTATTTCCCATAACAGCAAGGGGAAACTTCATTTCAGGATTAAAGTGTCAGATTAGAACAACATTCAAGACCAAGAAGAAGTGGGTGGGGGAAGCAGGTAAAATAGGAGGTTATGATCTCATTTTCTCAGTCTCATGAAAGCCTTCCTTGTCAGTCCATTGCCACACTTTCTCTGCCACTGTTTTTCAACCACTTCCTTGCTGTCAGATCAAAGCCCTGAGTTCTCAAATAGCATTTTAGTTGTATTTTAATACTTAAAACTTTATTTGCATGACATAACCTTTTTCCCCCCTCCCTCTTTGGTAACTTGACTTCATGCTACAGTAGGTAGTACTGTTCAGTGGGCGAATGCTGCGAATGAATTTGTGCTGGTCTCAGTGGGATGTGTCATGGGAGGAAGGGCCTCTTTTAACTGTGATGTGTCGCCAGTTTTTGGTTCAAAAGGAGACCAAATGTATTAGAAGGATCCAAAGAAAGACAGTCTTTTCATGCTGTTAGTGTTATTTACAATTATTTTATTTCACCTTTTTAATTTCCCTTCTCTGTGAGTCAGGTTGTATTTTTGGCAATACCTTTCTTCCACAGCCCTACACTGGCCAACCTCTGTAGTTGATTATGAATCTCCAGTAATAGTTCCATTATTTCACTAAGGAGAGCTCTCACATTATAGTTCACTGTTGCTCATACCAAATTTTTCACTTTTTTGGGAGTATGTGGCCTTATTTTTTGGCAGTAGTTCAGTCATCTGTGTTCACTTGTTTTGTGTGATGTGAAATTAATGTTAGTTTGGAAAAGGATTTTTTTTTTTCAGTTAATTCTTTCCAGATTCTTTCCTATAAGTTATCCACCCTTGTTGACTTGAAATTCTTCATTTTAGTAGATGTTCCCCCTTTGTTACACATTAGATAGATTGGGTTTAGGGGTTTTTGTTTTGTTTTTCCTCTGATTCCATCAGCTTCATAATACATAAAGGAAAACTGTTGCTTTCGGTATTGCACAGGTTTTGTCTTAGTTGTGTACCTTTAGGGTTCATGCCATGCTTGCGGACATGTGATCCCCACCCAGCTTTCAGCCCTGCCAACTCTTTCTGGTGTTTCAATGTTACTGTTTAATCAGAGTGCTGCCTTGTCCAAGGCAACTTTCTTGGCATGTGCAAAATTGTTCTTTCAAGAGAAAGGGTTGGGAATGTGTGTAAAGACAGCTTTAATTTTTGTTTCCATTAACAGTTTCTACTCTTACATTTGATGCTTTAGTTGCACTGACTGGTACTTTAGGTGATGTTTACAGGTGAAAATAAACTGCATCATGATCTCTGTTTAAGTACCCAGTGACTCTTTTTCACTCATCTGTCCATTGGAGTGAATGCCAGCATGAAGCATCACATGCTGAGTGCCAAGCCTTCTAGATTGTACTACTTGAAGAACTAAAATACTCCTTTTGCCATGCAACTGATGTCTGTCAAATGTGTCTCCTGGCGATGTTGCTCTCGGTAGCTGTATTGTCACTCTGTGTTACGGATAAATGTTGCTCAGTAAGTGGTGCTGAAAAAAAATACTTGTTTTCTAATGAGATGGATGGCTTTAATGGTTAACACTTTTATCACACTGATTTTACCAGACATCTGACTTTGGCCCAAGCTGGCAGCGTCCTTTCCCACACCCATTTCAGTGTGTCCTAAGCATTGGTTTGTTTGCTTTTTTTTGTCATGTGGCTCATCTCACAAGTTTGAATTAACACCAACCATTTTATTTCTGTGTGGGAATCTTTACCTCCTGTGGTGGATTGTGCATATTATGGGTCTGTTTATGTGTATTTGAGTTCTACTGTTGAGACTTTCTGACTTTACCGGCCCTTCTCTGTCAAAAGACTTCCACAGTCTCAAGTCCAAGGTGTATTCCTCCTGTGATTACCTCCCCAGGTTACCAAAGACATACAAAATGCATGGGATTGTGCTTGTGGTGATGACACTGGTGTCAATGTAAGGCATGGCCTAAGCATTTTCCCCTATCTTGGTGTAGTGATGGCCTTCATTTTCACTCCTGGAAAGCAAAAAATTACTCTGCTGTCATCTTGCACCTCTCTGAAAGTCCTCTTGGCTAATTTATTCCCAGGATGGAGACCTAGTCACTTGGGTGTCCTTGGTCGGCTGAGAATGTTCCGTGGGATTTGCCTCGTGTCACACAGGCTTTCTCTATTTCCTCCTGCTGATAGTATGGTAATTACTTGCATCCGGGACGTAGTTCTGCAAGGACTTTTTTTTTTTTTTAAATCTAACATAGGTGGCAACTTGATACCAAGAACTTATTTTAACTTCTTATAATGAATCATAGAATGGTTGAGTTGGAAAGGACCTTAATATCATCTTAATATTATCTAGCTCCAGCCCCCCTTGCAGGGGCTGGAACGCCTGCATGGGGCAGGTATGCCTCACACTAGACCATGTTTCCCAGGGCCCTGTCCAGCCTGGCCTTGAGTACTGTTTAATGAAACCTAAAGTGTTAGAAATTAAAGTTTCAGAAGAAGACATTTCAGAGTGCAAAACCACCTTTTTATGTGTATTTATTCTCCTGATTCTCAATTCTTTTGTTGCAATTAGGAAGAGTTACTGTCAAGTGATAGTTTTTTTCCTGCACTGTTTCTCCTGACAGATTATCCAAAACACTGAAAAGAATTATGTAATCAGGAAAAAAAAAAAAGTTATGATGATTAGCTGAAATACAGCTTTTAATTTAATGACTTTTCATGGTCTTGAAGTTGGGAGCTGATCCAATTAGCAACCTTATTGGAAATGTTTTAGTGGTTTCTGAAAGAGCTGGATTTTGGCTCAGTAATGTTCTCTGAGAACAGGAAGAGTGAGGCTGACCTCTGCGTGAGTTAAACAAACTGAATACTCCAGCCAAAGAAGTCTCAGTACAAAATTGCTAACACCCAAATAATCAACCAGCTGTACCCTGCAGAAGTTACGAACCTTACAAAATGATGGCAGTTGCTCAGTTTTAGTTTTGTCCTAGCTTTGCAGGGTGGAGATTTTATTTTTTCCCATGGTAAAAACTAATTACACAAATGTATGTTTTGCTAAACTTGACAAACCGGTGTAGGAAGCCCTGCTTTCAGATTTGCAGCCTCGTTCAAAGCAAGACAGAATGCATTCAAGTGACTAGAAGGATTAGTGGTTTTCCAGTAACTTTTGAAGATCTGTGTGTCTGCTGTGGATAGAAATGGTCCAATATCCTCCAGAGACAATGCCTGGGACCAGGCATACAATTTACCTGCTTCACATTCCCATTCTTCTGTAGCAATACATTGGTCCCTCAGGCTTTTAAATTCATGAAAATTGCCATCCCTTGATGTTCAGTGAAGTGGCTCCCATTTGTAACATCCAGTTTCTGTACGTGTATAATACCATGCATTGTTACACACACACAGGGCTAAGAACCTATTCAGACACACTTGAGAAACGTGACACCTATAAAACTGCCAAAGCAAGCTGAAGTATTGGTTTTCACCTGTGCCGGCACCGTATTGTCCTAATTTATGAGACTGAAGAGATAGTTTCAAATGCTGTGCCAGTGAGAAACAGCTAAAAGTAAAGAGGGTGTCAGTCGGTGTGCTACTACACTGTGCCCCTTCAGCTCCTACTCCATGAACTGCAACTGTGACAGCCATTGCCCTCCTCTATAGGGCGTGGGGGCAAAAGCATAAATGCCTTCATATTATGAGAAGTCAGAGGTGATAACACATGTTAAACATGGAAGGGATCACTGGGGGAAGCGACAGTTTTCATTAGTGATTTTGAAAGGCTCCTGGAACATGTCCTAGAGTTTCCACTCAGGATTAAGCATGTGTAAGGTCGGGTGTTATTCCTTTGTGGAACATGCTCCCAGAATGGAAGCAGTAGATGAAGGTACCAGATGTGATGGTTTTTGATGAATGTGAGGCAAAGGAATGGAAAGGTGCAAAACCAGCGTGAACATACGCCACAGCACCAAAGAGCAAGTGTAGTAGACTTCCTGGCTAATGAGTATTCTCCACAGAAACACAGGATTATATCCTGAAAAGGGCATCTTGCTTCCAGTTTTGCTTCATACCTCTCATTCTCTCTCAATCTAATATGCCTTCTTAGTTTTTGCTAGCTTCTATTGATCTTGAGAAGAACAACATGCTGGATGCATGGATGCTGTAGTGGGCCAGTAAGAGTAAAATGAAGATTTCAGAATTTTTCTTTTTTAGAAGCCAAATACAGACTTTTCCTCTCCAAAAGGGTGTTACTCTAGACTGAACAAATAAAGCCATGAAACCAAATTGTGCCTTCTAGAAATAGAATAATAAAGGTTTTTCCCTTATACTCTTCTCCTATTACATCAAATGATGGTGGCAGCATCAGTGAAGAAGAAATCACAATGGTTCTTCATGTGCTGCTCTGTCCTGTGTCCCTTCTTGTTCAAGCTGCGCAACAAACCCCTGCAGAACCATCTTAAGCTCTTCTGGTCTCTCAGACCCTGTAAGGCTTCAAGACCCAGCCTAGGGGCTTAACGAGGAAGTAAGTCAGGGCTTAAGGCAAGAATTAACTAACAACGTAAGCGTAGGCTTCACTGCTCAAGTACCCAAATCTCTGCCTATTTCTCAATAGCTTGTATCATGCAAGATGTCACACAGCAAGTAGCAGTACATGCTGCATTCTCCAACTGATCTGTGTGTGTGTTAAGTCTCATGGACCTCACTGTAACTCCTCTCTTTCAAGTGTGTGTGGATACTGTTAGAAACATTAAAATGCAATTTCCTAACAGCAAAAATTAATGACTCCCAGTAATAGACTAATAAGCATGTAATGGTATATGTATATATAGTAAGCATATAATACATTTTACTTATTCACTGGAGAACTACATCATGTGCTCTGGTAAAAAGTAAAATAGAAATCAAAACCCTTCAAAAATGATCATCCTAAAAGTGAGTTATAAGTAACAAAGTAAGCTCAGCATGTCACTGTTAATTACTAAAGAGACAGCACAGTAAAAGAAGGAATGAATGCCTTTAATTAGAAATTATTTGGTAGACCTAGAAACTGTCCTTCAGGTAAATAAGGTACTACATCTAACATAGGTATTTGTGAAGATACTGGTGTCAGTACACTTATAGGCAAATGAGGTAAAGATATTCACATCATCTTGCTAAGAAATCAAGGATTACTGTGAAAGTAATTTTTAAGGTAAAAAGATTTGACGTTCCGGCAACTGATGCAAGACTTTTCCCCTTTTAGCCTCAGTTAATTTCCAAAATGTATCCAGCTCAACTGAAATCCGAGATGCATCTGAATTTTGAAAGGAGTCGCGCTTTGTTGTGATGGGTTCTTAAGAGCACCAAAAAGGTGTTTAGTGTTCTCACTTCTACTGGTAGCATACATCTGTGCGTTAGATGCTACACGGCACATTCGCTGACACCTCTGTTGGTAGTATCGACAACTTGTTAACAGAAAAAATACTTGTCAGCGCTGGAAGAGAGTGATTGACAAATGTGGACCTAGAGCTACTGATGGCTGCAGTGAGAAGTCAAGGAACGAACGTTTGTGTGTTTAACCATGGCGATATCAAAAGTGAAACTATATGTAGCTGGATTACAGTGGGTTTTTGCATGATATGTTTCTCTTTTCTACTTGTCCCTTGTCTTAGAATAGAGGATCCTTATGTGGAAAGCACTGAGTATATTTTGAATGCTGTCAGAACATGACAAAGCTGATGAGACAGCATGCACTGAAATTCAAGTACTGGTTTATCCCAGATGTGAATGCAGTAACACCTTTGCTGCAGTTAAAGGTAGGTCAGTGGGAAAGCACAAAGAGCTCTGCAATGGCATCTGTCCTTAACATTCAGTTTGTTTTCTGACTGTATGACTTCAGACCTCATAGCTGCCAAAATAGCACCTCTGACAAATGCTGAAGAATGACCCATCTTAAGTATGAAAAGCAAAAGCAGAAGGTAAGTTTCACTCCAAATAAAACAGTATTGACAAATACAAAAATCTGTTCAAACTCCTCTCCTCCTCTTTGTTTTTTGAAGTTACAAAGTGAATAAAGTAGAAAGAATGAGAGAGTATTGTTATGAATGTGAACTACACTCCCTTCATAAAGGCACTGGGAAAGTTCCATCATCACAAACCCTTTAGAAGCCAGTTGAATTAGCTGTTTAACAAATACATGCAAAAAGTGACAGGAACATGAGATACGGATTGTGTGCTTTGGACACCAACCTAGGAAAGCTGTATACCTGCCTGTCACTTCCAGCTGTGCTTTGTGCAGAGCATTTAGCAAGCCAGGCTCACAGTGGTAGATGAAGCTGCTTAACAACTGAAAGTTGAGTTTACCCAAGCCCTTGTGGTTGTGTATTTTCTATTAGCTACGTATTTTCAAAAGAACTTGGAGAGGTCTGCCAAACAGCATTCTTTTAACTTAAAACACATCACAAAACCCTCCAAGAGGCAGAAAAGCAGTTTATTTTATAAAGACCTCAAAAATAAATTCCAAACAGGCTGACAAAACTGTAGTGGCAAGTCCTGGTATTTAAAAATTCATATAAGTGAATAAAAGGTGCATGGACAAAACATGTTGGGTTTTGTTGTTTGTTTTTTGTTTTTTTTTTTTAATATACAGCAAGTTTATCATGAAGGAGAACATGAAAATAATGCAGCCTTTCAGAATTGTAGCGTTTTCCAATGATCAGTGTGAGTGGGTAAGAGCATGGATATTTAATGGGCAGATGTTACAAACTCATGTGTTAACAGGAATGTGCAACAAATACCTTTTTTTCCTACTGTACCTACAAATGTGTGGCAAGTAACTGTCATTGTATTACTCATAAAGGACTGTTCTTATTTTCCTCACAAAATACCCTAAACTGTAAATAAGCAATCTAATACAACACTGTGAAAGCTCAGACTGTAATGGCTAAGCCAAAGGATTAGAGATCAAGGTTCTTAAATTGTATTTCTGCCTGGGCTGACATAGTTTATGAACTGTGGCAACATTTTCAAGCTTCTCTGAGCTGCCTCTTTCTAATGGAAATATTTATTTCACGAGTATGTAGAAAAGCCAATTACCAAGGAAAGGGAAAAACACTGGCGTGCAAACTAAAGCTGAAACTTGGTATAGGTTCTTACATTAGAAACAGCAGGGAGTGGATAATGCCAAAGCTCTTGATGCTGTGGCCTCAGCAGCAGAAACTTCAGCTCCTTTTTAAGCCTGTCTGACGATGTTTTGGAGTGTGCGTAATCCACTATGGCATGTATTATTGTGGTCCCAGGGAAATTTTGCAGAGGCAACCTTCTCCAGCAGTTATTCCTGCCACCAAAGTACGCAGGGCTTTCAACCAGATTACTCGTAGGCTGTAAGAGAACAATACATCTACAAGAAAGCAAATATATTTGTATTGTTCTTCTCTATAAAGGTTTTCCCATTCTTTTAATCAGTCAGATCAATCACTTTGAAGATTAACTTCCACATTGAAGAAAAAAACTTGCACTGAAGATGCTGGAGCAGATAAAATTGGTTAAAAAAAAAAAAAAACCAACAAAAACAACCATCTGTTCTTCAGATATTTACATCTGTGTTACATAATTGTATCAATAATTGTGCAGTCACCAAATATAAACTGATCACAAAAATACGTATTCATAATATATGCACCATTGTATGTCCATAAACAATTGGAATTTTCTTTACTGTTGATATACCAAACTTAAAAAGAGAATGCATTTGAAATATTCTTAGATCTCTCCTCTGTAAAACTGGGAAACAGCCGGTTCCAACCACAGCCTGGGACTTCACTGTGGGTTGAGAACTAACCAGAGCAGGCAGCATTATTCACCTCAGTGCCGTCACTCCTCTTGTTGCTTCTCCTGTCATTTTGAGCTTTGAAAATGTTCTTTCTCTAACTCCTTGAGGATGAATAACATGTATCACAAAATGTGACTGCTTTGCAAACTATGTGGTCACTCTCCCCACTCTCTCAAAACTGCCATAAAATACTGCAAAATCGGCTTTCTACAAACATTTGCTGCACAGTGGCTGCTTATTTTCCATGGATATAGCTGACTGTGCAAAGCATAATGCAGTGGAGAAAGAGGCCCATTAGCATTCTTCACCCATCGGTCACTTATGTGCATTTTAGATATAAATATTCCTTCCTGAAGAGGGAATCTTCATAACCAAATTCGTCATAAAATATCGTTATCATCTGTTATCCTGTAGTTTGGGTACTGAAGCTTGGCTGGTGCCATTTGTTCATGGTATTTCTGATATTCCATTAACTTGCAAGCATCAGCTGCTGCCTGTGAAATACAGCAGGAAAATGCAATAAACCTTTAAAAAGCAAAGGCACAAACCTCAAGTTGTCTTATTTCATCTCAGATTGCTCCTGACAATAATCCACTGTGCCAGCAAACAAGTGGATTATTTGTTTGCTGATTTTACAGACAGCTTGTTGAGAAGCATTGCCCAATTCTGCAATGCGATGGTTGAACATCCCCATTAGTCTGGAAAATACTTGTTCCTGTTAATACTGGTTCTATCAGGTCTATAAAGAGACTGCAATAAAGAAATGTAGGAATTTTCTTTAAGAGGAAACAACAGAAATTATCATCACAAGGAAAATTTAAGATGGTAAGAGGGTGCATACCTCGTCTGTCTTTCTACAATACCCTTTCCGATGAACTATTTGCTACCATTTTCTTCAGGTGCTTTACCTTTTATGTAAAAATTCTTTTTTATATCATTTTCCAGGGCTAATAGTATGCTGTGCTTCGTAGTCTAAAATCAGTATAAACTGTTTTAAATTACTGTAATATTTTTGGGACCTGAAAAAAATCATAAATAGAGGATCCATATTATTCTCTTGGTGTTCTTATGTGTCTAAATCAGGAGTGTAGGCTTCTCTCTTGGTGCTAGCGAGGAGGTGAGAGTGTGCTTCAAAGCAGAATTCAGGTGCCATGAACCCACTGGTGGAGCCAACGTCCAGTTCATCCTGAGGCAGCAGAGGTTTGGTTTCTAAAGGTTGTGAGATTTCAGAAGTTGGGCAGCCTGAATCGCCTGTTCAGCCCAACTCCTAATGGAGTGGCCCCCCAGCAGAACTGGGGTGTCAAGTGTATGGCACAGCCAATGGAACCTGCATTTTCCACATGCAGCAGTTCATCTGAATAGAGAATACAGACTCATGCTTTCAAGTATCTGTGTATTAAGCTTCAAGGTAATTTTTTTCACTGCTACTGAAAAATTAACATTATTCAGCAAAAGCAAGGCACTTGTTTGCATTTGAAATGCAGTGTAACATGACCAAGAATTAAGTATGAGGATATCTTTAACAATGTTAAAAAGAAAGATCTCAGTAACTGATCAGAAAGTGATGACACATGAAGATGAATTAATTCACTTTATTTGATGGGCTTACTATTCTTTTTCCGCATTTGCTGCCTTGGCCCTGGGTGCTGAGGAAGATCTTAAACACAGTGAAAGGTGGAAACTCCTGACCAGCAAATCTGGAGAAACAAAGCAGCAGTTTATTAACTGGCAGCATGAGAACAGATTTCCCAGGGTTTAAATCAAAATGGAGTATTGCTTTGGTTTGTTTTATCTGATGGGAATTTAGTACTTGTTATTTCTGATGCTCTTCTACCACCACGTAACAAGCCAGACAGCACAGGCACAGGCACAGCACCCTCACTCCCAGCAGTGAGCTGGGAGATGCCACATCCTCAGCTGCAGAGACCAGGTAGTGTTGAGACACAGGAAAAAAAGAGTATTGTGGGTTTTTTTAATTGAATATTTTGAGATTAGAAAGGCGGGGAACCCCACCTTGGTCTCCGTGCTCTAGCCCCATACAAATTCTACTGGCACTGAGACATCTCTGAGTATCTGAACATCATAGAATGGTTTCTGTTGGAAGGGAACTTAAAGCTCATCCAGTTCCAACCCCCTGCCATGGGCAGGGACACCTTCCACTAGATCAGGTTGCTCAAAGCCCCTGTGTCCAGCCTGGCCTTGAGCACTGCCAGGGATGGGGCAGCCACAGCTTCGCTGGGCAACCTGTGGCAGGGCCTCAGCACCCTCACAGGGAAGAACTTCCTATGTCTAATTTAATCTCCCCTCTTTCAGTTTAAAGCCATCTCCCCTTGTCCTGTCCCTACATGCCCTTGTCAAAAGCCCCTCTTCAGATTTCTTGTATGCCCCTGTTCCAGGGATCGAAGGATTCCGGGTGGAGAAAGAACATAACCCACACCCCCCACACCCCCCTAATTCAGATCTATTAAGTGTTTTGCTCTCATGGAGGCATTTTACTGGCATGACCCACTTGTGGCCATGAGGGGCAGTGACAGTCATGATGGTGCCATCGATTTGCGTCGAGTCAGTTACACTTTCTTGGGAGTATTCAATTTCCAATTTTTACCCGGTTGCCAACTTCAGCGTATGCGGGCAGCGCCAGCCCGGCCTGATGCCAGCCCGCCGCGCTGCGCCGCCACGGGTTCCGGGTGCCGTGGCACCGCGTGGCGGGGGAGTGTGTGTGTGGGGAGTGGTGGGGTGTGGGGGGTGTGTGGGGAGCGTGCTCCTTAGAGGGAAGTATTAACAACGTTCTGGAGTTGTTCTGTCGGCAAGGGAACACCCACTAGACATGTTGAAAACGGATTCGACGGTGTTGCGGTACTTAAACAGAGAGTGTCATGGTGGGTGAGATTGGCGAGGGGGATCCATACATTGGTTCGAGGCTGTATCACAGTCCAGGCTAAAAGTCTGCAGGGAATAAAACACAAAAATGTTATGCCCCTTTTCTTTCGCCATACGACACAACACGCTAATCGGTTGCCTGTCGATGTCCTTTTTTGGAACGCCATCTTGGAGGAGTTGGTGGAACAAACGAGCACGCTCACCCGATTCCCCCTGTCCCCTCCCTGCCCCCTTGGTCGAGAGAAGTCTGATCTTGGAAGCCCACCTGGCTTTTCTAGTCCAGGCAATTCACCCCGTTGCCCTAGCTTCTCTATCATATCACTGATAGTTAACCCCTCTGCCGTCATGAATACTGGGATCAAATACGCTTTCCAGGCTGCTGGGCACCCTTCCAGTAAAAGGTTGCGAACTGAAACCGTAAATGTCTCAGCCAAATACCTGCCTGGGTCCCCTCGTTGCGTTGCCATCTTCATCCCTTCTCATTTTAACAAGGTCTTTGCTTGTGCTAATGTTACCCATTGACTGGAAATGGGGGGCCAAGCACCATGAGACTTATAGTGTTGATTCAGCCCATAGGCTATCACAGTAATGAGAGGGACATTCGTCCCCTCTGGTAATGCTCATAATGCCTGCTGCACATATGGATCCTTGGACAATCCATTAAAATGGGGGGCATCCACACTGCCCAGCAAGACACTCTCCGCACCCTCCTCCATCAGGCGTACTAGCCACTATTGTAGTTGTTCACCCGGCCGCTGACTATACTTGGCCAGTAGGTTTTTAACATTTTCTGGTGAAAAATCCTCCATAACAGCTGCCCTTGCCCACCGCCCCGAGAGGGGGTTCAGGGCTCCTTTGCTCTTAACCACCGGAGCAGCCGGAGCCGATTCAATACCCTGCTCTGAGTCCTTCTCCTCCTCCTCATTCTCTGAGGAGCTCCAGATATTTCCATCCCACGTTTCTGGATCCCAGTCTGGCTGGGTGATGACACTGCGTACTCGTGGTCCAGGGTCATCAAGTTTCTTGGGACACCTTCTTTGGTGTCGCGCTGCCTGTACCGTATAGGAGGCAGCTAATTTTTCCAATTTTTCCTGCCACCGTGCCCCCACCTGGCTGGCAGCCACTAAAGCTTGTTACTGCATAATGCTTTTGGCCCTTTCTGCCTGCAGTTCTCTTTCTAATTGTCCTATCTTTTCTTCTAACGCTTGATTGTGTAAACCAAATGATCTTAAAGGCCTTAAGGAGTCTGCCCCCCAAGCGTCCAGCATGCTGTAATCTCTCCTTAGTTTTCGTCTGGGGCAGCTCTACGAATTGTCCCCAATATTTCAATAAATCCGTGGGACTCTGCTCATTCCCGGGCTCTAGACCCACTCGGGTACAGGTTTCCCACCTCTCCCACAAAGCACTCCAGGGTTCCGGTTCCCACCCGGCCGCTCCGCCGGCGGGGCGGCAGGGGGCGCTGCCGGACTCATTTTCTTAGACAGGGTTACGCAACCTCGGACAGACAAACGCTCGTACGACAGTAGCGTAACCCGGTCTCTGCGCACCCTGCTACGCGGCCCCGCTATTCACCAAACCCGGCTGCGCCTGCCTCCTCAGAAGCGGAATCCCATCCTCGTCGCCAAAATCATGGTCCAGGGATCGAAGGATTCCAGGTGGAGAAGGAACGTAAGCCACACACACACACCCCCCAAACTGCTAAAAAGTTTATTACAAGATCTAAAATAGATATAAAATCCAGAGATAAAACAAGCTAAAGATAACTAAAGGCTACCAAAAACTAGGTTAGGCACAGATTCTTACTGACCCACGCACTTGTCCAGTGACCAAGAGGCCAGCTCCAGGGTGCATCGTGAAGAGATGGGGTGGCAGGCGCTACTTTAGCGGTCGTCCCCGCGGAGGTAACGTCGCCCTCAGTGGTGGTTGGATCCACCTCCCCGATCTCTCCCAAACCCTGCGCTTGTGTCTGTTCGAAGGCGCAGACTCAGCCTGGCGCAGGGGCCAGCCTGCACCAGGAGGGGTGGCCTCGCTGGCTCTTTGCCGCGCGCACACATTGTAGACTATCGGGATGGGCCACCACGGACCAATTCCTCCTTGTTAGACCCGCCTAACACAGCCCCCTTTAGGCACTGGAAGCTGCTCCAAGGTCTCCCCGGGGCCTTCTCTTCTCCCGAAGCCCCTTATAACGATCACCCTTGTACCGGCCCCGCACGGCCCTCGCCGCCCCGCTCCCCGCTCCCCGCTCCCCGGCCGCCGCCGCTGCCCGCGCGGAGGGGCGCGGCTTTCCCGCGCCGTGTGGCCCCGCCCCCGCAGTGTTGCCAGGTTACCGTGCCGCCGGTGGGCGGGGCCGCGCGGGCCGTGCGGTCTCATTCAAGCGGCCCCGCCTCCCCAGCGGGCTGCTTTTTCTGGCGTCATAGCCCCGCGACGCGGCTGGTGCTCACCGCCCGCTTGGCGCCGCCATGTTCAAGGTGAGGAAGCCGTTGCCCGCCCTCTCGGCCCTTGGCGTTCCCGCCTGTTCCTCCGCCGCCCCCCTCCGTTGCTGGCCCTCCCGCCCCGGCCGAGGCAAGCGGCGGCCTCTCCGTTCAGGCCTCGCCGCCGCCCCGGGCCGGGGCCTTGCGGCGGGACGCGCCGGTTGCCGCGCAGCGGCGGGGTAGCGGCAGTGCCGACAGGCCGCGGCTCTGGAGGCGGCCTTGCCTGGCGGGGCGAGGCGAGGCGAGGCGAGGCGAGGCCGGCAGGGGGCGGGCCGGGGGCGCGGCCGGAGCTCCCGCGCTGAGGCGGCATCCGGGGTGGGGGGGCTCCGGCCCGGAGGGACCCCAGTTCCTCCCGCCGCCCGCTTTGAGGCGGGTTGTTGTCGCTCGGTTGGCGACGCGCGGTAACGAAGAGCCTTGGTGGTGTTACCAGCGAGTGGTTTCGCGTTCCAGCTAAAGCCGTCCTAAAATCCTTGCTGTCAGGCGGCGGCCGTGCCCCGGGAGTCCTGTGTGTATCTCCCACAAGCGGTCGGATTTACTCATGTAGCAGCTACACAGCCCCTCGTTCTAACGTTTTAAAACTGCGTGCCCTGTCCGTGTTGCACAGAAAGGCACACGTGGGGACCACATGTGGTTACTCAAAGTTACTGCTCGGGTGCGGCGGCACGGAGCTGTGAGTTAATGGTGCTGGATTTGTACAGTTGTGACGGGCTTCAGTCTCTCTTTAGCGTGCGCGGGTTGTCAGCTACATCTGTGGAAAGGAGCGAGGTGGCCGCCCTGGGTTTAAGTCAGATAATTGTCTCAAAAGTCTTTGTCTCTGATAAGAACAGCCCCAGATCTCCCTTCAGTGTAAAAGCAAGGTGTGTGTTTCAGTCAAACTGGAACTGGTGACACTTGATTCTCGAAATTTCTTCTCTTTTTTGTTTTTTGGGTTTTTTTGGTCAAACATTGGTAATATATCAATATACTGATATTGAGCAGTCTTTTGTCACAACTTTTTTAATGTATATATTAATGTTGGGACAATGCTGAAATCTTTATGTAAGGATTTTATCTCAGTCTCGTTGATAATTCCATAGGCAATACTGAATTGTCATTAAAGGGGTTATGTGTGGACCTGTAGGTTTGGGTACTGTGTATAATATTACTGCTTTTATACAGCCATTGAGGTTAAGCAGATTTCAGTGCTTCAGACCAACCTAATTTTTTGCTTCTAGAGCAAAAGGGGAAGGAGGATTGTTGTCCTTGATATCTGTCCTTAAGGGAACAGGAGGGATCAGGAGTCTGGGTTTTTGTTGTTTTAGTTGGGGTTGAGAGATGGGAGGAAGAATAGAAAAAGAGAAAAATGAAGCAGCTTCATCCATTAGGGCAAATATCAGCCTTCACAAAAGTATGATTAGGGATTTTTTTCCTTTTGTTCCTCCTTTCCCTGGTTTTGACAGGGTTACAGTAACGGTAACAAGTGAACTGAGAAGCCACAGGCAAGAGGGAAAAAGACAAGTTCTGGTTAATCTTTAGCTCTCCATTCCCCTGTCCGTATTAAGAACTAATACAGGATTTATTCTTCCTAGAGGCATTTTTTAGTTAAGAAACAAGAACTTTGAGAAAGACAGTGAAGCAAGACAATAGAAGATGAAATATGATAGTCTTCTCCCCAACTTTCAGGCAGATTTTGCTTACAAGTGATCTGGTGTCTACAGATAAAGGTGAATTCTTCAACTAGAGAAAGGAATTCAGTATCTTTATTTTACTTAAAGTAAATGCAGAGTATTGCCTAGAGAAAGGAAAGTCGGCTCTGCTTTTTTGGCACAGCTGAACAGCTGTAAGACAGGCAGACTCAATCAAGCTGTTTTACTGAACCAGTGGGTTTAGTAATGCATGGTTAAGATGGAATTAAGAAATGAGATCCTAAAGTGACTTTTGGAAACGAAAAGTAAAATGGTTAATCTTTCATACCAAATAAACCTTTCAGTATGTGTGTTTATACAGTGCCTTTGTACTGGTTGTATCTGTCCTTAACTTAGCTGGTGCAGTGGACCAGTGCAGCATAGCTTAAACAGCACATTAAGGAGAGATTCATCTTGCACTTTTGGTGGTTAATTTCCTTTTGTTTAAAGTGTAAATGTGGAACCTTGGGAAAATGTCTGTGCTTCAGTGTTTTGGTAATATGAACAGTTGATGTTTTCAGTCCAAGTTGTTCTGTGATCACTGATATGTTTGTGAAATCAAGGTGCTTCTGTTCTTAAGCTCTGCTGTTTGCATCTTTATGTAAATATCTCAAATATTTAAAGCATTTGGATTTACTATTTCTGCTGGTGACATTTAGCACCATTTACAGTGTTTGAAAATATTTTTCAGAATGAAAATGCATTTAGATTTCTGCCTTTTCAGTTTTGCACTGGAAAAAAAGGAAAGATTGAGGAAATAGATTCTACAGCTCTTAATGGTTAGTGGTGTTCATGTTTTTATCTTGGTAATGAAAGTATGTGAAAAGTCTTTGTTTAAGCAAACACTATTAAAGATCATTTGTGTCTTTCCTTGGCTGTGGAACAGCTGATCCTGTCATTGTGGTGTTTCATTATAGTGCTGTAATAATGAGTCCATAAATTCAAATAAGGAAAAACTTCAATTTTAAGCAAGTTTTTCTGTACCTTCTGATCCATCAGATTCCTTATGTCTTTCTGAAAAGCAACCCTATGACCTAGTTCTTGTGTGCTGTTTCTCTACACATAAATGAACATTTTCAAGAAGTCTGACAACTGTATAGTCTAATTTTGAGTTTGAGGAGTCTCTTGGTTGTGTTTAATAAATATTCCATCTGCAAAGCAGTGGAAGAAATTTAAGCTGCAAGTGCTGACCTGTACAGAATAAGCATGTAGTCTGGATAACTTCAAAGCTATTTTGTAACAGTTCTGCAGTGGACAGAAACTAAGTTTATGAGTAATTGTCCTGTGGATAGGTCAGTTACCGTCATAACAGCATGAAAAATGTATTGGTTTGACCAAGGCTTCAGTTTCACAAGCAGCTAGGTCAATGTAATGTACCCTTACTATTTCTGAAAAGGAAGAGGGCTTGCTGCCTTCTCCTTTTTCATCCCCTCTTCCCTGGCCGCACGGTTCCTCTGGTGCTTGTCAGCCTCTTTCATGGGTGGGTTCAATTACTAAGCCCGCAGAAAGTTCTCTGCTTCTCTTTCAGGATTAATCTTTTGCCAAAGTGGCGAGGTGAACTGCCTCGCGGTGGAAGCGTCCGGCCACCAGAGCTAGGGCAAGGTGAGCAGCAGGACTTCTGGGAACCGATGCCGCCAGCACAGCCACGCTGCTCTGCTTTGGTGGCCACGGGCTGTTAGATCTCGTGCTGTATCCTGTAGATCTGATGTCGGATACTCATGCTGTAACCTGATACAACAGAACACAGGCTGTTGTGACTCCACACGCTTTTGTCTGAGCAGTAACAGAAATGGGACATTGAAAGGTTTCCCATTTGAACTGCTGTTTCTTGAGTTAAATGCTGCTGTTAATAAGGATGTGTGTGTGTTGGAAGATGCTTTCTGTGCATTCTTGATTCGCTACACAACTAAGATTTTTATCTTTTGTTTTTTCAGTTAAAGCAGTCTACCCTGTTAAGAAATACATTTTAGTGTAAGCCCTGAGTGTCGGAAGAATGATATCCACTCGTGCTGGCTGTGTTGTGTAACTGCATTGAATCTGTTGTATTAAAAACCAATGAAGCATCTGTCACGGTGAACTGTAATTCATCTTTTTCACAGAAAAGTAGAAGACATTCATAAAATTCCTAGAGAACAGTGATTATGTTCTGATACTTTCAAGTGTAGGTGTAATTTTTTATTTTTTTTTTTTCCCCCTAAATCTAGATGCTGAATTTCTGGGTTCTAACTATGGACATTCACAAAGTTGTTTAAAATATGAATATGATGTTGTTAGTATCTGTACTGAGAAAGCTAATGAAAATCCTGTTTCAAGTGAGACAAAACAGAAGATGTTTTTGTGAGATGAAAACTGATGAGATTAGCTTTTATATCTGCTGTCTCCTTTAGCCTTAGGCTTTTCCACATACCATCCGAACAATTTAGGTGTTATCACTTGGGTGTCCTGAGGGCATTAAGATTGTGTACCACAAACTCCCCTTTCTCTGAACTCCTAAGCATCTTAATATATCACTTATTACCATATGTGGGGACATAAACATTGTCTAAATGGATGTGTTCAAACATGTTGCCATTTTGTCTGAATTTAATTATTTACATGTCTTTCTGTAATGTTTCCAGGTAATTCGGCTCGGGGCTACCCCTGTTAGCCTGAGCTTGTTCTCTATCCAGATTTATGCTGCTTCTTCAGAGAAAGAGACTTCCAAAAAGGAGTTGCTGAAAATTGAGGAGGTAAGTGTGGTTAGAGCCCTAGTGCTCTTCTGTCTCTATGGAAATATCTGTGGAGTTCTGAAAGACGTTGTATTTTGATGCGTGAAAGCATTTGGCTGCATCTCTTCACCTTTTGTATTCTTGCCTTTAAAACGGCTTCTCAGTTTTTGGTATCAGAGATGTCAATATAGTTTTGCTTCTTTTACCTGAGGGTTGCATTTGATGCCCTCTCTGATAGCATCAGGCTTGTTTGTGAGCAGGGTATTTTTCTACACTAAAGACCTCTGTTCTTCATGCAGAAATTGCCTTTTGATGTTTGTAGATTTACTTGTGGTCATATTTCACATCCGCAGGGGTTTTTTTGGTTTTGGTTGTGTGTTTGTTTTGTTTTGTTTTTTTAAATCCAGGTAACACCATGTATTTTTTTATTACGAGTACTGTTGGCACATTCTAATAAAATTTCATATATATTCTCCTGTAAAACTGAAAATCACAAGGTTTTGTTTCTAAAAATATTCTTAAAACACCCTGTCAAACTATAGACTCACCAGCATTGTTGCATAGGCTTTGAACAGTCTCCAACAGTAAAAAATACAATTAATATTGTAGTTCATGACTAAATACAGCTTTGTATCTATGAGAGTCAGCAGTTGTTTAAAAACTGTAAGTACTTCAACCCAAGCTAAAGTGTTGTTACATGAGCAGTGAAACTAGGTGAAACTGAGTGTACACTCAGGTCTTTTGGATGTGTCTGAATGGGCAGTTCAGTGGCATAATGTGACAGGATCAGTAGCTGCAGCGGTCTCCTGGCTTCACCCCAGTGAAGTAAGCTCAGCTTGGGCTGTCGCGTGCCCTACACCACCGCTGGCGTGAGTCAGTAATGAGGCAACAGTTTCAAGTTACATATGTACTGAATAATTGGCTTGCCCGTCAGCTTCAGCAAAGCAGAATGTGCGAGCCCTGGAGTTTTGGCTGCCTTTCTTACCATTCACAGAGTATGTTAGTCTGGATCTCAGCTGTCTAGTTTCATAAAATGTGTGGGAATTTCCTTATCTCTGATGCTTCTGTCCTCGTGCCAGACATGGCTATTATGTTGTGTAACAGGATCAGAGTTAAACTGATTGTGACTATAATTGCCAGGGATGACCGGATTTCCTAGGGAAATGAGAATTAAAATGCCTGTCGTTCAAAGTATGGGAAATCCAGCTGCACGAGCTATGGAATTATTTGACAAATTCTCTGTCATATATTTTGTTATGATTAGCAGCTATTTTAATTACAACAGAGATACAGCTGTTTTCCAACTTACCCTGAAAAGAGGGCTAGCTACGCTTTGATGCAACTATATGGGTAAGCATCAGTTTATAATAAACTACTAAATGTGGTATAAAATACAAGCTTTTTATACTAAACATCAGTATAGCAGCCTTCCAGTACCTAAAGAGGGCCTACAAGAAAACTGGAGAGGGCCTTTTAATAAGGGCATGTAGTGGCAGGAGAAGGTGGAATGGCTTTAAGCTGACAGAGGAGATTTAGATTAGATGTTGGGAAAAAATTCTTTACTATGAGGGTGGACCAGGCTGCCCAGAGAAGCTGTGGATGGGGCTTCGAGCAGCTTGGTCTAGTGGAAGATGTCCCCCTGCCCATGAGCTTTAAGGTCCCTTCCAACATAAACCATTCTATGATAAACTGCTAGGAATTTTAACAGATTTTGATTTGATCTAAACTTTGCTGCTCATCTTCAACAGTATAGACTTCGGTCTATTTTTAAATGCAATACAGTTTTAAATATATTTAGGTAATTGTAATAAATATGTTGTTACGCTAAACCCTAAATATGGTGGTTTAGTATTTATTGTGTGAAGATGCCCATTGGTCTTTGGGTGGATGTCACAGCTCCTATTCGCTTAGCCCCGTGGTGCTATTAATGCTGTCAGTTGCTGATGTGGTTAGTGACTGCAACATTAGGATGTCATACCATTTTTCTGCTCAGGAACAAACAGACAAATTTGTATCGGATGTTACCTGTGTTAGAAGCTACTTAGACTCTTTAATGATGGCTTGTGCAAATATAGAAAATGATCGATTGTGATTTCTAGTACACTTCACACGTTAACTGGAAACCCAGAAGTGCTGATGAAGACCAGAAGCATTTCTCACAATTATGTTTTGTGTTCTTATTAAACTCGTTTAATATTAATTTATAACCTGTGACTTGGATCATACAGCAGCTATGGATGAATTGCATAGCAGTTAGAAGTCATCTTCATCATAGTGTATAATTAAACTTTGCTCATAATGGTTGTCTCACAGCTGTGCCCGAATTTTTATTGTGCATTGTTTATGTAGTAGGCACTGTGTTAGGTGTTTTCTGGTTAGACTGTTTGTGCCCTGAAGACCTACTTATACAATTACACCTTTGGTTTTAACCTCTTGTTTGCTAATATTCACAGCTGTCACTCTACTCCTCTCCAGCTTGTGAGACTAAGTATGTGGAGAATCCACAAACCCAGTTGGAAGAGGGGGTTTCGCATTTACGGCATGTTATGGAGCCATATACAGCCTGGTGTCAGGTATAATGGGTTTATATCACTTCTGGTAGTGGTTGAGTTCAGGATAAGAGTTGAGCTGAGATTTATTTTTCTCTTAGCGACAGAATTAATTTTCCAAAATGCTGCATGACTTAAAAATTTCCAGAGTTTGGGTCATAATATTTAGCCCCTCTCATGCTAACCCAGTTGGTTTTTTCTACTAATTTGCTGAAATAAACCTGTGCTTTTTGCATCTTGTATCCAAAAGAATTAAAAGAAAATTAACTAAAGCTTAGAATTGTTGTCTGAAATAAACTTTAAGCTTAAAGATATCTAGGGATATCTGGATTAGGTATTAGCCTGTCACTCAGGAAGACAAGAGAGTGATTAAATTTGCATTTTCCATGGTCAAAGAGAAGGCCTTAAATTATCAAGCAGTGTGTTTTGGAGCAGCAGTACTGAGTTGTGTTTTGTTACAGTTGCAGTGAGGACAACTTTGCAGAAAATAAATCAGTATTTGCTGAACTGGAATGTTCAAGGAAGCAATATGGCTCTCTGGAAGAGAGAAAATCCCCTGTCACTAGTAGTGGCAAACCTAGCCCCTAGACCTTATCCTTTTCTTACCTATTTTATTAGGTACCATGTTTATTCTTAAAAGTCATCAAATACTAAAATAGTCTCTGGAGCATAGAGGAAAATCAAGATCTTTGTAATTAAGGTCTAAATTACTGCTATTACGTTGCAGACTCTCATGATGGCTTTCTTGTTTCTTTGCTGACCCAGCAAATATTGAGGCCTACTTTTGAAACAAGGGCATCCTTGACTGCTGGTTGCCTCTTGGCTTCATATGATTCTCTACTTCGGACTTTGGCTGTTGTGAGTCGTCTTCTTAAGCCGCAAGCTGGTTTTCCAGTTCTCCATAAAAAGCCAAGCTGTTCAGATCAGTGTGTCCTTTCTGCCTAGAAAAGCAGAAAGGCTCTGTGTTGTACTAACTTCTAACAGTACTGAAACGTTTTTCCAGAAATACCCAGGGTTACTCAGTCTAGCCATGTGTCTCTGAAGTGTCACCAGCAGGAGCACTAACTTCAGTTTGAAAAGGGAAGGGGGATTTTCCATAGAATAGTTAGAGCTCTCACCTCCTAAATGCATGGACTCTCTTTGGTTGCCTGCGTTAGCTGTAACTGGGAAGGAAATCTGAGTCGGTGTTAGTTGCCCAGTTGGACTGGCTGCAGGTAAGCCTTGAACAGTGCTTTGTCTCTTGCTGTCCTGTTGTCTTCTTATTCACTTTATTTTTTTGTCTGTGTGGTGATCATTTACATAAGATGTGCTCTTCTGCCTCGCACACAACAAACCATTTCCTGGCAGTGGTTTACTGACTCATTTTATGAAGCAGGCATGTAAACTTTATGGGTTTGGGGTCATCTTTCTTGCTTAGCTCTAGTCAGAGGTAGTTTTGGTTTAACACCAGCCCCACCCCCTGCTATGTTAAAGAAAATAATACTTCGGGTGTGTCTTGGTTGTCTTTAAAATTAAAAACATAACCCAGGATAATGAGGATAAAATTGGTTACGTTTGTACATCCATTTTACTTTTTCAAAATTGCTCTCTTAACTGTAGTGGAAAGTCAGTTCAAAACGCAGATGTAGAAATGAGCCAGTTATGTGTGAGCTGTGACAGATCACCAGACTCAGTTTCTGGGGTCTTTAGACCATGTTCCTTTTTCATTGCCCAACATCTATTTAGAGTTGTGTTGTGCCATATGCTAACTTTTTTCTTCTCATAACAAGTTGGGTTTTTCAAGTCACTCTGGCCAGTGAGGAAATGAAAGTTCTGCAGATGATGTCCCCACACAGTATCCTGAACAAATGCTTTCACTTCTGCACAGATACAGCTCAAACGGTGTTGTGAGATCATCCTCTGCTTTAGCTTTGGGCATACAGGTTTATGAATTTGTTCCCCCATTGACACAGTCTTACACTGTCTCTGAAGGATTATCAGCATAATGAGAATTAGCAGCATTGCTGCTCTTGAGAACTATTTTTTTCCTGCTTTGATAAAAGGCAACGTGAATTCTATCGCTTCCTGCATATTTTCAGTCTGAAATAAATCTAGAACTAGTTTGTCAGGTTGATGCAGTGCTCTTTGATTTACTTTGTACATTGTACGGACATCTTATTTACCAAGTCACTTCAAAAATGCAGGTTTGTTGGCCTAAGATCTTGATTTTAGATCTAAGATTTTGTTGGCCCAGTCTCTTGGGAAGTGGAATTTCTCACCTTGCAGGATGAGTTGTGTGCTCCTGTGAAGCGCTCCGAAGGAGTTGTACTGCCTTTCTTTGCATCAGCTCAAGTATTTTTGTGATGTTTTTCTCTACGCCACTGAGAAACCTGAGATAATCCTCAGTTTCTGCTACCTGATCAGGAGCTTGGTGAAATATTGAGTTTGACTTCTGTGTTTTGAGACATTATATTTCATCTGTGTCCAAAGACTACTTTGAGAAAAAGCTGTAAGTTATGCCATACATAACATTGAGCAGGCATAGCCCCCTAAGTGAAGGGTGGAAGTGGGAATAAAAAGAAGTTGTTTTAGGGACCCAACACTTTCTTTTTTTCTTTTTTTTTTTTTTTTTTTCCCCCCTCTATTCATCAGGTCAGTTACAATCTGTAGTAAATATTTTACTCATTTGGTATCTATTTACTGTTGTTTTCTCTTTTTTTAGGATCTTTATGCCCAAGCTATGCCCAAATTAGAAAAAGCTGTTGAGCATGGTAGAGGTAAATCAGTTTAGTTTTCTTAATTAGTAATTTAAAATGCAGGACTGTACTGTATCTTCTGTTAAAAGGGAGTTCCACTAAACATCATTCTAGATACAATTTCTAATGCATTTAGGACTATTTGCACTGTATATCCATTTAAATTTCTTTTGTAGGTCATAATACTATATTTCTAACAAATTAAAATCTGAGACCTCCATCTCTGTTGATTAATATGCAGGAAAAGGAGGGAAAAAAGCCTCACCATTTATCCCCAGCCAGTAATATTTGCTTGGCCCAGCCTAGGAACCGAAACTTCCTCGGTGTTTATTATTTGTCACAAGCATTAGGTCTTTCATTTGTAACGTTCAGCCTTTTTGGTTTGGTTTACTTCCTTGGATCTCTGAAGAATTTTGAATTAATCCAAAATAATTTGTATCTTTTTTTTTTCTTGTTTTGGAAGCATATTGTCATCCTTAGGCTTATCAGGACTGAGCCTGCATGCTATCTAGAGCTCATTTCAGATACTGCACCTCTTTTCCTTAAACTTAAGAGTCTCAGTCCTTTGAACTCCTTTGTACAGAAGATTTTACATACCCTTCCATTCACCCATCAGACTCCCATCTTGGAGTGAGCTTTGTTTATCTATGTCTTTTCTCTGTTCTGTGATTTGTTTTTTGTACAGTGTTTTATTGAAACTAATTCCAATCCATTTTGCGAAGGTTGTTTTTTTTAATCACTAATTTGAAAAAGATACAGTTGAATTGCAAAAGAGCGAAACAAAAGAGATGGCCCGGGAGCAAAGGCTTCTATGACAATTGGTAAATTCAATACGATGTTCAGTTTCATTCATGTGTCACTAGAAAAGATCTCAAAGGCTTTGAATTTTATGCCAGTAAATCTAAAATGTGCATCATAGTTAAACGTGTTTTGATAACTCTTTGTTTTGTAACAATTGCCAGCATGTATTGATGATTCCTTATCACAAAACCACTTTCACATTACATTAAAGCACTTTATTCTGTCTTCTTTTCAGAGGGCTATGAATTTCTCCAAAACCCCCCTGCTGGATTTTATCCAAGGCTTGGTGTGATAGGTTTTGCTGGAATTATTGGATTGTTTCTTGCTAGAGGTAAGTGGGAACCTTTTGAACTGCTTATGTTTTGATTTGGGATAAATAATTCATTTGCAGGGTTTTGGATACTAGTTTTTAATTGTGAGATCTGACTTAACTGTACAAGCATGTTTCTACAATGTTCTTCCAATTATAAAGAAACTTCAAGTAAAAGGTGTGTCATAACCATCAGACCACAGAGGAATAAATTATGGTAAAATACAGAGGTTTCTGAACTATGATACATTTACAATTAGTTGTGTATTCAAGTTCCTTCAAAGTATTGTTTATCCAGGCACAGAACTGCTGCAGATGTTGATATTCAGCAAAAATGCTTGTGAACTGAGTGTACTGTAAGTACGTGCACGTTTTGTGCTATAGAAAAGTGATACAGTTAACTTCTTTAGGCTGGTTGAAGAAATGAATACATTTATGGTTTCATAGAAATGAATATTATTTTAAGAAATGTTAATTGTGGAAAAGCATTTTGTATTTGTATTGAGATATTCTTAATACAGTGTAATGAAATAACACAAGAAGAAAACTTTTAGAAAATGAACTATCATATTCTAGAATTTGAATCCCAGTGGGACTTGCTTTGGATAAAAATACGCTTTTTGGGGGCCTGTACATGTTGAACAAACTTGAAGTGTCTGCTGGGCTATGTAGAAACAGAAAGCATTCTGTAAATATATGCCCTCAAAATATTCAATCTTGCAGTGAAGATGATGAAAGCAGTACTCTCTTAAAAATTAAAATCAAGGCCTCCAACTTCACACATTTGAACTTCTTTCTCTTCAAATACCTGCTTCTTAAGTTACGTGATCATGAATGAAAGCAGCTTACAGCCTGTCCAATTGTAACAAAACAGGAGGGGAAGTGGAGTGCAGTCTTGAGTCTGGATCTGAAAGGTTAGAGGGTTCCAAGTTTAATAAAAATAAAAATCTCTCATAGTACAAATGTCTGATTTGTGAATCTTTTAGAATAATTTTAAAACTTTTTGTCTGGTATTATATATATAAAATTATATATATTATTATATTAGTTATATATTTTATATATATAGTATAAAATATCTATATTTTGTCTGGTTTACAATACTGACTGCTATTTCCAGAGAGTATCCAAATGATAGAAGAAAGTGCCCCTAAATTTTGACGCTATAGAAAACTAGAACCAAGTATCATCTTCCCTCCTTGGTCTCACTGAAAAAATTGTATAGATAAAATCTTCCAGCTCTAACCATAACGCTTGAAGATACAGCTGCCCACTAAGTAGAAGGTATGATATTCAGAGTTCAGTCACATGGATGTTGTGCAGCCATCCAGCTTGGTTTGAAATGACATTGAACATAACTTGTTCTAACCTTGTGATGCACACTTGTTAGACAGAGGCAGCAATGTGTTTATTGATATAAAACAGCAATTTAACAAAGTTTGGTAGTAAATGCAACAGTGGTTCAACAAGATTGAATGATAAGGTATGCTGGATTACAAGGTATACTGCATAGAGGACAGGGTAAGTCAGATGTGTCAGGGAGACCCCGCATGGAGTCACAAGGTTCAGAGAGGACCCCTTTGCTTTCTAACCTGCTACTCAGAGGAGTCAGGAAGTGCAGGTAGATCCAGTCCTAGTCCCTGACTTGGTCAACGGTGTATGCCTAAAGGTTTATATGTGTAAAATCAGTCTAAAATGTAACCTTAGTGAAGCTTACAAAGTTTAGTGAGCTATTAGTCACTTACCGAGGACCTGTTATGGCAAGGAATCCCTCAGTATTGAGGACTAAAGATCTCTGCAGCAGGCGTAATCTTGAGAAGTGTCCCTCCTTGAGGGGAGATCCTGTCATGCAACCTGCTGGTGCCCAGAGCTCAGAGGGCTCTTGGGCTGCTCTCTGCTTGTGATTGACTCAGTCATATTTGCATACTGACTACAGAAGTTAGTTTATTCCAGGTTTGTTGTGAGTCAGATATTGACCAGCACTGCAGTTAAGTGAGTGCATTGCTTGAATTAGCGCTTGGCTGTTGTGTTGTTATGTCTTCCTCAAGTCCACTTTGAGCATCCATTACAACCGCCACTGGTTGTCACTTGAGCAGGTTATGGGAAATCAAAGGTCACACTGGGGGAGGAAGGAAGCACCTTGTTGAGTAGTACTGGAATAGATATGAGAGTATTCCTAAACTTCAAGTATTAAACTTCCTCTGATGGGCATCTCCAGCAGGTAGCAGCCTGCTGGTAGGCATTAATATCTTCAACTGTTATATTTATTCTGAAAGTGATACTGTAGGCACACTGATAAGCTATCACTAAGGAAGATTTACTCATTCCCAGAAACTACAACAAAAGTGTAATTTTCCTAGTTGTAAAGATGCAATGAAGCTTGCCTTTTATGTGCTTTCTTATAGCTGATTGATACCAAACCCGTTCTTCACAACACTAGCAACATCACTTTGTGAATCTCTCTTGTTTATTGCTAAATTTCTCATCTCATCATGAGCATGTATTAGTGGAAACATTTCTAACATGCATCTCCTCTTCAGAATTCATTATTCCTTTATTAGATGTGCATATGGCTTCACATATAGAACAGATTGTTCTGTGAGGAACAGAACCATTGCATCCTGACTCCTGATCTATGACCTCTTTTCTCCTGTACTATTTGCTTTTCTCCTTCTCCTGCTCCCTTCTATGTTCCTTTCTGACTGGATAAACTGCAGCATGCCCTGTAGCTGATTCAGTGATGCATGTTGTTACTGGCCAGCCAGGATATTCAACCTGTTCCCAGCTGTAATAAGAGGATGAACTTTCCAGGCAGTTAAATTATTTTACACTTGTATGATTGAACAGAGAATTCAAATTGATTAAAATGTTCCAAATTATGTTCAAATGTAGTTGGGGACTGACCAATAGGCATATAGCGTAATTGGAAGTACTTTAAAAGTACTTTCAAATGCTTTGCAAATTGCTGTAGTGAATCAAGAAAAATTACTCATGAGAGCAGTTGTGGAAAAATCAGTATTTGTGAGTCAAGATAACTTAGCAAGTTTGTATTGGAATGTCTCTTGTTCTCCTTGACATATCAAAGAATGGTATCCTAACCTTTTTTTTGCCTGAGTTTTTCCTTTTAGTTTAGAAAGGAGTATCAGTTGGTATCATTCTCTTAAATATCTCTTCAGTGTGGCTTCTACTACATTAATTAGTATTCTACTTCGATATTCAGTATGAAATAAATTATGTTTTCACTAAGTAGAGTTGTAAGGTACTTTTCACTATGGAAAGATGTTAATAAAATTATTCTTTTATACAGGTTAAAAGAATAATTACTTGTCAGAGTAATCATGTTTCTTAAGAAACCAGTATCACTGAGCAGAAAATATGCTAAACTGTATTTAATAAAATTGTTTTGATTATAAATAAAAGGTTAGGACCATTTGGCTGTCTTAGTTAACATATACTCTAACAATGTTTTGGGTTTTTTTGTTATGAAACAGGCTCAAAAATAAAGAAGCTAGTGTATCCCGCAGGTCTCATGGGTATTGGTACCTCCATGTATTACCCTCAGCAAGCGGTTGCGATCGCAAAGGTCAGTGATGATACCTTTTTTTGGAGAAGTGTTTTTTGCTTTGATTATTGCCTCCTACCTTCCAATTAACTGGTAATCCATTTTTGAAAGCCACATCAGTGTGCTTGGCACTTAAGACAATAGTTACTTTGTCAAAGAACATGCAGTCTAGACTGAAGGATGATCAGGTGCTCTGTTTCTTTCAGTGACTTTTCTAACATCTGCAGTAGTTTCTTCAGTTTGAGGAACATGATTCCTTTCTGAATCTCTAACCTCAAGTAATTATAAATCAACATAAATATGCTTAGTAAGTACAGTTTGCATGTTTACTTACAGTGGTAAGGAAGCTTGAAATATCTTGAAAGCAAATGACAGCAGGGTCTGAAAGAAAGGAAGAAATAAAAAAAGGGGAGGGACACTCTACAGAGAAATCATAGGAACAACATTTTGAGATAAACGTTGTTGATGTTTTCTGCTTTTTTATTGGATAGAGTTTTAAGATAGCATGCATGTTCTGGAATGGGGTAAGGATTCTGCTGCTTATTGGATGCCTTTCCTGTTTATGCATTTGTTGTTTCACACACATGAGAAACATATTGACTTACAGTTGCTCAAGTGGGTTTCCTGTGAAAGAAAGAACCGAAAAGACCAGGCAATTTGCTTACAACCCCTGCTGATCTCAGTTCATGTGCCTTGCTGTCTACACTCAGTTGTGCTGGCAATTCCTCAGTTCTCCACCACATTCTTTTTCAAATCCAGTTTTTAACCACTCACAGTGCACATAATTTAGCGTGTCAGAAATTCTTTATATTCCAGGCTTTGGTAAATTGCCTATCCGGTTATTGGTGACTTGTGAATGACACTGAGGTGTCAGGATGTGAATACAACATTCTCAAGAACATACGATGTTCTTTGAAAACTGAAAGGTCATTGATTTAGGGAAAGTCAAAAGCACTGTGTTTGAACTCTGCCAGCACTGCGATACCCTCATCTTCGATCAAATCTTTTTTTAGTGCTTCCAGGATTCAGATGCTCTAAATACAGACAGTTCTGTTGCCTTGTTCTCAGGGAGTGAAAATTATGCAAGTAGCAGGGGGAAAAAACCAACTGAACCATCAAAAGTGAAGAAGCTTAGACATTTCTGTTGGAAACTGTGTATTAAAATTCTAGCTGCCTTCTGAACAATGAAGTGGGAAGTGATTGAAGATTGTTCAAACTGATGTTACCGTTTTTATAGAAGCTCAGTTCAATCTTAACTGTGGATTTGTTACTAACAGCTTCACAATTCTTTGTTTATTTTATGAAAACTTTGAAGTGCGTGATTGCCCTTTGATTAATTCACAGTTCTTACTCTGGCTGTAACAAAACATATGAGACCATGAGCCTGAAACTTGATTGGAATACGTTTAGCTTTGTTGACTTGGTTAGGACACTGGATGTAAGAGTTTGGAAGCTTCTGTGGAGAGAGTGGTATCTTAGATCCTGTTTGGGTTCCTCTAATTGCTCTCACACTGTTCTTTAAAAAAGCAAAGTTTTCAGCATGTCATATCTTACTATCCAGAATTTTTATGCTTTAATCTGAAATTGGAAGCACTTTCTTCTCTAGTAATTATTTTGTAATGTTTCATAGGCCTTTCATAAAATGAAAGCCTAGAAAGGGATGCCTGCAGTGCAAAGCTCACTTGCCAAATTAATAGAACAGTATAGGAAATATTCTGGAACTAAGCTTTAATTTTTTAAATTTATTCTCTATATTATGTACTTTTTCCTTCCACACCTGAGTGTTTCGTCACTGCTTCATTTTGTAAACTTTCAATTTTGAACATACTTTAGAAAACTAAAAGTTTTCATGTGTTTTGGTTTTGTTGTTTTCCTTTTTTTGTGGTTTTTGGTTTTGTTGTTTTCTTTCTGACCTTTTATTAAAGACTGTCCATTGCAGAGCTGGAAATAAACACAGTAAAACATATTTGCAGTTAAGGTACAACACTTGATGAGCCTCTCTGGAAGAAAACCTTTTTCTTTCAATTAAAATGAGTTGTAAGTGAAATTACAGCAACAGAGATCGTAATTGGTAGTAGTTTTAAGACACTGCTCGTCTAACTAGAGATGGAAGAAATGTACAGACTAATTATTTCATTTTTTCTGCTTTAATAATCATTCTAATAAATCTCAAATTTGTAAGGGATTTATTTCCTCGCTGCTGGTACTACTTCCGGTTGTTTGACGTTGAACAAGTGGTCAGATGGTATTTGTGGTAAGGGAACTGAATTTAATGCTGAAATTTATTGTGTTCCAGTGGAACTTTAAGTAGCGTTCTGGAGCTATATTGCTCTCCAGCTCATCATAATACATTTAAATATTTTTGTATCTACTGTGGCTTATCTTCCATCTGGAAAAAACTTTCCATTGTAATGTTACTTACATCAGCCTTTTAATCATTAGAATTAATTTTTGTTCCTTGTTATTAGAACTTCTCAAATTTCCTGAAGTAATGTGTGTTATGCTTACCCTTTTCTTCAAAGAAAGAAAAGCTTCCTAATACGTAAGTTTATTTCTGTGTTGACAGACAAAGTTACTTCTGTGTCTCTTGAACCTACACCTCATCCCTTGCCCATTTCAGTCCATGAGGCATACGTTGGTTGTACTGGCACAACTGAAAGCATGACATAATTACGGGAACTGAGCATTGGAAAGAAGGAGTTGGGCTCACTTGATCCATGTTTACTGCAGAATGGAGTGCTAGTGAAATTGCACTATGACTACTCTGTTAACAACATAAATGTAGAAAAGCCAGCAGATTCTTGGTTTCCCAGCATGCGATGTAGATAAAGAATTGGTAACTGTAATTCTGCTCCATAGAACGCATTGGATGGTTATAAAAATTTCCTGCCTATGTTCCTGTTGACTTGAATTTGCTGCATATAGTCTATCTTGAACTGTATTTTTCAATACTTCAAACTAGTTCTGAGAGTCAGAGGAGCCTGTGACTCATCTGGGAAGATAGTGTGACCAGTGGTGTAAGCAGTACAAACCTACCAGGACTGAAAAGTGTTTCTCATTTTATGTTGCTAGCTGTGTCCTCAGTCATATTGCAGACAAACCCCCCCTTTACTGTGGTTATTTTTCAGTCCGTGTGTGCCCAGCAGTGAACTACTTGGCACGGGATGTTGTGGATCTAAAACTTTTCATGCGGTTCAAGAGGAAGTGCAACAAGTTCATAGGAGGGAGATTCCTCAGCATTGTTATACACATAGAAATCACCTCTGGCTCAGGAAATCTCTGAGCAGCGAATTGTTGGAGACTGGAAGAAATTTAAAAACCTCATTCAGGAACTGTTTCAGAAACACCATTTATGCTTGCTCTGTTCTCATAGTCTTGGATTTCCAGCTTTGCCTGCTGTGGAAGATAGGGTGATACCTTCTTGTTTCTCGATTTTATAAGTTTTTAGTTTAATAGCTGTCTAGTTGGGCAAATTCTCCATTTTTGCTGTTATTATAAATAAAACTGGCAGTGATATGAAAGTGAGTACTGACCTGAGTCTGAAGTTGTAAGAACCTGACACTCTTGAGTTTTAAAGGATGCTGTGAATATTACAGTCTCCTATCATGTAAGAGATAGGAGATACTCTTTTATTAGACTTGGGGATTCTTCCTGTCATAAAATTACCTGTTGGTGTAATGTAGCAAACACCGTTTTTCCTAGCTGTCGTCTGATTTGCAAGGTGATAGCTTGTTACTCGTTACAGCCATCTATCAGCAAATTTGTTCTAAATAGTAAATGAAAAGAAACAAAGGAGTACTCTCACTGTGCTCTCAAAGCGGTGAAAATGTGAAATTGCAAAATAGCAACAAAATAAGCAGGTTTGGCATTTTTGTCTTTAAAATGAGTATCGTCAAATTAAGAAATAGTTTGTGTATGTTAAATCTGTAGAATGTCGAGTACTAAGAAGACCAGAATTTTTTCTGTATAGCATCTTTCCAGCCCTTTTTTATACACATATATTTTCATGTAGTCTTCAGACAGGTTTTTTAGCAAATTGGGTTGTCTTATTTCTCATGTGTCATTTGTTTTCAAGATGTTTTTTAATGCTGTACACCTTGAGCTTGAACAGGAGGGTGTTAAAAATCTTATGTTTTGAGACTTCGTCCACTTAAATAAGAAGCAAGGTAGTATTTCCCAGATTATTAAGTTCATGCTTTCTGATATCTTTCATTTCAAAGGTTGCTGGTACACAGCTGTATGACTGGAGTCTACAGGGATATATTGCTGTAGAATCTCTTTGGAAGGATAATCCTAAGAAGAAGAAATCTGGGGAAAAAAGTGCTAAGGTAAGAAGTCTGAGGAACTTAATTTCTGAATTTTGTTGCATTTTCAAACAGAATATTGAGCAATAGTGGGGTTTTTCCCACCCTGATTCAGCTTTTATTTCTGAACACAGATTTCATTCTCTCTCCCTAAGCTGTGGAAAAATATTAAGCTTATTTCAAGTTTAACTTTCAGATACACTGTTCAGAAGTTTTCTTTAGTATGATCTACTAAGTGTTTAATACGAAAGTTGGGAGTATTGCAATTGTAATGCGAGGGATCAGGCTCCGAGGGTCTTGATGAATTAAAAAACCCACAAACTTTTTAAAGAAAAGTTATTTGACAACAAGCTCCATCATAAAATCTGAAATAACTTTCTCGTTTTTCATTGAGTATCTGTTCTTTGAAAAAGAGAAAATAGACTCTTGTTTCCAGTTTATTCCCTTTTTGTTTTTTCCTTTGAATGTTCATGAATATTTGCTCTGGCATGATGATATGATTGTGTGCTGCTCTGTTAAACGTTACTATCTAGTCATAAACCTAGCAGTTTATAGGGATATGCAGTTATTAGGGATTTAGTCATAGATAACTAGCTGTGTGGTCTAATACTTACAGCTGTATTTTAGGAATCTTTGGTTTAATTGGGTCTTATCCAGAAGACTGCCAATAAAAATCGAGTTTCTTTTGAATCTGCCTTGAACCAGTCATCCTGGTGAGAGGTACCAAGCACAGTCATTGCTGAAAGTTTCTGCTTTCTAGATTTTCAGTTGTTAAACACTGTGTGAGGGGTAGGGTTAACATTCACATACATGATTTTGTTTTATTTTGGTCTGGCATTACTGTTCTGTGTTATACTAAGCAGACTGATGTCTTGCCTTAGAGATGCCTGCATCTGATGCCAGAGCAAATGCTAACATTGTGACTTTGTTTTCTAGAGTTTGGCAAGCACTGAGGTTTCTTTAAAACAGCATTTTTGAATGAACATTGTTAACACAACTAAGTGAATGTCTGCATGCTTATTTTCAGTTTTAGAACAGAGCAGCTTTCATTATTCCCCCTACAAAGCATCGGTGGTACAGTAGGATTTCCCTGCATACTTTACCAGAGAAGGGAAGACTTTTTCCAAGCACTCCTGTGGTCCATGCTTATACAATACTACCATTTTAAGGCATCTGTGCCTTTGGTTACTTTAAATCTGAATTTAGGTTCAGAGCAAGTGTGCTTTTCCGTAGTTCATTTGTAGTCAACAAAGTAGTTGTACTATATTTAAGTAATATTATTCAGTGTACATGAAGTGGTTTAGAGTTAGTGTTTGTATTGGTATCAAGCTACTTGCTTATATGTTTGTGTGTTAAAGCAGTGTATATTAAGAATTTATATTAGATTTTTAAGATATAATATATATATTCCTACATAAAACCACAGAATGGTTGAGATTGGAAGGGGTTTGTGGAGGTCGTCTGGTCCAACCCCCTCCTCATGCAGGGCCACCTAGAGCCAGTTGTGCAGAACTGTGTACAGACAGCTTTTTAAATATGGCAAAACTAACAGGAGATTTGAAAACAACTTTGAACCAGCAGAAAGTCTTAGTCTTTTGCTGTGGACTTCCTGATGGAGCCATAACTCATGACTGATAGTAGTTCACACTGTGTTTTTGTAAGCCAGAAGTCATATCTGACCAGAACATGGTGTATTCAACCCACAGGCCTAAAACATAAAGGGGATCTAGCCTTTAGGCAGCTAGATCCAAAACATCTGTTTTGGAGAGGCAGTTGCACTTGAACAGACTGAAGGTATGGAACCAAGTTTCCTAGGTAGGTCTAGGTGTGGGACTAGTTCCAAACAAGCTCAGCTCAGTTGCTGAGTTTTATGAGAGTGGACACTTTCATCAGTGAATACTCATCCCATATTGGCCCTAGGTGCTTCAGTAACTGTACTTGTATAGCTGTTTGAATAAACAAAGGTTAATTAATTGCACTGTACCTTTCCTAAAACCTAGGCTGCCAAAAAGTATCACAAAAAATAGGCAACGTTAAAATATTTCAGAAAGACAAACTGACAGCATGAGTAAAAATTAGCTGAGCTTTTTATTTTATTGTGTCCCAGGCTTTCAAAAGGAAACACATGGTTGTTATTGGAAGGCAAAAACTTTTGAAGCTTTCATCTTATTGTAAGGCTTATGCAAGCACTTGCTACCTCAGCAGAAAAACAAACGACAGGCAAAATTGCAGAGACCACTAAGTAAACAGACTTCTTTCTCTTCCTCCTTGCAGAATCTTTAAATCACACCCCTTAGTTGCCAAAATATGATACTTGCACAAAGGAGCAAAATGCCATTGAATGGTTTCCTCCTAAAGTTCAGGTATCGTTACTGTTAACTGGTGCCGTTTAACTCGATGGATTAGGCAAAGTACGGATATCCAGTGACTCAGATGAAGAAGCTCTATGCACTTGGTGAAATTGCCTGAATTTCAGATGTTCAGTGATCCCTTACCACTGGAGCATACAACCTACAGCCTCATTGTGTTTGTCCTCTGAAGTTATTAAAGAGAGGGTTTTGTCTCCCCAGTGTCTGGAGAAGCTGAACAGCAGTTGTCAAAAGTCACGTGCTTTAGAAATCACTAGAATGTGCACTGACAAATATCTCTAATAGAAGAAGTCTGCTCTGAAACTTCCTTCAGTCTGCATTGGTGAAGCAGTATAAAATATGTAGTAGAGAATTCTTTTTTTTTTTTGGGGGGGGGGTGTAGGAGTGAGTTTGTATTTTTTTTTTCCTTTTGGTTTAATTGTTTTGGGGTTTTTAAAGATGTGATGTTCGGTAAGGATGCAGTCAGTCACAGTTAATAATGAAAACCTCTGCCTCTTTTTATACATGTAGGCACTGGTATGTCCCTAACATGAGATGTGAGAGGTGAAGTCTACCCTAGAAAAACTTTGAGCCTGTCTCTAATGCTGTGTGGTTGTACTAGTGCAAAAAAGTACTCTCTCTTTCACACAGATGGCTAGAGCTACCAAATCAGTATTGCCTTTTCCAGCAAAAGGATTTCTGTTTAAGTTGCATTTTATTGGAGCTTTTACTGAAGCAGAAGTGTCAAGAAGAAGAAATACTTCTAACTACTGTGTACTAAAATCGGCAAAGCATTCTAAGATAGATTCTGGGACTTCTGTCTTAATTTGGTAGCCAATTGGTGGAAGAATTGAGTTGGTTTTGTATGTGTATTTCTTATTGTGGTACTAGGCAGCTAGATTCCCTAACTAGTGAAGGCAAATATAAATGTTATTCTTGAGTTGTTGTTACAGCATATGTAACCCATTTGGTGAAACCATGCCAGAACAAAAGTTGTTATTTTTTGTTTTTGTGACATTCATATTATCATCTTCCTGTTGCTACACAAAGGATTCTTGCAAATAGTCAAGCAAGATATGGGTGGCTCTTCTTGGCTTGTGTTAATTTGTTACATTGCTCATAATTTGATAGTCATAGGTACCACAGCTGTGCATAACTTCATGTTTGTGCAGCAATTTGTCATTGAAATAGATGTGGTATATTAATATTCTGAAGGTTTTATGAAACACAAACCCGTGCCAAGTTGAGGTCACATCAACTGACATCGAAGTTCTGCCAAGAAAGATGAATTCCAGGACCTTCTGCTGCTGCATTTCGAAACACTGTGGCTGGAGCCCCTCCACGCAGCAAGTCAGTCTGATAAGGTTTCGAATATGCTGTTTACAGTATATAGCATTCTGGTATCCTGCAGCTGGCTTGTTGAAGGAGCCAGCTCTTCAGGATGTTGGGATGAAAGCCCTCTGCTAAAACTACATAAGTACCATTAGTAAAAATCAGTGTTCACATCTTTTATTTCCAGAAGGATAAAACCTTTTCCTAATAAGGGACAACAGGAGTAGTTATTCAGCTTCTGTATACTTTATCTCAATATAAAGTGGAAAACTTTTTTCCTACCCTCTCCTCTACTTGGGAGAAGAAGTAGAAATGTAACGATCTTGTTGGGAGGCCAGGTATATTTGAAAGGTTTTATCTTCTGAAAATGTTTTGCTTGCTTGAGTGATCTTTGCTCACAAGAAGTAATTACACAAAAATCAGTGCAATTAGTATTAATGTTTATATTATCAGGTTGTAAATCTTCAGGGGAGGTGACAGTGAAATGGAAGATGTGTCCCTCAAACCTTGTTTATCTTAAACTTAATGTGCAGAATTTTTAGAGAATCGTACCAGCTGATGCTTTTATGCAGCTTTTAGAATGATGTGTTTGAAACCCTTCCGAGGAGCCTTACGTGACATCAAACTTTGATTAATGGGGTTTGCAGTTACAAAGGCTAATGCCCTGCACTGCCTTCAGCTAGTCTGTGTGAGTAACTGGTCCCTTTGCTCTGCCCAATATCATCATTCATGCGAGATCTTTTTCTACATTTCTTCTACACTTGCCTTCTAGTGCCTACAAAAGTGCTGAACTAGCTGAACTGTTAGGCCAGTAAATTGCAGTTTCTCCTCTGCCCCCCCCTCCACAATCTGTCTTTAATACTGGCTGAGTTTGTCAGCTTTAATACCTGCCCTTAGATTGGAGGGATGGACAAACCATAGCAGCTTGAGGATTTTGTGCAACAGTATAAACTGAAGGGCTATAGTTTTCTATACAAAGGATAACAACTTATTTACAGAGAACTGCTTAAAGATCAGTATTTCAGAGCCATACATACCACATATAAATATCTGACAGATCTGGTCCTGTTTGTCAGCTCACTTGATATTTTTGCAGCTTTTTTGCCCTTCCTCTTCTGCCTCTGGTTTCGATGCTTCTGTAATTCGTGCTGTTGCATTGTTCTAGAGGGTTGTGAGCTCTCATTATAATATGACTTCGTCTTCAAGTGACAAGACCATGTGTTACGTCACCAAGTCATGTAAACCCAGTTTTTGTTCCAGACAACAAGCTGATATGTACTGAAACACATGGAAAAACGATTTTCTTCAGTTAGTTCTCACTTTGTTTTGTCTTTATACCACTCAAAGACTTGTGCTGTATTTTCAGCCATGCTGTGTTCTGTCAGTTCCCCTGACACTGAACTGGGTACCCGTTGTTTTTACTGAAGTGACCAAAACGTGGAAAAGCAGAACAGCTCTAGAGCTCTAAAATCACCCTCCTTTTCAGGTCCTCTTCCTTTCTTCATGTGTGTGCTCTTTCCCACTTCAGTCCAAGCAATAATAGGATCTTACAGAAACTGTTGGGTTTGTGTTTTGGTTATGGTTTGGTTCCCCCCGCTGCTGTCTGTCATTTGATTGTTTAAACAGCTCCAGAGATTGAGAGACACTCTTGTGGCTTACTGCTTTGCTTTCATTCCTGCCTGGTCTGTCGATAGAAACCATCTGTGACTTACCAATAATAATATATTTTTTATATATATAACCTATATATGTAGTTATCACACACATAAGATATAAATATTAACAATCTATCTATATGGCTACGTCTGGATATTTTCTTAAGTGCTAGCTGGTGACAGAGTGCTTCCAGGCACAAAGACTGCTCAGCTTTGGGTGCTGGTTTCCTGCACTTGCTCAAAACAAGCATCAGGGGAATTGTGGACCTGAACTTTCCCACTTGAAAGCTCTGGTGAAAGTTATGGTGTCAGTGGAGCTTTACTGTCAGCGTCATAGGCTGTGACTGTAGCAAACTTAAATTGCGTTTAAGTCACTTGTGTTTTGAGCATCCTTTAAAAAACAACATAAGCAGCTGAGAAAGCTTCTTTCCACAGCAAGTGCTTGTAGGACTTGTCTTTGGTAGCTTCTGAACAAGCAAGCAAAAGTTTGGTCATCACAGAATGATAGAATCAACTAGGTTGGAAAAGATACTTTAAGACTATCAAATCCAACCATTACCGCAGGACTGCCAAGACCACCACTAAACCATGTCACTGAGGGCCTCGTCTACACAGTTTTTGAACACTTCCAGGAACAGTGATTCCACCACTTCCCTGCACAGCCTGCTCCAATACCTGATCACTCTTTCCATGATGAAATTTTTCCTAATACCTAGTCTAAACCTCCTCTGGCGTACTGTTCCCTGTCATATGCTCTCCTTTTATTGTTTGGTAGTAAAAACAACAACAGAGTAAACCTCATAAAAATTACTGTTCCTCCTGGATTGGATCCTTGCTCTGGGCAGTGGTGAATTGAAACGTTAAAGGTGGGAAAGACGAGTTGGACTTTTTAAGGGCAACTCTGAGTAATGTTTTTGAAAGTACTTCATATTTCTGAGAGAGTCAAGTTCAAGCTCAACTAAAAATAAGTTGTTATTGATTCACTGGGGGAGGACGAAGAAGGTAAAACCAGTGATGTTCTCTTTATTCAAAGCACACATTGCAAACAAAAGAGGACAGAAGAAAAAGTAAACTATTAATCTGTGAGCCTAGATGAGCCTTTGTTTTTCTTTTGCAGCTGTTGTTATTTCCTGGTGCCCACTTTACCTTGCAAGAGTTTTCCGTAAGCATGAGAGAGACATATACCTACCTTTGGAGTTACAATTGCTAAGGTTAGGTGCTAGTGTAAAAGGGCCTGGCCATCTGCAAGACTTTTTCAAAGGCAGCATCACAAGCTAATTTCTGTACTTGGCTAGGCTGTAATATGAGAAAAAAGCTGCCATGCCTTTGGGGTTTCTGACATTAGGCTGGCTTGGTTTTGGTCATTTTTCTCTGTATGGAAGGAAAATTTTCAGAGAAATCATTGCGATCTTTTTAAGTTTGTTGTTTAAAGTTTAGGTCTTAATGTATCAGTTAGATACTGTGACCTAAGTTGGAGTGTACTGAAACCTTACAAAGAGCATTGCGTACAGTCCCCTTAGTTGAAATATCGTATTAAGTTTCAATTAATGATTTTATTTTCATAATTTTTAATCCTATGGAATCCCAATGTGTTGAGCACTTTACTAATGAATGTGTTATGGAAATTTCTTGCCAGTCACCTGTCAAACTGTCAGAAGCATAATGATGCAAAATGTTTCCCCTTCTGCTGTGGGGTGGAGCTCTGATGCGTGGACTCTTCTGGGCACCCAGACACATTATGGAGCAGTTGTGTGGAGCCAGAACGTAAAAAACTGTCTTGAATATGTGCCTACTTCTAATTATGAGAGAGAGGGCATCATGGCACAGAGCAGGTCTGTCTTCTGGGTCATTGATCTAAACACATTTTTTGCTTCCAATCTGGTTCTGAGTGCGGCTAGAGGACTTTGACACTTTGTTGTAAAATTAGGTGTGTTTATTTCCTACGCCAGCTCAAAGGACATCCTTTTCTGGCTACCCATATTGCTGCTTCATCAGTCTCACTCATGCTCACTCTTTACACAGTGGGCACATACAGTGGATGGCGTCAAAAGAACATCTTAATTGCTAAATCAGTAAATGAGTTTGTATGAGGAATGGCAGTTTAGCAGTGGCTTCAGTTAAATAACTTGGGGTTAGTAGCTGTAGTGAGACAAGCCCTGTGATGAGATCTACTGAGCTCACAGAAACAAAGGAACTGAGCAAGACCCCTGTTTTCCTGTAGGTTTGTGTGTGTTGTTTAGGTGTTCTTTTTCCTCTTTCAGGTCAAATGGGAGGGGGGAGGAGGAAGCTTACTTAGATGGTGTTTGCTTTTTACAAGTTACGACAAGCAAGTGCAGAAACAGAGAAAACTCTGTGAACAACTTATTTTTAGCTCATTTGTTCAGGATTGAGTAATCCTTAAAATGAGGCATCATGAGTCAGATTATTCACTATAAATTGTAGTAAAATGTCATAACTTACATGTTCCTGTACAGAAAAATTACGGAGTAGATCATTATTGTGCAGTGGGTGTAGTTTGTGGGTGTGATTTCCTATACTATGAAATATCCAGGGTAGTGATCAGAACAAAATGGGGTTTTAAAAAGGATTATCTTTTGAAGGTCTTGCCAGGCATATATTAAAATAGAGATCTAAGAATTGTCTTCATAACTGAATTTTGATGTATTGAGTCCATATCCCCAGCACAGCATATGTAAGGTCTCACAGACTTGGTGCTTTATTCATAGTGTTTACTTCGTGCTGGGACATACATCTCGCCCATCCTGTGAAATGTTTGTTTTCCAGTCTCTTCTGGCTTCTTTTGTTACATTTTACATCACATTTAAGTCATATTGGTAAAAATATCTTTTAGAATAAAAAGAAAATGCCATGTAATTTTCATGTGTAAAACTTAAGAATAATTGGGGCTGGGTGCGACCTCCGATCGCTCCCTCCAACCCCCCTGTTCAAAGCAGAGGCAGCTTAGAAGCTAGATTTGGTGGCTTAGGCCTTGTGCAGTCAAGTGTTGAATATTTGCAAGGATGGAGATTCAAAAAGTTCTCTGGAAAGTCTCCTCCAGTCCTCCTGCTGCAGTGTGAGACATTTATATGTTTTTGATCCTTAGATCTCACAGAACTTTGCCATGCTCCTGTGTGTTTTGCTCTGTGTCATTTTGGTGTGAACCTCTGAGAACAGGCTAGCTCTTCTGCATATGTAAATGCCCATTAAGGAACTGTGGATAGCAATTAGGCTCCCCCTTTGTCTGGTCTTCACCAGGCTAAACAGACCCCATCTCTCAGCCTGGCCTTGTGCATCATGTGCTTCAGTCTCCGAGCCATGTGTGGCCCTTTAAGTATTATGTTTTTATTGATATCTACTTAAACTATAATTCAATGCCTGTTTATTACAGCATACTTGGCAAATAGATAGACCAGATGCCCTAACAAGCCTCTCTTCATTCTTCAACTTTATCGTTTATTTCGGGGAAAGTGTGAGAACACTCTCTCAAAGGATACGTACTAAAAGAGACCTATTGTATAAATCCAAACAGAATTCAGAGAATGCAAAACAGCAGCTACTCTGTGGGAATTCATCCTCTGTTATTCGTGCAGGCAAAATGAGTCAATTAAAACATTTCTGTTGAACTACTTGTTCTTTCAGATGCTTTAATTGCTCAGCTAACTACAGGAAGACTAAAATCTAGAAACCGTTTGGGAGAAGATTGTATTTGAGTATATTATACTGAATTAGTCTCATCAACCACTTGACTTTGCAAGGAGTTTTTGTTTCAGCTTTTGAAGAGGGTTTCTGTTCTGGCAAAAACACTAATTGTGGGTTGCGTCAATTTAAATTTTATGTGTACTTTTCCCTCCTCAAGGCTGATGCAGATGGTGACAAGCCCCTGGAAATCCGTGCTGCTTCAAATGAAGAGCGAGCCAAGAAGTAGAACACCAGATCACTTGGTGTCAAGCAGGTAAAGGATAAAGACCGGTAATAGTACGTGGCAAAATAACCTGGAAAAACTGAAGATTTGCAAATCTGACCCACGTAAATTCTTCAATTTTAAAGCATAGCAAGTAAATATCTCTCCTCCCAGGGTTCCGAGTTAATTTAGGAAGGCCTTGTTCATAATGTTGGTTGTTTTCTGGTCTGTTGAGGTTTTTTATTTCTTTCTGATTTCTGCCTCCCATACCGAAACCTCTTTGCCTTCATCACACCTGTGCAGGTATGAAGGAGGGGAAAGAAACCTCTTCCCTGCTGATACATTTTCTCTAATGATTCATCAGTGCCAGTGTACAGCATTTCTCTTACAGATTGTAACAGTCAGTCCGCAACATGCCTTTGACCTTTCATGTTGATGCACCTCCCCAATGAGATGTGCTGCATCAGTTGGGAATGAACGACGGAGGAAATGGAGGCAGCATTTCCCAGTTCTCCAAGCCAGAAACTCGAGTTGAGGCACAGTCTCCTGACTTAGCCACTGGGCTGCTTTCAAACTCAAGCAAGTCCTGTGGTGGTTACTGGTTTTGGAAAAGCAAGAAAACCAAACCCAAAAACATCCTCTCAGCTTTAAGATGGTTCAATTTGATAGGACAAAAATTGCTTTATACTTGAGGCTTATTATTACTAATGATAATGTAATTGGACATCATTTAGTACAAAAAAGCAGATAATGTCTGCTCTGAAATCAGTTGGTAAAGGATGTCATTTCTGAACAGGTTTTCCAGTCGCTCGTCATTGCCCTGTATTGTTTTACATTGTATTAAAGACTGACTTTTCACCAGAAAGTTCCTAGCATTGCAGGGACTCCTCATGATTTTTGTATGCAGTGTTCCATTTACCAGAAAAATCCTGGTTTTTCCTAACTGCTGACTGTGTAAATAGAGTCCTGATTTAGGAAACTGCACCAATTTTTTCTTCCATGCATCATCACCAGTCACAAATGTTTGCAGATGTGATGGAACGCACACATCTACTGAGCAACAGCCTTCCTCTCTTGCACGGTCAGTGTTAAAAGCAAAAGTAGCTTCTAATGTTGTGTTTCCCTTAATATATTGTTAATTGCTATAGCTAATTCTCACAAGGGCAAAGGTATGCTGACTGGCCGATTTACTGAGCCTGTTAGTTTTTCCTTCAGACATACCAATGTAAAGTCTTTAAAAACACCCATTTTCCAAGTATTTTACAAAATAAAAAAGAATTTAAAAAAGGAGTAACAGTGGGGTTGGTTGTTTTTTTTGGTTTTTTGAGTAAAGGTACCCAGGAGAACCAAGAAGAAGAAAAAGCTGTTCTAAATTCACTAAAATATTGTGCTCCTTGTGAACTAGGACATGGCTGCTAAATGATAAAAAGCCAGGAAAGTTGAACTTTTGTTGAAGTGGGACACTAGAAATATCAAGGTTCATTATAAACAAATCTGCAAATAGCTTTTATTTTCTTTTAGCATTTCTTACTATGTAAATATAATTTCAGTTAGGTCTTTATTCACTTTTTGAGATGTTAGTACTTTTTGCTTAAAGCAAAAGTGGGGTGGTGGAAGAACAGGAACAAAAGCTGTCAGAAAGACTTACACTAAAGTTGCTATCCAGATCCTTTGTCTTCAGGATTTTAATCATAGATATGCTCGCGCTTTCTCTCTCTGTATGTATACACACGCACGCGCGCGCACACACACACACACACACACACATATATATATATATAACCGTAACCATAAGTTAAGTTTTGAGGAAAACCTCACTAACAGCTGCTGTCACAGATGTTCACGTGTCTGTTGGGGCTTTTTTAAGAGTGAAGATTGTTGCTCAGGTGCTTACAGTACCTGTCTGCTGCTGGTTTTGAAATGTGCTTGCTCCCCCACGTGCTGTTTCTGGAGGTGGTACATACTGGAACTGCTGGATTTCTGACCTAGTCAGAGTTCAGCTCAGTACCAGTTTTCAGCTGTTCTGCGGGGGTGGCAGTTTGTTACTTCTGCTTGAAATCAAATCCAGTTATTTGACTCCATACCCAGATGTTCTGTTGGATTTGGATGATCCCAAAAGTTGGAGAATGCTGCTGTGATCTTGGAAAAGACACATTTGTTTATTCTGAATGAGATCAGTCCTGAAAGTCTCACTGTATTTCCAACTGTTGGCAATACTCCTGGCTGAATGTGGTTTCTAAAATGAAGACAGTCTCATTTTCCTCAATGATTTGCCACAGCATGGGTTTCTGAATTGTAAATGGTTAGCCAAGGACAAAATCCCTGTGTGTTAGACAGTAACATATCTCTCCATTCCAAAAACCAGCAGCATTGCACCTCCTTTATTGTAGCATGTTTGTCATCAGTAATTATATGCAAAGTACAGCTCAAACCACATCCCATCGTGGGAGAGAAGCAAGCTTTAATTTTATCCAGCTGTTGTGCTGAAGAGTGGTACGGCTTTGTGTTTTTCCATGAAGATAGCATATCTCATTCTCACCCTGCTCAGGTTCCATGTTTATGTAATTCCATTTCTTTGAGTTGAAATACCCTAGGTTTACACCAGAGTAAAGTCGGATTAGGAAAAAATGCATTTGATGGGAATTAAAAAGAATTCTTTTTGAGAAAGTTGGTTTGTTACGTGAGATTCCAGTTGGTATTTTGTTGCTGCAAAATGTTCTCTCTTGTGTATTTCTGTACAGTTCAACTACAGAATCAAATTCTCAAGAGCAGGCATAATCATTAGCGCTCTAATGTCAGTAATATGAGGAGTTAAATATCTTTACTAGTAGTAAATTGGTATTGAGAATGTTCCTCAAATACATTTTGATCAAATTCCCACATCAAAGGAAGAAAGTTTTAACTGCACTTCAACAATGGAAAGAAAAGGCCTATGATATTTAACTCTGCTTTCTCCGTCCTCCCCTCTTTCCCTTCTGTCTTTGGCTATAGGTGAACGTAAAAAATATAGATCTGAGCAAACATTTCCCAAGAAAAAGGAAAACCATCTGAATCCATTTTGATTTTGAATGTGACTAATCTGCCTTCTGCCTCAGGAAAGACTGACGGTGTGCTGCTTGGGCTTCTGGTATGGAAACTGAAAGGACACTATGTATTTTGGGGCGGTCTTGAGACCTCGTCCTCAGTTCTGCAGTGGGACTTACGTCTGCCCATGCTTGTCCCATTGCAGGGTCAGCATTGCAAGTAGCAAGTCTCAAAATTCCCCAGCCTCTTGTTGTTATTTATATATAAAATAAAATTCAGTTACACAAAATGATCCTGTGTTTTTCCCTCCTCCTATTTTCAGTTCGTATAGTTGACCTTTGGGCTGTCTGTGAAAGGTTCTTGAGATGCTGTTGACAATGCCTGTATTTTTTAACAGTGAGGAAAAGCTTAAAGTAGCATGATGTTTTGGCTGACATTAGCTAATATGAATGAGGACAATTACAATGACTCTTGTGTTTTGTCCAAGTCTCCCCCTCCTTTCTATACAAATCTTCTACCTCATCAGTGCCAGCGGGAGGTATATAATGAAGCATCTGTGATTTCCTGTCTAGTAGATGGATGGGAATGGAGCTGTAAATGTTTGTTCTTGTTTCTGCTTGAAAGCACAGCTCAGTGGGAACCAGAATGTTATGGTGGTGGGAACCAGCTATAGAATAACTTGGCTGTTTCCTTATTCTCAGCCAGGGAGGGGAGGAAAAAGTGAAGCGAAGGGAAATACAAAGGGATTTCCAGCATTTTGAAATCATTGCACAATAAAAGCCTTTCATCATTTGTTGCCATTTCCATGTGTGTCTCTTCTGGGGCATGGTGCTTCACAAGTTACTGTAATCCAAGTAGCTCAGAGCATTTAAAGCTGTGTTGGTGAGTCTTAATGTTCCTAAGTTAATCAGAATATGAAGAATGGGGGAAGGATGGAATTAAATGTGTACTTGTTCAAGACATTAGCTTTCTAAAAAGAACAGGGAAGAAAATGCAACATAGATTGGATTCAAAATGCTTTTAAACATCTCTGTAATTAGTTGGTTAGATATTCCAGCTGAGCATATGCCACAGTCTTAGAGGAAAAACCCCAGACCTTGGCAATGCAAATACCAGTCTGTGTGGCCATTATAAAGCAGGCCAACTCTTTTTTAGTACAGGCATAAGGCGTGTGGTTGCCTCAGGCAGAAGAACAGTATCTCCCAACACGTTCAGTGTGTGTTTTTGTGATTGTTTTAGGCTGGTAAAGGTGGATGTCGATTTAGCAAAGGGAGCAGAGTTCTCATGTGGGGTTTGGGGTGTGTGTGTTTTTGTTTTTCACTTTAAATTCACCAACATAGTTCAAACAGGCTTGGGAGGATCAAAGTAGTGTTTTTGTCAGTAGTGGAAAGGAAACTTGGGAAATAGTGGTCATAGCTCTAACTTTCCTGTTACACCACTCCTGCAATATAAGCATAGATTTGTTTCTTCCCTTAAAAATAGGCTTTAGATGCTTGTATTTTTCTTTTCAGTAATATTTGGCATATGCCACATTGGCATTTAAGAACATGGTTACTTGGTAATTCAGGTATTTTCACCCCTAAACTCCACCAAGGTGTGCTTTCCTCATTCTTGTTTTTAATACAGTTGTCAGCTGGTCTGTGTCCTTTTGCTGCCTGGGAGAGCAAAGTGAAAATTATCATGTCCAGTCTGTTTCATTAGCTAATCCTCATTGAAAAAACATGGCTTTTAGTTTTTGTTTACATCTATTTAAAAAAATCCTGGGTTAAATAAGTATCACTTGACTTAAATGCTTTTTGCTTGATCACATCTTCATACTGCATGTTTGCAGTGCTGCTTGAAAATGTCCCAAATGATTGACATCAGAACAGAATGCTTTTATCTAGCAGGAAATGACTGCCTTCGAGCACCTGCATGCACACATGGTGAGGAGATGGTTCCAAACTGTGAGCAAGATAGCCTTAACTGAAGTCCTTTCCTTGTCTTCTGTTTTTTACGAGCACGGGAAACAAAAGTTTCGTGCTGGTGAGAGTGCAAAGAGATCATAAACATTCAACTCGCTTGGCACAGGCTTTCTGACGAGGAACAGGAGAGCAGTTGACCAATGTGCATGTATGTATGTACACTGAGGCACAGATGCATGGAACTAATCTGTGCGTGCACATGTTCTTCTTTGCCAGACTTCGCCTGTGGGTATTACAACATAAGCTAAAACCAGTGTATTCCACACCCAAGGTTCATGTCAACAGTTTGGTCATCCTTCCCCTCGAAGCCTTTTGTCTTAGTAACTTGAGTCTGCAGCTGAGGAAATCATGTTCTCATTGAACATCCTTGGCCATAGCAGCTGTCAGCAGATCTGTTGGGGCCAGGCTGTAGTGCTCTTTCTTGAAAACACGATCTTTAATCTCTGTAGCACGTGAAAGTTGTAGAACTTGAGATCATCAGGTTGGCCTATGCAGCCCTCAGTGCTGCAGTGACAGTTCCTGTGTTAGTTGTCTTAAGTGGACAGCATAGCCTCCCCTTGTGCTAGAAAGAGCATCACCAACCTGGAGTAATCCTGTTGGCACAGGTAAATATGCACAATCTTGCAGCCTTGAGTAAAAACACAGTATTTTGGCACAAATGTTCATTGCAAAAACCTTTAGATTTCTGTTCTAACTGCAGAAGGCCCTGGACACAGACTTACTAAATGGAATGGTTTGGATCATTGTTCATTGCCTCTGTCACCTTCAAAGAGAGCTATAGCTGCAGTACAGTAAAGAGAAAGATTGATATCGAGGGAATCGTATTTTAGACCTAGAGAACAGAATGCCCTGGGAGTTGAAAGGGCTCGCTACTGCTCTGTTTATTAGCCCTGGTGGAAAAATCTCAGTGTGAGCACATTTGCCTCAGAACAGATACGAACTCCTGCTGCATGTGTTTCCTTTCCCCTTTTTTTTAGTTTTGTAAAAGTTATTTCTGTACCTTCCCATGGATCCCAAGTTCCTTGGAAAGCCAGTTTCATGATAATAAACTGCTATTGACAAAGAGCATTTTGGCTCCTCAGGCGTGCTGGGGAAGCCTGCATCGCTTCCTGCTGGACCCTACTGGTTGCAGCATCTTACTGCAGTGTCAGCTATTGCACCTGGATGGCCTGGCAGCTGGCTAGGTCATCCCACTGCTGGGTGTTTATCACAGGTACAAAAGCTGCTTGTTTACAAGGAAAACCTTTGATGATAATATCTTAACTATAAAGGATAAGTTGTTTTACAGAACAGAAGATGTTTCTAATTGCGTAACAACCCCCTGTCCTCTTAACTCTGGACCATTAGCTGAGTCTGGTGTTTTTTTGACTGTGGTCGGCTCTTAAATTGGGTGGGGCTGACAGCTTTCTCAAGGTCTCTCCCTAAGCAACGTTGATACACTGATGCAGTGGTGGTGTTTTCTCTCGTTTCTGGTCAATGCAGTTCATTACTGGCTATCTCTGGTTAAAGACCGGAGTCTGGTCTGGACTTTCATCTTGTGTTGAAGTTCATGGATTCCACGAGAATGCTGTCACGGTCACATTTTCAAGCTGGTGGTGTTGGTAGCCATTGCACTGGTGTTGAAAGCTGGAGAAATCAAAGGTGGGCTCAGGATATCTCTCTCAGCTCATTACCAGTCATCTTCCTCTAAAGATGTCTTTCTGCATGGGAAAGGGAGCTACAGTGCCTGCCCCAGACTGAGCTGTTGGGCTCTCTTGACTCCTGGCCTTTTACTTTTTATTTAAAGGTCTAAATCTACCAACTAACAGGCAAAGCCAGTCAGTCAGGTAGGCCACATCCAGTTCTGGCAGGCAAGTTGGATGCTGGAGGGCTGCGTGCAAGCACCTCATCTCGCTGCAGGGACTTGCTCAGCAACTGTGTGCCTGGGTGAAAGAATAACCTCAGGAGGAGAACCTAATTTCTTCCTTGTTTGGCTGTTAGGATGTGAAGGCCACAGGACCATACCAGCTCCCACAACGGAAATCTTTCAAATCCTGCTGTGTTCTGTGTCCTACATCTGCATCTGAATCTTCCAAGTCTAAACCTGCAGTACCTTTGCTCAACTCCAGGGCACAGCACCCGTGCCTTTGAAGAAGTAATCTCTTTCTTTGAACTGAAAATGAGCCACATCCAGCACTTGGCTGGGAGTGCTGCGGCTCCCTGTGAGCCTGCTGTGACCGTGGGAAGGACAGATGCCCTGAGCAGAGGGGTGTGGTGATGTTCCCTCTGTGCCAATTTGCAGCTTTACCTCGGGGGCATAGAAAAGCTCTACTTTTTCCAGCAATGGGTTGGACACTGAGGCATAAAGGCAGAAGAGTCTTCATGGCTGTATGCAGGCAGCTCTGGAGACAACTCTCACCACCACAGTTTTAGCCCCTTTATTTTTTTTGTTGTTAAAAATTGCGTAGAGAAACATGCACAGTTCCCATATCAAACCTCAGTGAAAGAAAAGGGATTCTTCCCTTCCCCCCATCCCCTGCCCTAGATTAAGTTCACAAATGTCCTTTCTGTAAACTTAGCAAGCTTCAGACTCACTTCCTTTTGTAAGCAGGCCTGAAAGAGCCATTTCCTGATTCGTACAGTGCTCTTGTATGCACCCACTAAGTGCTCATTCATGCTGTGAATCATAAAGGTAACCTCCGTTCAAGGCACTGCTCGGTGCTGTACAGGAAAAAAAGAGTTTTGTTATTCAACACAGCCACTGAAGTCATCGTTTACTGAGGAGCCTCACCAGTGGGGTTTTACTCTTCTGTCTCAAACACATCGTAACTGCCCGAGCTGAAACAGGCTGGCAAAGGCACCAAAGCCAGCCTGAAGGAATATGCTGGCTATTGTGCGCCAGGCTTGACACATTTTTCATATCCTGCCAGAGATGAGGAATGGCATCAGGAGTTGCGAGCGAGTCAGCCCCGGCGCGGTGCCACGCACCGTGCTTATGCAGCAGCCTCGCTGGCAAGCCCAGGCAGGCTCAGGGCTCCGTGCAGCCCTTCCTACACTGAGCTGAATGGAGATGCTGGAGCAAACTCAGCTGCTACCAGCAGCAAAGGACTGACTTTCCTGCCCATGGTTAGGTGGGAGATCAGTGAGGCAGAGGCTGTTGTGTTTATCCCTCCTGTGCTCACCGCCAGGTTCATCTGACAATAAAAGAGATGAGCTGTTACTGGCTGATGGAGGAAGGAAATGTGCATCTGCTCAGCGCTCCCGCATCTCTGCCAAAAGAGAGCGAGCCAATTCATGCATACTGCCGGAGTCCTCTGCCATTTGCAGCTTTTGCACAGCATCCAACTGTACAAGGATGTGTCCCTGGGGCCAAACAACCTTTGGCTGTACTTTTGCCTTGGTGGAATAAGATCAGTGCAATCTATCCTGGTACAAGAGAGCAAAATATACAGATGCTAAAATCAGCAACTGTGTTTTGACCAAGAGGAAAACAGTAAAGGGGAAGAAGTCTTAGCTTGTGGAAAAAAGAGGGAACTCAACATGAATGTGAGCACACCCTCTGTACTACCATGACCCTTCTCAAACTCTTTAAAAATGCAGATGTTTACAGGTTGCTTTTCAGCATTATTGGTTTTACATTATTCTCGTATTTGTAGATGAGGTTAGCCTGCTAAGGAGACTCTCTTGTTTGAGGAATGTTGGAGGAGCACTGGTGTAAAAAAACCCTCAGCTCTGAGCTAGCTCGTGGCTCACACCCAAAAGTAACAGACCCATGGGAGCAAAAAACCGAAGTGATTTTTAGGTTCCTGGTGGGTAAGCTAAGGTGTAACACAGATGTGCTGAACTTGTCACATACCTCAGGCCACAAGTCTCTGAGCTAGGAATGTGCTGTGCTCAGAGCCTGATTTTTGTTCTGGAAGGCTGTAGGTTAACTACCATGAATAAACTTACAGCCATCAATCACAAGTAAACTGCCATAGATGAAATCACAACCACTCAGGAGGTGCGAATTGGTAATTTCAGTTAGTGACCCTGTGCGACTTCCCATATGTTTGTCTTTTCCTTACTGAGTGGGAGCCATGAGGGGAGCAGCTTTCCCTGCATGTGAGTTCTCTCCTCTTCTCCTGCAGCTGACAAACTGCTCTGCCTAAAGGAACGCTGAAAAGCATCGTGTGAAGCACCCAGCTCATCTGCCAGCCCTGGAGGGATGCTCCTGGAGAATGGAAGAGCTCAACACCATCCCTCCCAACTGGAAAAGAGGGATCCTTTCTACCCACATCTACAGGAGCTCAAAGCTGGGGTCCCTAGGCAGAAGATCTTGTAATGTTTCCATGCTTGATCATTGACTTAATTCTCTGCACCAACCTGTTTCCTCTCACCTTTCTCCTCTCACCATGTTTGTGACCCCTCTCTCTGGCAGACTTTCCTGGTTTTGTCTGGAGCACTTCCCTGACTGAGGTTCCTGCTGAGGCCTTCCCAACATTTTTCCCTCACCTTGGTAATTTTCTTTAGGAATTCTGACACCTCATCACCCCTGTTTTCAAGGATTCTCATTTATAGATTCCTCAAGCTCCTTCTCATGTATGGTTACCACTAGCAGCTTTTATCACTGATTTTGGGACAGTGTTTCCTTAAAACCTGGTCAGTTACTCTTTTGGGAGCTGGAGAACATGAAGCTCACTCTCTTTAATAAATACAGTTTATTTTAAACATCAAGGGTTTGAGCCAGGTTAATTTTTAGCAGTGATGGCTGTGCTGGCTCCATGGCCTCTTCTGACCCAGTAGAGGGGGGCCTCAGCTCTGTGCCAGCATGTCTGGAGGACTCCTTGTGCTCCCAGAGCTGTTGTTCCTAAACATGTGGTGCATGGGACCATGGCACATCAGGCAGTGCTAATGTGGGTGCGTGCAGGTTGTCTCCCCACGCTGGCACAGCACCAGTTTCTCCTCCCTTAGGGGAGAGGCTGCAGATGCGGGCTGTCCCTGAAAGCCTGGCCATGGCAGCTCTGCAGCACTTCTGGCACCCTGCAGCCAAAACCCTCTGCAAAGGTGTTACAGCATGTCTTGCATAAAAGAGACATGTTTGAGGGATATGAGTGTTTATTTGTGAAGAGATTGGCATTGCATTTGTTTTTCTAATGCTCACTTTCTTGCTCATGTGAAGGCAATGGTAGGGAAAGCTGTCCTGACTGGCAGATGTGGTGGTACCCTTGAGGGGCAGGTGAGCTCCTCGGATCTGACCTTCCCTCTGTGCCGAATGTGGTGATGAAGGCAATGACAAACCAGAGAAAAAAGAAACCTCAGAGCAAGAGGTGGGAAAAGTGTGCTCTGTGATCTGAAGGGATGCAGTGAAAACCTACATCAGATTTTTTAGTGCTTGCTTTCTGTTACTGAATTTCCCTCCCCACTAGTAAGGACTGTTTTCCTATCTCTCCTTTCTCCCCTTTTGTGTTACCAGCTCAGCAGTAGTGTTGGAGGGGGGCCACACTCTTCCCCCGGCTAAAGCTTAGGGGATATTGCTGTGGGTGACTTCTAGCCCTGTAAGAGGAAAACCTGTTTCTCCCGAGTGCATAAGGCAGGCACCCAACAACATAGCCCTTCAGCCTTATTTCACTCAGTGTGTTACAGTAAGTCTTGTTATAATCACTTTTTCCTGATGTACACTTCTAGTTGCAAAGGGTCTTCACATTATTTATTTTGTGTTGGGGAATAGCCAAGGCTGAGTGCTAATTTGTGTGCAGAGGAGAAACCCTGCTACTAATAAATCTCCTAGTACAGTTTTCTCCTCTCCTTAGGTAGGATTTGTTATTTTCAACAGTATGTTTCATAACAAATGTGAGAACTAGATCAGATCATTAGATTAGATTGAAAGGCAATGCTGAAATGCATATTTCATCATGAGTTTTCTTTTGCTTGCCCAAGGTAATATATTCTTTAAACATTTTGACGTTTAAACATTTTGACTTCAGGAAAAGGAAATTGATATGGGGCTTTTAAAAAAAATCATAGAAAGTAACTTACTTGTAACAAGGCATACAGAAAAGATGCTTGCTTCTCCTGGGATGGAGATTTAGCCATTGATTTATTCATTTGATCTATTTAATTTGTCCTTAAAAAAAAAAAAAAAAGAAAAGAAAAAAAGAGGAAGGGACAAGCAAAACTGTGCTTATTAGGAAGAAGCAGCTATCTGGGCCTCTGCAAGCATGCCCGTGCAATTACAGTGTCCTAATTCTCTTTGTAGATTAACGAGCCTGAGCCATCGATTATCTTACTGAAAACAAAAGTAGACACCCTGAAGTAATATGATAATCCCAGCCCGGTGGTGGTTTTGGATTAATAAATGTTATTAAACACTTTGCTGAAAAGTGAGCCAGGTGTTTTTCCTGGTGCACGCTTGAAGGCTACAGCTGTATCTCATCACCTTTTGGCAGCCACAGCAGAGGTGAGGATTTCCTGCTGAACGCTGCGTTACCTGGGCATTATTTATGCTCAGGTGAGTCAGTGAAATGAGGGGTTGTTGCAGGGCGGGAAAGGACAGATAAAACCAAGTGTCGCGGGGCCTCTGACTACAAAGAAACTGGCAGGTGTCAGGTGCCCAACTGGTATTTTTAGGGCTCACTTGCAGGAAGCTGGTATTGCAGGCAGAGCTGGTGCGAACTCGTGGCGTCAGGCTGCATCAAGGCCTCTCACAAGGTGGTGGCCTGAGGAAGGTGGTCCTGAGTTGATGCTGAGACCCCACGCACTGTATGTCAGGACAACTTGGGCAGCCCAGGAGCTTGCTGCAGGGTCTCCTGCCCTTTTTCTAAAACAGAAGGCAAGAAAAGAAGCCCAAATGGTGCCCAGCCACCCCCTGCCCTTCAGGAAAAGACAGGAGATGGGCTCCCTGTAAGCTAACAGTTGCACTGGAGACTTGGCTCAGCCATCAGACAGCCTTGCCACAGGGCTCAGCAGGATATGGGCTCTCCTTCCATGCCAGAAAGCCCTGTAACACTTGCAGGGATGCAAGCAGCAGGTACTGGCTGTGGCCAGGGCACTCTGGGGCTATTGGTCCTTTTCGAGCGGATCAGCTCCTAGACTCCCTGCTGGGTACACACCGGGGCTGCTGAGCAGAGTGTGTCTTTATTGGCTGGGCAAAGGACACCCAAAACACAGCACCTGGTTGCAGTGAGCAGCAGTTCCGACAACAGAAGGTATAGTACACATTTGTTACTAGTGGTTGTAAAAATCTCTTATTTAACGCTCTAATCATGCAGTTGTTTTTACAGTTGCTTAAGAATAAAACAGAATAAATTATGCATAAATACAGTGTTTAGTGTCTTCAACAGCCTTTCTGTGGTATTTCTTGTGAGACTAGAACAGAACAGAACTATTTCAGCTGGAAGGAACCTACAAGGATCATCTAGTCCAACTGCCTAACCACTTGAGGGCTGACCAAAAGTTAAAGAATATTATTAAGGGCTTTGCCCAAATGCCTCTTAAACGCTGAGAGGCCTGGGGCATTAACCACCTCTTTAGGAAGCCTCTTCCAGTGTTTTACCCTCTCAGTAAAGAAATGCTTCCTAATGTCCAGTCTAAACCTCCCCGGCACAGCTTTGAACCATTCCCATACATCCTGTCACTGGATCCCAGGGAGAAGAGATCAGGACCTCCTTCTCCACTTCCCCTCCTCAGGAAGCTGCGGAGCATAATGAGGTCACCCTTCAGCCTCCTTTTCTTCCAAGTATACAAGCCCAAGCAGTCCTTAACTGCTCCTCATAGGACATTCCCTCCAGTCCTTTCGTGAGCTTTGTTGCTGCCCTCTAGATGTATTCAAGGACCTTCACATCCCCGATTTATTGTGGTCCCAGAACTGCACACTGTACTCAAGGTGAGGCCGCACCAACAATAAATACAGTGGGATAATCACCTCTTCGGACTGGTTACACTATACTTTCTGCACTCCTGATGTAGTTTGCCCTCTTGGCTGCCAGGGCCCGCTGCTGACTCCTGTTGACCCTGCTGCCAACCAGCACCTCCAGGTCCCTTTCCGCAGGGCTGCTCTCCAGCCTCTCCTCTCCCAGTTTATACTTGTGCCTGGCATTATTCCATTCTAGGTGCAGAATCCAGCATTCCAACTTGTAGAATTTCATCCATTAATCATAGCCCACTGCTCTAATCTATCTAGATCCCTCTGCAAGGCATCTTCTCCCCTCAGAGAGTCAACAGCACCTCCCAGTTTAGTATTGTCAGCAAACTTGCTAATGGTGCATTCAGCTTCTGCATCCACACCATTGGTAGAAATACTGACCAGAATTCAGCCAGTTCTTCACCCAGTGCACCATAAACCTACTCATCCCGCAGTTGGACACGGTCATTAGAAGTTCACCATTACTCCTTTAATGGAAACAACACAAAAACCTTAATAGTGACTTAATGCACTATTTATGCACATTATCACTCAGGTACTGTATTTACTGGGAATGAAGTAAAATTCCACTATATTTCATGAGAAAAGTCTTGTAACTATAGCTAAGAAGAGGGACTCACGTACACATGCTCACTCACGCATTACATGAGTCACACATAACTATGAGGCTATGGGATTTAATAAACTACACTGAAGAAAAGGGGATTTAGTTAATGGTGGCAGCTCTGCTGGCTGCTCATGGAGGTCGCTCCCAGGTGCCGCAGTGAGGGCTGATGCAAGGTCAGCCCTGAACACCCTTCTGGCTGTGCTCACCCGGCCCCGGGGACACCCCGGTGCTCTCCCCAGACACGGGTGTGCAGGCCCAGCTGCTTGGCTAAGATGGTGGCCGAGTTTGTAGGGTTTTGGTTAAAGAGGGTGCCTGCAAACAGGATTTACATTTCATGCCAGCTGTGTGGCAGAAAGCTGTTTTGGGAACACTCGCTGTTTCACTGCAGGGCAATGTATAAAACTTGGTGTATGTTTTACACAGTGTGCTGGCATGCAGCCTGTGAGACGGGTACCCAAGTGTGTGTCCATGGCCCCATGTCACATTCAGGTCCAAAAGTCTCTTCAGAGGAGACACTTCCTTGTCTGAAGGAGAAGCGTGAGCTACTTCTCCCTGTGATGTAAAATGGCCGCCGAGGGGCGCAGCAGTGGAGTAGAGCCACTGCCAGCCCTCCCCTGCCCTCAGCATGCCTAGGCCTTCCCGATGGCCGGTCAGGTGCCCCAACGCCTGAGGAGGGACGAACCCACGCCTGCTCCCCATGTCTTCCCATGTTCATCTCAGCGGGTTTCTCCTCTGTCATGCTCCCACCATGGACCACGGCAAGCCTGCAGCCATGACTGAAGTTTTCACGTCCCGCAGGCGCTAAATCTGTCTGCCACAGCTCAGCCCTGCTGCAGAGAAGCTGTCTCTCATGAAACCAGGCTCTTCCCAAATACTGTTTGCCATGTCATGAGATTGCTGGGGTCCAGCCTCACTAGAAAGGGACATTGTTTGAGCTTTGACTGTCAGTGGCATGTGTCTGCATGGTGTGTCATCTGGCGCTGAGCCTGCAGATGTTCCCCATGCTGCAGCTGGGCAGGTTTTGCTGGCTGCAGTTGCACCAGAGACAACGCTATGAGACTTCAAGACTTGGAGTTGTTTGTGATCATTTCCACAGGCAGCCCGGGGAGTACTCAGCGGGACCTTCAGCACAGGTCAAGTGCTTGTGCATCAAGGGCTAGAGGGCTTTCAGCCTCTCACATGCCCCTCCGTCCTGCACCAGCTCCCACAGAAACCCCTCTGAAACAGCAGATGCTGTTTTGAGCTGCATAAAGACCACTATGGCTGAACTTAGATCATGAAACAGAAGGACCAGCTGCAAGCACCACTGTCCCCATAATGCTAGGGCTATGAAGCATGCCCAGCCAGCTGAGGGGCTGGGGCTTCACCTCAGCGAGTAGGGAGGGCTGGCCCAGCACAGCCCACAGCATACTTGTATTTCTAACCCTTCCGTTGCAAGCTGCACACGGCATGCAACTTCATATTTGTTATGTTTTTTTAATTCTGCAAACAGGAGCACCTGATGCTTTATATTTTAAATGAAAGAACCATTGATTCTTGTACCCCAAGGGCTAAACAGCTTCTCTAAGAATAGCAGATCAGAACAGGAGACTTAGCTTCTCTAAGTCATGTCCTCCTCTACACCTCATGAACACTTCTTGCTTTTTGACTTGTGTTAAGAGGAGCTTTGACTTTTGCAGTCCTGAGCCTATTCCAGGAAATATACTAGCTGAGTAAACCAGAGGAAGAATGACAAATTTCTGTAGTGTTTTGTCACTGCTGATGTCACTTTCTTGGTTGTCTGACAACAGTGACAGAAAATGAACCCTGCTGTATCTTGAGCTGGTTTAAGTCAAAATTGGTGGGAGGAGAAGAGGGATAGAGGGGCGGCCATAAGGGGTGAGGGATGGTTGTGAGGGGAGATTGTGGGGGGAGAGCAGGGGCAGCCATGGGATGTGAGGATGGCCATGAGGGGAGAGCAGAGGCAGCCATGGGATGTGAGGGGCGGCTGTGAGGGGAGAGAGGGGGTGGCCGTGGGATGTGGGAGATTGCCATGCGGGGCAGTTGTGAGGGGAGATCATGAGGAGACGTCATGAGGGGAGATCAGGTGCAGCCATGAGGGGTGAGAGGTGTCCATGAGGGGTAAGGGGCAGCAGATATACAGTGTGGGCCACTACGAGAGGGTAAATGAGGGGTGGCTGTGACTGGAGCTCGTGAGAGGCAGCCATGAGGGGAGATCAGTTTGCCCTTAGTAACATGGTTTAGTGGTGGGCTTGGCAGCCTTGGGGTAACAGTTGGGCTTGATGATCTTAAAGGTCTTTTTCAACCTAGTTGATTCTATGATTTTATGAGAAACCAGACGTAAGTTGGGAAGCCCCAGCTGCCTGGACTGTGCTGGAGAGGCACATGGCTATGGGCGCGTAGAAGCAAACCTGGTCCTGCCTGGGAGGGAAGCAGGGATGTCTGAGCATGTTGAACTGCAGGGGTGAAAAGTGCTTTGGCTTTTAACAGCAGAAAATAATAGCTCATTAACGCCAAGCCCAAATGGCAAGAAAAAGAGCTCTGGGGTTCTGATTCCCCGCAGGACTTCTGTAATCAAATTTCAGTCAAATCTTGTTGATGGCAAACTCAGCATGGAAATGCAGGGTCATTTTATTGCTTTCCTGTGCTGAGAAGGTAGTCAACTGATGCCTATAAATTTTGATTATTTGCTTATGAAAAGTTTGTTGTTCCTTTTTTTCCTCTGGGATATTTTCCCCTTTGTCCGCACTTCAGCGTCATTTGGACCAGCTGTACTTTGTAATGTGGTGGACTTTGTTTTATCAGCCTTTTTTATAATCTGACAGCTTTCAGAGATATGTAGTTTCATGGAATGAGTGTGCTTCCTTGACTGGCTAATGAACAACATACGCTGACCGCTACCATCCTTTGAATTTTCAGCTAGTTTTGTTTTTGTTTAAAACTGGATTAATATAGTGTTATTTCTTAAATGCTGGCACTTGTTACTGCCTCTGTCTGCTAGTTCTGCCTGTTGCTCTTCAGCAGTGTATGATTTCTGCTCTTACACCACTAAATCCGGTGCTTGCTAATCCACTGATTAATGGCTAATGAGATCAATGGGAGGTAAAAACAATCTAGAAATTATTAACATATCCCAGAAGTCTACCTCTGAGACTTATGATTTTGCAAAATAAAAGCCTTCTAGTTCCTTATGATTATATTTACCTGGACAGAATGAAGCCTAAGCCGTTTCCCTTGATGCCATTTCCTCTGTGGGGCTTCCCATGGCAGGGTATGTGGTCAGCCCCTGCACCTGGCATGCCTTCACCCCTGCAGACCCCTCTTCCTGCCTCTTTTTTCCTTTACATTTCCCACCCCAATGGCAAAGCCACAACCCTGTACAGGAGATTATTACCTCTAGGGATGGTGAACTCAGGTTTTGATCCTTCCCTCCACATGAAGGCTGAAAAAAAATGGTAATAATAAAAAAGACCCATGTTCCCGCAACTGTAGCTAAAACGTGTTCAGCCTATGTGGTGGGAAATGTTCTTTTACATCTGTGGTAGCTCGTGGTAGGAAGGTGGCTGGGGAGAAAGAATGAAATTGTACCATATGAACTGATTGCAAAAGGCACAAGACTATAGACAAAAACTGTGAGTCCTTTTGTTTCCTCCTGTACAAGCTGTGCAGTGGTGTTTCTATGCTGGTGACTGAAAAAGGTCAAATGTGAAAGTTCAGGGACAGGGTGAAGAGCCCAGACTGGAGTTTGCTCGTCATGAGAGCAATTAGAGGAAGACTGTTCAAAGGTACCTGTTCAAGGGTGCTTAATCATAGGAGCCATCTTTGAAAAACTCTCACCCTGCACTTTTACCAGTGTGTTTTGAAAACACCACTGCAATATTCAGGTTACTTGGAAACACCGATGGGCTTTCAGGTGGAAAGCTACCATCTCTCTCATGCATTTTTCCCCAGCTGGAGGAAGGTTCTAGTAGGAATTTCTTGGGCTCATGTCTATTCCGTGCATGGTGCTCCTGGGAGGTGATTTGGAAGATGTGAAGCCGCCTCATCATGCTGTACAGCAAACTTTCAGGAGAGGACGGGCACCTGCTTTCCTCTTATCAAAGAATGTTTTTTTTAACCTGTTTTGGAGGAGAAGGAAAACAGAGCTCAAGAAAATGGAGCTGCCTTTTCCCTTAGAGTAAACCGACTAGCTGACACCTGCTGTGTGAACAATGGGAATACACAAAGGTCCAAATGCAAATAAAGAGAACTATTTAACTTAGATGAGTTTCTGCAATTGGTGTTTGTTTTTCATCCTCATGACTAATTATCCTGTGGGGCTTTTTATTTCCTGCTTTGGCCTCCAGTAGATCTGTGAAATGAAACCGAAACTGGTTTGAAGATGAAATTCACCCCTCACACACACACCGTCCCCTCCTCCTATTTTCAGTAGAGGTGTGTACCTGTGCTTTATTCTGTTATCAACCACGGTGAGCATTTCTGATTGCAGAAGTTAGAAGACAGTGGGGTGAGGCACTTGTGCCAGGCTGTGCTCCTGCACAAGAGCCCACGTTCACCACCTTCACCCTTACACCCTCTCCTCCACAAGCTCCCTATGGAGACTAGTCTGAGCTCCTGGTGGGCTCTAAAGCCCTCCATCAAGGTTGCACTTGCCAAAAACGTGCTCGACAGCAAAAAGTTAGGTCTTGGAGGGAGAAGGAAGAGTCCTGGGAGTCATGCCTGGATGGTGAAGTTACAGCCTGCTTTGTGCTTGCAGTGAGATATTGAATGTTACTGGCAAGCATGCTAGTCGTGTGTTGCTTTATTTCAGGTAGCAGCTAATGCCTTTACTTACATTGTGGCCACTTCTCTGAAACGTGAGTTCCAAACAAATTAAAAAAAGGCATTTAAGCAATCCTGCCCAGGCAAGCAAAACAACTGGGCAGCGCCAAGTCAGTTACGTGAGATGAATTCTTTAAACCAAGGCAAAAAGACACACACTGCAGTTTTCACCAGTGCTGCCATCAGTCGTGTATACATGTGTGTGTGCATTCCTTCAGCTCAGCTTTTGCCCCCCCAAGGTTTGTGGAGAGAGAGCCCAGAGAAGCAAGGGGAAAAAGGAAGGTAGCAAGGTGGGTTTCTGTCTCCTTTCCCAGGTAACAGGTAATAGGACGAGAGGAAATGGCCTGAGGTTGCTCCAGGGGAGGTTTAGTTTGGATCTTAGGAAACATTTCTTCACCCAAAGGGTTGTCAAGCACTGAACAGGCTGCCCAAGGAAGTGGTTGAGTCACCATCCCTGGAGGTATTTAACAGACATGTAAATGTGGCCCTTAGGGACCTGGTTTAGTGGTGGACTTGGTAGTGTTGGGTTAACAGTTGGACTTGATGATTTTGAAGGTCTTTTCCAACCTAAAAGATTCTGTGATTCTATGATTCTAAATAAACCTTGTGGTCAGCCCAAAGAAAGAGAGGCATGAAGCATACCTCCGGGCTAGCCTCCAGCCTCAGGTAACACGTGACGGTTTCCTGCGTCCCTGCTCCATATGTAGCTGGTGTTTTCCCTGCAGCTGGGACCTCCGCATTCAGCTGGCCAGGCTCCAGGATGGCAAGGCTTCCAAGACAAAATGCCACATGCAGGAATGCATTGAAGTACGTATATACTCTTTGGGGGAAAAGTTTGCATTGGAGTTTTGAATTAGGTTGAGAGAAAAGGCTCTTTAAAAGAAGAAGAGAGGGGGAAGGGTTGTTTTTCTTGCAAATATTATGTTTTAACTCAAATCATGTAGACAAGCTTCATTCCGTGCTGTTGCTATGGCTGTGGCTCGGGTCACTGTGCAGGAGCTTGTGAGACGGAAAACATCAAGCAGAGAGGGGGCAGCGAGCCCAGTGCTCCTTCTTGCAGCCGAGTATGGCCCTCTGCTGTGTCACCTGGCCTCAGGTTTGTCCAAGGCCACCTTTCCTTCCGCAGCTGATGGGAACGTGGAAACTGCAACTGCAAAGTCTTCTGCTGGCTGGCTTGGGGTAAGGAGAACTTCCTGGGTCATGAGCTTGAGAGCAAGAGCAAGGAGGATCTTTCTTTGCACCTCATCTCCTGGAGATGGTATTAGGGCTGTGACAACACCTGCTCCCTAACTCTTCCCCAGGGGAAGGCACACTGCAGTGAGGAAATAGGGTAACACAGAAGGCTGACATACCTGCAGGCTTTACGCGAGCCCTGTGCCTGTGCTGTGATGGATTCCCACTGAGAATCCATCGAGGGAGGTGATTTTGCCCCTCTACTCTCCTCTTGTGAGGCCCCACCTGCAGTACTGTGTTCAGCTCTGGGACCCCCAACGTAAGAGGGACCCTGGACCTGTTGGAGCGAGTCCAGAGGAGGCCGTGAAGATGATCTGAGAGCTGGAGCACCTGTCCTACAGGCTGAGACAGGCTGAGAGAATTGAGCTTGTTGAGCCTGGAGAAGAGAAGACTCCAGGGAGACCTTAGAGCAGCTTCCAGTACCTAAAGGGGCCTACAAGAAATCTGAAGAGTGACTTTTTACAAGGGCACGTTGGGATAAGACAAGGGGGAATGGCTTTAAGCTGAAAGAGGAGAGTTTTAGATTAGATACTAGGAAGAAGTTCTTCCCTGTGAGGTTGGTGAGGCACTGGCACAGGTTGCCCAGAGCAGCTGTGGCTGCCCCATCCCTGGCAGTGTTCAAGGCCAGGTTGGACAGGGCTTGGAGCAACCTGGTCTAGTTGGAGGTGTCCCTGCCCATGAAAGGGAGGTTGGAACTAGATGATCTTTAAGGTCCCTTCCAACCCAAACCATTCTATGATTCTATGTTGTGATACCAGCGAGCAGCTTAAAGCGTACTGGTGTTGCTTAACCCCAGACATACACTCACACTGCACCTTGGTGGTGTGATCGTGATCCTGGAAATGAAGAAAGTCAAGCCAGATGATGTTTCTCCCATGTCTAAACCACAGAAATACTCTGCTGTACATCTGGACTGTAGTTACAGAGTCACTCTGGTCCCCCAGAAAGGAGAAAAAAGAATAATTATTGAGTGGATTTAAAATTGGTCTTTTCTTGAGACATTACCACACCACTGTGTCAGAGACTCTGTTGCCAAAACTGTGAGAATATTTCTGCTGTTTTTAAACTGCCTACCTCTTAGTAGGAACTCAGTGAAAGTAACGTCTGAAAGGTTAGTCCCTGTCTTTACTTTCACATGTGAATGTTTAAAATTATCACAGCTGACTAGAAAAAGTCTTCTCATTTAGTACTGCCTCACTTGTTTTCCCTGACTCCCTGAGAATCTGTTTCAGCAGAATTTGTTTAGAAAATGCAATGGTAAACTGCATTGGCAGAAAATGATGACCAAGACACAATAAACACTTTTAAATTGATTGAAAATTTGACTAAGCTGCTTACTTTCCTAATTATAATGCCTAATTAGTTGGCTTGTTCCATTCAGTCATGCAGCTTTGATAGCCTTTATTGTGCTCCAGAAGTCCGGGGCCTGAGATTTAAGCAAGTCTGTCCTAGATATCTAATGAACTGTTAATTTGAAAATAAAAACATTCTTAAACTGCTCTACTAGTAATCACCTTCTGGATTGATACACAGAGCCAAAAGCACTGTGTAAAATAGCTTCAAAACAGACCCTGCTAGGACTGAGATGCACGAGTAGGTTGCTGTTGCTCACAGAGCTGCCAGTGAAGTTACTGCAGCTTCACCAGAGAGAAGATATGACATCCCGATGCTCAGCGAGAGCCGCTGGAGACCATCTCGCCCTTCCTATACCACCTCCAGCACTATTTCCTGGGCTGGTTCACTGGGTGTGCTTACTCTCACCTGCACTGGCCTACTGAATTGCAGAAGAGGACAGGCTCAGCAAGTGCAAGTTGGGCAGTCTGTAGCCTCGCATTTCATCTACTGGCAGGCAAGAGACACATATCCTGCTCCCCTCGGGCAGGAAAGGGAGTTGAGCCGCAGGCTCCTATGCTCAGCAGCTGAGGTGCTGCACAGGCACAGGGAGTGTCTGCAAGTGACTGTCTCTTATGCAGAACCTGATCTGCCAAATCAGGGTAATTTACGTGACAGATTCTGGGCTCAGCCCAGCATGTGTTTGTCCAGACAACCACTTGAACATATGCTTCCTTCTGTTGTCTTCCAAGAGCTCCTGCATTTTTTACTGATGCTCTGGTTCCTGAGGCAGCAGCTGACAGCCATACCTCACACCTGGGCAGAGCTGGCACGCTGCTGCCTACGCCTTTGTTCAAAACAAAAGCAAACCAAGAACAGTTTCATGCTAAATGCCCTTCATGGCCTCTTGTTGCCACGATGGAGAGGGATATCTTGTTCCTAAAATTTATTTAGCATTACTCATGGCTGAAGCAGTCATTGGCCACTGCTCTCTAGGATGAGTAGACATCTTCCTGATGACACGGGATTTACACGGTGATCAAAATCTGTGTAAGACCTTGTTTTTTTTAAAGCAGTGCACATTACGAGGCAGGTAAGTCTTTTCCCTTCCTTTGAAGTGAAAGCAGCACTGGCCAAAAGCAGCTTTTTATTGTGGCGTTACTACAGAGCAAGAGAAGAGCAGCGTAAAACTTGCACGTGTCCACTTTCACCACCAACTTGTGAGAAGGGCAGACACAGCACTGCAAAATTGACAAATTTGTTTCAAAGCCAATTAAAAAATGGATGCACAGCATTGTTTTCATTTACTGCTGTACAAAGGCTCACAGATCCTGGAAACAGGATCTGTTTTCCACTGCTTGGTACAGCACCCAACTCCAGGCAGCTCACCATTGCCACTGAGACACACACAAAAATTCTTTTAACTGATATCATGAACATAAGCCTGTATAGCCAGCAGCATTCAAGTTCCATGTCTTAACAATCATATGAGGGAGGTTTCTTGTGGTTCGCAAAAATACTTCCTCCTACTCCTGACCAGTCAAACCTATTTTTGCAATGTGTGCTTTGAAACTACAGCTAGATGCACCCTCCCGCATTGAGGTTATGCCCTCCTGACAGAGGTGCTCCCAGTTAACTGAGAGCCCCAAGGTGGCAATAGGACAGCTCCAGACTGTCTGGAGCAGCCTTCCAGAGACTAGTAGCCTCACTTAAGGGCTCCAAATGCAATTCAAGTGCAGTTTACTTGCACAGAACACAGGAAGCAGAGGTTAATTTCACACTCTACACACACTCAGGATCATGCAGAGGTGCTCAAGTGGTCACACTCAGCCCTGCAGGCACACAGTGCACCTTCTGTGACTCTGGGACTGTGGTACATTACATCATGCTCCACTTGTGAAAGAAAGTGTTCAGGTGAATTAGAGAATCTTTTATTAATTTGCATGTTACCCGAGAAGTGTATGTGAGAATTAAAGTCCGAACTACTGCCATGAAGTGAAACCACTATTTATTTTTATAAAAGGCAATAATTAAAACAAACCCTACCAGTGTGTACATTGTACACATTTGAATGACACTTACAAGAATGAAGTTTCCATATACAAAGACTACAAGCCCACACTGGTAAAGGATGCACACAAGCACATACATAGCTTCAAAGATGCCTCAACTGCCGATCACAGTACCAATTACTCTATGACCACACCTGCATAGATAGCACTTTCAGTATTAGCATCCACACTACTTTATTCCACTACAAACTGTACACAGAAAGCAAGAAGGAGTTTATTCAGAGCGCATTATGTATCCATAGACAGATTTTATTTGCTGGAATGATCTCTTCACTCTTCTGTTGCCATCTTCAAGAGATATTCTTTGTCAATCTTGAAGAGCCTCCACCCCTCCTCAGTGGACAGATCAGAGGCACCTCTTCTCTTGTAGAACCTGATGGATGGTTCATTCCACTCCGCAACAAGGAAGTGCATACTGCTGCAGCGGCACTTCACAGCAACCTGCAACAGCGTGGAACACAACACGTTCCAGACACCCCCAGATGATAAGCCTCGCAGGAACTGGTGGGACTACTCAGCAACCAACTGTGTATCACCAGAGGTCATCAAGTCCATTGTCAGTCACTTCACCACTTGTCACTATTTAACCCAATCTAGATAATAGTTTTAAGCCATCTACTGTCCTGTCACCTCCTTTAATTTGAGTAGCCCTCATGCAGTTATAAGGGCAAGGATAGTGCCTTGCCACATGTCCCCAGTTCTGCTTGTTTAGACTTAACACTTAAGACATACCTGACTCAAGTTCTTCAGAATTTCTGACCCAATGCCAAGTCCTAAAAAACCAACCGAACAAAAAAGTCACCACCAAGAAACTTGAGTTTTAATTTTAAAACAGCTCTAATAGGATGCAACTAATATAATTCCATAATATATACCTCTGTACTCAGCCATCACATAGAAATCTTCAAGATACAGTAGTTTTCCAATCCATGGATCATAAGTGAAGTAATACATGGCAAAGCCCACAATGCAGTGTTCTGAAACAAAGGGTGGAACTTCAGCTAGTCCGAATTTAAAAGGCAAGAATACTAAGTCTTACATACATGTTTAAACATACAGATTCTCTTTCTGTGACATGCAGACTTTTGCTACTAGGTTAGAATTAAGAAGGAAGTTTGCAAATAAGCACCCATCTGAACATGACAGTTCTGACAAACTTGTATCAACCTAACAGAATGCAGGTTGCCCTGGCCATACCTCGAGATCCTCAAAAGCACTATCCTAGTCAACGATGAACACAAGGGTGTGCATACCCTACTCATTTATTGGCATTCCCATTTCTGGAATACAAGTAAAAGCTTTACAGAGCAGTCCACAATCTAGATGATTGCCCCAACTCTGCCTCCTTAGCAACCAGACTGGTCCACCAAACTAAGGAACACTGATCCTTCAGTGTATATTCCTCAGTAAACTCACTCTGTGAGAAGGCATGCTCACAGGCCACCCTTGCAGCAGCATTTCCAGCACCTCAACTTGCACTTCCCCTGAGAACATCACACTATTTTCTTTACCTTCAGCACTGTAAAGTCAGATAAGTAAAGCTACAGCTTCAGTTATAACTCTGTGGCTCAACAGGGAAGAGAAACTAACTCTTCCAACAGCAGCCCACTCAAACCCAATCCTGGAGTATTTCAAGTATACCTTCCATAACACTCTGCACATACTGTAAGAGAAACGTGCAAACAGATTTCTGATCTACTGTGTCTTTGGTAAAGGTTTGGGAATAGCACTTGTCCCTGTAGACCTTACCTCATATTATGATCATCTATTTATTGTGTAACGGATCTTTTAGTTACCTCCCCGCCCATCCATGTACACAGAAGGGCCATGTACATGGCGAAGCTAGAGACTGTAACCTGAAGATTGGGGACAAATTAAAGAAAAAAATGTGATTCAACAGGATTACATAAAGGTAAGTCAGGGTCAAACAAAAAAAACCATTTAATTAACTGGAGTCAAGTACATTATGCTATACCTGATCTTCCCATGCCTCCAGCATTAGCAACTACTTCAACTGAGTATCACTATATGTTACTACATTTAACAGTTACCCTGTTCCTCCTACCCCAGTCCATTGGTGGAACCTTAAGTATAGTCAATAACATTAAGTATAAGATGCCTCCTGTGTATTTAGCATCTAAAAAGAAGTATAGGGAAGTCTCACCTTCAGATGACCACTGTTCTTTGGGCACTTCTGCAACCAGACAGTGGTAGAAAGGGTGCTCGCCAAAACCATCCTCAAGCAGCTCTAGAAAAGCAGAATAAATCGGCACCTGAGCTACAGGTAGTGCCACTAGCCTACCGACCCGGCGAGCAGAGGCCGCTTTTATACCTTTCTCGGTTAGCACCACTTGGTCCTCCATGTCCTCGTATTTCGCTAGTTCCTGGAAGAGACGGACGCGTCAGCGGACTCTCCCCGCAGGTCCGCGCACCCACTTCCCCATTGGTGGCTCCCCGCCCCCCCGCAGCCTTACGCAAGAAGTTGTTTTTGTTCAGGCGAAGGGCAAAGGGTGCCCCCCCCGCCGCCGCTGCCGGCCGCGGAGCTGCCCCAAGCCCGGCCGCGGGGCGGGCCCCGCCGCTCCCCTCAGCAGCCCAGCGACGGAGGGGTGCTCAACGGCCGCTCCCGCGCGCCGCCACAGCGACCCTGGCCGCCCCCGGCCCCCCAACCGCCGCCCCGCACCTTGATCAGTCGCAGCAGGTCGGGGCAGTCCTCAGGACGCGCGGCGCGAATGCTGAACGAGGCCATTTTCGACGGCGCTTCCCCCTGCGGCCCCCTCGGCTGACGAGTCCCCGATGTGTGAACAGGAGGAGCAGCTGCTTCTTCATTCGTGTCCCGGGCGCGACGGCCACCTGCGGTCAGTCAGGCTGCGAGCATGTCCCGGCGGCGTTCAGCAGACAGGCGACTCTCCCCTCTGCCGCCGCCTCCCCCAGTCCCAGCTATGCAACAGGAGCCCGGCGCGCTCCTCACTTATAGACGCACGCGCTCCGCCTCTCCCCGCACGCAAGCCAATGGGAGCGCCGGTGGTGCTCGCCCTCAGCCAATGACAGCGCCCCTCCCGGACTCTTGCCTCAGCCTGCCAGCAACAGCTGCTGCGGGGTGTCTCGTGACTCGCCCCCCGCACACGCACACACACGCACACACTCACCACCCCCCCGCGCGACGGCGCCCCCTGGCAGAGCCGGGCGGCGCTGCAGCGCGCCCAGGGCAGGTCCCGCCGCTTGGCCCCCATCCCCGCCTGAGGAGCCCGTCCCGGCGCCCCTCGGGGCTGCGGGCTGCTGCCGGCACCGAAAACCGAGCCCGTTGTTGCCACAGCGAGCGCGGCTGCGCCTGCCTCGGGGCGCTGCCTACGGGCTCCTTCTTAGGCGCCGTGGTGCCGCCTCGGCCGCAGGCTCTGCGGTCTGGGAGTGTGGCGGCTTTCGGCACCGTGGATTTCACCGCTGTGTGGAGGGAAAAAACCAAACAAAGAACCTGTGTACTTGCTTGAAATACTAAGTAATGATCCATATCAAACCCTGCGGGGGGAGGAGGTACCTAGTATTGATATCTATTTGGTATCTAGTACCAAGGCGCACCCCTGGGCAGGAGAGTCATGATGGAAAATGGTTCGAAACATTGGCATTTAACTTTGGACTTGGGACATTTTCCAGTCTGATACACTCACACCATAACTGACGCGGTTTACCAGCCTGATTAGAGAGGAAGGGGTAGTGCTGGGAGAAGCACGAAGCACAGGATTGTTTTTGAAATGGGAGGGATGTGCCAATTGTCTGCTGTAAGGGAGGGTGCGACTCCTTCCCAATGGAGGTGTGGATGTCCCTGAGGAGGGAGGTGGGCATGATAAATAAATTACATCTGGATAAACTCCCCAAAATGGCTGTGGAGTATGAAAGGATGGAGAAATTATCCTCAGCCCAGCTCTTCCTCTGAACATTACCTACAGATATTGACCTATGCCATGCACTGAAAGCTGGATCCTGATAGAGATGGCCAAGCATGTGTATAGACCTTCAGCAAGGCCACCCAGAGGAGAAGTATGATTCTTTAGCATACACATGGTTTTCTTTTCACTCTCCTCTGTAATCTTTGCAACTATAATGTCCATTCTTAGATACTGTAAAGGGTCTTTTAATTTTGCATTTAGCTTAATCTGATTTAAGAGTGATTTTGGATATGGGAAGTCATGCTACTGCTGCAACCTGGATTCCCAAACCTGAAAACCTGGATTCCCAAACACTCTCACTCTTTTTTTTTTTTTCCAGTGTATCCAACAGCCTACAAGGTTTGCCTTCATTTTGACAGAGGGGCCAGCATGGAACATGATACTACAGAAGAATTGCATGAAGAAGTCTGTGTTCTTGTGGCTGATGTTATCCAAGAAAATCCTTTGGCACACAGTGGAAAGTGCCTTGAGTCCTGGAAGAGTAATTTAGGATTTATGCAAAAACCCTAGCTGGATCAGTTTACCTGCTATTGGAGCAAAAATGGAGATGCCCAAAGAACAGAAGCATTTCCAAAACACAAAACAACAGCCAATGATTAGTAGGAGAAAAAGTAAGATTTGTTTAATGAGTTATGGATCTGGAAATCCTTCAGGACAGGGTTTTTGATACGGAGACTGAATCTGAATAAACTAGCAAAGAATAGACTCAGCCTAACTACATACATTTAATGAATGTACCTTTTTTCAATCCCTAGAAATGCTCTGACTGGGATTGGAAATGGGAAATACTGTCTCTGTGAAAGACTTAACAGTGGTGTGTTGTGTCAACTCTTTGTTTTGCATTTCACAATGAGGAAGTCATGCTGTCAGGAAACCTGCTGTTGTGTAAGAGCAGAAAGTGCCTGGTTTCTTTCATTCTCAAGTCACAAGTCATATGATTTCAGTTGTTGAAGTTTCAGCAAAAGAACCCAGATGTTTTCTACCTTGACTGTTTTCAAAAGTCCTGCTTTAACTTGCTCAGAAATACGCTGATATTGTTACCCAGTCAATACAGTTCATTGGATTTAGCTTTCAAATTCATGAGGCAGAAAAAAAAATATACTGAAGATTTTCCTAAAATATCAAAAATAGTTTATTGAAACAACAGGTAATCCAGAGAATTAAAAAAAAAAAAAAAAAAAGGGGGGAGAAAAATACCTAGATAAGATACCTAAATCTCAGAGACTATGCTGCAATTAGTTATATATTACTAGAGATATATTTTCAGAACAAGAATGGTAAGAATATTTTACAAAGGGGTTCTAAAAGACATCGGTTTTGTGAATGAATCATGCTTCCAGACCTTGTTCTTTACAGCTTCCTCCTTTGGTCTCAGGTCTGTTCGTCTCTGAGAAGGTTTTGTGTCATCTTGACGTAACCGAGGTCAGTGGTGAAATCTCTAATGACTTGCATGTGGCTCAGCCTTTATCCCTGAATCGTCAGCCTGTTTATTTATTCACACTTGCCTCCAAGGGAATTAGTGGTAAGTCTTCTGAAAAGGTTGGAGGTTTTCTCAAATTACACAAACATGTATGGTGGAAAGTGGTTGGCAAAGGGATATTCTTCTTCCATGCAGAACTTGCTGACGGTGAATCCATTTACGTTTCCACCAGCCAGGTTGGCACTTCGGTGTGTGAGGGGTAGAATGGTTAGAATTACCTACAAAGAACCTGTGCATTGTTCCTCTTATTCTTGTTTTATCTCCCCCCTAAATCTTACTTGTAAGTGGAGAAACAGAAAAAATCGTGTGAAATAGAAAGCAGCACTTTCTTTACAGCATGCACAAGAACTGGTGTTAATAAAAGCACACAGAGCGCTACGTATCTGACTAAGGCAAGTTTTCCCCACATCCTCTCCAGAGACAGAGGTCTTGCCCAGCCTAAAGCTACAGGAAATAGCTGTGCTAGTTCCCCAAGAGCCTTTCATGGCGATGCAGCTCAACAATTTATTCAGAGAGTTATGGGACCTCAGCTGGACGTGTACTGATAACACATGTTTATTGGCATCTGAATTTCTGAATATACTCTTTTCCTGCAGGTTGGATGAAACCTCAAAGTGGGCAACAGTGTTCTTTCTTTACTGTTCAACTAATCAAACTCTCTTTACTTTTTGTATTCTAATTTTTTATTTCTTCCTTCTCTAGGAAGATTCCTTGAATTCCTGTATGAATGCTTCTCTCATGCCTCAAAGGTTCTCTGTTTGTAATAAACGAAAACGGAGAGAGGAGAACTGCTTATTTCACATTAAATGCAGTGACTGAAGAATTTTTGATAATACTACTAAGTGTTCTCAAGTATTTCAATCCAAATTGTATCTCTAAATTATATCTCCTGTGAAATCTCTGGAGGAAAATACGGAAAATGGAATTAATATTCAGTATTGACCTGTAATTATTCCAGATTAGTCTTTCATTCAGGATTCTCTAAGCATTTTCAACTGAATAATTTCTTCCTAATACTTAGAACTTGCATTGATATTTCTGAGCTCACAATTGCTTCCCGGTACTTTTTTCAAGCATCTTACAATTACAGTTTATCAACACTAGACTGTACATGGAAAAAAATATTAATTTCTGTATGAAAAGTAAGAATAGTGAGTAAATACTGCAGTAGCACTGCACAGAATTTGGGGCAAATGCAAAATTAACAGTTTCACATAATAAAACTACATTGATTTCCATATGCTGGAAATAAAAGGGTCATCATTTTCCATTATTAGGTTCGAAGACACATTTTAGGTCATTAGAACCGTATTCCTGTAAGGTAATACTGCCGTTTGTAATTATTTGTAATTATGCAATTTGATGAGTTTTGGATTTAGACATAACTAATTACCTGCCTGCATCCACTAATCATCTATATCATCATAAATGTTGGGGAAAAAAACCCCAACCCAAGCCAGGCCTCAAATTTATAACCTTATGTTTCGGATACAGTAGAAGTCCCTTTGGCTTTGATCCTGCAAAATACCTAAGTCAGTGTTCTTCGGTGTAGTATCTCAGGCTCTAAAAGGAAACCTAGGGAATCTGGTTTTCTTTCTTAAAACTAATGGGGGTTCACACGATGAGCAGATGTTTTTCTTACATGTCATAACCACAACTGTGTCTTTTGGCACAGTGTTTTGCACTGCCTGTAGGTGATTCTCCTCATGGCATCTTGGTTTCTGAAACTTCAGCACGCACCCATCCCAGGTTTCCATGTTTTTTTCTGATGACCAGATGAATGAGCTGCTTTGCAATAGCGCTTTCAACTTCTTCCTCTGTAAACAGGCAGAGGTTGACTGCACTTGTAAGGTGTTTAGGGCGTGGGCCAGCTGAGAGAAGCCTTTCCCCTTGGAAGGAGTGCCTGCCGCTCTGCCTCCTCCCCCACGAAGGAGGCTCACCTGCCAGGCCCCTGTCTTCTGCCTGGTTATGCAGTCAGGAAACAGGAGGGAAGCACTCACACCACATCTATGACAGCAAAAACTGTGCTAGTAGCAAGGGTCAGTTCCAGGTGGGTTTTGCTCGGTGTGCAAGGCACACAACTTCAGTCTCTTGGGCTTTCAAAATGTAAATCTGCAACCTATCACAGTCTCATAAAAAAGACACAAACCCTACTTTTCAATTCACATGGCCTGAGTTTAGTTTGTTTGGTAGCAATTTATCAAAAAGTTGGTAGAGAAAAAAACCCTGGTCAGGTGTTACTTTTGCAAGTAATGTAATCCTAGAATGGTTTGGGTTGGAAGGGACCTTAAAGATCATCTAATTCCAACCCTCTGCCTCGAACACTGCCTCGATGGGGCAGACACAGCTTCTCTGGGCAACCTGTACCAGTGCCAAGCTGTTCAAAATCCTCACAGTAAAGAAATCTAATCTAAATCTCCCCTTTTTTAGTTTAAAGCCATTCCCCCTTGTCCTGTCCCTACATGCCCTTGTAAAAAGTCCCTCTCCAGATTTCTTGTAGGCCCCTTTAGGCACTGGAAGGCCTCCCTAGATAGAAGTGTTGCCAGAGCCTTCTCTTCTCCAGGCTGAACAATACTCCGGTTAATGTACTTTCACTGTTTGCTAGAACATTCATTTTCTGATACCCTCTTACAGTTTTAGTGGTGTCTTGGGTAAGTCTTTAGCAAAGTCTGTTTAACAACTTCATTGCTAACTGGTACATTTTGTAAGCATGATTTTGCTCACAAGTTGAAAAGACCAGTGAGCGCCACACATTCTGGTCTGTGTGAAAGCTGCTCCTGGCCACTCTTACAAGTCATTCAGAGGTGCTGAGCCGGTCGGCAGCTAGTTCTCCGAAAGTTAGATCCTGACTGGCTCTATAGTCTCTGAAATTTAGATCCTCACTGGCTCTATGGTGTCCCTGTGCAGAGCAAGGAATGGCTCCACAGACTCTGGCGCAGGCCGATTGTCCTCTCTGCTCTAAGGTTCTTCAGTTCCCAGTATATAAATAGAAGTAATTCTGTTTAATTAAATTTACTATTTGCTCACAGCTTATCTATCACGGCAGTGTTTTCTTGAACCTCTTCCCCTTATCAAATATCACTGCTCTCAATTGCCTTCCCTAACAGTGCCACCAAGTGACCGGCCGGGGCAGCAGGCCGTGCCCCGGCTATGTGGACATGCAGCTACCGCGGGCCTGCCGGCTCGGGAAGCGCCTCCGGGACGCCTCCGACAGCCATGGTGGCAAACAGGAGTGTTACAAAAATCACGCAATAATCACGGTACTTATTAAACGCGAGGCCCACGCGGCGCCCCGCGGGCAGGGCCCGCCCGGTGCCCAACGGCTGCCGGCGGCACCAACCTCCGCCCCTCAGAGCGGCCGCTCCGCGCTGGGCGGGACACAGGGAGACGGCGGCCCCGGCGGCCCGCCCCTGGCTGAAGGCGCGGCCGCTGGCAGCAGACCGGGCCGAGCGGAGCTCCCCGGGGGCTGGAAGGACGAGAGGGGAGGCCGCCCCTGAGCGGCCCTGCGCGGGAACCGCACCGAGCAACGAGGCGGAAGGGCCGCGCCGAGCATTTACTGTGCCGGGTGAGCTGCGGATCTGCGCTGCTGGAGGACCGCGTGCCTCCGACAGGCGTGGCCCCGCTGTCGGCCCCGGTCCCGGTGACGGCCCCGGTCCTGGTGGCGGCCCTGGTCCCGGTGGCGGCCCTGGTCCCAGTGACGGCCCCGGTCCCGGTGGCGGCGCGGCGAGCACCATGCTGGCTACCCGGTAAGGCTGTCCCCGCGCCGCTTAGCTCCTGCCCGCCGCGGCGGGGCCGGGGTAGACGGTGGCGGTTCCCTTGGGCGGGCCCCGGGGAGGTGGGGCACGGCCCTGGGCCGCCGTTGCCGCCTTACCTGGGGGGTGTTGTGGCCCGACCCCGGCCCCGCGGCTGGGCTGCCTGCTCCCGGGAGGGGATCCGGGGCATGGCTGGCGGGCGCTGGGATGTGTGCGATGGCTGGCAGGGCGCGGCCGGGCGTGGCTGCCTGGAGTTTAGGGTGATGGTGTTTGGCCTTGTCCGTGCTGGCCCGTCGGTGTGGGGAGCGCCTGTCACCTCGCTCGGGGCACCTGAAGTGGCACCGGGCGTGATAGGGTCCCGCGGGGGTGCGGGCGGGTTGAGCTGGGAGTCATTCCCTGGCTGTGCCACAGGTCCAGAGGCTGCACCACTTACACAGAGTTTTCACCACTGCCATTCATGGCATCTCTGGTGTGTACGAGAATGCTGGCTTCTGAGTGGGGTTATTTTTGTGTGTGTGTTCCCTTTTACTCTCTTAAGCACTCCTCGTATACCTGCAGACAAGAGGAAATTTGTGTGTACATGATATATATGTGTAGATACGTACCCAGGTTGGATGGGGCTTTGAGTAACTTGGTCTAGTGGAAGGTGTCCCTGCTCATGGCAGGGGGATTGGAACGAGATGAGCTTTAAGGTCCCTTCCAACCCAAATCATCCTATGATTCTGTGATAAGTACATGGCCCTACTTTTCCACTGGTGCCTGGGGACTTGCCTCTTTTTTGAGGTGAGGTGAAACCCCAGCCTAAGCTGAATAAATTTAAGGGACAGAGTTAATATTCCTTGTCAGGATAACACTGTGAATTATCATGAGGGGTTTTATTCCTGCTGACCCTCTGCGTATTTTTGTGCTACCACAGTTTTGCTTGCCTGGAAGAGTTGCACTGGCTACTACCTGGTTGAACTCTTATGAATTGTTGGGTGGATTACATTCTCTGAAGGGTTCTCATGGTTGTCCCTTCTTGCTGAACAGCTAAGAGGATTGTATCCTGCACACTAGGCTTGTTCTGAGTTGCAGCAGTACTAAGCCAGAGAGGAGAAGACCGGGCTTAGCTGAATGAGACTGTGTAGTAGGCCTTGTGATATCCTTCTTGGGGTATTCCACCTTCCACTGCTATGGACACCTGCCAAGTGCAGGACAAGTTTATGGTTAGGGTCATGGATGATTTCCCAGATGCACATGGACCTGTCTACAGGATAGAAGCTGCCGTTTGTCCCACGACATCTGAGTCAGTGAGTCAGTGAAGAGAACAGTTACTACCAGTGAATCATTCTTCCTTCCTGTTTTCAGATGAGGACAGGTATCAGTTGAAATTTCAGCTGGCTTGGAACTGTTGTGCTGATTGTATGTGGTTCTAAAAATCAGGATAAAAATAAAGAATGTGGTTTCTGAAGTAATCAGCACCATTCCAAAAATAAATCCTAAACTACTTTCATGGCGTTAGTTTTAATGGCAGTAAATTCTTCTGTTCTGCCTATAGGTTGTGGACGATGAGGAAGCTTCCTTCTTTTCTGGCTCGCACACTCAATTCTGGGACCACTGGTTCCCCAGACCTTCCTGACATGAATGAAGGTAAGGTAATTGGCTGTACTTTGGAAGAGGTAGCAATGTTTCTGTGTGTGTTTGGAGGTTAATGGCAACAAATATGCACAGTCGTCAAAGTTGCAGATTTGGAGGTTCATCTGGTTCTTTAGTCTTGGCAGAACATGTGATTCTTCCTCTGGGGGGACAACTGCTTCTCAAGTTGGCTCTGCACAGAAAGGCAATGTAGTACAGAAGGGTACTGTGGCCACTGGACAGAATCATAGAACCATAGAATGGTTTGGGTTGGAAGGGACCTTAAAGATCATCTAGTTCCAACCCCCTGTCACGGGCAGGGACACCATCTGCTAGACCAGGTGCTCAAAGCCTCGCCTGATCTTACCGCAGAAGGAATAAAATGAAATGGCAGAGTAAGGAACATTGCTGTTTTCTAACTGACATTCATTACCATAAATGAAGTTATAATCAAAGGTTCAAGTGCAACACAGGTCACGAGCCCTGAATTAGCAAAGTCTGGGGAGCAGAAAAAAAATTAATGGCCTTTTAAACCCGTCCTTGATCTTTTTTGAATTTATAGCATCCTTTTTTTGCTCAGTAAACATTTATTTATTTATTTAATAGATAGAACCCAGGGCAACATAAAATGGCCAACAAATGGAGGAACTGAGTGGAAATGATGTTTTACAGAACTTTTAGTGTGTTAATACCACTAATTTTGTAAACTTAGAGAAATCTTTTAATCAGATCAGCAGCATTGCCTCGTGAAAATGCTCTTGTCAATGGAGCTTTGTGTTGAAAGATTGTTTGGGCGCTCCAATAGTAATAAGCCATAATGTTCCTGTTGCAGAAGCTTTGAAAAAAGTTTTCTTGCATTCTAATCCCAGGTACTGAGAAAAGGGGAGGAAGAGAAGGGCTGCTGCCAGGTACAAATAATTCCTTCATGGACTTGGAGTTCTGCTTGTTTCTGAGATCTTCTTTCCCCTGTTGTTCTCTAAATAGAAATCACAGGTTATCCTGTGTACAAGAGAAAATGGGGGTTATTAATTGTTAGAGAATTTCTTTTCATTATAGTTAATAAATAGTAATTTGGAAGGCTAAAGGAAAGAAGCAAGGGTACAGAATATTGCATTCTTGCAAATATTACCCTGCTCTCTATTTGGATATCTGATAATGATACCATCTAGAAGGCCAGTAAAAATAGTGAAGCTGTGAAGCCATGTTGGCCTTGCCTCTGATTTGTTTTCAAGGAATACTAGTGTTTTGTGGACTTTATAACTGTAAATATTTGAGATTCTGTTCCAAAATTGTACTAAATAATGTTACACAAACTTTTGCTGTTATGTAAGCTAGTTTCCTTTAATTTGGTATCCATGCTTTCACAAAGCACCAAATACTAGCTTTTCGTATGCTTCCTCCCAACTTTGGGTCTCGGTTGTGAATGTCCTCACTTCTTCCATGGTTCTTCCAAAGGCTACATGAAGCAGGACGTTAGAAGTTTTCTCTGAGATAACTCTCATCCCACTTTCTGAAAAATCCTCCAGATACTCTTTCCAAAGTTAATAGTGTTTGTCAACAGCACATGGTAACACCGAGTTTGAAAAACTGATTGGAATTACACTGCAAGCAGATACTACACAGAGCCAGTAGACAAAGGAACCACAAAGCTGTCTTTGAAGGAAAGGATGAACTCAGTTGAAAGCACAAAGATACGGAGTGTAAATCAGGCAAAGACAGGTTGCCTACAGTTGCTTACTAAAATTGCAGGACGTGCTTAAATGGAAGTCGAGCAGGTAGAATAATCAGGTAACTCCTTACTAGATGTGGTTTGCATCGTTTCTTTTAACTGTTAATCTAACTTGTGTTTTCCACTCCACAGGACACTTACCCCTTCATGTGAATAATGGTGTGTTGTGGTAATCTGTACATATTAAAATATTTGCTATAACACTAAACTAGACAGCTACTGTTTTTCCTTACTTTAGCATTAATTAAAAATGAAATGCTATTACTCTTCTCTCTTGACTTGCTTAAAGCCTCTTTGCCTTCAGTGGCTCTGTGGCAGTGGCGTTGTCCTAGATCTCTGTCAGCACACTGTGTTTCTGGTGGTGTGCTGGATAACACATTTCTAAGAGGCTTGTGGGATACAAAATCTCTTATGCAGCAACTCCTGCAGTACTTAGCTTCATGGTAGACATTTGAATCTGCATCTTTCATTAAGTCCAGACCAAGCTCTATACTGGTGGTAGAATACGTCATAGCGGTCTACGTGAACCTGGATACAGCCTGGGGATACACCGGCACAAGAGGGCACGGATCTTACTGGCAGAGATGAATGCAATGATCTTGTCCAGCTGCCCTTGTGTCCTTCTTCATGTCACAGTGCAAATATACTCAGACCCTGCTGCTCTGGCATTAATGATCCACTGATCAGAGTTTAGGAGATACTGTGAAATGCACAATGATAGATAAGCCCCATTTGCTGCAATTGTTTTGCACTTTTAAGATTTGCCAAAGAAGAAAAGAGAAAAAGCTTATGGACTTCTGTGCTTAATAACTCACTTAAATTTCTGTTGTAAGAGCAATGTAGCCTTCCCCAGGGGAAGGGAAGAGAAAAACTATGTACTTATGAACCTGTAAAATTTAGCTTGGCAACATTTTAGTAACACTTTTATGCTTTGTCCCTTTTATTGTTAAAATAAAAAGTATGTGGTCTTAGCCTGGCAAATGCTCACTTGCATGCCTAAGATTGAAATCAGAAGTATTAATTGGGACTAACGACGTATATACATGTTTACAGGTTTGGACCAGAGGTTTTTTCCAGAGCTTTTTACCTGTCTAGAATTGAAAAGAAAGATGAACTTGGTTTAAACAACTGTTTATTCCCCCTACATCCCAGCACAGTCTGCACACTGTTGGAAAAATTGAGTTTTTGTGTTCTAGAAGCTGTAACAGTGTTTCTACTAACACTGTGTAGATCCAACGCATGCTATGGCAGCTTCACAGGTGGAGTGTGAGTAACAGGAAAGTAGTACCTATGCTGTAAACAAGCCTGCTGCTGCTTAAGAAAAATGAATCTGACCTTCTCCCCTTCCAAAAAAAAAAAAGTTAACTCTAAGATTTGAAATCAGTTTCTTTCATAGAAATTTTTTTTCCTTAGAATTGTAGTGGAACTTTTCTAATTTCAAAAGACTTTTTTAGCCTAATTTCCTAAATAAATGAGGCCTAAGCAATCTATTTTGTCTTCGTCTGTCTATCTCCTTGTCACCCTCTTCTTCCAGAGCCTGTTGTTGCTTGATGTCAGCCAAAATAGATGAAGAGAAACGTGTTTCCACAATCTTTGTGAAAACTGGCTTCCAAATCAGAGGTTTGTTAGGGTGCCAAAGCTAGTGTTGGGGTCAGCCATGGACCGTGATGTTTGCTGGCAGCTGGCGAGTGACCGGGATCTCTGTGCTGGCTGGCTGGTGTTCAGCCCCTTGCTTATCTCTGGGCTAACCGTAGCTCATGCTGGTGCTTGTCTAGGAGGCAGGCACGATAGAATTAGGCTGGAAGTTCAGGAACGGGTGCTGAAGGTGTTGCAGGGGAAGGATCAAAAGGGGGGTTAGGGGTGTTACAGTGATGGTGGTGTGTGGGACTTGGGCTGGAAAGCAGCAGAAACTGAAGTGACTGTGTGTGGAGGAGTGGGGGCAGAGCCGAGCGGATCTGGCTGAGAGGGGTATGTGATTTAAATATCGAGGAAATCAGGCTCTTCTTGCTCCAGGGTTCACAGGACAGCTTGCTGATCACTACAAATACACTGAGCAGGCATTTAGCTTGAAAAGTGCCAAACCTGATGATACATAATAACCTGCAAGTATAAAGGCTTCGCTTGTGATCCAGCAGCCCTCTTTCAGTTTCATTGAAATTTTGGTTTGGGTTTTTTTTTTTTGTAGCCCTTCCTTCATGTGTCCCTAACTATTTTGTCCTAATATTTGAACCCCCTTATATAAAAATCTTTGTAAATAAGCAAGGAATCCCAACTATACAATTCTCAGCTTCTGTCCTGAGCTTGGGAATTGTTGCTGCTTGTTTTCAAGTGTTTCCAAATAGCATACATTTATCTGCCTTATAGTGATGGTGTAGTTTGATAGAGTCGATGGGATGTTAGCACACTTATCCTCATCCGAGGAAAGAGAAACTGCTTATGCAGATTACTGAAATTTAGGAAAAACTTGTGGAGAACTAGTATCAACTCTTGATACTGCAAATAGTGCAGGAATGAATTTTGTAGACCTGTCTTCAGTGTCTTAGCAATGTGTTCTTTGAGACTGATAAAAATTTAGTCTGTGAAACCCTGCTGGCAAGAGCCAGCCTCATGCCATTACCTGCCTTCATGGGTGGGATTATTTAAAAAATGCTCTCCTCATTCCCTGTCTCCCAGCTGCACTGTTCCTGTTTATGTTCTTTTATGGCTTTCTGATTTGTGTTATCTCCCCAGTTTTGTTTGTGTTTAGGCTGAAATATTTTCACATCAAAATTCCTCAACCTGATCCTGATCCACTGTGTCTTTCAACTGCTAATTAGCACTGCAGGTGTTTGATTGCATTAACAAACACTTTTTGTTGGCTAAACACAATAAGCTATGGAATCATGTTACTCAACCCATTATTGTGATATGCCTACTAACAGCATCAGAGAATTTAGCCACACTTTTATTTCTAGAATGCTATTTGCATGAATTTGCTTAATTTTCCTGTTCTGGGATGAGGATGGTGCCTTTTAGCACCAGGCAACCTCAACCTCATGTTCATCACTTGCAGAACTAAGCTTGATTTGCTTTTGATTTTTTTTTTTTTTTTCCAGTGCGAAGCAGATTGAGGGAAATAGTGGGAGCATCTACCAACTGGAGGTACAGTGTGCATTAAGTGTATTTTACTTTATTTGTGAAACCCAGGTAGAGCTCAGGGTTGTGGTAGTGGGAGTTAACGATGTTAGCTTGCTGACTGGGGAAGAAAGAAGATCCAGCTAAAAAGTAATGCAAGCAAGGTTTTTGAATTGTTACTTTTTTGGATCACAAGAAGGTCTGTACCACCAAAGGAACAAAATAGGTGATCTTAATGCTTACAAGATTCTCCCATCAGCTTTGAATCCAATGAAAGTGTAAGAGCTGTAGAGTCTGGCTGGAAATGTTACATTGCTGTTGGTTGCTCTTGAGTTATTTGTTGGTGGATTACCAACATGTTGATGGATTTATCCTGCGCTGGATTCAGAGGCAGCTGAGTTGGCTCAGTGTGAAGCAGGCTGCATTATGAATGGCCTGGCAGCACCCATGTCACTTTGGAAAATTGTCAGCTCGGGATTGGGATCTCCTTAGTCAGGAGTATCGTTGGCATTTCTTTTCTCTGCTGTACTTTAATATTAATTTACATATAGTTTAAATAATTGATGTTTTGGCTTTATTCAGGTGACTTTCATCCCCCTCCATTACATTGCAAAGCCAGAGTTGACTGTAATCCTCCACTGTTATCAGTTCTTAAAGTCAGTATAGCCTGGGAGAATTATGTGTTGCAGTTTGCTGCAATTATGTATTGCTGTTGCCATATTCATTGTATTGATTCTTAATTTTCTTATGGCTGTGTTTGCTGAGTTCTTCTTTCACGCTTTGTGCACTAATAGCGAAATGAAGAGATGCTTGCCTGAGTGGAGTGTCTGATGTGTACAGGCCTTCTGACTAGGTTTATCTAGATAGGATTATAGTCACACCAAAGAAAATGTCTGAATCCAGAAAGCTGATTTTTGCTTAGTAAGACTACTGTCTAAGCATGGGAGAGCTTGAAATTTTCAGTAGGTCAGCTGAAAAGGGCACTTAAAAGAACCTTTCCTGCAGCCCAGAATGTCTGGGAAGGAACCCCGCCATATGGAAATACCACCTGAGGATGAAGATTTTAGAGGCTCTGGAAAAATCTGATCTTCTATCCATTTCTTTTTCTGCACTGCTCCAACCCTGGGAGGAGAGTAGGCTGAAGCCAGGATCACCACAACAGTGTTTTTCTTAGATAGGTATGTCTCTTGTGGTGTATAAATTACACCAGAAATGGTTTGCGGAGTGCTGTATGCTTCAACTACTATGAAGAAGTAAAGCTGGCGACCCCATAGCTGGGAGTAGTTGAGAATGACAGGGTTAGTATGGGAGGTATGAAGGACAAGGATCATGTTGCCTTTGAGATCATACTTTTAAAATGGAGTGACAAAGAGTTGATACATGTGGACACTGAACAGCCGCTACTTTAGTTAAGTTAGGCTGCAGAATGACTAAAGAGGACAAACCTAAGGGAACAGCTTGATAGGCAGGGGTCCTGAAATGGGAACTAGGGAAGGACTGATGCACATACAACTGGATTGCTGGGAGAGAGGAGAGATGCATGTTGGAGGAATGTCTTTGGCTGTTATATTTGCTAAAAGGAAACTTTGGTTTGTGATTTCTCTTGTAAAGGCCCGTAGCATTTTGTATCAGAAAGAAATATTTTGTGCATATATTTATTCTGGTTTTGTACTTAAATTGTAATTTAAACTATTAATCTGCTCATTGTTAATTATAGTCTAGATGGAATTGTGGCCATTTCAGAAATAAATAGTGTAATTTCTCAGAATGTTTAGGGCAGGCATTAGTTAATACTTAGATGAACTATCGTTACTGTATGACTGGTACTGTGGTGTGTAACAGTATTTATCTGTTGAAAAATGTTATTGCCTTGAGACCAATACTTCTGTATATTGAAGAGCACATTCTGAAGCTGAAGTCAAGAAGAGTTCTGCTGCTGACCTCAGAGGAGCCAGGATGGCACTGGTGAAAACAGAACATAATTAAATTTTTATTGTTTGGTCTCTCTGTGCTTGTAGACAAATTTCTGGTTTACTCTCTGATTAAGATTTACCCTCTGATATAATTTCTCTGAAACCTTTCACTTAAAGACCTTGGAAGCAAATCTTTTAAAAAGCATAAAGGTGCATCATCTTGGACATTGCATCTTTCCTTGGTCATCTAGTATATTCTATTTCTGTACAGTGACATAACTTCAAACATTAACCCCCTGGAGGAGGTTTTTATCTTTCTATTTTCTCTGAACTCTGCAGTAGTTTTATTGTTCAGATGTGGTAAACCATATTTCATATTTAAAACAAACAAACAAACAAATTTTCTGCTAGACTTTTATTCTCTTTGATCATGAATTATTCATATTTTTCCCCAAATTATTAAACAGAAAAGAGGGAATATAAATATGTTGCAGCGTGACTGCTTTGGACTTCTCTTCCAAAAATAAAACTCAAAGCAAAAAAAGTCTTCATCTTAAATGGCTAATTCCCAGAATGTATCCAAAGTCAAAACTTAAGACATATTTTATTTTTGGTGGAAAGGTTCTTTGTGGTGTTTTCTTTTTTTTTTTTTTTTTTTTTTTTTTTTTTTTTTTAATTGTTTTTGTTAAACACAATGGCACTCGGGTCTCAGCAATGCAGCGTGCACAACTGAATGAATGACACATTTCCACAAGTTTAAAATTAAGTTTGGTTACATGCCTTCTCTTGCTCTATGAAATGGATTCATAGTTTTGCATACTTCTTGGCTTTATACTGGAACTGTTGCATGTTTAACCCTTAGGTTCTTAATGCTTTGTTGTGGAATGTCTAGGAATGTTATGAAATACTTGCTTTATTCATCAGGTTGCACTTTTAAGGGGAGAAACCTTTGGAGGAACAGGTAAGAGAGAATGTTGGGCAAGGTTGTTGTGTCTTGTAGATACCTGTGCAAGGAACCAATTTGGTAGATTGGAAAGAAGTGACAGCAAGTTGGCCTTTACTCTTTTGTGAGAGTTGCAGCCCCTCTGACTTGGTGCTGGAAAAGCAGCTCTGAAGGCATAGCGCTCCTTTTCCTCTATTATTTCTTTCTATAACCTTCTGATAGGGTCGTAAGATGACTGGGTAGGAAGAGAGAGGGAAATAGATTAATTTCCCCTTTCTTATAGCTTGCCGATCAAGTGTATGCTATATGAACTGATGCTGTAAAGGGAGAACTCACCTGTGGATGATAGCAAGTCTTAGCAGATTAGTTCTCTGTTGTTAGTGATAACCAACACTATACATGCTTTACTTCTTGGGAGAGATTGTAAGTTGACAGTCAGTCCTTCAAAAATTTGGACTGTAGGAAGAGTTGTGATATGGTAGCTATGGAAGACATGAATATACACAAAACCTCATATGTTAAATTATGTGTGATTTGTTCTTTTCAAGGGGAACCATTTTGGTAGCATTCAGAATTAGATAATTTTTGTTCATCTCTTTAGTGCAAAGTATGTGCTTGCCACTTGTACACAAAAATATTTAAAAGTTTTCTGCTGTAGTCTTGCTTAGCATATCTCATTATGTGCATTTCACACTCTTTTCATGGCACGCTTACTGTGCCTTACTATTTTTACTACTGTTTTGTTTTCATTTTCGTAATCTTCAATGTGACATCTTTTAGCTGTGGTTGCAGTTCTGTTGTCATACTCCAGTGGTTTTTTTTTCCTTACAGGGATCATGTGCAAGCAATGCAAGAAAGAAAAGCTCTTTATACTTTACTGCCAAAACGGCAGGAAGATCTCCCTCCTAGGAGGATGAAGGATAGCTACTTGGAAGTTATTCTACCTCTAGGAAGTCAACCTGAAGTAAGAGAAAAGTACCTGAATGTACACAACAGCGTAAGGTAACAGAGGAACCATGTTACATATACAGCATAGTGTTAACTTTCATTTACTACATATATAGGTATTTAATTGTCAAAACCCCGTATCTTACAGGTTTGGAAGGATACTTGAAGATCTTGACAGTTTAGGAGGTATGTATCTACACCCTTGTAAAGAATGCAGAAGTAATGCAGACAAAGTGAGTTTGTTCACCACTGTTTGGCATAGTGTGACCTCAGGGAGGGAATCACATAAACACACTATCTCAAAGGAGAAGGAAAAAAACCCCAAAAATACTGATGCTGAAGGAGAAGGAAGGATGATAAAGAACAGACAGAAGCAAAATTGCTTAGCTTCACATTCTTGCCTCTGCCAATTTTGTAAAAGAGCAGGTCAGGAATAATTTACTGAGAAATGATCCTAGATTATGAATCTGCATTGAGTGTAATCAGAGAAAATTTGCAGAGTGCGCTATTTCACATTAAACCAAATTAATTTGCTCTTAAAAAAAGAAACCCAAACCAACAAAACCAACACAAAACGTAATAGATAGTGAGATGCAACTATTTCAGTTTTCCCTTTGGGGAGAAGATATTATAATGTGGAAAGAACAGACTGTATCCATTGAGGAAAAATGGAAAACAGTCTGTAGATTCTTGGATTCTGTCTCCACATTGATGTTTAGAGTAAAAGTGACTCAGTTGTTTCATGAGTTAGGGTTTGTTGCAGTTTTTTTTTCCCCCCCCTTGTTTTCATTTCATTTCTTTTCATGTCTTTAAAAGTTCAAGTTCTTTGACTTTTGTTTTAAGCTAAAACAAGTGGCAGGTTATTAATGTAAATTGGAGATACTTTTCTCTTAAAATGTCACCAGGTCACTTCTTTCTTCATCAAAGTTCTCTAGCTGATTGGGAGCATTTTGATGGAGGTTTCTGGCAAAGAATAAGTGCTTATTAAGAGAAATTTCTGAATGGAACAGGGCTTTTTTTTTGGGGAGGATGAAAAAAACCACTGTGGGTCAGATGGGCAAAACTGAGGAAGGCAGAGAAACAAGTGAGTGTGTGTCACATCTGTTGAGGATCAACAAAACAGCTAGATGATTTATATTTATATATAGATGATTATTTCTGGGACGGGGAAGGTGCTGGCTTCAGTACCTGTCTTGAATTAGAAAAGGAGACTTGAAACTATTAGTACTACCCTCTATTGGTAGATGAGATGAGCCTGGTTTTCATTCTGTGCCTAATTTATTTTCCCTGGAAATCTGTGAAATTCTTAGTTTTTTTGTGTTGGAGCACAGAATGTCTTTGCCTTGTTTGTAGTCATAGTGGGCTTCAGTCAGTTCTGCTGGGGATATGTTGTTTTAATGGGGTTAATCAAGATTCTGTCCCAATTACACAATATTTGGGATGGTGGTCAGCACTTTGCACAGGACAGTGTACTGTTTCATTCTCCCCTGCCCCCCACCCCATATATTCTCTGATCTCGGCAGATATATTGCATAAAAGTCTGATTGACTTTAGATTTTTGTCTTTGGCAATAGTATTCTGATAAATCCCATTCAGTTTCTTACTAATCATATTGATGGCCATGAATTGATAGGCAGAACAATTTTTAGAGTTGTGACTTCAGTAATTTTAGGGAAAAATATCTTAAATTACCTGCAAGGTCAGAGATCTTCCTTCTTGCATATCTCATTATTAGGTATAAACAGATAGTTTTGATTATGGAAATCTGTATTGAGTGAAAATCACATGAGTACTAGGAAAAAAACCAAACCACTTTGAAGCCTTGTAGTACTCCAAGAAGTCTGTTTACTTGGATGTGCTCTTATGAGCAGAGCTAATTAATTTAAATAGTGGTTCAGCTAGTAGTAATTACAGTGTGATAAATACCTCTAACTATGCTTTCATACCTGTAAGGCACAGTTTTATCTAATCTGCACCTCCTTAAAGGAATCAGTAGTTGAAAGTAAGTCCTCAGACAGCATGTATCCTTGGACAACCTGCATGAAATCAAAATAAAAGCTAGGAAGGATCCGAGACTGTGGCCTGCAGGGGTAGAGGGAAGAGATTACATGGAATTGGATGTGCAGCGATGAGCTGATTTAAAGTGGTCAATTTCATTTCTATTTGCAAGTAAATATGCATATAATTGAGATAGCTGCTGAATCATTTTTCTTTATAGCAATCCTGTGAGTTACATACACAAAATGTGGAAGTCGTGCACTCTGAACGATACTTTAGTTTGTGGTTTACAGGTACTTCTCATGCTTCACAAAGATGGCTTTGATCTGCTCCACTGAAGTTTTTGTTAAAGAGCTGACTCCATTTTTGGTCTCTCCACAGTTCTTATTTGCTACACTCACACCAAGCAGGAAATGCAGCCAAAGTCTCCTTTATCAATAGTTACAGCTCTGGTGGATAAAATCAGTAAGTGGCAATTTGGTCAGTGGAAATGGTTTCGTCTGTTTGTCTTACTCTTTCAGCAGCTGCTGCCTTCCCTGAGTTGTTACTGAGGATACCTTTTTCACTCTCCTGTTTAGTTCGCTTCATCTTGTTTTAGTTTTGAACTCTGAGTACTATGAGTTTTGTTGAAGGGGGGAGGGAAGAGGGTTTTCAGCATTTCACAGTTCACATTTCCCTTCCCTTCAAAATACAAACTCATGCTTCCTGCACTTCTGTGTTTGGTTTTATTTTGGCACGTGAGTTTCTCAGCTTCATTATTGAACAGTTTTTGTTCTGGTGGAGTTGGATCTTGCTTGTGCCACATGTTCTGCTGAACACTGCTGTGGGTCTGCCATATGTGTGCCTACTTCCTTCTCCTGTTCTGGCTTTATAAGTCTGACACGGCACAAACTGTAGGCTGGCAGTGTGGTCCCTTGCAACAACCATCTTTTCTGGGTTGTCTTCGTGTGTGTTGCCACTTGCAGAACACAAAAATGTCTTAGAAAATCCAGTCTTTCAAATGTTAGATGTGAGTGATCCAGCAGCCTCTAATGTTTGTCTTGTAGATTTATGCAAGAGGATTATATATCCAGACTGTGACATCAAATTCACAGGCAATGTTTCTTGGGTTGGAAAGACCTCAATGGAAGTGAAAATGCACATGCTGCAGGTTAGTTCCTGTGACTTCTGTCCATTTCATTACAGGCATGAAGTGCTTTGGGGAAATTCTGGATGATATTAGCAATATAAATTACATTTTCTAGAACAACTGTTTTTAAAGGGCTTGAGGCAGCCCTGGTGTTTCAAGAATAAGACAACTTTGAGTAGTCTAGATGCAGCAAGATATTATGTTGCTAATTTTTCTCTCAAGACATGCATTTTTCTTCACCTGTGTTTTGTAATTAAACTGAAATGCAGTACTCCTACAGAAAAAATAGGTGGCTGTGCTCTGCGTGTTCTTAACTAATTTCCCCCCTGCTCTTGACAAACTTTATTTTCCCTATACCTTTGCATTAAAATTTATAGATTTTAATGTTGGTATTCAGATTCAGTATTAAATTGTATCTCTTGTGTTCATCTTATGTACTGTGTAGCACAATTTTTGTAGTAAGTTATTAAATACTAAATAATAGGAAAAATAAATGAAGGTTGTAACAAGGGTACACTGTGCAGGAAGCAAGAGGAATATTAATAACTAAATTAAAAAATCCTTAACATTTCTATTGAATATTTACTGTCAATTGATTAGTTAACTGAAACATTAATTCAGTTATTTAATTATTTAGCGTAGCAAAGTAGCTTTGAGTGCTTAAGTGGTATTAGTGGCTATATTCAGAGAAACAGGTAAATATTTTTTATTTAGTTGGCCTCCCTAAGTGAAGACTTTGATATAGAAGATAATGTTTTACCTTTATTGTCTGAACTCGCAGTGCTGGCATTAGTAGCAATTTGTTATTGACAGAAGATGTTCTAGCATTTCTCAGAATAAAGGGTAAGCGGGTCCTTTTACAATGCCTGCATTGATTTCCTCCCCACCTAGCTGAAAGTAGTAGTTAATAAGTTTTTCCAGTGTAATGTTTACATTGCAGAATTCCTGAAACAAGAGTTTTAATTTGTGTTATTTCATTCTTTTTGACCTCTTGTGAGAGATCTTGGATGGGATAACAGAATGGGAAAGTAAACAACATTAACAGTGTGATGACATAGTTGATGTCAACTGAATAGCTTGCTAAGCACATTTACAATTATAGTTTTAAAATATATTGTTTCTTGTCTCTCTTAGCTACATGATGGTGATTACAGCCCCGTGTTAGATGCAACCTTTGTCATGGTGGCCCGGGATCCAGAGAATAAAGGGTAAGTTGTAGGAGAGGAAAATAGTTTTCAGATTCCTGCTGTGGTGAAAATAGCAAACATGGCAGCTTGCTATATATGTGTAGAAGGCATACAGTGTAGGTGGCAAATCACACAGTCAGTGTTTTCTGCTGGTGTTACTTTCCTGTGGCAAGCTTCAGAGCATTAATTCAGCAGTCAGATGATACCAGGAATTGCTATTAGTCTTGGAATCTGACCCTTTTCTTTATCAGATTTTCCCTGTGTTTGACTGGCCAGATAAACACAGAAGTGAATGAGTCTGCTAGAAACCCACCTGCGTTCTAAGAGTTGTTAGAATTAATTGCTTTGTTGTCATAAAACTGGAGAAGATTAAGTTTTAATGGTTAAATAGTCTTTGAGTGAATAATGCCATTAATTCCCTAATAGACACATGATAGGTGTCATCAGAATAATTCAGTCTAAAGCTTACTTACGTAAGTAACATGGAACTGATAAGTATTCAGAGAACATAAAAAAACCCAACCCAAATTTCTTATTTTTCTGGTGTTACACTTTCTGTAATTCCTTAGTCATTAAACAAACAGGCTGCTTAGTTTCAGTTTTGGTTTATGACTCCAGCGCCAGAAAAATCGGTTGTATTTCTTACCTCTTTCTTGTACAGCCTGCAAATGTAATAAATGATTTTCTAATTAGTTTTAATAATTGCCTGTATTTAATGAAGAAGGATATGTTTAATGAGGGGGGTTTGCGTGAGATAATTATTTGGTCCTGATAATGTTAAAAGTAGTTACTAAGTTGGTTTCCTTCAGATTTATGGTATTTTCTTAGAACCCATTAACATACTATACATTAAAATATAGATATAGTTATGGTTCTCATTTTAAGGACTTATTTTGTGAAAGATTTACATCAAATCTGATGTAATTATACACTAGCAGATTGACTGAGGACAAGCCTATATGGACTTGTGCAAATAGATACAAACTTCAGTTGCTGTTCTTCAAGCCAGCTGTGTTTTGGAAGCATTCTGTCCATATAAGGAAGATATTTATTCTATGTGAAGTAAAAACTTTTCAGAGAGGCACAGGGTATGCTAGGTTGGCTATAGTGCCACAGAAGCAAGGCTGTGTAGCTCTTGGGCCATAGCAAACTGTCATCTCAGCAGCCTGGAGCTTGAACAGCTGATGTAGACGTGTCCTGAGCTGAGGAGAGGGAGAATGAGCTCTATCATGGAGAAGGAGCTGGTGTGCCTCTGAAATCCAGAGGTTGAGCAAACCAGGAAAGACCAGTTTGTTCTAAGCTAAAAGGTCCTCTCTGCATGCCTCTGTCACCATCCCAAGTAAAGTCTTGGGGTAGAGTTGAATTGTTCAGCAGATATTTGTTTGTGTGTATGCTTATATATATTATTCTAAGCATTTGTGTAAATGTTGAAAATAGAAAAATAATAATTGGAAATTATGGGGAAGAATGGCTCTTGAAAATAAATATTTGCCTTTCTTTGTGACAATAAATAATTAAATGTTATATAATTAGGTGAGAGTAAACTTATTTGTGCAGCAAAAGAAACATAAAAATTTGTGCTCAAGGCAGCCTCATATCTTCTTTGATAAGTGGTATATGTGGTAAACAGCTTTTGGCTGTTGATAAGACTGTCATGGGAACATGTAGATTATAAGAACACTTGCTAGCTACAGCACTGTGCACTTTCTATTCCATGAGGAGTGGTACCGTTCAAGTTTTATGTATCTGTTTTAGACTATTCTACATCATCACATCTTCATTTGCTGAATTTCTAAACAGCTTGAAAAATCTTCATTTTAATCTATGTGTACAGATTTAGCTCTTTAAGAAGCATAGATGCGTTGCTCTTAATTATACTAGATAGTGGTTGGATCATTTAACTGCCTCTTGAGAGTTAAAGCTAATGTGATATTCTGCTGGCAGCTGCACAATATGAAATAATCTATTTATTTCTACGACATAACCTGAAGTATCTCTTTTCATCTTGTACTGTGTATGTAAGCAAAACTGGAAGACTCATAATGTATTTACAGGGGAAATTATTGCAAAGTTTGTAACAAAAAAAAAATTCCTGTCCATAGGCCAGCATTTGTTAATCCACTAGTTCCTGAGAGCCCTGAGGAAGAAGAAATCTTCAAGCAAGGGGAATGTATGTCATATTTCCTGGTAGTATGCACATGTGCCTCAGGTTCAACTTAATAGCTAGAAGAAAGTAAACTTCAGAAGTGTTGCTACTTAGAAATGCTCCTAATTCGTTTAAGATAATGTTTTGTTCTGTCTCGTGCCAGTAGTGTAAGAGAGTTTAAAAGCCTGCTATCATATTCGTGGGAACTCTGGCTAAACTGACGGAGAAGGGCACTCCTGATGTGCTCTGCACCCCTGTCGAGTTCTCAGTTTCTAGGATGCTCGCTCCATTTCAGATCTGAGTGCAACACAGGCTTTCCTAATGCTCTGGCTGATTGATTGCCCCCATGGTGGCCCTGCTGGGTGCATCACAGCTCCCTCCCTGCCTGTCTGATTCCATGTTCCTTTTGGGAAGAAACTCAGAAAAAGAAAGGGGGAGAGCACGTGAAGGAGCGTGTAGCTCCATCTTCTTTTGTTTCAAGCTGGAATATTTAAGAAGAGAATTAGAGAAACATTAAAGACTGAATAAACTCAACAGAAGATCTTTTAAGCTAAAATTTCAACCACTGTGGCCTATGGTAGTGAGATCTGTCATAAGTTTGCACTCTTGTACCATTGGCAAAACCTGAAGAAGGTTGGTTGTTCTGTAAGATTTCTTCTTTGATATGTTTTTCTGTACTTTGAGGGCAATACTGAAGTTTTCTGTAGGAGCCGTGGGTGGGTATCATAGTTATGTATAAAAGGTCTTCATCACATTGATGAGGAATCAGTGAAGTTCTGCCTGATTTTTTCTTTGATGCAGTCAATTCTAAAGGCCAGATTTCTATTTGAATCTAAGGGACTGTGGAGTTACAGCTTTTAGCTTTTGGGGGAAAAAGAGAAAAGGAAAGAGACAGCTGATTCCAGGTTAAAATGTTCTGAGCCAAGCCAAATGTTTTTTTCTTTGAACTGTAATACGATTTTTTGAAATGTTTAGTGAACAAGCTGAAGAGGATTGATTTCAGCACTGCTTCCTTACTGAAAATGGCTCCCACTGCAGAAGAAAGAAACATTATTCATGACATATTCCTTAATACACTGGACACAAGGCAAGAAGGGGAGGGGTGGAGGAGAACTGAAGTCTTATGCAAAAATGATGTGCCTTTTGAGTGGGTGCTTTTAAGAGGGTAGTCTGGAATAAAAGCACACATTTTGTTTTCCCATTTCACCATTTAAATTCTGTGGCATTTTGTTTGAAACACAGGTACAAATTTTAATGTGACATCTGCATCTCTTAAAAGAGTCTTCTGTTGTTAGTGTTAGCTGTGCCAAGATGGTGAAAAGTGACAGTATAAGCACAAAGAGCTTCTGAGCCAGCTGTTAGGAATAATCTTGAGGAATGGGGTTAATGATGCTTAACCAAATAAGGGAATAGAATGGTTTTGCAGCTGTGTGACTTACACAGTCTGAGAGTTTTCTGCCCTGACATCTAGAAAAAAGCCTGTGAGGGTAGAATTGGCCATATTTTGGTCAGGTAACCTTGCAATGTGTTTTAAATATAATACCTGAAAGCATTAGTTGAGGGAGACTGTTATTGGTGTACTTCTCTTATATCTGAGCTTTGTGGGAAAACATCCAGTGCCAGTGGTGATAGAACAATGCCTAAGGCCATTAATGCAATGGTGTATTTATGGATAATTTGTTATTTCTTTAACTTATTACACAGTTGTTATTTTCAAAGCTGTTTACCAAAGTGAGACATGCTTTCCCCTAAAATTAGCAGTTTTATTTTGTACACATTCTGTCTGGATTTGAAAACCTCAAACTGTCTGCATGTTTGATGTCGAGTTATTCTATTAGCTCATTATGTGCTTTTAAGTCCTATTATGATTTAGAAAACAGAGTAAGGCTTTTTCTGACAGGCTTTGTGGTTGTGATTCATCTTCTCTTTCATGTACCTTTCTCGAGCTTGTTCATTCACATAAGCTTGAGCATTAGCAGAAGTTTTTGAAAGATCAGGAGCATAGGCTTATTGCAGTAAAAATCAAAGTATCACTTTAGATAGGTCTTCAATGTCAGTTGGAACAGCTTTTAATGAAGGAATTTATGCTTTTTTGGGGGGAGTCTCTGTTTTGGTTTTTTTTTATTGTTTTGTTGGTCTTTTTTTTCCTCAGTGTGTGTCTGCATTTGGTATTTGTGCATTTTTGACTTGCTGAATTCTGCTAACATGGGCTATAAAGTTTATTGTCTCTTCCAAAGGACAGTAAGTTTCCGGAGTCGTAAATTACCCCCCAATTCGGTGTGGATGGAAGATACAAAGCTAAAAGGCCTACAGATTTGCCATCCTCAGGTATTTTGAAAAATAAATTACAGAAACAGTTACTCATGAATTGTCTTGTAAGATTAATCAATCCATTATTTTGTTTCAGTTCTGCAGTCCTTGCAATCTATTTAGATCTCAGTTTCTTTTGCAATTTTAATATTATCTGTATTGGTTACCACTGCAAAATAGAAGATTTTTAATTACCTTTTTTTCTTACCAGACTACTCATTTTGTGTAAAGAGATTCCTTTGCAAAGTGTTGAGGTTGGGCTTCTGCTTGCTAATACAATTTTTGAGGTTTTATGTTGTCAAATGAGTCAGATGAGCTCCTATTAAGTAAAGTTGCCTCAGCCGTTTTGACTTTTGTATATATATTTCGGTAGTGCTTTTGCTATATTCAGATGCTGGGAGTTCTGTTAAATACTGTGAACTGAAGTGCAGGCTTCAACACAGTGCTTTGGAAATAATGTATGTAATATAGCAGTTTTGGTTTTTGTTTCCACATACAGGAACGGAACATCTTCAATAGGATCTTTGGGGGTTTTCTCATGAGAAAGGCGTTTGAACTGGGATGGGCAATTGCTTGTAGCTATGGGTGAGTTGTAGACCTGCAATATTTATATAATCCAGAGCACTGGGTGCATGCACATAGGTTGGGAAGCCAAGCTAACCAACCTAGTGACAATCTGAGTAGAAAAGAAGTAGGTGTCTAGTAGAATCTTGCACTGTTTAGTGCACAGCCCTGTTTTGTCTAGAGCATCTGTTGTATTTACAGAGAGATTTGCATCTTGCTCCTTGTTAAGCATCACATGTCAAGATAGAAAATACATCCTTTTCTGTTTTCTTTTATCTTACCAAGCTATTGAGATTGACTTTTGAAGATACGTTTTCTTTCTAACCATATAAAATAGACATTCTGTCAAATAAGTATCACATCTTCTCATTTCGTACACAAGAGGAATGGTTTCTGAACTACTTCTGGTAGCTGCTTGTGCTTAGAAAAGGTAACTGAGTCATCAGCCAGCAAAGGTCTATGAGTAAGTTTAACGGAGTCTGTCTAGCTTGATGCAAAGTGAAGTGCTTTATGTCAGTGCTTGGAAAACTGAGGCCTAAGCAATGATGACATAAAGTTTGCCTACCAAGTGTAAGTTATAAGATAGAATAACACAGAGAGTGTGTATTTTTATTGGTGTGAGAGTTTGCCTCCAGTTATTTTTGTCTTGGGTGATAACATAATTCTGTGGCCTTCTGTTTAAGAAAGATTTATTCTGTAGTAACCCTTCATTCAAATGCTGACGAGGAAATATTTTAAATTTCTCCACACACCCTGGTTATTCTTGAGAAGAAATTTCTCTTTTTCTTGCTCAGGGGTTCCAGACCTTTTATTGTATCTGTTGACGACATCATGTTTCAGAGGCCAGTTGAGATTGGATCCTTATTACTGCTTTCTGGACAGGTAGGAGTCGATTTCTTTTTCAAAAGAGAAAAACTTATCTTTTCTATAGTCACTGTTAATCACTGATAATGAACAGTGCATTATGAGAGTGTGTGACTTTGATTGTTAAACAGTGTAATGAAGTCTGTTACAGTGTGTCAGCGCCAGTAATAAATTAGGAACTATTACTCTTGTCTTAACTGTGCAGGTCTGTTACACAGAAAAAAACCACATCCAGGTTCGAGTACACACTGAGGTTTATGATGCAGATACCAGGGATCACCACACAACCAATATCTTCCATTTTACATTTATATCAGAAAATGAGGTCCCACGGGTTGTCCCCAAAACATATGGAGGCAAGTATCCAATTAATGCTTTGTCATCATAAGTCTGTAGAAAAGATGACTGCCTGTTGGAACACTGGTCATTCTAATAGATGAACTAATGGCGTTTGAATAATTTAACAGGGTTTCATGGCAAACCAAGTTTATTTGATGCTTTCATGACAGCATGGATTGCTTCTTAATCTTACCAATCTGTGTAGTTTCCCAGTACTGACACTAAGGTACTAATGTGGTTCTCTTTTCTCCACCTTATTTCAGAGTCCATGTTGTATTTAGATGGGAAGCGACACTTTACTGCTGTCATGAAAGAAATCTGACAGGCACTGGATCAGCAGAATAGCAGCATGCTGTCTTGGAAAGAGTTGTCACCAGAGATGGCTAACAGACAGGTGCTTGCAATACCCCAGAAAAATAAAACCAAATCCACTCCAAACCAAAAACCACAAACCTAAACCCCACAACAGAAAACACCTTTTAAATGCTATTTATGTATTCGCATATATTTGGATTTTTTATTCTTTGCTACTAGAATTTGTTGAAATCTAATTTTACATGCTAACGCTAGGAAAAAACGCTGAAAAAAATACAGTACTAAGCTTCAGGTAGCTTCTTTTTGTCTTCTTTGAGTTAATTGCATTATGACCTTTGCTGTCTTGTCATCATCTGCCGCCTTTCCCTTAGTAGCTCTCCGTTGTGCTTCCCTGATAAGGGATAGAAGTTCTATCAGAAGAATGTGTGCAATAAGTAGATACACACAGTCAAAGCCATTTGACCTACATTCTTGTGTAAATTCGGTTTATTTTTTGCACTGTGCAGAAGTTCCTAGTGTGTGCACAGTATATAGCAGGCGCTTTCCATCAGCTGGGATTTTACAAGGCTGTTACAGCTCCTGTTTTGGATGGTTTCATGGTTCCCCTGGGAGAAAACTGATTTTTGCACTGGACTGAGGTGGCCAGATGGCTTCTTTGGCATTCTGTCTGTGTACAGCCAGCCCTTGCCAGCCTCTGCTAACTTTTTAACTGTAAGTTCCTTAATGAATTATTTCTCATGGTCTGTAGGGCAGAGGTGTGATTGGTGAGGTTGGGTGGGACTGGGAAATGGCATTGTAGGGCAGAATGTTTTGGTTTGTTAGGGATTTGGAGCAGAAAAAGTAAAATGCTGCTCAAACGGTAATAGTTATGTTTGATGCTGGCATTAGAGGTCCAGCAACTCTGTGTTGAGCAGCTCCCAAGTCAGCTGCTGAATGGTGAGAGGATTTTTATCCCACTGAGGGGTGGTACAGCTAGAGGACAGCCCCCCTTGGCTGGATTATTTGTCTGGTTCCTTTGTAGACTGTAATGAAATATGAGTATTGCACAGCTTTAAAGATTGTCAAGTTTATCTGTGGAGGACAGAGTAATGCCCCGTCACAGAAGGGACACTAGGGGGGGACATAACTATGGCATATAAGTAGCAGAGAGAAAGTTCTCAACACTGAAGTGTTTCTGATGTGGTGGAGAAAGTACAAATCATCTCCAATATCTGGCAGATAAAGCCCAACATCCTGAAATTAGGAAGGTGAGTGGATGGGAGGCATTAACTTTTAGTGGTGAGGATGATTAGTCACAAGCATAAAACTGGACTGATACCTTCACATCAAGACTGACATTGTGTCTGATCAAGACACCCAAAGAGGAGTAGTTAGGCTCAATGGTAGGTTAAATGGATGAAATATGACATCTTACAATGCATAAGAACAGACTCTGGCTTTCCTGCTAGGTTTAAAATCTTTTGAAATCAGGAAGCAGTAAGTAGAAGTTATGTGGATCGGCACAGATGCACAAAACAGGTTGATAAAATAAAGCTACATGTCGAAAGTTTATTTCTAAGTAAGAAAGTTTGAGAAATTCACAGTTAAGACCAGCATCCTTTGGAGCTAGGATAGCAGGAAGGTCATGGCTCCTAACAGCTGATTGGTATTCACATGAGGAAGGTGAGTGTTGTATCAACCAGTGTGTTGTGCATCAGCCTTTCTGTTCTAAGATTTGGCTGCCTTCAGAAGTTAGTTATCTTTCCAGTGGAGGGACAGAGGCATTGCTGGATCCGGATCAGTTGAATGCATTGCAGTGATAGCAAGCTCTTGGTTCCTGGCATGGAGTTTCTCTCTTCAGCCACACTCCAGTGCTGACCCAGCTGTATGCTGTTACAATATTTTTATTACAGTCTTTTTATATACTGTGGATATATATTGTGTTTTCTGTTTTGCTCCTTTTTAAAAAACACTTTTGAAGCTGAATGTACTTAACTGACCACACAAAGAACTGAAACTCTGGAAGGCAGGAAGTGGAGGGATCTGTGTCAGAGCTATGTATTATTCCTGACTCTGCAGGATTACATCAACCCAGTGGTCCTACCTGGGTCACTTTTGTATAACACTTGTAAGTTAATGGGGTACCTAGTTCTTCCGCTAATGCCTCTTCAGCTGTGTTCATCATAATTTCCTCAATTCAGCCTTTGGGAAGGGATTGAAGAGGCAAAAAATAGGTAATAGAGTAGGGAGCAACAATGGGAAGAAAATGAGTCCTGCAGATGAAGATGCTTAGAAGAATTACTGTGTTTTCAAAGTTCATCCTAACTTAATCGCATACCGCAATCACAGTAGATATAGAAATGTATGTACAGTCGTACAGAATGTGTGTGTATATATATACATATGTAAAAGATATAAAAATATATACAGCAGTAAACAGAAAGATGAAGAGTATGTGCTCACATATTTTTTTCTCCGAGAAGGTAACTCCAAGTTATCACCCTCTCTGATAAGAGGCTAAATGTGTCTTTGTTCAAGGGTGTTATTTATGCATGTCGTTCTGTAACTTTGTGTGTGAGAGAAAACTGTTCTTGGATCTCACATTCAGAGTTAAAATATTTAACAAAATGTTAAGCTTATGTTGCAACTTACTGGCCAACCCATCACTGCTGCCAGCGACTAATCATTAACACAAAAGCCTAAAGGTATTGGTAGAAAATATTTTTACTTGTAGTGAGCCTTTCTATGTAATTGGCTGTGGCTCTGCAGTGGGAAGTAAATGTTTCTGTGCCCATCACGTCTTGGAATACAGCAAGGAGGAGGAAGTGTGTGCTAGCTGGATTGCCTCCCCATACCTTCTCGCTTAGTGGTGGTATAAAAGAAGATTTCTGTTGGACTGGCTGAGCTCAGTGCCTGAAAAAGCACTTTGTTTCAAATGGTTTTATTTTTTGGTGTTTAAAATCAATAAAATGACTTTCTCAGACTTACTGTAACAGTTTCTGGCAGCCCTTCTTCAAATACACATGGTTCCTTTGCAGCCACGTGGTGTGCAGTGTCCTGGGAAGAAGCTTGCTGGAGCCGGTGCAGCATGGGCTGCTGAGCAAGGGTTTCAGTTCAGAAACATGCTCTAAACCTACTGCATGCTTAATTGGTTGTACTGCACGTTCAGTCCAGCCTTTGCCTGGTGGCACAGTAATGACTCCTCTAAATGCATTTTAAACTAGTTGTGGGAGAGATTATCTTCATGGGCTAGGCACTAGCTCATAGGAAAATAAAAGGGCAAATATTCAGCTTTCATGAAAGAGAAACCAGAGACTCCTTTTGTGGAAGCTGTAGTTGGATGATGATACCTGCATAGAAAATACACTGGAGCACTTGGCAAGAATTAGTAATGTGCGTATGGAAGAGGAGTGGGTTTCTGCACTGCTACAGTGCACTAGCTTTTGTAGGTAACAGTAAGCAAAATCCTTAGCTGGCCATTTGTTTTGCGCTTCTGGAAATACTAATGATTCCAAACCCACAGACTTCAGGGTTCTTCCTCCCCCTCCCCCAAATTTTCAATGTTATTCTTTCATTCAGGAATCTCATATTCCCTCTTTTGGCTTCATTTTCCTGGAGGCAGTGTGTAACTAAGGATCTGCCTTTGTTCCCACCCTGTTGCCCTGGCCAACTCTCACCTTTTCCCCCTCAAACATTTTTTTTTCCCAGTCTTTTTTCTGCTAAACTTCTGCATCAGCATATCCAAATCTCTGTAAAACCCTGTTCTCTTTTTTTATATACATAATCTTTCATTTCAAGTATGTCACTCAGGTCTTTGCTTACGGACTATTTCACTAAGACTTTTCATCCCCATTAAACTGCTTTCTTAAAAAAACCCAATTCCTTAGCCCATTAGCTAATCATTCCTTTGCCACATGCATTTAGAGGGCTGAGGCCTTCATATTTGACATAGCTACACTGCTGCGGACCTAAATCTGCAATGTTCAAGGTGTGCAAATGTCCTTGGTTTTCCTCAGTCACTAGGTGTTCTCAGTCCTGTTTTATTTTCTCAGCTCAGGGCACAAGCACCATTTCTAGGGCAGGCACGAGTGTTAGATTTTTGTGCCTTGGGCTGCTTATAAATAGCCATGTTAACAGCTGGGCCTGCGTTCATCGCGCTGCAGTTGCTTGGTTATTTGAACGTTCTCTGTGTTGATGTTTTTTGGTGTTTCAGGATTGATAACAGCTGTAAAGAAAATCCTGGGTAAAATTCAAGCAGCTGATTTACAGCTTAGTAACGTGAGAAACTGCCTGTCTACATGCTGCTCTCTTGAGATCATAGGGGCTGGGCAGCACAGTACCAGCCTTGGGTGTCTCCCTTTTACCCTCTAGGTGAGACCAGGAACTCCTCCCCCCTTGCAGGCCTTGCAGGGATGGATGGGGAGGCTGGGCTCGGTGGAGTTCTGCTTAACCCAGACTTCACACAGGTTAAGTTCCTGTTTAAGCAACAAGACCTTCAGTAGTCTACTGCGGTTACATGTTAGTCAAAGCAAGGAAAGTAACAAAATTAATGAAATTTTATTGGCAAAAATCAAATGGAATGTGACCTATGTAATTCAACAGGAGCAAGCCTCAGTTTAGTTTATCAAAATACTTCAGTTTTCCAGCTGGATCTGGAATTATCTGTACAAGAAAGAAAATGAAAATGTTGGTCAAAACCCAAAACCACACAAGCACAACAAACCATAAAACCAGAACAGCATTCTATTTCAGAATATGGTGCGAAGGCCATCCCACAAGCAACACTAGAGAGTAATTTATCAGTTGACTTGATTACCATTTACTTCCGAAGGTACTTAATGCAGAAAGATTTAACTGATTGGGGGAAGAGAGAGTGCAGCTTACCAAAGGAAGAATTCTGGCAGTTGGGGGCACGCACGTGTATGTTTCTTGCCCCCAAAGCAAGATATTTTAATCAATTAACATCTGTAATCAGGAGTCTTAGGATTTACTTACAGTTCTTCCCTTGGCCACCACACTCTCGTGGCTTCCTCTGGTTTGATCTGATTAAGTCAAACACATTTAGAAGGCATGGCTACATCTTTGAGACAGGCTTTTTGAACTCCTTTGCTGCTTACATTATCTACATCTTTCTCACAGAGGAGAAAGGGAGTGCTTATGTATTGTTCTAGATTTTTAAACTGATAGTAGTAGAGCTGTTAATCTCAGCATTCTAAGACTGTTTTTTAGAAAATATGTTAATGTCATATTATTTAGGTGATCCATAGTTATGGAAGGCAGAACTTCCCAGAGCCAAAATATGTTTGTTAGGCCAGCCAGCCCTCTTTCATTTTATAGTCTTAATATCCAGCTTCTATCACTGTGCTCCTCTGCTAGCTTGAAAGAGGTGATTCCTAGCCTCCAGTCATCCTGGGAAGTCCTCCAGCAAAGAAACATGGTTTTTAACATTCCAGTGTTTTTACTATCAATTACAGTGCTCGCTACTCTGCCTAGAGGCTGCTGGGACCTGCTTTTGGTTGAGACAGCTCTTAAACAACAACTCTTTGTCATCACCAGATGGTTCACAAGAAAGCCACATGCTCAAAAAAATGAGTGATCTCATCTGAACTAGGCAGCTCAGCCCTCTAGTGAAAGTTTCCTTATTCTGCTGAGGCTTGATCCAAGCCAGAGAACACAAACACGTTAAATGGGTGTTTGTCTGAACCTTCGCTCTTCTCCTTGTCGTGTCACATGTAGGCGAATGGTAGCAAATGAGGAAGAGCTGTTGCGCAGGAAAGCAGTGCTCTCTGCTGGAGCTCTAGTGGCACACTGCCTCTGTCAGATACTACAGCAACCTGGGAACTCCTATCTTTCTTTTTTTGGGTAATGCCTAGGATCCACAGTAAGACTTGACAGAACCAAGAATTTATATCGACAAAACCTGAGAAGACAGGGCAGACTCAAGAGTTCCCAACTTCTTCCATCAGGTGTTAACAGGAAACAAGTTCTTCAGCACAAACTCATTGCTGCTCAAGAGAGTTTTGTTCACACAGAGGGAACTTGAAATAATTGGAATATGACTAGTGTGAGGGAAATAATAATTCCACACTAGACATAATAGAGCTCCCAGTGAAACCAGTAGTAATCCAAAAGCTGTAACTGTAATAATGTGAGTTTACTCATATCATCTAACTGAAAGTTGCAAAGATTTTGGATATAGCTTTAGTGGAAATGATAATTGAGTGTTTTTCAGTAGTATATGCATTTAAATATAAGCAGTGACTTACTGTTTCACTGCCAGGTTTCCAACCAGCAGGGCAAACTGGGAAAAAAAGAGAATAAGTTAGTAAAAGTATTTTTACACACCCTTTTGTGTACTTGATATTTTCTTTCTGAACTTGAAGTAAAAGAGCACACAAGCATCACATGTAAATATATGTAACTATTAAATATGCATTTTTCTTCATACATGGGGTGGTGGTGTGGGTTTATGCCTGATATCACCTACCACTTCTGTTAACTGGGAACTGCCTATCTCTGGACGGGTATCTATGCCTTCGTTTAATTCTCATGCCCTTCTAGAGAAAGTGCTGGCAAAGCAGTATCTGAGAATGAACAGCTATTCTAGTAGAAACAGAAGTTTCTTAATAAAATTCAGGTGACCACACAGAGACCTACATTCCTTGAAAACCAATGCTAGGGGAATTTTTTAGCAAAGAAATCAGTTCAAAGATTCCACAAGAGACCAAGTGATTTTATTTGAAGCCTTGCTCGGGAGTAAAGGGATTATAGGATGCAGTTAACTCGCAGTTAACTGTGACCACCTGTACAGTTGCACATTCTGTAGTGAAGTTCTTTTCTGTTCAGAGCTCTCCCTCTGAGCTTTACCCTAATGTGTTATGCCATATTACTCTGCTTTTCAGACATGCTGGCAGACAAAATGCCACAAATGCAGTTAGGAATTGTGGAGACCTCTTTCCCCTATTCCGTGCAAAGAATCCAGTAAGGTGTCTAGGGAGGCTCTCCTCAGCATTCCTGCAAAAGCTGGAAAAAAATGTGCTACTCTGGAGATTGATACTCTGTAAGACAGCTTTGTAACTGAATGAGGCTGAATTTCCTTTGTGAACTGTGTGTAGCCTAAGTATCAGCATTTATCTTTTTAAGTCTGTACAGGAAAGCATAATAATGATTTTGTACCTTCACATAAAGGTACTTTCAAATGCTGGGTGAAATTGAGTTGAAATAGAAGTTAAGCTGCTGAATATGTGTATTAATATTTAAACAAATCTTTATATAAATTAATGTGTTTATTAAACAGAGTATTTAAAGAAATGTGAAAGTTCACCTTATGCTTGGACTAGGGGAATATGAATTCTTGAGGCAAAATAATAACCTGAAGTGAAAGTTGCTTTGTCAGGGGAAGATGATCACATAGCACTTGTAAAGAAAATACAAGTAATGATGGTCTAACTTTCACAGTATCACCATGTGTCTTGACATGAATCACTCTCAATTACTTGTCACAGATCCTCAATGAATGACACAGGACAAGGATGGCCTGCATCTCCATTATTGTAGTATGCCAAATGTACTGAAATATTGGGCCTGATTCTTCATGGCCTCATATTTTGTACAGATTTATGCTTGTGACAGATGGTACATAATGCCTTAATTGAGACTAAGGAATGCTTTATGTACTGCATTCTCACGGACGTGAGGCACAATGTGAATTACTATTCTAGAAGCAACCTCTGGAGATACTGGGACCTTGTAGCAGGGCAATCAAACCACTTCACTCACTACATGAGGCTAGTCTCTAGTGCTGCCAAGTACCTTTCTTCCAAAAAGCTACAAATACAGCTTGCAGTAGAAGTAAAACAATCTTCAACATGAAAGTATTTAAAAGAGCACCTTCTCCATGTTTGTCTGTGTATTGGAATGCTTGTACTAAACGAAGTGTTTCATCCACTGATCTCCCAACAGGAAGGTCATTCATCGTGATCTGTCGAAGGATTCTCTTATCGTCAACAATGAAAAGGCCTCTGTGAAAACAGGTTTTTGCTGTGTGTTAGGAAACAGAACTAATTACAGTGTTGTGTTTATTTTATGTCTGCTGGATGGGAGGAATTTGATCTCTGCAAACACCATACAATGCCCAACACCTTAGAATACTAGTAACCTACTATTATTTTACATGGAATATCAGATGACACAAGCTGAGGATAAGTTAAAAGCAAAATAGGCTACTTTTCTGCAGTACCTAAAACTATGCTTTGACAGGCCCTGCCAGGGGATGTTGCAGATGCTGTGATGTTACAGCATCTGTTGATCCCTGTGATGTTACAGGGGTCCCAAAAGCAACTAATCAAGTTTATGAAAGATACATCTCTTGAGGCCATTAGTTACCTTTAGCCTTGACTCCACTTGGACTTGGGAGGACCCTGAGTAACTGCAATTCTGGGGAATTCTGTTTGCCCTGCCCTAGGTATCTGCTGATGACTGCTGTTAAACAGGATATTAACCTCAACCCCTCTTCGGACTCATTATGACCTTTTTTCATGTTTTGCAATGTTTATTTTGTCTCTTGGCATGAGTCCCCAAGTAAAATCTGCTCTCAAAGAAGACTTTCAAATGCTTTTTTAAATATAACCACCAAACCAAACCCAAAAAATAACTGTAACCAGGTGAAATACCTAAGTGCATGTCCTTGATCTTCGAGATATACTCCGTAATCCTTTGAAATCTGGTGTGTCAAATCTGAAAGAAGTGGAATCTTCATAGGTCCAAGTCCTCCTTGTTTTCGAGGAGTATTAATCCTTTGAAGGAAATGAGATACAGATGTCTTTCTCATAAAGATTTGTATTCCCTACACAAAGTTACAAGTCACAAACTAGAACAGCACAGACAGAAGGATTTAATACAAGTGACGTTTTTGTTCTGCACATATTTTGTTCTGAATACTATTTATGGTTTGAGAAAAATGTTCACTAGATTTTTTGCAACATCCCTTAATAATGACCTCTTTCCTATCAGTCATAGGTGCTTTATACCAATGTGCTCATGAACTGGGACAGTGTCTGCGTTTACAGATACTTGTGTCCTTATCTCTTTTTTTCTTGTGTCTGTATTTTTAGTATTTTTTGGACTGAGACATTATATGTTTCAAGGAACGTATTAAGCAAGCTTCAAAGATAAAGGTACTTTCATGGGCTAGGGTTAAAAATTTTTACCACTGAAAAATATTTTAAACATTTATATCAGTAGCATTATGCTTTTACACACTATGATATACCTACATAGGCTAAAAATGTGGGGATACTGTTCTTCAGCTAAGATGGACCCCTGAATAGTTTTTAGTGAAAGATGAGGATCAGATACATACCATGCTAAGTGAGTGAACTTTGAGTCCACAGAACATGCTACTACTTCGGTATTTATTGCTCTGAATTCTTCAATTCTGTCACTGAAGGCGATTATCTCAGTTGGACACACGAATGTACTAGATAATGTAAGACAAGATAAAATCAGAATTTCATGAAGCATCCAGTAAGTTCTCTGTTCAGCTTAAAATGGTGGATTTATCATTAGTGATTTCAGCTTTTACTTATTTTTTATTGCTGCTTCAACTACTTAACCAAAATGCTGCCTGACAAATCTTCCAGCCTCAGACTCTAGCTTAGTTACAAATGATTTATTACTGAAGACTATAAAGCTACAGTTAGCTTACAATCTGGATTCAATGTTTTTACAGTTACTTTCCTTTAGACTTTATGAATATTAAGTGGCTGAATTTAAGTACAATAAGCCTTTATTTTTTTTCCAGAGGCCCATACTGTAATTTGTTGTTACTATGCATGTCTGCAAGTGTTCTGGGTTCAGCTACAGCAGTCATTTTTCTCCTCCTTAGTAGCTGGTGCAGTGCTCTGTTTTTGACTTTCAGCCTGGGAACAACACTGATAACAGCGATGTTTTTAGTTGTTGCTAAGTAATATGTTTGCTCTGACCAAGGACTTTCTCAGTCTCATGCTTTGCCAGGGAGGAGGGGAAGCTGGGAGGAGGCAGAGACAGGACACCTGACCCAAACTGGCCAAAGGGGTATTCCATACCACAGCACGTCATGCCCAGTATATAAACCGGGGGGAGTTACCCGGAAGGCCCAGATCGCTGCTCGGGTCGGGCTGGTGTTGGTCGGCGGGTGGTGAGCAATTGTATCCTCTCCCCTTGTTATTTCACTAATCATTATTATCACTGGTGGTAGCAGTAGTGGTTTTGTATTATACCTTAGTTACTGGACTGCTGTTATCTCAACCCATGGGAGTTACATTCTTCCGATTCTCCCCCCCATCCCTCCGGGAGCGGGGGGAGGAAGAACGGAGGGAGTGAGCGAGCGGCTGCGTGGTTCCGAGTTACCGGCTGGGCTCAAACCACAGCAGCAAGTTTTAACTATTTTGACTTGAACTTTTTCTACTACAGAAGAAATAGAGTTGTAAAGATCACAATTTCTAGGGCCTTGAAGCTAAGGGCCAAGAGCTGCATTATTTCCTTTATAATATTAGGGTAATTATGCATCTCTGTCCTCTTTTCTTCATTTTGTGGAAAAGAATGGGATTCTCTGGTAGAAAGCAGAGATTTCACCCAACCAGTAAAGTTACTGAATTCTAAATAAAGGAAGGTAACTTTAAATGTTCTTAGGATTTTATGGGATGAGCTTAAATGGAAAATGCCATCTCTTGGATACACCCCCAATATAGATGGGATGCTGTCTCCTATTTGCAGCAGTGATTTACAGCAGCATACAGAACGTGAAGGTTGTCTGATGGGTATTACAGAATGGAAGTTATTTTTTTATGTGGAGACATAAATTAGTGAACACAGTTATTAGGACAAAGATTGTGTTACGATTTTACCAATGCATGATGAAAACACAAATGCAAAGAATATATTTTCTTCCATCACTCCTTTCTTTTTTCCCAAACCCTTACCAAACAAAAAACAGGTCCCCCAAAAAAGAGAAAAATTAATGAATTACATGTCTAGTGTAGCTGCTCTCAGTCTTGGTATGTCAACAGTGGTCTTACTTACAAGTCAAGAGGATAGAAGAAGAAGACAAGATATTTTCCTTCATAATCCGTTAATTTCAGCTCTTTAAATTCTCCATTAATGACTGCTGTTCCTTCCCAGTAAGGTGCTGGTTTGGAGACTGAAATATGAAGAACATTCGGTTAAAAGTTAGATTCAGAAGCACATGTTCAAAGCTGTGCATGAGCTCGCTGGTGTGCAAGGACAACCGTTCCTCCTCCTTCTGCTTGAAAACAAGCTACTGCACACAGTTACAAAATGAAACTTCCTTACCACTGAAACAGAGTTACAGAATGAAGAAGAAAAGTAGGTTTCAGTACAGGTGGAAAGTAAGTAATTTGACCAACTTGTGCTTATACATGGGTCCTGTGAATCGCTAACCAAGGCTGCACAAACCTTATCTGGGCATACTGAACAAACCACATGTGTGCACGACCAGGTCACGGCAGAACATCTGTTGGACTGAGGGGGAAGCTGCTGAAGATTTCAGGAACCTTCACTATTTTGTTATGCATAGCTGTTGTGAACCAAAAGCATAAAATGGTTCAAATCTGTATTGTTACTTTTTAGCTATGAAAAAGTACTCAGAATTCAAGTCCACAAAAAAATACATGCTACAGCATGTTTAGAGAAAAATGTCTAAAAATGCAGTATGTATTTATTAAATTAAAACTCCCAAGTAAATTGTAACTTGAAGATAGTTGTGTTTTTAAAAAATCCAATTAAAACGCATGAAACATATTTGCTATTCCTATCAAAAGGGATTAACCTTGAATTTAAAATACTAAAAAAGTATTCTGCCAGCTGCTATTTTCACAGTAATGGCAGAATCACAGAATGGTTGAGGCTGGAAGGGACCACCGGAGGTCATCTAGTCCAACCTCCCCGCTCAAGCAGGGTCACCTAGAGCACATTGCTCAGGATTGTGTCCATACGGCTCTTGAATATCTCCAGGGAAGGAGACTCCACAACCTCTCTGGGCAACCTATTCCAATGCTCAGTCACCCTCACAGTAAAGAAGTTCTTCCTCACATCCAGGTGGAACTTCCTGTGGTTTAGTTCACGCCTGTTGCCTCTTGTCCCATTGTCTGGCACCACTTAGAAGGGTCTGGCCCCATCCTCTTGACACCCTCCCTTCAGATACTTATATACACTGATCAGATCCCCCCTGAGCCATCTCTTCTCGAGGCTGAACAAGCCCGGCTCCTTCAGCCTTTCCTCATATGAGAGATGCTCCAGACCCTCGGTCATTCTGGTAGCCCTTCACTGGACTTGCCGCAGGAGCTCCATGTCTCTCTTGAACTGAGGAGCCCAGGACTGCACACAGTACTCAAGGTGGGGCCTCACCATGGCTGAGTAGAGCCTCTCTCGACCTGCTGGCAATGCTCTTCCTAAGGATACCATTGGCCTTCTTGTCTGCAAAGGCACATTGCTGCTGGCTCATGGACAACTTGTTGTCCACCAGGACCCCCAGGTCCCTCTCCCTAGAGCTTTCCACCAGCTCAGCCCCCAGCCCGTCGTGGGTTATTCCTCCCTGGGTGCGGAACCCTGTGCTGGCCTCTGTTGAATTTCAAAAGGTTCCTCTCTGCTCTTCCCTCCAGCCTGCCCAGATCCTCCCAAATGACAGCACAGCACTCTGGGGGGGCAGCTACTCTTCACAGTTTTGTATCATCAGCAAACTTGCTGAATAGTCCCTCTATCCCCTCACTCAAGTCACTGATGAGTGAGTTAAACAATACTGGAGCCAGTACTGGCTGTTAGGGAACACCACTGGTTACAGGTCTCCAGTTAGATTCTCTGCCACTGATCACAGCCCTCTGAGACCTGCCATTCAGCAGCTCTCAATCCACCTCACCATCCACTTGTCCAGCTCATGCTTCCTGAGCTTGCCTATGAGGATGTCACGGGAGATGGTGTTGAAAGCCTTGCTGAAGTCCAACATCCACAACCCTAACCCTCGCCTATCCAGCCAGTTGAACCATTGTAAGAGGCAATCCGGCTGGTTGAGTGTGATTTCTGTTTGGTGAACCTATGCTGACTGCTCCTGACCACCTTCTGGCTGGCCTGTAGTTCCCAGGGTCCTCCTTTTTGCCCTGTATGAAGACTGGGGCGGCATCTGTTTCCTCCACCAAGTAATGTGAATTCTGAGAAAAAGGACAGAATATGCTGGAGATACAAGGTGATCTGAATACACTTGTGATGTCAAGGACATCAACATACAGCTCCAGGAAATTAGGGAAACGCTGCTGAGAAAAATATATGGAATCTTAATGGTTATCTGGATGATGACCGCATTGTTTGGCTTGTCTTTTCTTGGGACATCCCACAGCTGTAAAATATAGTTAGTGAGGATGTCTAACAAGGACTGCAAAAAACACCCCAAGTCATCAGACTGATGGTGGCTGTGACTCGGAAGGCAGTCAGTCGTCTTTGGTTTCACTCAGTACAACCCACAAGGGATGCAGCAATACAAGTACAGAGGGTCAGTAGTTATGACTGACAATTTCAGTTCACATTTTTGAAGAAATGCTCTTCTTTCTCTCAAGCCTTCTGCAGAATTCTTTCTGATCAGATATCAAGCCCCAGACTTCTAATGTTTCATTGAGTCTTTGCACGTATGGGACTATTTTCAAGTGAAAGCAAGGATTGATCTCCAAGTTATTTCGAGCTTTCAAAAAATGTTTCAAACATGTTGCTCTTTACAAAATTGTGACACCCCAAATCTAATCTCTTTGTAACAAAATGTTCTCTTCAACTGACCTTCAAATTAGGCGAGAGAAGGAAAATAAACTAAATCAAATACGTTGTATCTTGACCCCTTTCTCAGTTAAGGGGATTTTGAGGAGGTTAAAAGCACTTGTCTGAGATGCTGTAGTAGTTTATATTAGGAAGGGCGGAGAAGACAAACAGTTTTGGTTACAAATATGTTGGCTAGGTTTCTATTTTTTTCATCGTATCTGTTTGCAAACATTTAAAATGGAAGTTATGCCCTGGCTCAGTAGAGGCAGTAAATTCGCACAGCAAAGACTGTTTCTATGTGAATTCTCTCTATTCTGTCTTCTGCAGAACAGGACTTTTGGAGAGCATTTGACCACTGGAACTCAGGTGGGGCCTCTGAGCATCTCGCTGTGCCTGCATTAGAGATATTTGCACCTAGCTCTGCCACAAAGTATTTAAACCACAGGAGAGCTTAGGCACAAAGGCAAGCGACAAACGAAGCCCAGTAACAACCTGCAAGCGTTACGAGAGGTGACTGTTCGGTATTTCTAATCACAGTGCGAGCACAAAACACTCCTGTATGTTGCTTATAGCGCTTCTCTTAGCTCAGTCGCTGTTTGTGGAATCCCCCACCTTGCTAAATGTCTGTGAAACAGTAAACTCGCTGGCAGTGCACCGCGATAAAAACATGGGTCTGGAAGGGGCGGCCAGCCTTTCCTCCCTCCTGAGGCCTCCCGGGGGCAGCACGCACGCTGCTACGGACAGAAGCCGGGTGGCGAAGGGAAAGGAAAGGAAAGGAAGGGAAAGGAAGGGATCCGGGAGTTGCGGGGTCCTCGGCGGGGGCCACCCGCAACCAGACCGTGACGGTCCCCCGGCGGGGAGGCCGGGCAGGGCCAGAGGCTGCTCTCGGTGAAGACAGCGGGCAGCGCCGCCAGGCCACCGGCTGGTTAACAGCCGCCCGCCGGGGAAGAGCCTCGCCGCCGGGGGACTCCGGGGGACCCCCGGAGCAAGGAGGGGACGGGACGAGGTGTGTGGAAATGGCCGCCATCCCGCCTGACGTGGCGCTGACCGCCCGGGGAGGCCGCCGCCGCCCCCTTCCTTTCCTCCCTCAGCCCGCGGCGCACTGCGGGCACCTCCCGCCCACCCCGGCCCCTCAGCGCGACAACAGGCGCCCGTTAGGCTCCCCCCGCCCGTGCGCTCCCCCCGCAGCCCCAGCCCCACCCGGCACCTACTCTTGGCCTGGCTGAGGTGCAGCGAGTGGTCGGAGACTGGCACACGAGCCGCCTCCCCCGGGTAGACCTGCCCCCCCGCGTAGTAATGGCACTGCTCGTCCCCACGCTGCCGCGCCGACTCAGCCGCCTCGCCTCCTCCCGCCGCCGTCGCCGCCGCCAGCAGCAGCAGCAGCCACACCGCGGAGCGCCGGGCGCTGGCCCCGCCGCCCGCCCGCAGCCACCGCCACGCCGCCTCCATGGTGCGCCGAGCGAGCGCACGTCCCTTCGGCGGCGGCGGGGCGGCGGGGAGGAGCTTGGCCGGTCCGCTCGCACACGCTCCCGGCCGCACGGGGAGAGAGGGGGAGGCCTGAGGCCGTCGCGATCCCCCGCCCCACACGGCTCCCCCCCGGGCCCTGCCGCTCTGTGGGGCCGGGCGCTGGCTTCAGCCCCCGGCGGGCCTACGGCCTCGTGGAGGAAGTGGGAAATTACTATATGGGTGTAGGGAAAAAGAGAGAAGAAAAAGACACGTGTATGTGGAGAGCGAGCGAGCGTGTAGCGCAGGGCATGTGGATGCAGAATGGAACTCCCCACCGCTATGTGAGATTTCCCATCTGGTAGCTCTGCTACCCGTGCCAGCGCTGGCTCTGCAGCCATACCAGCCTGTGCCAAGCGCAGCTTGTGCGTTCTGGCCTGAGGGATACACAAAGTGTGAAAAAGCGTTCTGCCTTAGGTCTGAAATGTTGAGTTGCTGCCAGCTGGGCAGCAATTCATGAAGGACTTCCACGTAGTGTATGTGATGGCTGCATTAAGAGTGTGGTTAAACAGAAATGAGACCGCTAAGAGGCTTTTAATTCTTAGAATCACAGAATGGTTTGGGTTGGGAGGGACCTTCAAGGGTCATCCAGTCCACCCCCCCTGCAATGAGCAGGGACATCTTCAACTCAGAGCCCCGTCCAACCTGACCTCAAATGTTTCCAGGGATGGGGCACCTACCATCTCTCTGGGCAACATGTTCCAATGTTGTTCACCACCTTAATCATAAAAAAATTCTTCCTTATATCTGGTCTGAATTTGCCGTCTTTTAGTCTAAAACTACTGTCCCTTGTTCTATTGCTACAGGCCTTGCCAAAAAGTCTGTCCGCAATTTTCTTATAAGCCCCCTTAAATTATTGAAAGACTGCTATAAGGTCTCCCCTGCTCTCCTCCAGGCTGAACAACCCCACCTCTCTCAGCCTTTCCTCAGAGGAGAGGTGCTCCAGTTCTCCGATCATCTTTGTGGACCAGATGTCTTGGTGCACAAGTTTGCCTCATGAGTGGTCATTTTTCTCAGTGCTGAGTAGATTGTGATTCATACCACAAAATAGTTACATATGTGTCACAACACACTTAAGCTTAGCTAGTAGGTAATTCAGCAGCACATTTAATAACAAGCAAGATTTTGAAGGCAGCAAGTAGGCTGTGACAAGCAGTAGGTAAGGCTTTGCAGCACAATGTCTGTTTGAACCAAGTTATGCTAGGCATGCCTATTTGGCTCTGACAGTTCAAGTCATCTGTCAATTGTATCAGTTAAATTGTAACCACAATCCTTAAAAATTAAGATATGAAAGGACTGGAGCTACCCCTGACCTCTTGTGCTTGGAGCACTGTGGATGCCATCCTCTGGGAAAACTGGTGATTCCAGGCTGACCACGTCAGGTGCTTAACAGAGGAACATCTGCATTGCACCCTATCTCTGCAGGTGGTTTGTGATAAACATACTTCCAGGATGGCATGGTACCCATGCCAGAATGGCCAGTACAAATTCTCTCTTTTAAAAATGATACAGAACAGGCATATAAAGAGTAGAGCCAAAAGAACATGCTGGGGGCTGTTTTCGAAGAATACAAGCTCTGTAAAAGAAGAAAGGATTTAGTGAGGCACCTGCCATTATCTGTTGCATCTTGAACAAATCCTACTAGTTTTCGGTTTTCCTACCGCAGAATCCACCCTTTAAAAAGATATTTAACAAAATTAAATTAATGGAAGTGGGAGAAACAAGACCTTGCAGGCATGCTTGCACTTCTTAACCTGTGATGTTAGTGTTCACTTCTCCCAAAGCTCTGACTCATCTCCAGAGGGAGCTTCTTTCCTTTCCCATCTCTTGTCATGATTGCCTTTAAGTTCCAGTCTAGGTTCTGCAAGTTAGGGATCATGCTTGTAAAATGGCATTCATACTGCTACTGTCACAGTAATAATCTTACTTGGGCATATTTGCCCACCCAAAGGGACTGAAGATTACTGAGGATCAGAAGGCTCAGGCTCTGCAACAGCCCTCTGATGCTACAGAAGCAACATATATACATAGATATGGGGCTTGATGAGTGTATGTGAAACTATAAAAAGTTGTATTAGATGTCTGCCTACAGCAGAAATGGACTTGATGGCACGTGAGATCCCCTTGTCTTGTTTTTTCACAGTGAGTTGATGGTGGCGAGTCTCTGATTACACCTCCTAAAATGTTGAAAGCAGGATAAAATCTGATCTTCTTTCCAGTGCTGCTGTTTGACTTCCCTCCCCTACCAAGGGCATCTCATTAAAGGGAGGATGAACAAATCCCACTTGCTCATGTTAAGCATTCTGGCTCTGGTGGAGAAAAGCACTTCAAAGTCTTTGTACTCCCCCTGATTTCAGATTCAGGCATGCTTTACTTATATTTAAGCTTGCTAAAATGTGTTGATAGATTACTGTCTTACATGATCCAACTCCAGGAGTACTGAATTTAATACCAAGCTTTCCTCAACCTCAGTGCTTGTCAGGAAAGTGACAGTCATGGCCTCTGTGAATTCACAGAACAAGTTATTTTGGTTATTCCTGCTTTTCAATTTTTGCTGGTGTTTTGAGCTATAGGGAATGGCAGTGATTTGAAAAGTAGTCATATAGTAAACCTGAAAAAAAATGAAGAGCTGAGAGGTATGCACTTTGCATGATGTTAACATCCCTCAGTCAAAAGATATTCCCAAAAGCCTATAAAAGAAACCCAGTAAAATCAATGCCATAAAATTAGAAAAGAATAAGGCCTCTTGTGAGTGGAGAAAATGCTGAAGGACAAAAATGGGGTTTATCTGTAGAATATAATGTTAGTTAAGTAGCACTAATTTGAGGTTTATATGTGTTTAAATATATGGAACAGAGTTTGAAAGAGCAACCAGAAAGGCTTTCTGGCTGCTGCTGTACTATCAGGACTTCTGCAAGTGATTAAAAAAATTAAAAATTTCATAAGTGAAATCCAAGATGAAATCCAAATATGTATCACTCTTCAGTGTCCAAATAGAGAACATGGGCGGCCTTCTTTCTTTGGCAAGTGATGAAATACTTGTTCTGAATGCTGATTTTTGTGTTCAAATTGATGAAATTAAGCGATGCTGTGAATACGTGCAAATGTGCTACATTCATCCAGTTGTACAGCTCTTCTGAAGTTGGCAAGGTTTACCACGTTCAAAACGGAAGCTCTTAAATCCTTCCTTTCCTCCACTGCATTATGGGCTGTGTCCCTGCATGCCATGCCATATGCAGGCCCACAAGGATGGTTCAGTTTTGGCAAAGGGCTTGACTGTGACAGGGTGTCATTGCCATGGTGGCACTAAAGTTACGGAAACAGGGAATGATTTAGGCTACTAAAGTAGTTTAGAAATGGTTATGGAGGTTCAATCTGTTCTTGCCTGTAGTGATAAAATGCCTCACTATCGTTTAAATGACCTAATATAAAAATATCTTGGAAAATTTAGCATGATATATTGTAGCAAGATGCCTGTCGCCATTTCCTGGAACAGATGGAGCAGATGTTCAGTATTGCGCTGGTGAAACTAGCAGTTGGTTCTATCCTTCTCATGGTTTACAGGGACATTTTAACAAATATATTGCATTGCTTGTCATGCATGACAGAAATTTTTTAGAAGACTTTGCTGGAGAAAGGAGGGTAGGAAACATCTGTTTTGTAAGTGGTATTGGATCAAAATGACCATAACAAAAATTACCGATTAGAGAAGTCTTCTCCTTTTTGGCTCTTGAAAAGGCTAGACTGGTGGGATCGGCTGTGTGTGCACTGACTGCAAAGGGTCCTTGAAGAGGTATACCAGGCTGAAAATTGCTGAGTGGTGTCATTTGCTTTGACAGGAACTTCATCCTGACTTCTCACCGCTGCTAATATTTTCAGCTAGCTGAAGCAGTATGGCTGGTAATGTAAACATAAACTTCTTAAAATCTGCCACTCAGCAGTGTGGAGGTATCATAGATATATTTATTCCTATAACCTACTTTTGGGGAATATGCTAGTACTTGAAATGCATTTAAGTTTTTCCTCTGCAAACATATCTGCCATAGAAAAGTTCTGCTGTTGTGCTTCATTTCTTTCCCTTTCTCCTCCAGCCAGCTCTGTTTCTTGCGGCATCAGTGCCAGAAACCCTGCGGGTCCTGTGTGATCGGAACAGGCCAGGTTGGAGAGAGCCTTAGGTGTGTCACCTAAGGTCTAGGGTGAGGTGTCCCTGCCCATGCCAGAGGGGTTGGAACTAGATGATCTTAAGGTCTTTTCCAACCCAAACCATTCTATGATTCTATGTTATTAATGTGTTTGAATGAGCATGGCAAGAAAGGGTGATCAATACTGCTAGTCACTGGGTGATGGGGGGACTATGGTTCCTAAAGCACCACCTGTTCCAAGCTTTCTTCTGCTTCTGTAACTGCTGACAGAATTTATGAGTTTGTGAATATAAACAAATATTGTGAAACCACCTTCTTGACCTAATAAATAACATAGCCTTTGTGGGGCCATGTCTGGGTGATGTATTACAAATGTGTTTATGCTCTATCCATTTTTATTTCCTTTAACAAGCATGTATTCAAAGTGTCCCAAATGGCTCTGAGCATTAGCACAGTTTTAGGACAGCTGTACTGACAAGTGAGGACAGAGAAAGTCAACGCTGAACACCACCTGTTAGACATATGCTGTCCTCTAAAAGTCAGTGGACTATGAAGGACAGTTGAAGTATTGCACTGGAAAATCCACGCTGGATGTCTGGATCTGCCCTTGCCAGCATGTTGCTGATGTGCTCTGAGACCACCACAGCTAGGAACTTGCTAGCCAAAATAACCTAACTAGCTTTATGTGGTGTTGCTGACCAAGAGAGGTCTTCACCCACAGAGCAGTAACCCCACTGCATTAAGTGTAGTGGTCTCAAGCGGGGTCATAGGCTCTTGGCCTCAGGGTCCCACCCTTGCTTTTGCTTTTTTGGATCTGAACTGAGACCAGCACACTCTAAGTCTTGTTCTCAGTCAGCATTTGGGAAAAGATGGAAAATTTGTCACCTCAGACAAAAAGCAAAGCTGCATCCTGCCCTCACAGGTGCCTGCACCACAGCTTTATGGATGGAAAGAAACCCTGTGGCAACCCAATTTCATGTTCTCTCAAACCAGAACAGAGGCAGGTGTGGCTGTTAGTTGTTGATGATGCCTGGGTGTGCCTCTTCTGTGGGTAGGCACTAGAGCCTTGCTCAGGCTTATGGGTGTGCTACCTGCCTTGTATTTATCATAGAATCATAGAATCATAGAATCATAGAATTGTAAGGGTTGGAAAGGACCTTAAGATCATCTAGTTCCAACCCCCCTGCCATGGGCAGGGACACCTTGCCCTAAACCACGTGGTTCAAGGCTCTGTCCAACCTGGCCTTGAACACCGCCAGGGATGGAGCATCCACAACCTCCCTGGGCAACCCATTCCAGTGCTTCACCACCCTCACTGTAAAGAACTTCTTCCTTATATCTAATCTAAACTTCCCCTGTTTAAGTTTGAACCCATTACCCCTTGTCCTACCACTACAGTCCCTAAGGAAGAGTCCCTCCCCAGCATCCCTATAGGTACCCTTCAGATACTGGAAGGCTGCTATGAGGTCTCCAAGCAGCCTTCTCTTCTCCAGGCTGAACAGCCTCAACTCTCTCAGCCTGTCTTCATATGGGAGGTGCTCCAGCCCTCTTATCATCCTCGTGGCCCTCCTCTGGACTCGCTCCAGCAGCTCCATGTCCTTTTTATGTTGAGGACACCAGAACTGTACGCAGTACTCCAAGTGAGGTCTCACGAGAGCAGAGTAGAGGGGCAGGATCACCTCCTTGGACCTGCTGGTCACGCTTCTTTTGATGCAGCCCAGGATAAGGTTGGCTTTCTGGGCTGCAAGCGCACACTGCCGGCTCATGTTAAGCTTCTCGTCAACCAACACCCCCAAGTCCTTTTCTGCAGGGCTGCTCTGAATCTCTTCTCTGCCCAGCCTGTAGCAGTGCCTGGGATTGCCCCGACCCAGGTGTAGGACCTTACACTTGGCTTGGTTAAACTTCATAAGGTTGGCATCGGCCCACCTCACAAGCGTGTCAAGGTCCCTCTGGATGGCATCCCTTCCCTCCAGCGTATCAACCGAACCACACAGCTTGGTGTCGTCGGCAAACTTGCTGAGGGCGCACTCAATCCCACTGTCCATGTCGCCGACAAAGATGTTGAACAGGACCGGTCCCAACACCGATCCCTGAGGGACACCACTTGTTACAGGTTTCCAACTGGACATTGAGCCATTTGCCACAACTCTTTGGGTGCGGCCATCGAGCCAGTTTTTTACCCACCGAGTGGTCCATCTATCAAATTGATGTCTCTCCAATTCAGAGACAAGGATGTCGTGCGGGACAGTGTCGAACGCTTTGCACAAGTCCAGGTAGATGACGTCAACTGCTCTGCTGCTGTCCATCAGTTCCGTGGCTCCATCATAGAAGGCCAACAAATTGGTCAGGCAGGATTTCCCCTTAGTGAAGCCATGTTGGCTGTCACCAACCACCTCGTTGTTTTTCATGTGCCTTAGCATGTTTTCCAGGAGAAACTGTTCCAAGATTTTGCCAGGCACAGAGGTGAGGCTGACTGGTCTGTAGTTCCCTGGGTCTTCCACTTCCCCTTCTTGAAAATGGGGGTTATATTACCCTTCTTCCAGACATCGGGAACTTCACCTGACTGCCAGGATTTTTCGAATATGATGGACAGTGGTTTAGCAACTTCATTCGCCAGCTCCTTCAGGACCCGTGGATGGATTTCATCAGGTCCCATGGACTTGTGCACGTTCAGGTTCTTAAGATGGTCTCGAACCTGATCCTCTCCTACAGTGGGCCTAAGGTCTTCGTTCTCACAGTCCCTGCATTTGCTTTCCAAGACTTTCGTGGTGTGGTCAGAGCATTTGCTGGTGAAGACTGAGGCAAAGAAGTCATTAAGAACCTCAGCCTTCTCCAAATCCATGGTAGCCAGTTCTCCTGATAGCTTCTGGAGAGGGCCTACATTGTCCCTAGTTTGTCTTTTATTTGCTACGTACCTATAGAATCCTTTCCTGTTATCTTTTACATCCCTTGCCAAACTTAATTCTAGCTGGGCCTTAGCTTTCCTAACCTGGTCCCTAGCTTCTCGGGCAATGCTCCTATATTCTTCCCAGGCCGCCTGTCCTCGCTTCCACCTTCTATAAGCTTAAGGCTAAGTGGAGGAAAATGGAATATTTAATTGTTGTCAATACAGTAAACCCTACTGCCTGAAGCATGGGTGATCACATCAAGATCTCTGGAGGAGTGGAGGCTGCATTTCCATGACGCTGGGATAACATGGTTTTAAAATATTCTCAGCTCCTCTCCTTATGCCTGCCTGTCCCTCTTCAGTATTTTCTTGAAATTTTTTTTGTATTACCTATTTTCTGGCTCTGTTCAATATCTAAATTTGCTTTTCTCTGCTATTTGGACCTGTGAAAGAGAAAAATGGCTTTTGACCAGAAATGTTCTTGCACGTTGATGTTAGCCTCTTCTCCATTGCTCACTAGGTGGCAGTAAAATGCTGTTATACCGATAAAATAAATGGAAGTCACAGAATCATAGAACAGTTTGGGTGGAAAAGGACCTTCAAAGGTTATCTAGTCCAACCCCCCCTGCAGTGAGCAGGGACATCTTCAGCTAGATCAGGTTGCTCAGAACCACATCCAGCCTGGCCTTGAAGTAATGTATTCTCCAAATCCCTGAAATTTACTAAAATCTGAGGATTTGGTATCAGAAGCCCTTTTTCTTTCTCTTTCTTTTTTCTTCTTTCCACCCCTCTCCCTCCCACCCCTAAATACAAGGTCCACAGGTGTTGGAAACACAAAATGAAATCTATATTCAGTACTCATAAACAGCTCCCGTTCCCGTGAACTTGTTAAAACAATAAAGGTAATCAACCTTGTATAACTTTTCAGTAAGAAGTTTTCTCTATTAAGCCTCTGAAAGTGAAGATGCTGGAGATACTAAAGTAGTCTCCTAAGAAGGAGGACAAAATAAGAAAAAAGCAACCACAAAACTTGTGATGAAAGAGGTGAAAGTTTGTAACAGAAGTTAAGTTTTAGCCTAGTCACTATGGAGTACTGAAATCAATATTGGATTTTTGTTTCTGCTTCCTTTTTTGCTAGCTACACACAGTTTTCTGGGAGTTTAAATAGCATTCCAGAAAGAAACCATCTCTACTATAATTAAGCTGAGAGGAGTGCACTGGTCCTCATTCCTCTCTGCTACTTTCGAAATCTCCATCTTCCATTTAGAATTACTCTAACTAAATGAAGACTTCACCAATTTTTGTGGTAACATCCTCATCCATTCCAATTCAATTTTGCATACATTTCAGAGATTCAACTATTTCGGCTTGTCTGCTTGGTCTAATGCAAGGACCTAAGGGTTTCCTTGCAAAGCAAAATTTCTTAGTCATTGGAAGTGAAATAGATCTAATATTGGTGTTTCCCAGACCATTTAGCTCAGTTAGCTCCTCTAGTGCAATTTAGCATAGAAGTTGTGTTGGTGGTGAACTGTACAGTAATTTAGCTCAATACTAATAAATCCCTGTCTGAGTCAAAGCTCCTTCTCTGCTTTGGATTGTCAACTTTCCAAAGTGCCTTGGGAAGCATGCTTCTGTGCAAGAGCCAATATTTGATCTACCACATTTAAACTTGAAATTGAGTGCTGTTGTTTTCTCATAATTAAAGGAAAATACCCCCATTGCTTGTAGAGGGGTGTTTTATTTATTGTTGTGTGTTTACTTTTTCTTGAGAAAGACATCAGTCTTAGAAATTTAGAAAAGTTTGCAAGTCTACAAACTCTTAAGCAAAAGCATAGGGATTTTGAATGTACTAGATGTATTCAAGGTAGCACACTTAAAGTATACTATCTATGTGCAAATGTTTATACCCTACAATCTCGTTCACCATTACAGAATCAAAATATGGAAGAAAATGTTTAGAAGATACTAATACAGCTGCAACTTGCTACAGTTGGGTATAGCTGATTTTCTTGTATCTATCTACTCATAACACAAGAGTGAAAACCAAAATACTATGACTGTTTTCTTCAGTATGGAGTCTAAAGTGGTAAAAAAGGGAGTGGGTTGGTTCATGCCGTTGGGTAATCTGAAAATAAAATAGCAGTTCTCCATGTGCATGGTTTATGAGGTGCCAATAAGTAATTCCCCCTATTTTTAAAAAGATTTTAAAACTTTCCAAGCTTTTAAAGATGGTAAGTATTGCTGAGATAAAATAATGTGTTGACCTGCTGCACAGCTAGCTGTTACATTGAATTATTCCTCAGGCCTACGCTTTGAAATAGTTGTTAGGAAAAGTTGGCTGAGTAAGCTGAAGTTCCCAGTTAAGAAAGCTGATAACACGGAATAGTTTGTGGGGCAGAGTTCCTCCCTTAGACCTGGGTGTTGATTTCTGAGATAAGATTTCTGCCAGATGGTATTTTCAATGGAAACAAAATAAGCAGCACTTAAAAAAATAAAAAAGGAAATGTCACATTCTGTATCTCTTGATCATGCTGCAGGAAAGCAGACTTCAAGGTCGTTTGCAACATTTAATGCCATTTCACAGAGGGCTGACATGATGCTTTTCGTCCTCGTGAGTCTGCAGCCACGTTACCAACAGACTGGAGCCTCTTACTGCTTAGTAAGGAAGAATTAATTTTAAAAACATCTTGTTAAAAATGCCTGACACCATCTCTTCTGTGATTTCATTTTTATCACCCATAAGGTCAGTTTACTTACTGGAAACCCACGGATACAGCCAGAAACAGCTGTGGCAAGTTGGCATTGATACTGAACAGGCTTGGCTGTGCCATGGGCTTTTTGCTTGGTTCATCCCCAGACAGCAGCAGTACACCTTGCAAATCACCTGCTCACTGCGCCTGGCGCCTGGGCGTGTTTGAATAGGTCACCACAGGGAACTGCTGGTTAGACATACCAAATTATTTGTTAAGGGTCTATAGCTCATTATAATCCCACACTGCTTCATGCTTCAACACATTCCCATCTCAGTGCTCCTGGGCACTTCTGGCAACGGCAGGAGAGCTGCTGAGGGGTTGTTACTGTGAGAGGGAGGGAAAAGATTGTCACCAGCAACCCAGGGTATGTCCTTCCTCACCAAGGGTTTTTTCTGAAAAATTACAAATAAAGAGCAAGTAGGAGGCTCCAGATGACAGAATGCATAGCCTGGTCAGTAAATGTGCCAAATCCTTCTGCACCCACTCAAAAAAAAAAAAACAACAAACGTGAGCCTGCCCTCTCTGTAGCTTCAGGGGCTGGCTGTTTTTTGGAAGCTGAAAAGATTTTACTTTTGGCCTGAGCATCTCTGGTGTGAAGACTGCTGTCAGTGACAGCAGTGCTCCCACAACAGAAGAGCGCGAGCTTTGTTGGGCAGCAGTGATCTCACCCCCAGTGGCACATAACAGCCTCAAGCTTGGAAGAAAGGAAATGGTAAGCCCTGTGCTTGGTGCTTTTGTGCAATGTTGCCAAATCCAGATGCTAAAAAGATGGGACATGGGAAGCAGTAATGGTAATAGACTTGGAGATCTTTGGACCTGTGTGGTTCCTCATGTGCATGTACAGTTCACATGTCTGGGCTTCCACGGAGGCTCAAACCTGTTGCTTGTTTCAAATGAAAGATGAGTTTTTGTGTAATTAATTGTGAGACTTTTTAAGGAGGGACTTTGGGAAATAAGCAAATATTGTGATGCTAATGAAGAACTGTGCCCAGGCTTTGTGCAGCTGAAGACAGAAGAACCTGGAGGAGTCTCCTCCTTTTGCCATGGGTCAGATTTGGTATTGTCTCTTAGGCAAGGTGGCTGCAAGGGTAGAATGCAGCTGCTTTGCCTCGGTTGTGCCTGCAGGCTTTTCCTGCCATGGGCTGGCTGAGGGAAAGGCCAGCAGCTTCTTCCACCCTCCCTTCCCCAGCAGGCAGCTGCTACTGGGAGATGGTGCAGGGTCAGGGCTGTTTTCATCTGAAATGAAACATATAAGGCTGCTTCACAATGCAAAAGTAGTGCCACCTTACCTGTTTCTCCTTTCGATTCTAAAAATACTGTGAAGCTCAAAGCATGTTTTTACAATGCTCTATAAGCTCATGTGTTCATCTTTAGGTGCGTGCACATGCGCAGACATATAAATGTATTGGTGAGAAAATTCAAATTGATTGTTTTTCTTCCACTGGAAGGTTTTACCTCTTCAGAGGAGAATACTCCATTAATATTAACATACTTCATAATATCTGTTTTCAGAGACAGGAACATTTTTAATCCCCAGTCTAGCTTCACATGAGTGGATACACATCTACTTGTTAACTAGAGCATTGGTATCTTGAATTATAATGGCATATTTTGGGGTCATCAGTGTGGTCTGTTTTCCAATTTCTTGTCTGGAAGTCTTTATCATTGCTATCTATCTCATCTGTCTGATGCCTTCTGGAAACAATTTTCCCGTTACACCACTTCATAAACTTCTGCATACACTAGACTGGAGGTTCTGGGCCATTTCTCACATTTTGTAATGAATTTTCTGATTGAATTCTTTTACAGATAGCACCTCATACATGCAAAGAAGTGCCTAAGAGCCTGGTGGATTTTTTACTGATTGTATGTATAAAGCTTTAAGAACTTGTCATGAAAGCTAAGTTGCCACTGAAACTTGCACGTTTATGTTTTTCAAGGCATTGAATGATAAGGATAAGATAAGAATATGTCCTTTGACATAAAAATATGTAAAATTAGAAAGAATCAGGTATGTTTGCATAATTATATTTTATTTGGAATAACCGCAACAATTTGGAATAACTACCAGATGTTGACAAATAGCTGGATGTTATTAGAAGAACTCTGTCACTGGCACTGATCTAATTAATGTCTCAGGCTTTAGATGAGTAGCTGTAACACTAAGATGATTAACCTAGAATTGTAAAGGGAAGGGCTAGTATAGTTCTGTGGGTTCAAAATTTTCATCACTGGGCAACCCACATGAATTGTTAATTGGGCTTTTGTTAACACTTCTTAAAGGAGAGCTCCACCAGCTTCACCAAGGACGGCTGAAGGCAGTGGAGAAAGTCAGGAGCCTCACCCCTACAAACCAGATCCCTGGCCCTGCAGGAGAGCTCTGGAAGGGCCTGAGTTCACAAGGGAAGTGCAGCCTGGCTGCAGGAGAGGTCTGGCTGCTGAGGGGTTATTCTGCAGGGGGTGTTTAGGGCATTAAAGGAATGAAAGCAACCCACAGAACCGAGCAGCTGTAGGGAAAAACATAGGAGTGTTAGTGGGGAAGGTGGTGTGATGGGGAGGGAGACTGCATTGTAAGCAGCATGAGTGACTGCTTACTGAAGCCATTAAACAGGGAATCCCCTGGAGAAGAAATGGTGCTTGGCATCATTCAGAAGAGCAAGCGGGGCCTCGTTTGCATGGTTACAGCTGGAGGGACTTTTGGTCATTGCAACCACAGTGTACTCTGATTCAGGCAACTTTCAGTAGCAGAGCAGGAGCACCTGCCCCCCCAAACCTCCTCTCCCCAGATCCACTATACTAAAGGACCACAGAATGGGCAAATGGCAATTTGACACTAATCTTTAAAAAGGACTTTGGAAATATGTCAATGTGGTTTTTGTCGAGAGAAATAGTGTCTGAAAGAAATCCGCTGCTGTTCATCTGAAGCGCTGACGTGTGTGGTTTAGGGTGATTTGGTTGGTATGGTGTGCTCAGATTTTCCACAAGCTTTTGATAAAATCCTCAGTCAGAAGATCCTAAAGAAGCAAAACCGTAGCAGGATGAAAGGAAAGATCCCCCCTGGAACTGACGTGAGGGATAGGAACAGACGGTCAGGTATTTCAGTGGGCGATAACAAGTGGAATCCCACAGTGATCTGCATTAAGATCTGTGATGTCTGTCATATTCATAAGTGGTCTGGAAAATGTGCTAAATAGTGATGTGCCGGATGCTTCTTTAACTGAGGTATCCAGGATAGAAAAAAATAAAAGCCTACTTTCAAAAATGTGGGAGAGTCTCACGACTCTGAGTGGCATCGCAGTAAAACGGCAGCCTGCATTCGATGTCAATAAGCACAAAATGATGCACATGGGAAAAAATAAACCTGACTGTGTGATGCTAAAGATGAGCTTCAACTACCTCTTACCATTCAGGGCTGACAGCTCAGAGTGGCTGTCAGTAATTCTAAGAAATGTTGGCTGAGGGCAGAGCAATGCTCAGAAAGCAAATACATGGTCAGAAATTGCTGGGGAGGACACAGAAAACAAAATAATCATTTTGCTGTGCATTCACCTCTTGATTACTGAGCACCATTGTGATCTCCTTGTCTAAGAAAGGGTACAGCAGAGCCCAAAAGGGCCAGAGAAACCTGACAAGTGTTTTCAGAAATAGAGAACGGCTTCTGAATGGAGATTGATTAAATAGACTCTTTAGACAGGAAAAGACAGGAAAAGAGAGGTAGAAAGGCATGCGATAGCGGTGTTTAAAATCATGAGTGGCATGGAGAAAATAAGTAGCAAATGATTATTTGCGTTTCTCCCAGAACAAGAACAAGGGACATCAGGTGGAATTACTGGGTAGTGGTTTAAGCTAACAACAGCAAACAACTTGGTCCTTGCAGTGTGTGATTAAACAGGAACTAGTCTGACGGTATCTGCTGGGTATCAAGAGGCTAGACAGGCTCAAAACTAATCAGGTGAATTAATGCCAAAACAAATCCATCAGCTGCAATTAGGCAGCAAGATGACATTCCTGCCTGAGGAACAGCCTGCATGGCAGGCTGCTGGATGTAGGGAGGAGAGAGTGGGGAAAGCACCTGCATGGTTACCCCTTTTTAAAATTGTTCCCCTTGGTATGTGGTGCTGGCTCCTGTCAGTGGTGGGATACTGGAGTGTGTGATCCAGTATAATTCTTCCGCATAATGTGTTTTGTGAGGGATCAGTCTGGGAGAAAGGCACATAAAATACCTCCGAGACCCACAGGGTCCTGAGGCTTGACTTCTACTTACAGAATTTAGACCTAGCCTGTATGTCCACTTGGAGTCTTGGAACAGGAAGCATCCAAAAGGTCACATTGACCCAGCCACGTGAAGACGTTGAGAGCCCTGAGGACTACTGTAATGATTCTAAGAGGCACCCATGCTTTTGGGTATTGAATTCCTTTCCTTGTGGGATGAAGAAGTGAAATGAATACTGGTGCTGCACCTTGCATATTATCCTGTGGTGCCTCTTGGTGGGATGGAAAGAGTCACTTGGGAAAGGTAAAGTTTGGAAAAGGTTTTGAGTAACGCATGATACTGTAATTCAATGTTTTGTAGTTCTCTGAAGAGTTACTGCTCCACCTTTTGCATTGTACACTTTATTGTCCCGCTTTCTGAGCTTGTGTATAACATAGAAGTGCAGGAACAAGCCAACATATTGTCATTGCTTAGAGAATGCCACTTTAAAGCAGTGGCAAAATTACTCTATAGCTAAAAGTGCAACCATGAGAATTGTGTTTTGGTACAAGGATAATGTCAAGCCGGAGTTAAATTGAATGTTTCTTCAGGGAGGGTAAATTTAATCAGGTGCTCAAAATCAAATTAAGGTGGAAATCAGTTTGGAAAAACACAAGAATTACAATCCAGCTAATGACCTGAGGTAACACTGGCAAGAAATGTGCTTTCACGTTGTAACATGAAAAATCGTTTCTCTAAGAGGGAGCTGCTTGTAGCTTGTGACTGCCCAGGGTAGGTTCAGAGCCCAGTGTTTCCTTGAGAGAACAATCACAGTGTGCCGCCCTTGTGCCATTTACTTCCCCTCCATGACAGTGATACCAATAGTTATTATACCGTGATCAAGCCTGCCAGTATTTCTGTTATAGTGTTATTTTCTAACTTGGCTGTTAAACAGGGAATGTTTTCCCAGCCCAGCCTGCAACAGCCTCTGTGGCTGGTGGCCCATGAGTGATCCAGAACTGTCATATCTTCTGGAGAAGTACAGTCTCTCCTTGTGCATGAGTCCTTGTAAGAAACATCTCTACATCTGGGAACAGAAAATGGATCCTGCATGTAGACACAAACTTGCTGTCAAGAGGGATTTGGATTTTAATGTACACATTATTCTGATTAACATAGGTGAGTAGAGGGGCTTTATTCAATGTGATTGGTGAGATCTTCCCCTGCTGTTCCCCTGCTGATTTCCTCCCAGTATGAAGAAAAGACTTTGAAGGAGATGTGGCTCAAAAGGACTGCTGCTGTTCTCAGCCCCGAAGGTGTTCCCTTCTGGCATAAATTTGTCTCCCTTATTGATGGAGAATTTGGAGATGGTGGGCAGGAGCTACAGCCTTCATTCAGTAGGAAGGGGAAAAGTGCTGCTCTGGTATTACCTGGAATTGCATTTAACTTAAACCAGCACGGTGCCTTGATCTTCTGTGACCTTTACCTATCAGGAGTTATTAGCTAATTGAATTCAGAAGGTAACTCCCTAACTGTTTTCAAACTAAATTAACTTGCTTCAAGGGAGCAACTTATGTTTGTATTTCCACAGAGATAATGAGTTTAGGCTTCAACTGAAACCTTGCCAGATAATGAGGAAAGAAATAAATCAATGACCTCACTCTTATCTGGTCTTAACAGGCAGGCTTTCCTTTGCTAAAAGTGACCCTGAAACAGTCTGGATTGATTCACACAAATAATAAGCCCTGCGTCCTGCTAAGCAGAGCTGTCGTGGGGAACGCTTTGCTCTGCGAGGAGATCTAATCCGAACATCAGCAGAGGTGCAAGTATTTGAAATGCAGTTTTTTTAGAGTCAAAACAAATGTTTCTGAGAAATTCAAATGAGCAGTAGGATGGAGTTAAAGAGGAAACTAGCTTCAATACCAATTAGAGGGAAAAAACCCATTGTCATACTTGTGTCTGGGACTGAACAATCTTCATAGGCATATATTTCTCTCATTCTCCATAGACATGTGCTTCTGTGATTAGTTAATTATCTGGCATTGTTATATAAGAAATGCTTTTCAGACGTTAAAGAGAGATCGTTGCCTGGTGAGAACTGGTGTAGCTATATGGATGGAAATCTTTCCTTTGGTTCCTTGATTAACAGAAGTAGACAGCTCAGCAATGTGCCCCTCCAATAGTGTGTACCTCCTTACACTCTATATGGATCTCTCAAGTGAAGGCTTAAATCTTCAGGTAATAAATGTGATTAATAATAGTTTAACAGAATATATGAAGCAATCTATTTGAGTATGCAGAGGTAAGAAGCAGAGATTTTTAACTACCAGTAAAGAAACCATAAAACCTACTCTTAAAGCCCAAAAAAGAAGATTGAAATTTTATGGTAGCAATAGCAGTAGTACTAGTAGCGACCATTTTGATTTAATAAGAGATGTGATGTTTTAGGGAGAGATGGTATCTTTTATTAAATCTGTTGACACAGGTTTGATAGTAGTACTGCATCTTTTAGTGTTGAACTTTATAGGAAAAAGTGCCCTTAGGCAAAACTCACGCCTTTCTGCTGAAAGACAGGTAGATACTGATATTCTACCCAGACAGAGATTTTCCAGTGCTTTTAGGTGTTTGACTGATAAAATTGGAACTCCTTATAAGAAAGAGGCATTTGTATGCAAGTGTAGCCAGTTTGGAGGCACTACAAAATTGGAAGTAGTATTTGATACACCATATATGGTTGCACTGCCACTCAGAGGGACTTCAACAGGTTGGACAAATAAGCTGACAGGAATCTCATGAAATTCAGGAAAGGGAAAGGCCAAGTCCTGCCCCTGGGGAGGAATAACCTCAGGCACTAATACACACTGGCTGGAAAGCAGGTTTGCAGTAAAGGACCTAGGGGTCTTGGGACGCCAAGCTGAATGTGAGCACAGTAATGTGCCCTTGCGGCAAAAAAGGTGAATGGTGCCATGGGCACCATTAGGCAAAGTGTTGCCAGCAGGTTGAGGAAGGTGACCCTTCTCTTCTACTCAGCAGTGGTGAGATACACCTGGAGTGCTGGGTCCAGTTCTGGGCTCCCCAGAACAAGAGTGGCATGGATGTACTGGAGAGAGTCCAGTGAAGGGCTGTGAAGATGATTGTGGCTGGAGCATCTCAGGTGTTCCCTCAGCCTCCTTTTCTCCAGACTAAACATCCCCAGTTCCCTCAGTCGTTCCTCATAAGGCTTGTTCTCTAGATGTCACAAGGGAGGCAGCAGAATCTTTCCAGCCTCTCTTAATCAGTGCTCATTAGGAAAATTCCTTCTTGGCCAATATGAAATCCAGTGACTGTTTCTTGGTGGTGCATCACCTGACTGTCACTGTCCACTTGGTGCAGGAGGAAGAAGCTCAGGCTAATCTGTCCTGTCCTGGACCTAAAACAGGATGGTGGCTTTCCACTGGCGTGCTTGTGCGATCATCCTTTGCCCTGGCTGTGCTCAGCTTCTGTCATGTCCCTAACCAACGTGGGCTGATTTATCCTCATGTGGCCCTGGTAGCACTTCCCGCAAATGGCAGAAGCATTAGAGGCACATGGATGGACAAATGCTGGGGTTTGTAAATCCTGGTGGGAGCACAGGTTTGAGGTAGTTCCCATCTGCTCAGCACTGTGTGGGCATGCTCTAGGACTGAACTTTAAGCACCAGAGGAGCTTTAAGGCTGAAAATACAGGTGCCTTAAATGTAGTATGTAGCCCTAGACAGTCAATGTACGAGCGAGAACCTCACTCTGCTTTTTGAGGCTCTCAGTATTGGACTGAAGTGCCTGCAGGGGTCAGTAGATAGCTAATGTCCACCTAATCCTATCACGGTTTTGTTTTTTTTTCTTTTCTCTTTACCCCAAGGGAAATATCTGCCTGTTATGTTCTGCAAGCACCGAAGTGCCCAGGCCAGTGATTGTCACACTTGCCATAGATAGGAAGGTGTTACAGTAGTGTGAACACCGTGTTTCACTTCACCAGGCTCAGAAGCAGTGCTGTACTGTTGTGGCTGCATCGTTTTTGGGAGCAGATAGGTGTTGTGGTGGCTCGAATGTGCTGACTCCACAGTTTCAGCAATGCTCTAGAGCACCAGTGGTGTGGCCAAAAGGGTAAATGAGACTAGTAGGGAGGTGGTTTCCTCTAAGCAGAAAATTAATTCATTCTAACAACATCATGGGATAAAGTAAAATGGATATAATAAAATAAATCAGATACGGAAATTAAATATCATGACTCTAAGACAGAAGCTGAAAACATTCTATGTAATGCCTTTTATTTTTCAAGTGTTTGCAGTGGAAATTTTTCTTTTGAAATGAACACATTTTTTAAAATCTTGTGATTAAAGAAATTAAATTAAATATCATCTGCCCTACTTAAAGCCTTTTTTATCTTTTAACACTTTGTTTCAGTAGAAATTCAGATTAAAAGAAATTCAAGCTAAAATGTTTGAAATGTTTGAAAAGCTGCTTTGGGTCATTGTCTTCAAGTGGTTGCCATAGCTCCTAAGTGACAACTTGGAGACCTTTATAAAGTCAGAGTGCTGTAGGAGCATGAGAGTTGGGGCTTGAACTTTGAGGGAATTTTCTGTCATGAAAAGTGAAGTCCTGAGTCCCTGCACCTGGTGGAGACCCAGTCAGAGACCACACAGAATGCAACAAGCTAACATACTAAAAAAACCCAAGACAAAACCATATATTCTCAGTGAAAGAATATTCTCATAAGAAATTGGCTGCTATTTGATTCTAAATTTGATTAAATAGATAATTTTATCAGAGGGTCAAAGCTGATCTATTCAGCTGGATCACATGTCCACGCAGAAGCAGAATATTTATCTAGAATATTTATCTAGTACATGTACCACAACCACAACTCTGATCATAAAGCTTTCATCTATCTTAGTTTTAAGTTGCTGTGTGGTACCGAATGCTTCATTTCTTTTTGTGTAAGCTGTTACCCTGCTTGTATAATACAGTCCACTCAACAAGCAGGGCTCCATCAATTTTAACAATGGTCATCAACTATTTGCAATTATAGATGACAATTCCCCAGTTTAGGGCAGTTAAAATACATGAGTAATTTCATGTGTTATTTGAGGCATGTTTGGTATCCACATGAAGCTTATGTGGACTCACAGATGTGCACACTTAGACCCCAAGCACAAACACATCTGGTCCCCTTCTCATTTCAGGTCCTGCAATGAAAATAAGATTGAATTATCCCAAGTGGTTAGACTGAATGTCAAAACATATAAAGAAACAAAGTTTGGATTCCTGTGGCTCTGAGCTTTATGTCTGGGTCCTCTGCAGACTACTAATGTGTGAGTGCTCAGTGAAGCTTTTCCCACACTTGAGATATTCATAACTGATTGCTTTCTCTCTCTTGTGTGCAATCTGGTTTCTAAAGAGGTGGGAGTTTGTTCGCCAGCCTTTCCCTCGCAGGCAGCATTAATGAGGTCTTTCTCTTCCACCCACACCCTGTTTTCCAGAAAAGTGTAGGATCTTAGTGACTTTAAGACTTTTTGCTTATTAGATCAAAATTTGCCAATGAATTCGCAAAAGGTTAGGGAAAAGACACCTAAACAGAAGACAAACAGGCACGGATGCAGACAAGACCCTTGTTTCCTTGAGAAATGCTAGCATTTTAGCTCTCACTCTTAAAGTGAGAGCCAAAGCTGACTAAGGGAATGTCTAGAAAGAAATAGTGCTTTTCTGATCATGAAGTTCTTCAGGTCTGGGGACCTTCAGGACAGGTTAGTGGCTGAAGGAGTCTGCCTGTTGATGTTAAGGTTTCCTCTCCCATGCTTACCAGTCTGAGCAAGTTTGAACATCACCCACTCCCTGCTGACCCATGGCAGGGCTTCATAGGTTTCCTCTCACATTTGCAATCTTTCTAACTCTCCTTTGCTCTGCATTTCCTGGTGGTCTTAGTATGAATGTATGGTACCCACTGTAAGCTGAAGGAGGACATCATTAACATGTCAATGTGGAAAAAACACACTATTCAGTTTTGCTTTCCTCAGCAGCTTGCTTGCAATAATCCTTCTTTCTCCCCACCTCCAAGTATCAAAAGCCTGAATACATGAATCCACTTGTGAAAGAGGTGGTTTCCAACAGGTAAAAATAATAATTCCATAATTGCTGATGGTATCAAGCTTCTTCCCTTGGAGGCTTTAAACTGGGCCACCCTTTATTCTTCCTCTTCCAGCTACTGAGTTTACAAGTGCAGGTATTCTGTTCTGGCAATAACTTACTGCTTACAATCAAACACCAGCACTTAATAATCACTTACTACTTGTCTAGGTGGGTTCTGGATACTCTTTCAGCCACAGCAGTGTCTTACAGCTGGTGCCTGATGAGTCCTTTCCAGGTACCTTTAACACCCTTCCCTAAAATACCTCTGCTTCCTCTTGTTCTTGCCACAGACCCTTGCTTGGGCTGGCAAGAGGAAAAGGTCTAGGATAGTTCTCAGCCAAACCACAGCCAAAGTGGTAGCCTCAAAGTCAGAGCAGCCTTGTGTCCCAACAGGGGCTCTGCTTTTATATAACTGCATGCTTAAAAGAACAGCTGCTTGAAATGTTATCAGAGGGAACAGGGAGATGTATGTTCTGGAAACAGCTGTGCTCATGCAGGTTATTACTGTGGTCTGGGAAGTCTCAGAACTAGAGCTCCAAGACTTCACTTTGTTTAAAAATAATTGAATTTAAAATTATAAATTGAATTTAAAATTCATTTAAAATTAAATAAGTGCTTAATAGATTTTCTCCAGACTTTTTTTGTTTTTGTGGGGGAAATTGAAAAGTATATTTTAAATCCTAAAACAGAAAGGATATTTCTTTTCAGAATTACCTTAAGATGTAATTTTGTACCCGTTTGGTCCCAAAGTCAAGATTTCTTGTCTGGTAATTCCTACCAGCTCCTTGTGTTATGTAAAGCAGGGACTGTTAGCTTGAAGGCAGCCGGTGATAACAGACGCTGTAGTGGTTAACTTTCAGCTATACTGTTAAAAGAAAAACAGAGTGAGTTTTACAGGTTGTTAGACTTCAGGTGGCTTAGTGTACCACCAAAACGACATCACAGCAGCTACTACAACTTACTGAAGATGGAAAACACCAATTTAATGTGGAATTGGTACTCATAATTATGTTCAAACTCCGCTTTAATAGTGTTGTCTGTATTTGCAGTACTGTAAACGTGAAAATGAATTTGGCTGAAAGAGTGCCAGTGTGAAGCAGCATATAATTTTGTTTTTGTTTGTGCTGTACTCTGCATAATTACTGTAATTATGCATATTAGGCTGTTCTGTGTAATGGCACCAGAAGGTAGATAATTTTGTCAATAACTGGCTGTAGCAGCTTATATACATTTTGCACCATCCACAGAAGTGCTTTGAAGATCTCTTAATACAGCTGATTTGCCCATAATAGGTCAGAAATTATTGCTGCTCTTTCCAGAATGTCTCTCTGGATGAGATGTCTTTCAGAAAAAATCAGGTGCTACTAAAAACCCCAGAACTTTGTGTCTGAGAAAACAGAACAGAAAAAAAAAAAAAAAGGACTCACATTTTCAAAGAGAGTAAAATCTTTAATTAGCTGATAGGGCTACTATCAGTATAATATGATGAGCTTTGAAATCCTTAGAGGTGTATTTCAGTACAGATTATACTTCACACAAGAAACTGCAAATATGCTCAATGCTATTTACTTATTTTTCAATAGAACAAGTTTAGATTAAGATACTTTAATGAACTGACATGAAAACTTTATTTTGAAATGAGTGTAAGCAGAAGCACATCGATAATAGGCAAAACAAATGCAGGTGGGAAAACTGAGTCAGGCAGGGTGATGTAGGCATGAAGTGAAATGCTGCTTAAGTAAACTCAGAGGTTTAGAGGAAAGGTGGTATGTAGGAGAAGGTTCCTTCAAATGTTTAGGAAAAATATTTAGAAGCTGCCTTTTCTTAAATATGAGATACTTGTTAGTAGTGGTACTATGTTAACTGGAGCCCTCAGCCATTTTCTGAGAATATTTTGTGCACAGTAATGGGGGCTGCAGTGCTGAGGCCAGCTCTCCTGCAGGTCTGGCTCTGTGTGGCCACCCAGTTGCAATGGGTGAGACTCTCTCAGCACTGAAAATCCTGACACAGTGGGCCTTGGTGAGCCAGGCCTGCCCCTCTATTTGAGGTGGGGGTTTCTGATGGTGGTCTGCAGACGCTGTGACCTAGGAGAGCTTGGTGTGTGGATCTGTGTGCTGGTCCCATGCTCTCTGTGAGTAGCGACCTGCTGGCAATAGCCATTTTCACAGCTGCATTGCTATCCCTCGTCATGATGAAAATTGCATAAGGCTTTTTTTTTCTGCTGAAAGAAACATGGGTGGATGGGTGGTGACTCATTTGTCAGAAAAGTTTGGAAACTAGCCACTGAAAGCGCAAGTGGAGGTGTTTGGGAGATGAGCAGGGCACAGGGTATAAAGCTGTCGTGATTTGCTTCTGTATGTTGTGCTCTGCGTACTCGTCAAATTAGGACTCAGTTCTGTGGGAAGGGATGCCTGAGTGACACTGCTGGTTAGATGCATTAAAAATGTCCTCAGCCCTGGCGAAGCAGGAATGCTGCTGCTAGATAAGAGAAGTTTCTCTGGGAGGATCCGCTCCTGGTTTGTGTCTCCTGGGGTTGAATGGATTTACTCTGAAGTACACGCAGCATGAAAAATTTCAATGTCATTTTAAGCTCTGCTTCAACAGGCATAGTTTGGCAGGGCTGATTTTATGATACAGGGTCTGTGTGGGATGCACTGTTATTTATCATGTATTGATCTGGCAATAATTACCTGTACTTTTCTGAGATATAACACTCGTGACTCCCTTCTCGTTTGGTAAAACTGGCCTGCTACTTGCAATTCATTCTAAATGAAGCAGCAGCACACCTTATCGTGGATTTGAGCTAGCGCATTCATCCTGCTCTGTTTCTTTTTTTTCGGTCAAATCAGAATAGTTATAAATACATATAGTTCCAAATGAGACTAGCATTGGTTGTATACTAGATCCTCTCCTTGATCTATTTGATGGGACCCTGCACTCACATGCCATGTGGGATTCTGGGTTTTGCCATCATGCTAGAAGTCAGAAAGCAATTACGTTTTCGCTATGACGCTCTGGCAAAAGGTCATTTATTCCCCTCTGAAATTTGGCTAAATTACTTTCCACTCTTAAAAGCAGCCACAGATAAACATATTTTTCCCTGAGTGATTTGAAATGATGAGTGTTGCTTTATTGACTGATGTGTTTTTCAGTCAATCCACTTTTATTGTGTTGACTTTGTAGAATATTTAAGTTAATAAAATCTTTTGTCTTTGTTGGTCACCTCAAATGTGTTTGTGCACTTCAGTTAAAATTGTCCTTGCTTTAGTTAGCATCTAAAAACATGGTTACAAAAGTTGCATAGCATTGTTTATCAGCACATAGTTCCAGGGAAGAATGCCACTGTAATTTAAATGCTCTCCTTAATAAGCAGGGTAAGAAAGTCCAGTCAAATGTCAGAACATTGGTAAGAAAAGATAAAATTAATCTGAAAATTCAGAATTAATTCAGATGGTGAGATTTAACTGTAGACTAATCAGCTAAGGAGAGTATCTGGACCGTTGTCGTGAGAATGCTAAAGAGCAGGATTTGGGTTCTACAAGTTAATAAGTACTCTATCAATTTCCAGTCTAATAAGAATTTGTAATAAGTCATCAATTTGTTTTTCTTTTTTTTTTTTTTTCATTTAAATCACACTGACATCTAACAGAATAATAGTTTCCAAGTTTCAAAGCTACTTCTCAATAAGCAGTGAAGGTGTTCCTGTGTAGGTTTGTCCCTTCCCAATGGATTATCTGCAGTTGCCTTCACATGTGTTTAAGCACATGTTTACTATGAGCTGAGGTCCAGTCCAGCTTCTCCCTTGCAGTTTGCAAATGTGGTATTTAGATTTAGGGTTCAGTGGGCAGAAATCTCTTGGGCACTCCTCCAGGAGGGGTGAGACCTACAGGTGGGTACTAGGATAGAAGCTGTAGTTCTCCATGGCCTTCTGGATTCCTTGGCGTGGCTGGGGCCAGTTTTGTTCAGATGTGCCTGAGGTCTGAACAAATTCTTCAGCCACTGCCCACCTTATTTCCCCAGGAAGTCTGCTGATTGAAGAGTCTCTGTGCTGCTTTTTTCTGATGGCACAGTTTACAAACTTCTCCAGCTGCTGCTCACTATTAACACTCTTGTTCTGAGAACATCTTGGCCCCAGCTTTTAGTCTGTATTTTCATTCCTGAGATAATTTTTATCATTCATATAGAAGTGTATAGCAAAGAGGAGGCCACACAGATTGAAGCATAGCATCACTCTGCTGCACTTCCCTAGGTGATATAAGTAGCTCTCAGAGTGCTTCCTACAAGGTCAAACAATCCAAGTGTACTTGAAGAGTTTAGACATATAGTTTCACTCTCTTTTTCAGGTGGTTTCAAATGAAAGTCTGTCTTGTTCTGATGCATGAGAATTTAGTGGTGCTGCTTACCTAAACTAATTTTCCGGCATAAAATCCATCAGTTATTCAAACTTGTATAGTAGAAAGTCTAAACATCATTCATTTACTTGCAGGGACATGACAGTCTTTACTGACTTCTTAAAAGTAGTGAGTTATTTGCACTCCTTGGAATATCAAAAAAAGAAAAAAAAAAGAAGGAAGGAAAAAAGGGATCTTTTGAAACTGGTGTTGCCTCATTCTTTTTCTGAAATCTGGATATCAAATTGTAGCCAGTAATCCTACCTAATGTAAGCTAAGACATACTATGTCAGACCAGGGACCACCTAAACTGGTATCCTGCCTTTTGTCCAGGAGTGGATACTCAAGTAAGAGAGGAAGGCCAGAGAAAGTACACAGTGATACTTCCCTGAGCACTCTCCCAAATGCTAGGGATTTGTGACTTAGGGTATTCCTCACTGCAAGCCTGCCAAAGCCTGCAGGCAGGTTTGGTACCCGGAGGCCAAAAGTCTCTTTGGACCTTCTGCAGAATGAGCCCTAAAGCTGAGAGGCACTCGAGCCTCTTGTGTCACAGGCCATCCCAGAGATCTCTTCCTGCCCACAGGAGGGAAGGTCGCCTCCAGCTATATGAGAAATACTGATCTTGGCCAGGTTGGAGGAACAATTGGAGCTGAGAGGCAGAGAAGGCCAGATCTTAAGTGTTATAAGCCACACTGCAGACGAGTGATAGGTTTGGTCACCACCCCTGCAGTTGAGTGCATGGTCTGCGCTGACCCAATTCAAGAGTGTCACTGCAGGTGGAAATCCTTACAGCAACTATTCCAGCATTCAGTGGGCCTTCTCTTCTTGTTTTATGCACAGTTGTTTGTTTCTAAAATGATAACAATTGTTGTAGAATTACCTGTGTAAATAAATCAGTGCCAATTTTTAAACCTGAGTAGTTTCTTCATGTTAATAATGCTAAATGATTATAGCTCAGTTGTCCTTTCTATAAGAAGTACAGGACAGATTTGCACAAGTTTTTAAAAAGTTATGACTCTCAAACTAAATAGGATTTTTTGGGTAAAAGCCCAACAAAGCTCAATAAGTAAAGACTTGATTATTGGCAATGCTTAAATTGATTTACTTCAAGTAACTAATAATATATGAAATAAGTAATATGCTGAGTATATAATGGACAAATAAGTTTCTTATTTAAATTTGCCAGCATTTTCCCAAAGAAGGACAATTTTGGTTTTGATAGAAAAGTAGTTTGGTCTGTTTTTGAATGAGTCAGTTATTTTTTTGCTTACCACAGCTTTGCTCGGAGTGGATAATAATCAGTTGAAAATTGGACAAAGGACCATGAATTCTTTTGGTGTCAGTCTTATGGATTATAGCTCTGACTTAATGAAGAAAATCAATGTCCTCACATTATGTGAGAAACATTGGCCTTAAAGACCAATGTGCTCCCAAAGAAGATTTACAGGGAGAAGTTTAGACAATTTTTCAGGAAAAGCACTAGGTCTCCTCCCTGCATTCTTCTTGCTATGTGATTTCTTTTTCTTGTATGTTGTCTATATGTAATAGCAAGTAATGTATTACCACTTGCTTAATTGGTTTCTTCACCTTCCTTCTTTTGTCTTCAGCTATTCCATCATCATGTCCTGAGTGACATCTAAGTTATTTCAAATGTAACATCAGTGACTGAATTCTACTTGTTTGTGCTCATAGTAGTAGAACCTAAAAGCTAAGGAGTTCCTACTTTTTTCCTTTGCCTTTAATTAGTTGTTTTCCTTTTGCAATGTTTATTAAAACTCAAGTTAATTTTGGACTAACAGAGATCTCCAGATAGATGTAGTAGAATGCTGCCATGCATGTATGACTACGTCAAACACCTTCTGAACCAGTTCAGCTACCACACAGTTATACTTCATTAAAATCTTTAACATTTTCATAAGACATTTTCAGATGCTCTGGTGCTGTGAGTCTTCACATGATTTGAAGGCTTTACCTGTGTTTTAATGTAAAGAGCTGGTGCAGCTATAGGTAGAGATCTGCCACAGAAACTTTCCAAGGACTATATTGTCAATAAATCTCCACATGAAGAGCAAGTTGTCCATAGCAATTGTCCACTCCACTTGTCCAACTCTATTCCAATGACACTATCCCTTGGGAGATTTCTTAAGCCATTTACCACTAGAATAGGCACCAGTATTCTAGCTGTCAGTCATTAATAATATCTTTATATTATTATATTTATAGATAAACACAGACGCACATATATACAGACGCACATGTATAAAGAATTTAAATTGTCCTATGCAATTATACACATAGCGTAATTTTCTGTGTCTATGCATACAGTTATAACAGGATTTGCCCACTTCTTTTTAATGAATGTCCAAGTTACAGACTCAATGTTCTTTTAGAAAAGACACTAAGGGAATAGTCTAAGGTCCAATTGAGAAGGCATGTAACTCTACTCATACTGAGACACATAGGGCATTTTGAGTGAATAGGCCTTTGGAGGCATAAATCTAATTCCATAATTTCTTGAGCTTTTGTCATCTTTAAGATAAATCATTGCTGTCCCTTCCTAGCTTCTGCCAGATAAAAATAGAAATTATATTTAGGAACAATATACAAGAGTACATACAGTAGAGGAATATTTGACTTTCTTGACCTCTTATTTTTCTTTAGATGGATACACTGAAGGTTGAAAATGGCAACAGGTACTGCTGCAAATGTTTTATCAGTTCCCTAACAAATTATGTTGAGAAGAAAACAACAAACCCAACAAAGAAAAAGCAAGAAAGGAAGAGATGCAAATGTTTATAAGCTCACAAGCAAATACAGATACAGGTGATTTATGTTGTGCTCTGTCTTGCAAGAATTCATATTAAAAGAAGTTCAAGCAATATGCAGATACAAGTGCTTTTGAACACTGTAAATGAGCTCCCTATTTTGAGGCCCTTTGGAAAGGAAATGAAGCCTAATGTAAGAGTATTGTACTATCGTTAAAAAAACTTCATAAAATAACATCACTTACATAGCAGAGGATAAAAGCTGTGGGGAGGGGTCTGTAGAACTTGAGTTCCTGCTTTTGAAGTAGCACAGATGGTCAGATAAAGGAACCTAGAAAGAAATAAAAAGTCTAGACATTTGTAATAGATGTTAACAGATATAACTTGATTTTTTATTCTTATTTAGTTTTTAAATTTCTAGACTATATGTGTGGGATTGCCTGCCACTAACAGGGCAAGTCCAGTGAGCCCAAATGCCAGTGCCCTTCACACTGGTGATGATCCTGATCTTCCTGACCACTTGTCAAGGCACATGATCCTTTATGGATTTTGGTTTTCTTTACTATGCACCTGGAGTTCATTATAGTTTGCTGGAGTTCTTTGTAGCTGGAAGGGAGCAGTGGTCCTGCATGGTGCCTGTGATTGCTCGTGAATGGACATGAAGTGATCCATAGCTAAATTATGTTTCTCCTTGAAGTTACTATCTCCATTTTATTGTCTTGTGTCATCTAAATTCCTCAGTGGCTTTTCTGTCTACTAGCTAGAAAAGTATCTTAAAATTCAGGAACATCACCAGGACCAGTTATAAGGATGAGACCCAGACCCAGGAGGGAGCTAGACAGTGGTAGGCAAAGGTTTGTCTCAACTGTTTTGTGTGTCAGCTGCAGCTTTGGCTCTGCTAAGAGGTTGAATGCTCTTCCAGTCCTTCATGCTTGTGTTGTGTTTCTGTACAGAAGAAGAGTGTCTGTCCCTGAAAATCTGCTCCTTCAGCCCCTCACTGCAGCCTCTAGAGAGATTCAAATGCCATGGAGAGTGCTTGAATGTCTCTTCCTGTGTGTTTTATGTGACCTATCGTCAGGCAAGAGAAATCTGAAGTCTTGGCCTGATCAGAGGCATGAGTTACAAATGTCTCACATGAAGTCAAAACTCCCACTCCAAGGTATGCATGAGACGCATGGAACTCAAAGCAAAACTTTAGTCTGAGTCTGTGTCTTCTTCAGGCTTGAAAAATAGGGCAATATTTTTTACTTTGATAACTTTTTTCTGTGAAGAAGATGGGATGAAATGCACAGAAATTATGGATGAGCTGTGGCTAGAGAGAGCCCTTGCTGTAGCATGAGGCTGTGCCAGTGCAATCATTGCTGGTGCCAACGCAGGCTCTGAGCTGACAAATGCTGACTTCTAAGAGGAACTGTGAAGACTGCAGAGAGAATTGAAATTATAAACGACCATAAATATTTAATTCCTATTATTGCATGCTGAGAATTTCAGCACTGTCTGCAAAACACTATAAAACATAACAGTGTTAAATGTATCTGCAATGCAAATATGCTATAAATATTGTAAGGAAAACAGAAGCACAAAATTAACTCTTAAGCTTATTCATAGCTGTAGAACTCAGTATGCTCTTGTGCATTGTGGTGGTATTTCGTAATTATACCAGCAGTTCAAAATGACCAATTTTCTTCTGGCATAAAATACGTCGTGATTTAATTAAAGCAGAAAGCTAATTTAAGTGGAATTGAGAAAGACTAAATCAATTATGAAGAATGCTATTATTAGATTTGAAAGTCTAGCAAAATTAGTCAAGTTGTATACCACCACATTTTTTCCTTTTTAATGCAAGAAGAAAGATTAGTCCATCATTGTTTCCTATGGCTCAAGGAGGGTAATTCACAAAATTTGAGGAGGTAACATTTTCAATCATTAAGATGTAATAAAATAGTCACTCAGATGTCAATGGCATTTTGGCAGAAACTGGTATTTTTTTTCATTGAAAACAGAGGTAGTCCAGCCAAACCTGTGCCTTTGGTTTTGAAAGTGCTGTGCCAGATCCTTAGGAGAGCTGTCATTTATTTTCCTCATGCCTCCATTCTGCCCTGCAAACCAGGTGTCGCAGAAGCAATGATTTTCATGAGTGAGGGGGAATGATGTTTTCAGGCATGACAGGGCATGCAATTGGACCACAGAACTTTGCCTACAGCAGGGGCAACACGAGTCACTCAATTGACAGTTACTAGTTCTGCTTCGCCAGTGTTTTGGATAAAAATATATTCTTTCTTATGTGAGATTTTGCTTTTCTGTAGCAAAAATTAGAAATAGGAACCTGCTTTTCAACTACTTTCATTTTCAATAGAATTTCTTATCAAGTAGTTCTAAAGAGTTCTCCTCCATTGCCCTTATGTGACGTACACAAGCTGTGTATTCGCATGGGTGGTTACTTTTCAAACACATCCGTGTGTTAAACCTATTGATGAACTAGCTAGTGAAAGTGCAAGAGATGCCTTTATTATTCCTGAATCTTATGATGTACCAGTCTTTTCACATTGCTAGAGAAGAACATTGTGTCTTCTCAATACGTATCCTCTATTCTTCTCTTCTCCCTGCCCACTCAGTGGCTTGCTTAGGGAAAGCTAATGAATGCTCAATAAGGACATTATCAACTTTTCTAGGCAAGAATACTCCCCAGAGGATTGCTTAAGAGGCTGGAGCTGCTAGCAGAAATTGTACCAGTGTGGCATCAAAGAAGTCCTATGGCCAGGGAGCTGAGGTCTGGTAGGACCAAATCTTTGCCGATCTGTGGTTTGGGGACTGATGTTTTTGCATGATCATAAGAGAGATGGAGAAGTGACCATGAATTCTGACAAAATTATGCAAGTGCAGCCCTAGGACGTATCTTCTCAGGTCATGGCCAGAGGCTACTCTAAAAGACACATAGTATAGTGGAATAGCTTTACCACTCAGCCCTCTTACAGTATAATCAGACAAAAACAAAATCTTGAGTTCAAGTGATTAATGAAATTTTCAGCACAGAAGCTGTGACTGGTTAGCTTGCTGTCAGACTGAAAGTTGTTTGTTGAACCTGTTCAGGGTGAGGGTGGTGATTTCTACCTCAGTATCAGTGCTATCCCAAACTCTGCGAATTGGAAAAATCCAAGCCACTGCACTTTGTACTAAACTAGACTGCGGATATATGCAAACCCACTCACTAGATCCCAGATAACCTCTATTTGAACAAAAATAATTTCATTGCTTACAGTTGTGTAACATAAGTAGTCTTTCTAAGCTTCTAACAGCACAGTTACATTTGACATTGTTATTTATACCAGGTATATGAATAAACCAAATGAGGCAAGCTAAAGTGATGTTCCAGCAGAAATACATCTATGCTGTCAAGTCTGAAAACATCATATGATCTCATTTCTCCCCTCTTTTGTTTCCTCTTTCTCTTCCCTCCTCGCTTCCTCCTTCCGCATATATACATAGGAGATGATTATACTGGCAAATACACCAAGAGTGGACCGTGCCTTAGATGAGGTGACAATAAAACCCCACTTGAGGGAAGGAAAACTCCAATGGGTATTCCCACTAGGTAATTTAACACAGATGTCTGTACTTTTGCTTTTTGCTGTAAATCTGTGTCAGTCTCACTGAACGTTCTGAATGTTCTTGCTTCTGTTGGACAGTCTCACTTACCTGCACCATTCTCCGGCTTCACAGTTCAAGAGTGTCTTTCTCCTGTAACAACTAAAAAAATTCTCCTGCAAGTTTTTAAAATGCTGTCTAATGATTGGTCATATGAATTCATAAGTTAATTTAAAAAATACTGTGCTTGGAAGCTGGTAGATCTTCAATGACCATTTAATAGTCCAAGCTTAAGAAGGTGTAAGTTCTCAGTATCTTTTATCAGCAAAAAAGTCTTCAGTATTCAGACAGCTTGCAGCACTGAAGCACAAAGCCAGCCACACTAAAGTCTTACAGTGCTTTAGAAATGAATTTTAGAAATAATAGTCGTAATAATAAATCTTCTCACAAGAAACAAAAACCTTGCTCATAACTTCATGTATCTTGGTGAGAAGCTGCTTTTTCAAGGCTTGCAAGAAATCAGCTAATGGTATGCTGTCAAGGCTCTGATTCCATTCAGCAATGGTTTATATTAATGTTTTAAAAATTTACTATGAACTGGCTTAATCTAAACTGAGAGAAAATGCTCTTAATTTAAATAACACTGTCTACAAATGATTGTGCAATAGTGTGATATTGGCTATGAAGTTGATTTAATTTAATTGGTACAGCCAGTCCTTTGGCACCCTCATTTTAGGAGACAGCGATATGCATTTCTTTTGCACAGCACCCTCAACTTCCATTCTTCAGGACTCATTTGCTACATTTATTCAGCAGGAGGAGAAAGTTTCTTAGTTCAACTCCTGCTCTCCGGACACTAATCTTTCTGGATTTGGCTGCAATTTCGACTGCAAAACAGTGTCACATTACCCAAACCAAATGAGCTGATTCAACACAGGAGACAGCTTTGCCCTAGCAGCATGCAGCTCAGGTTGTTCACCCACCTGAGAAGCAGCTCTAGCGTGACAAAGGACAGCCCACCGATGTTGTGGACGCTGCTCATACCTGTCATAAACTGTTATGGAACTTTGGTATGCAACTACATTGCAAAAATGTCCCATTACATGTATGAATGCATAATTAAACCTTAGCCAGTATTTAGACTCTTCTATTTACTGTAAGAAAGCCTGTAGTGTGCAGCATATTTCTAATGTCCTGAGATTCCTGTTAAATACATTCATTTACCAGCAGGTTCTGAATTCACATTCAGAACTTGTACATCACTCAGAGTGCGGATTTTTCTCTTTCTTCATTTTACTTTCCCACAGGAAAAATGGTGAAGTTCTGGCCACTGGTAAAGACAAGGGATATTTTTATGTGATTCTAAAAGTCCCCCCAGGCACTCCAAGGTTGCCTGTTGGGAAAGTCCATGTTGCTGGTGATGACAAAATGAGATTACACAGCTAGTTTTAAGAATTAGGAGAATATATCTACCATCTGCTCAGAGCTGGCCCTGCTTCAGGCTCTACGAGGCTAAGAGCTATGGAAGGCCCTTTTGAACTGATGTGAAATCATTAGTAACAAGATTTATAAGGATGAAAATGAACTATTGTGATTTTTTGTGTTTGGCCCATTTGTCAATGCCAAGAGCTGTTCAGGCTGTGGCTGGTTCATGGTCTATCTGCCAGAATGCTGCCCGGTGCTGGTGCCAGTCTGCTGAGCTGGTGCCAGCCTAGTTACTGATGTGTGCATTCAGCTTAGGACACAGCACACACTCTTGCTTTTCCTTCATCCTGCAGTAGATGGGAAGGCACCTTTTTCTGCTAGTGTCCTGCTAGATCCTTCCTCTCCCAACAAATATGGGTCTGGATTTCAAGTCCTTATGAGCTGGAATATACCTAAGGTGCTGGAGCTGAGGAAGAGGGCCACGTTCCTGGTTTGCCAGAGATGTCACTGCTCAGATCTTCTGGTCTTCATTCCTTTTACCTTTTTAGCCTTTTGCTTCCTTGGACTCTCTTCCTGTTGGCAGCAATCTCCTGCCAGCCTTAGGTGGTCCTGTTTTTCCATACACACTCAGGGCTGTCATCCTTTAGCTCCCGTTCTGATATCCTGCCAGCCCACTACTGCTTGCAAAACTTAGAAGTGAAAGTGCACAGTAAATTATCAAAGTAGCTAAGGTTAAGTTACCTCCCTGAAAAGCATTTCCTCCTCTTTTGTTTTGAAATACAATGGCAATGCAGCTCCTAAGTGTTTCCAGGACTAACCAAATGGTTTCAGGACTGCTTTTCTTCCAGGAGAGGATCCAGTACCCAATTCCATATTCGAGGGCTGAGATCTAAACTAGGAATGCTGACATGTCTCAGTTAACTGATATTAAAGACATGTTTTTAGAGAGCTGCCTGGCAGCACCCAGTCTTTACCCAGCAACAAGATGTGTAGATGTTTATTCAAGACACTCCCTTTTGGGGCTTATTCTGCCACTGCCTTTTATTGCTGTTATTTCTCTAACTTTTTTCTGTTTCTTTTCCCTGCCTATTTCTCTTCTGTTTTCCGTCTGCTTCTCTTTAAATTTACCCTTCTCAGAGAGCTTCACTGACCACACACGCTCCTTTCAGTGTTCAACCACCAGATTGCTAGTGCTGGCACTACAGTGTTATAACTAAACCTGGTTTTGCTAAAACCAAATGAGCAAAATTAAATGCACATTAGCTTGCCATTTCAGGCTGTTTGTGGGCCTCAGTTAACGGCTCCACATCCATTAGTGCTCAGCCAGCAGTAAAATACTTTTCATCATATCCATGAGAGTTAGAAACGCATATTAAAAACCATGTGGTTAAGGCTCCTGAACGGCTCCTCCAACCCTCATAAATACATAAAGTTGCCACATACTTCATGCTTATAATTTGCTGTGGACATGAACTACCAGTTTTTGCTTATGGAAGTTGAAGCATAAATGATAACTTTCTTTTGCTTGTTTGGTTTTTTTTTTTTTAAATTTCAAAGTGTTTGTCAGGAAAAAGGATGCAAAGAATGGGAAGAACAGTCAGTGAAAGGTGATTTGTGCTTTTTCCCTTTATTTTTTTTCAACCTAGCTTTCCTTCCCAGTGGCATTTATCAGCTAATAGGCTGACTACTCACTTTTATCAGCAACACTGTCATAGTTAAACACGTCCTCAAGTCAGAGTGGTGACAGTTGTGTGATGTCTGCTGTGTTTCGGGGTGCCCTGGGGACCCAGCTGAACAATTTCAGTGCTTACAAGGAATTTGCTGTTGCTTGAGGTGGAACATCTACAGCACATACAGAAACCAGGAGGGAAACTGTAATATAAGCTCACCTGGGGGTTACACTTGACCTAATGTTTCATCCAGTTCTGTATAGTGGAATTGAGAGAGGTGCTTGATAACACTAATTAGGAACTGGGTATTAAAACTGATACCGCTAAGCAGCGAATACAGTTGCAACAGAGAGGATTAGAGGAACAGGCATAATTCAGAACTGAAATATTCATCTAAATATTTCCAATTCCAGTTATGCCCAGTGCATGCCCAGAACTGAGGGTTTACCAGCACCTCATGTATCTATCTGTTACCCACTGACCTCCCCCACCAGCAACAGTTTCCACTCACTTGAAAGGTCTTTCTTTTTAGGAGATCCTAAAGTCCATGGAGAAACTGCCCATGCTGTAAACTCAAGGAAAGAAAAAGAACCCCAAAATGTCAAATAATTTCCATATCTGTGGCAGCATTAAGCTACAATTTCTAGCTGAACATTAAAAGTCATAAAACCAAACCGGAAACCTTTGTGGACAGGTGATAACCAAAACACAATCACAGCAAAATAATGATGTTCTTAATAAAGATTCAGTTGAAAAATACTAAGAAAATATTGCATCTTCTTGAAAGCTGTACTACTGCAAAAATGGCAAGCAAGTTTTAGTGCTTTGTATTTCCACTGGGGTTTTATGCAGTTCAACTGTGACAATCAATATGCACATGTACAGGTTCTGAATGTTTCATGTTTTGCACTACAGATTTTATGCAAGTATATTGTTATATGTTATATGCAAGTATGTTATATGCAAGAATATGCATATACTTGTACTTTGTTGAGTACTCTCCAAGGGTGATGCAGAGGGCCCAGTACAGAAAGAATAAAATTTTTTATTGTGTGAATAATTCAAAAAGTGATGAGCCAAGCATTATATAAATGTTAATTTTAGACATTTGCACATGATTAAGCAAGATTTAAATTTTGTGCAGAAGAGCAATGGGGTTTTTAATCATAATTTTTAAAATTAATTTGTAGCATTTTTTTCTATTAGGAAAGAGATTCAGTGTCAGTTAATGAAAAAAACAATTGCTATAGGTATGATTCATCCTTACAAAAAGGATATGGAGAAGAGGATGGATGTTTTGGTCCTTGGAGAACTGAGTAGATGCATGTGCTTCATATTAATCTAGTGTGTTGACTCTGCCTTCCATGGTAAAGTGTGCTGTACGCTCTGCTGGAGCACTACCTTGTTCCTGGGAAGTGAGGATGAACTGGAAGCTTTGCTTTCTAGACCTCCAAATTTTCTCCAGCTTTTGTGATTGCAGAAGTGAAAGTGTTTATTACAGACATTTTTCCTTTCTGGTTTTGTTATCTTTCAGGTACCCCTGGGGCAGCTAGTGTGTTGGATACAACATGATTTGAAACTCCTTGCTGTTCAAAATAATGCTAGGTTGAAAGATCTGTCATGCAAAACCAGTGTGGGACTGCAGTGTTAGTGATGTGTTTGCCCTTCATGCTCAATGTGGCTGAAGTGGCGCTTGGTCAGTGGTGCCCTCCTGAAGGTCCTGGAGCTGCACGGTGGGCCAGCGGCATGTGTGCCATGCTCAGGAAGGCATCTTCCAGCCATCCTGCTTGGCAGAGATTGCTGAACAGCCCAAATGGAGCTGGATTTGGCCAAGAAAGTGGAACATGCTCTCATATGCTCCAAGTGGGATTTTCTTTGCTTTGCTTACTTGCTTAGGTACAAATGAAACTACAACAAAAGCTGAAGAAGTCCATGGGAGCAACCTTCACCTTGTCTGGATTTGCTGTTTGAGACCTGATTACCATGAAGAGTAACTGCAAGAGTAACCATTTGCTTGTGGAAACACCATCTCTATTGGCATGATTCACTGTGCTAGCTTGTACATTAGAGAACTGAATGAGGGTGCAGCATATCTAAAGACAGCGCCTGCCTAATGCTTTTTTAAATCAGTCATGTCCCTGGTCCCCACAGCTTGCTGTGACAGTGGGTGGCACAACCCATTTATCCATTTTTAATGTTGAAATTCAGCTTAAAAAGAGAACAGGTTGAAATCTTATGCCTCCCTATGTCAAGGAAAACCCTCTTAGTAAGTTCAAATAGCCTACTACTTGTTCTCCCCCTCAGGCACCAAAATTTAAAAGAAATGATCGCTTTTTTTTTCCCCCAAACCCTTTCTTGCATAATCATTTCCATATTCTGTAGCTGAGATGTAAATGTGATGGATGTGATAGATGTACCAAGTAGACCAAAAAGAGCTACATTAAGTAGCCATAATGAAACTTAGGTTAGTTGTTTGGGTATACTTATTTTGTCTGATTTTATCACTTAGAATCCTACCTTACAATAATCTGTGTGCGCCACTGTTCTATTTCTCCCATACCTCTGGAGAACTTCTGTCTCTGACCTCTTAAAATGGGTGCTCAGTCACACATGAAATTGGGTATGTTCCCAAAAGGCTGTTGCTCATACAATGAGCAAAGAGAATGGGAGAAAACAACCTGCAAACCAGAAGCGTGTTGAAGACAGAAACACGAATTCACATAAATTAAGCATATTTTCCTCTCAGAAATATAAGTAACAAAGTTGAAGATGAACCTGTGCTGTGTTGTTTGAGACCATATTCAGAAGCTGAACTAACAGCTCATTTTGAGGGCCCATTCTTATGTTGATCCAGGTTCAACACATTTCTCTTAACGCTGGGCAAACTTCAAGTTGTATGGAAACAGTGAGATGCTGACACATGAGGCTGGACCCAGAAATAGATATGAGTGGTTGTGAACCTACAGAAATGCAGATTTACTATGTATAATATTTTTTACAATGGTTCAAAATGATGTGATATGGAAATCAATGGATGTAATAATTCTAATGAGAAAAGTGATAAAGATTGCTGATTTTAATGAGTTCTTATAGGAGAGGCTGAAGGCTTTGATTCTACTATTTGTCCATGTATTTTAGAGAACAGGCTGCTGCTTTGTGCACACATATAGCATACTAATAAGGTATTATTTTCTGCCTCTCAGATCTCCTTTGAATTCAAATATATCTATTAGCACCTTTACAACACAGCTTATGCATATCCCAAGCCTATATGATTAACTATTTCTACTGTACCATTTGGTGGGTGGCATTGCAAATTAGAGAAAAATGAAAGGAGATAGAGTTTTCTTCTGTGTGTCTTAACACCCTGGATGGAAAAATGCAGGGAGAAAAAAAAAAGGGAGATTGAAAGTCATTTGGATTTGCATTATTGGAGCTGGCAGGAGCCCAGGCTTTGTCATTTTGAGGCTGTATGAATATGGGTCAGGATGTTGACTGCTGGAGGGAAGCCTTGATAAGGGTTTTGAAGGCTGTTTCAGGAGCAGAGGTCAGTACCAGGAAGAGTGGTACTTGATCTGATGAAGGAAATGTGTGAGGATGGCTGAGAATTGTTACCCAAAGGAAAATGCAAAGAGAGAGCTGGGTCAGGACAGTCAGGAGGGTAAGCATTATATTTTGCTGACTCTGGGCTAAGGTACTTGGCTGTCCCTGCTATGGCAGGATGAGGAGGCTTGGGGCTGTCCTAACCTGGCCTCTGAGAGCAGCTTGCATATCCAAATGGTTCCACTGGGCTTTAGGTTTCCCGGTGATCCTGAAGGCCGCACTCCTGCCCTGGGAGGACTTCAGGGGTCTTTCTGTTGGGGACAATGAGAGCTGATTCCAGCCTGCAGGCTGCATCCATCTAGGTTTTTATTCCTATGATATGCTAAAAATGAAACATTGTCTTTTTTGAAAAAAACAGTTGATGTGATGATCCAGCTCTGGCAGTAGACCTGGGGAATTGCAATATTTATTATCAACTGCTGCATTTGTTCTCGGGCTGTTTTATGGTTTGAGGGAGCATTGTATGAATTGCTTCTTCTCAGAGACATCTCAAGATTGAACATCTTTTTCTCCTTGACCAAAAAAGGTTAACTAGTTGCTACTCAGTCATGGGATGTGTCCACACTGGAGCCAGTTGTAAATCTGTGCTTCAGCAAGCTCAGGTACATCTGGCAAGGGACATGGTAAGAAGGAATTCATCACAGACTGCAAAAGCAGGACAGGTATTCACGTAAGCTTTCAGAGTCCCAGCAACTCTCCTGCTAGTGTTATCTCTGCTAGCTGGCTTAAAACTGAGCTGCCTTGATGTTTTACTGCTCTGAAATTTTGGCATTGTGGTCAAAGAGGGGAAGATCAGTCTGCCTGTTTAGTGATCAGGTGCGGGTTTGCACCGCTTACTGCAAGGGTGTAAGAATGGATTGTCTCATTACCTCTCTTTGAATTTAGCACCAGGGCTACACTGTCTTCTGGAGTGGTGACCTATTCTGCCTCTCATTTCTGAGGGCTGGCTTGGGCAAACATCTTTCTGACCATGCTCTCTAGGTCTTGCTGGTTATTGCAGTCTAGATGGAGCAAGTACAATGTACTCTTCTATGCTTCCTTCCAAAGTACTATCCAGAAACTTCAACACAGTGTCGACTGTGGTTCGTAGCTACCTGGGTGGAACAGCCGTTGCAAAACATTTTAATCCTGTCCCCATATTGTATTTTTTTTTATGAAGATACACTTTTTTTTGGTCCTAAAAGTCCTTGTTGCTGATGAAGCTGCTTGCCTGGGACCTTTTCTGAAGTAATGTTGATCTACTGTTGTAACATGCTGACTAGCTGTCATCATGAGCCATTGCTGTAGAAAAATGTCTGCCTTAATATTTGCAATAGTGAAGCTTAATGGATTTGACAATTAACTGGAGGTGCAATATGAACAACTCTTGAAAGTTAGATAAGCCTGAGAGAACTAATTGTTATCCTAAACTCCATTAGCTGAGTTTAGCTTGGATGTTCTTTAGTTACCTCCTGGTACAAGACTCTGAAGCCAGTGTCAATATTTGAAAGTATATCCAATTCACGACTTGTCAGATTATAAGAATAGCCCTATTATGCTAGACCAAAGGCCCATCGAGCTCCGTATCCTGCTTCTGACAGTAACTGATAATTAAGGAAAGGGTGTAACGGCAGGGAAAGTATTGAGTGATATTTCCCCAATATGCTCTCCCACCCCTCAGCAGTTCATGGCTTAAAGATTTTCTGATCTTTGTGTTTAATAACTCTTTGTGGTTTTCTCTTCTGTTAATTTGTCAAATTGTATTTATGCTTTCAGCATCTGCATCATTTTGTGGTAGTGAGTTTGGCAATTTAATGATTCCATCTATCAGAAAGTCCTCACTTTTGTTTGTTTTAAAGCCCTGGCTGAAGATTTCATGTGATGACCCTCTTACTCTTGTATTTTGAGAAACAAAATTCTTTATTCATCTCCTTCATGCCACTCATGATTTTATAGAACTCTAATGAGAACCTAAATTGAATGAGTTTCAGTGTATGATTTAAGGCTCTGTACTACGGTTTGTGCTTTCTGGCTGTTTATATTCCATTTGCTTTTGTTTTATGTTTATTTCATCTTTACTTCACTAATTTAACCAGTTTGAGAAGATTATTTGGTCTAATTAAGGTAGAATTAATCCAGAGACAGTGATAATTTGAGAGCCAGGATTTGAAAGTAGTTTATTTAATCTATGTGTCTTCAAATCCTTTGGATTCAATTTGCCCAGCTTTCATACTGATGGATGCCATATTAAATTATTTAAATAGATGAATTAAATTTAGAGCAAACAGAGGCTAATGCATTTCACCCTCAAATAACATGCTACTGTAGCCAGAGAGCTTTTCTAGAAGAACTGAGGAGACAGTCGTGAGCTGGAAGCACTGTATGTAAAACAGGGGCGAAGGGCCACATGAAAACCCCTTTGATTTATCCTCTAGAGCTAATTCACTAATTCCTTGTGGGCAGAATAGCAGAACAGAGCCAAGACAGAAATCATACAGAGTTTGACCATGCGAGGTGGAATAATAAACAGCTGTTGCTCAAGAGAAAGCTCAGACTAGACTTGCAGGAATGTAATTAGCGGTGCACTGGCCAAGCTGTTTGCATGCCCAGAGCTTGCACAATGCCTATCTGGTGAGCAGTGGTAATTTTTAGTCTCCCATTTAGTAAGAAGAAAAATCCACCAACTTCCTTCTCAGGATGGCTGGAAAGAGATAAAACAGATAGAAAGGAGCAGAATATGCTCTTTAGTACTCAGGGACGCTAGATGGGGATGTTTGCTCACTTTGCAACTCTTCGTACCCCATACAACTTCGGCGTGGTGGTGATGTTACTGAGACATTTAGGTGAGGAGCATACTGTGACGTGGTGGTAACTCCAGATTAAAGTTATACCAAGGAGGGACAGTGACATCCAAAGGAAGGGATTGATCAGAGGGGGTCGCATGGGACTTGCGCAGCAACCTATGCTTTTTGTTGCCATTTCTCACTCTTCAGTCCCCGTCTTGAACAGAGCTGATAGGTACAGCTCAGGACATGCTGAGGTCCTTCTTCTGGCTGTAAAACACAGCTCAGCGTCATGGGGGAGGGGATGACCATTGTTCTTCCTCTGCAGCTGGGGAAAAAAGGGACAAATCTTGCCCCTGTGGAAGAGGGAGAGCCAAGACTATGGCATGTTACTTTTGTGTACCTGAAGCATTGCTGCTGCAGCTGTCATTGATATATTTTTGGGGTGGGGAAGGGACCTGAAGCTACTCTTTGTACTCCTTTCATTCCATATGTTTGGCTTGCCAAGGGGATGTCATTCAAACGAAGAGACTCCTTCCCTGACTGAGGTTTTGGCTGACCATGACTCATGACTCAGGGTGAAGCCAGGCTGCTGAGAAGGCTGGCTCTCAATGACACTACTTCAGCCTTTGCAGGCCTTTGCAGGCCTTTGCAGAGCTGCTGGGTTAGGGTAGGCTTTGGGAATTCCCAGAGAAGGGGGCACAAGCACAGGGAATCCATGTTCTGGTGGTATCTGGGACAGATTTAGAGATGACCAAGGGGTGCAAGATAGAGCTGAAATGTTCTGGCTCTGTGGGATGCTGGTGGCAATGTTGGTTAATGCTGCTGTGTGTTTTGTGCATGGTCAGGCTGCGAAAAGGGCTCTAAAGGAAATAAGAAAGCCTTGAATTCTCTCGCTAGGCTATTTAGTAGAAAATGGGCAAAAAAAAAGTGTGTTGTTGCTAGTTTTCAAAATCCATAAAGGATAAACCATGGCTCTTAGTAATATCTGTGGGACAGTTATAATACAAATAATTTGGTTATATCAAATGTCTACATTTAGTGAATTAGGGAGCTCTGTTGATATTTTTCTGGTTTGTTTTGCTGGCTTCTTTAAATGCCTGTAGTATGCAATATAGCAGAAATCCTAGAGGAATAGTACAAAATATTTAGCTTACCTTATGACTTTCCACAGACTTTAGGAGGGTTGTATGAGAAACTAAGTTAGTGCAAAAGTTTTGTGCTAAAATAGAAAACTGAGATCTTCTCTAAGTTCTTTTGTATATTCTAGAAATTTTAAAAAGTTTAGGCTTCACCGTCGTGAAAGGTATAGTTGGTTTTCAAAAGCAACAGATATCCTTTTTTTCCGCATAGGTGTGCTAGCTTCATTCTACTTCTCTTAAAGTTTGCCTATTGTAGGTCTGTATACTGCCTATGAGTTCAGCATTTGAATCCCTTTTATGCAAAGTTAACAGCTAATGTGAAGCCATTGGCTGAGCTAGTGGAGATTTTGGCATTTCTCTTTTTTCAGGATCAGAAGGCTGCCTGAGCTAGATTATTTTCTTGATTTAGTTTCCTACTCTCTTATTTTTTTCTCTTCTTCTTTTGCTTTGACAGTAGAGGTTTAGATGAAAAAATGGGTGGTGGAGGTTTGTGAATGGCTCCTTTGATGAGGATTTTTGACGTGAAACATTAATTGATATCAACATGTGCAGAGTTTAGCAGCTGCTATTATTAAAGTAAGATCTTTATCCTTTTTGTATAAGGGCTTGTATTTCTGAAACGGATGGATTTCTTAAGCTTATTTGGATTGGATTTTTTTTTTTTTTAAGTGGAAACAGAGTTTTCTCTTCAACAAATTCCAGTTTCCAATCCCCGACTTTGGGCTTGCCTACATTTGGAAATGTACCAAAATAGCTATTCCAGAATAAGCTCCCAGGAGGATGTTTTAGAACTAGATTAAATTAAATTGGAAATAGCAACTCTTCTTTTGGAATAAGAGTGCCCGCTTTGGGATTTATATTGAAATAACCCATCTCGGAATAATCGTAGCTATTTTGGTATATTTCCAAGAGCAGACAAGAGCTTAGCAAGGTTCTGAAATAATTCTATTAAATTCTCAAGGATGTGATGGATAATGGAGAAAAATATCAATACTGAGTTGGAATAAATTGGAGTGAGTGTGTCTGATCGTGTCATACAGTTGTTCAGTGGATTTTTTCAGTTTAAGCAAAATGTCCTTCCCTTTGGGCTATGTATCTAATTTGTGATTAATACTGTAGTAGCAACACAAATGTGCTAGGAAGAGTCTTACAGACACAGGTCCCACCTCTGCACAACTTGCAGTGTAGAAAGAATCCAATTACTTTGTAAAGCTATAGATGTCAGCAAGTCTGTTTTGCAGATAAAATATAGGTTCTCAAGTCTTTATAACACTCCTTGTTTATAACACTTGTTTATAACACTCCTTGTTCAGGCAAAACTGCTAGTTAAGATTTTTTTGCTTGAAGGAGTGCAGAAGAGGATCGTTACAAGAAGACAGATATTACAAAAACCACACATTTTTTCTGTTTTTATAGCTATTGTGCCCCCCTTCTCTGCTTAGTTTACTATAGATAGCACATGAGTAATTATTTACAATGGTAAATGCAATATGCTTCATTACAACCCATGTCAAGGAACTAGTATAGATGTGAAATGAATATGTCACCCATATTTACATACACATAAGATATATAGAGAGATAGTTTAAAGCAACACTTCCTCATTGGATAAGGAATGCTCATGGTTGAGAAAGTTTTGCTGTCTTTCTGGGAGTGTTTTTTTTCTCTTCCCTTTAGGCACTTTCATTTGTGCCTTGACTCCTAATGAGTGGAGGCTGCAGGGGCTTTCTCTGTGCAAAGGAAAGGTCACTCTCTGTATTTATCTATATTCTTCCTCACTTTAATCTTCCATGTACTTTCAACATTATTTTGGTCCCATCCTGGATATCTATAAAAAGATGCAGAAATTCAGTGGCACAATTTCAAGGTTATCCTACAGGCCAGCAAATCCATAATGTGATTTTTTTCCCTTTATGGTACATCATAATAAAAGAAGTTGATACAACACAAAAGGGAAAGGCAGTTTCAGCTTATCAAATTATCATATGTAGCATCAAGCTCATGCTTGAAGGTAATTTCAGCTAATCTTTTGTAGCAATAAATATCTATTACATTTATCACATTGAATTTGTTTCCCCTTCACTTCATCCAATTACCTTTTCTACGACTGGAAAATATATCAGAGCTGTCTCCACACTTTTTTAATGGATGTTACCTCACTATTCTCTTCTTGATCTTTTGTCAGAATGTGCTTTAATTAAAATGTTCATGTAACTTGTCCAGGCTTATCCTTCAGTATCCAGATAATTGTTACATTTGCTTTGTAAAGTGGGATACAGCAGTCCCAAGAGCTGGGCTAGGACTGAAATTCTGCAGGCATACAAACTTCTGTGCAGGTTGCTATAATGCCACAGTTTAGGATGTTATAGTCGGACGTCTGTCAGCATCTATATTATGAAATCTGTATCTATTAAAATTTGCACAGGAAATATGGATCTAAATAGCCTCAAGCAGGCAATCTTTTTTTTTTTTATTAAAAAGACGTGGTTTCATAGTATAAAAATGCGGTTGGTGCTGCTCGCCACAGGTAGCTGCTACGCAATAGCTCCATATGGCAGTGACACTGTATTAGCTTCTTAAGAGAAAACAGATTTTCCCACTGTTTTCTTACAGAGCCTGTGCTGTAGGTTCCTTACACGATAGCATCTCAGGGAATCCTGTTTTTGAAGGGAGAACGTTCGTGTGGGGATGTGCTGCTTTCTTACCAATTGTATGTCATGTTTCTTGCAGCTCCTTATCCCTAAACTATGGTGTTATAGTAAGATATGTTGGTTGCTTTGTATATGTAGTTTATATCCAATACAGGCTTTTTTATTTGAGGTGGTATGGAGCCAGAAGACAGATTAAGACAGAACAAACTGAGTGATTCTGAAATCAGTGATGGATGAAGAGTTGTCATTAAATGGGGGAGTTTTTATTGAACCCTGCAGCTTTGAACCCTCCAAACTATTCAGCAATCATAACAGCAACAAATAAGACAAAAATCTTTGTGATATATATCTTATAAGTATCATGGAGACTTCCCCATGCTAAGTAGTGATGAAGAGAAGGCCAATGGGCAGAGCTATCCAAACTGCTTGGCTATACATGTTGCTTCACCAGATGTACACAGAGCTATTTTGAAAGCACATTGGAATAAGGAAAGAAAACATAGGGGGGCTATTTCAGCCAAGAGATCTTGAAAGAAACATCTACAACATCTTACACAAATGCCAAAAAAATAACTTCCCCTTAAGAGAGGGAAAAGAGTAGACAACCAAAGGTTCAACCATTGGAGGGCTGCCAGTCATCAACGCGAAATTTCTCTCTTTCTTAGGAAATGAGAAAAAGCATAGGAAAAAAGGATCATTTCCTTGAACTTCTTTGTTGCCCTTTTCTCAGTGTATGTCCTTTAAAGGAGGTGATACAGGAGACTAATTACTGAGGTTAATGTCCTGAAATGCTTTTTACTCAAGGCTATTATGTGTGCTTGAGGAGATGTTAATATCTGCATCAGTCACAGATTCACAGGTAAAGGTGCTGGCCTTTTGGAGATCATTCAGGTGCTGCCTGAAATCCCTTCTTTTCATTTCCACTGCCACTGAAATCTCAAAGGTGTTGATTGCAACAAAACATTTGCAATATGAATGCAAGAGAATGTAAATCATGACTAAAAATCCCCATCTGTTCTGATGTTTATTTAGAAATGTTCATGTTTTAGGCAGATATTAGCAGCTTCTTTCAGCTGGGACGACTCCAGGTGGTTACTGCTGCACCCTGGGCTCATTCAGAACACCACACCGTGGAGGAGCTCTGCTGCACTGGCGTGGTAGGCTGCTAAGGAAGAAGAAAAACCACCCTAGGCAGGCTTACAGTGCAACAGCCTAAAGGAAGATGTGGCATGTACCCAAAATGTGTATTCCCTTCTGCTCTTCTGATGCTTCATCAATCATGTCACCTGTGCATCATGATTCTCAACATGGAGAAAAATATTTGGAGTAGTCCAGTTTGCTCTTACACTGGCAGAGTGATTGTTACTGAAAAGAAAAGCTCTTGCAGGGATACTAGTTCTTTATCTAGAAGCATCCACCTGGGAAGAGGCCACAGAAATAGACCAACTATGTTAGAAGTCTGCGAAGCTCTGCAATTTCTACTGATAATTTTCACAGTTAGATAAATATGGATACGTTAATCCGCATTATAATGGTTACATCAGTTAGACAAAAAGGTGAAACATTCAGAATAATTTAATTTTCATATATGCAGACACCCAGGCTGCTCTGGGTGCTGGGTGACAGTGTGCTCTGCAGCTGTGAAAGCCAGGCTCCAGGGGAGTTGGTGTGACTCTTATGGTCCTTGTTACAAATGACTGCCGCTTCTACAAGAAACAAAACCTGCATTCTTGATACAAAAAGCTAGCAGAAAACAAAATAGCCAGACTCCCAACTCTTGAAGCTGTCTCTAACACATTATGAAGAAACAAGAAAATGGCACAAGCACCTATTGTTTTTCCTCCTTCCACAGGCCACCTTTGAATATTTAGAGGCACCAGTAAAGGAAAAGTGCTTAAAGCAGTCAAGAGCAAGTTAGGATAATTCAGTCTGCACCTTGTGTTCTTAAACTGCCTTACCTCTAAAGCATCACAACAATGCAGCCTGAAGTGTCTGAGTCAAATGTGTGGCTACTTTGCCTTCAGCATCCTTTACCTTGAAACTACGGAACTGAGCACCTTCACATGGGAATCTATTTTTCTTCCTCTGGAAAGCCTATGCACATACTTACTTTGGTGTTAGGACACTTGATCATTTTTTGTGATACATAAATGGGCAGATTTCGGTTGGAGTATATGGGAAATAGTATTTTCATCATTTCACAATTTTCATAAACATAATATTAGACGAGCCACTGCTTTGACTGAGGCCAAATGTTGAGCATTAATAATTTTGAAACATTTCAAATATCAGAAATGTGTAAAATGAAAATTATATTCAAAGCTTTTTTCTACCCTTTTACCCTCCTCAAAGCCTTGAGCAAGGAAATAAGTGTAGCTTCAAATGGGAACTTTAGTAGAATTCAATTTTAAATTCAGTAGTCACTAACACTATTATATCCTTTCTGTGGTAAAGCTCAAGTGCCTGGTACTGTCTCCGTGATTCCCTGGCTATAGGCAGCATTCACCATGTACTTTTCCAGAGATTAGAGTTAGAGGCACTTTCATAATACTGACCTGGTGCATCATCCTTGTTTCTTCCTTCCTTGAGGGCAAAAAAAAAGACTATCTCATTCAGAGGACATCTAACAGTGAATATTCCGTGCCTGGCAGTCACTACAATCTAATTCTGCTGGACTTAATCACCATAATTTATTCCCTGTAGATGGTTTCCAAAAATAGAAGTAGGTATGATCCTTGCCCTACAAGGCTCACACAAAAGACAGAGAATTAAAAAGACTGGCAGATATGCGAGAAAGAGTAAAAGGAGCAATGGCTACAGAAAGCACACAGAGAGAGATAAATTAAATCCAAATTACTCATTTGGTGTGTTAGTGAGACTCAATAAGCAAGTTTATTAAAAGGAAAAAATATCATTCAACTAAAAGATAGAGACGCATGAATAGCCCTCAGAATAACATGCAGAATGGCAGCATCCTAATGGTATAAACTCTACTCCACAATTGAAAAAGCCTTTTATGCAGTTCAAGTCACTTATCTCTGGTGTCATCCTGTCTGTGCAATCCAGCAAGTAACTCTGCCCTTCCTTAGTCACCCTGTCTCTTTCCTATAGCTGATTTTCAAATGTGTCATTATTTCATTTCCTTGTTGCATCCCAAACTGCCTTTAGAGACTGCCTTGCTCTCTGCAAGTGATGAAGAAGTCCTGAGCACACACTTCAGAGTCCAGATCCCTCAGTGGGGGTTGGGTCATACTTCACCCTCCAGGCTTGATGCTCTTTTTGCTTGAGGTTTTCTTGACAGGAAGGTAGCCTTTTTGTAAGGCAGGGATGGGGACACTGCAGGACTCAAACCCACCACTTCTCTCAAGGTTTTCATATCACTGAGTATGTGTTGCTGCGGGCTCATGTGTGCTCCCATGTATTTGTCTTCACCATGTCCCTGTGATGTGCGGCTCTGCTGTTGTCCCCCTCTGACAGAGGAACAAAAAACTTGCTTGAGGTTTGCAGAGGAAACCTGCAGTGGAGCTGGCTCGAGCCTGGCTCTTCTGCAGTCTCATGTGAGCACCCTAAATGCTGCAGCTTACTTCCTCTCCTTTTAACCTTCCCTCAAAGTGGTGGCTAAATAATTCAGCAGTTGTCAATATATGTACAGGGTAACAATGCCTAGGAATACTTGAGATTATGTCCCAGAGCTGGCCAGGTTTAGAAAATGATGTTTATAGGGTCAATGGCTCCACCAGTCTTTAACTTGGCATGAATTGCTGGGGGAAGATGACACTGCTGATGAAGACTCACCAGACTGTACACACCTGACGCTCTTCCACAACAGCATCTGAGGACCATACGGCACCTTATGTGAGGGAATGGTGAGATGGGGCTGATGGTCCACTGCTGCCATCCCAAGACCATCTCTACCCCAGTGAGCTTTTATTTCCATGTGGCTGAAGTAATCCCACTTGTAGAGGGAAGCAGGTGCTGTGTTAGTAAAGAAGTTGTCAAATTAGAGATGCCCTTTGGTAGGAAGTGCCAGGCTCAGGGTATCAGTGCCGAGACTAGAGGACATTGCTGTTATCACCTCCTGGTGACTGCTCTGCAGTAGAGGTTGTGCCTGGCTGAAGAAGCCACATGGAAGAGGGGAGCAGCACAGGCATTGAAGGTACTCCAGTGGTCACCCAGTGGTCTTGTGCACTTCAGCTCTGGATGCCATCCCCTAGGCTTCACTGGTTGCTATTTTGCTTTGCATTTCTACATTCTGAGTATTTTCTGCAGTTTAAGTGATTTCAGGTTTTGCTCATCTTGGTACTGCCTGTGAGGCTCTGGATGGGCCAACTGCCCACACCACCACATGCAGCACTTTTTATCTGGTGGGATGCCCAGTGTCAACAGTTCAGGGAGTCTTGCTGCCTTCCTTGGCCTTTGGAACAGGCTGATTTTGTGGGACAAGTCTATATCATAAGGAAGCCCCCATGGACAGGGAAAAGATATCAGTAGAATAAAATACTGCTACAGTTCTGAAATCCCTCATGCATGTTGTCCCCTAATACATCACTCTGCTTGCAAGAATGTCAGTGGTTGTCTCATCCCATAAAGCCATGGAGTTTGCTCCTTTGCTTTGCCCACAGGAATTACTGGATAATCTGAGGACAGGAAAAAGGTCAGTGCTGATTTTACGCTTTCATTGAATTGCTTGATTTATTTAGTTCTGTCTCTTGTGCTCTGATTTTGAGAACAATCTCCAGGCCTTCATATTAAGATGCTGCTTCCAATGCTTTTGTTCTTCGTTACTTCATGTCTTCCAGGACAGTGAAACATCTGGCCCAAAGGTACAAACTGCTACTCCACAGTGAGCATACCAATGACAGCCAGATGGAAATGTGCCACCTTGTTGTTTTCCCTGGGCGACCCCTGCATAGTTAGGAATGCCACATGAATTGCTGCTATGGCATAATTCATACCTCATAGCAGTGGGATGTGAGCTGCTGTGCTTGAGAAGTGAGCTGAGGGCACTGCACCCCACGGGTGGCTACTGAGCAATGGGAAATGATGCATTCCAAATGCATTATTATATATGATCCCAAATAAAGCAAATGCATGTTTTCCCTAGCTGTTGACTTAGCATGTGTGTGGGTGTATATGCTGTAGGTGTCTTGGGCTTGTTAATACAGCTAAGGATATGAATAATACTTAAATGCTATTGCATGATGCTTCTGCCACTGCAGTTCATCTGTAGCAGTAGCTGGGTGAGGGAGAGGATGCTATGGATGCACAAAACCTTCATCTTCCTGTCATCTTTACCTTCTTCTTCCATTTCGCTGGGAGTCAAACAATTACAGAGTTTTAATCAAAGGCTATTTTGACCAAAGTCTTTCTTTAAGAAACAAAGAAATCTGTGTGATTAGGTAGACACAATTAAAGAATTGAAAATTAAAATGGCTTTTGGGGTAGTAGTACATTGGTGGCAGTGCTGTTCATTACTCAGTTCAAGATTACCTCTTTCTTAGTATGGCATACATTTTCTTACAGAATTTATATGCAAGAAGAATGTTATTTTATTTATTTTTTAGATAAATAGACAAATATTTAGATAAATAAAATAGGAGAATACTGTCATTTGTGGTTTTTTACTCTACGATGTTTGCCATGATAGAAGAATATAAAACACTTTCTGGAGAAGACAGCAACCAAAACATAGCTTTTGAGGAAAAGTAAACAATGAGGAGAAAGGATGCAGTGAGCTAAGACTGAGCTAAGACCTCACCAAAAGAACAAAGCACCAGGGAGATGGAACTGGCTACAAGTACAAAGCACAAACACAAAGCAGTCTGATTAATCAACTAGTCTGCTTCTTAGGTTTATTAAACATGACAAGAAATTTAATAGACAACAAAATCAAGGTATATGTAAAACACCAAAGGTGAAACTGCTTGCTGGTTATAATCAGTAATTTTTATGTTGGGTTTCATAAGGATTGCCTGTCTCTGTCCAAAGCAGAACCAAAAAAGAATAAAATAAATATGAAATGGTGCATTGTGATCATAATCCTAGGCTGTTTATATGCTTCAAATTAAGGGTTTGGTGTCATGGAAACAGCTTCTTCATTTGGAAAGCTCTGCAGCAGCATGAGAAGGAAAAGACTGGAGAGAATGAGAGGAAAAGGAAGGAAGGGAGTGGGTGAGAGTGGCCATGTGGTCTTCCCAACATCACTGACTCCCTCCTTTCCCCAGAGAAAATGGGAAAAACAGGAGGGCAGGGCTCCCAGGCTGCTTGCCTTTCCTTCCTCTGGAATAATGCAATTCATTCCCCCTTTGTTGTTCATCATCTGCAAGAGTTGAAGTGGTTTATTTTGTAGTTAATACAAAGTGCAGTTCTATATAATTCTTCAGGGGATGTTCTGTACTGAAGGAACATATATGGACGTGTCATGTACTTTAGTGGATGGGCTTTACCTACAACCAGTATTTACTCACTAAAGCAAATGAGTCCAGAATCTATATAAATACTATTTGCTCTGTTCTGTTCTGCTTGTGTACAAACAGGCATAGTATGTTTTGTATAATTTTAGTGCTAAAAAGACGTTCCCTGTTGCTCTGCATCAAAGGAAAGGAAAGCAGTCATTTGTGTAAAGAGCTTTTAAATTTTATCAGGAGAGAATTCTCTCCAATGAATACAGGATTACAATAGATGGTTGGAAATTAGCAACACCGCTTGCATTGTCCTAGCTTCGATGCCAATTTATGCTCATTTTGTGGGCACCGTTCAGATTACTCAGTAATTGGTTACATTAAGCAGTTACACGAGAGCTTTACAGAGAGTAAATTAAGGGCATGTACTATATTTCTGCTGTGTTGCTGTTGTGCATATCAGGAAGGAGCATAAACAGGCTAATCCTATACAATGGATTTTTTTTAAAGCATGATGAAGCTGGATCTAAGATCCTGAGATGAGATCATTTGAAGCCAGTGGAGATATTCCCCACTCCTTGACAAAGCTCAGGTTGGCATCATGGAAAGACAGAGCAGTACAAATTCTTTTCTTCTTTCATGGCAGGGTAAAGTGTGTCCCTTCCTTTGATTCCTATGTGAAAATACTGCTCTGCTTTACCCCTAACTTTCTAATCTAGCTCCCAGGAGGAAAGAGCTGCCCACACCACAGGGTGGTTGTGGCTGGGGCCACAGCATCTTTGGAACCAAGCTGCAATTCCCAAGGGAAGAGACACCGGGGAGGCGCTTGCTGCCTGTGTGAGTGAGCAGCCCTGGGGAGCATGGAGGTGGCTGCAGGGCACCCGCAGCATGGGCATGGTTTGTAAACAGCTTTTGCTTTGCTTGCTTCCCACTGTGTGCTCAACCCCAGCCAGCAGCCAGGCAGGCTGGAGGTGTCTGCCTGTGGTTCAGCTTCCCAGCAGGGAGGAGTTTCTGTACCAACTGCCTGACCTTGCTCCACCAGTCAGGACATGTGAAGGAGCAGGAATAAACTTCTAGGGAAAAAAGCAAACGAATTTATCTGAAGCAGGATCACTTTGGTTGAAAGCTGTCACTTTCCCTATAGCTGCAAGAAATGGGGCTGCTGAGAGCATCTAGACGGAAAAAAAAGCAGTCAGTTTTGGGTTAGATTTTTATTTTTTTAAGAATTCCAATTTAAGAAAGGTGCAAAATAAAGCACGTGCCCTTACAACCAACCTGGGAGAGAGAGTGTCTACAATTCTACCCACCCTTGTTACAGTTTGTTACCAGAACAGAGAGGATGCTTTGGGAGCATTAATTCTGGTGCAGCAGAATCGATGTGAAACTTTGGCAGTGAAGGCCCGTGAAGAAGAGTTCAGTGTTGCTGTGAGAGGTGCTCACCACTGCAGCGGCAGCATCTACTGGAAAGATGCTGCCTAACAAAAAGCAGCTCATTCTTGTCTGCTGCACAGAAATAGGTATGTTAAAGAAACTGGAGGTGGAATGGTTATCTTGAGAAAACGGCTAAATTCTCAGATTAAAATAAAATGAAAAATGCCTCATTAATGGAGGAGAAAATAAAGAAAAAACCTCTAAAATTCTAGAAAAATTTCTGTCTTAGTATAATTCAATAGGTGAGATAGAAAAGCTTGAGATTTCTTTCTTCAGAACCAGGCAATTGAGTGTAGGTTAGTTGAATAGCTCTGCCTCAGACCTTCGTTCTCTTTATTATCAAAGCAACTTGAAAGGTGTAAGAGCTTGGGCAAAAGAGAAATGACTGTTTCTTCTCCTTGAGCTGTGCCTTTGTGCATGGCTTATTTCAGTATTTTCAATGGTACTGAGGAACAGGATGAAGAAGAGTGCATTTACATTAGTGGTTTTGTTCAGATCAGGAATGCATCTTGAAAAAGCTCTTCCAGTTGTCTGCACTAACGTCATTTGGTTTGCATCACAGAGTGGTCTCAGAGCTCCCAAACCCAGGTCCTCTTGGATGAAACTGAGACAAGTGCTCACGGCCATTCAATGCATTAGATGAGACAAGAGCTGAAGTAAATCCCCGCCCCCGCCCTCCCTGTTTTTTTAATGTAGTGGCATTTGGTCCTCAGCACCAACTGTTTATCTCCACATGTGTCTTCTAATTGCAATTTAGATGCAGAAATGGATTCAGTTGCTACCCCACTGCTCCCTATCTGCACCTTTGGAAGATCTGTAGCTTTCTCTCATTCCGAGGATTGATAGTAGGTGCCTGTTAAGCTGTTTTGCAGAAGAAAACAGCTGTTTAAATAACAATTATTGGTAAGTGCGCATGGTACAATCCATTGCCACCTTTTTCGTGAATATGCAATGCACAAAATTCCCCTGAGAGGCAGAGTCATTAAGGAGCTATTGAGATACATATGCTTTTGCAAGTCTTTCATCCAGCTCAGAGGTGGGATCACAGATTCTGAAACTTGGGGATATCCTGTGGCTTTGTAACACTCTTCAGGAGAGATATGCTCATTGAGATGAATGGATTTCACTCATTCACATTCCTCGTTTACTCATGTAACATTTATAATATGGATAATGTTCCCCCTTTAATAATAGCTCAGTGTGAGTTACAGATAGAACTTAAAATTATATTTCATTGTACTTAACTGGTTCAGATGAGGCTTTGCAGACCTGCTCAGGGGACAGAGCAAAGCTGCTGCATAGCAATGGGAGCCCAGGGTATACTGTGCCACAGTCAGACATGAACACTGCGTTTCCTTCAGTGTGCACACAGGAATAACAGAGCAGGCAGGGGCTCAGACGTGCTCTCTGTACCTGATATCCCCAGAGGCTTTGGTTTGCTCTGGGAGCAGAGATTCCTTGAGGTCCTGCCTCCCATCTTTTTGCTTCCTTTCTGGGGGGCTGTCTGTTGTGGTTGGGAGCCAGAAGACGCTGTTCTAGTGATTCATGAGGAATGTACTGTGGGCTTCTTACTCCTACTTCACAGGAGTCTGACTCCATATTATTCTTGACATGTGGGGATACATGGCTTGCAAACTCATAACGCGACTGGGTGATTGCTGAAGAACATTTTTCATGCAAAAGGGTACAATTGGTTTTCTTGCTGTTGTATCTCAAAGGACACCTCTCCTGTGCTGCGGAAAGGAGCGCCTACTGCAGCATGATGGAAAAGGTCTCTCAGGCTTCTGATCAAGAGCAGGGCTGCCCTGGTGGCTTGGGGCCATCCTTAAGTCTGTGCTTAAAACAAAAGGCTCAGATGCTGCCTCGTTTCTCTCTCAAGGGTCTACACTACCATCCTTCATCGCATTGAAGATGTACATTTTCACATCAATACCAGCAACAAACATCCTAGTAAATTTTATGCAGTCCTTGAGTTTCTTCTTTGTTGGGATGTGCAGTTCGCTTCGAGGCAGTGTTTTCTGTATTGTTATTTCTTTATCTTTTTTTTTTTGTTTTTAATTTCTCTCAAAGTATTATTTTTTGTCTGATCAGCACATTTTGGAGGAAGACCGTGGCTGCTTCATAGAATCAAAGCCTGTGAAAAGATTTCTTAGCAAGTTTTTTTTACATATAACAATTTTAATAAGCACTTTTCACTGACATCTTGAGACTCCTGCTTCCTTCAATAGCTATAGCAAAAAGACTTGAAGAAGATATATCTGAATAGTGGTGGTTATAAAAATAGTTTTTAAATGATAGAACAAGAGCTTTCTCAAACTATAGTGTGATGTCAGGAGTGAAAATGGTTGGTGCTGGTGACAGAGACAGTGAGAGAGTAAAGAGAAAGGAAAAATAAAGCCCCAGTGATAAACCCAAGAAAATTCATTTAAGAACTGCTACTAAGTCCTTACAGTAGATGTTTTTCAGTTCATCTCTAGGACTGTCAATATTGTGCATGTAAAAATTCTTGAAAAAAAAAAATCCCACCATTTTTTCTCAAGACAAAAGGGAATGACTCTGCTGGCTTCATTGCAAGTATAAACTGGGCAGTAAGCATAAGGAAAGTAAATCGGAAAAAATGTGGACAAAACTTTGAGCAATTGACTCAGATCAGAAAGGAGTGAGGAGGAGCTTGGGACAGGGCCAGTGTGGTGCTGTTGCTTGGGAAAAGGGCTTTTGGTTCATCGGTAATAGTGCATTATTAAGACACGCATTGGGAATACTTCTGACATGACTGAATGTAGCCATTTGACATACTGCTCTGGCCTTTGTCTTAGCAGAAATACAGGAACATTTTCTATTCTGAACCCAGCTCTTGGAGAAATTAAATCAATCTTTCTTTCCATCTACTTGTATAGGAGTTAGGCTGGACCCTAAACATTTAAAACAGCTTTGTGTTGAATTTCAGCATGCACTTTGTCAAAATTAAAGCATTTAACTTGGAAACAGAAAAAAAAGCATAAGTGTGTCCTTGGGTGACATGGTCTAGTGTGAGGTGTCCTTGCCCATGGCAGGGGGTTTGGAACTAGATGATCTTCAGGTCCTTTCCAACCCTAACTATTTTATGATTCTATATCTGGGCATAAATGACAGCTGGGGGGAAAAATACCAGTCAATAACTTACTATTCTCAGCTTCCCTTCCAGTTTTCGTTGCACATCACCTGATACCTGATGCAGGGATCAGTTTGCTATTGGGAACTGTAGGCACCACCTCAAAACAAAGAATAATAACTATGAAACGCAGAAACCTTCTAGCACATGAGTTCAAGATCACTGTAGCCACAGTGTTTATTAAGTAAGTGGCTCGAATGATGACACTAAAGATCTATAGACTACAGTAAATAGCGAAGGATGAACAACCCCAACTCTCTCAGCCTGTCTTTCTAAGAGAGGGGCTCCAGCCTTCGGGTCAACTTGAGGCCTCCTCTGGACTCTCTCCTAATGCTCTAGGTCCCTCTTGTGTTGAGGGCCCCAGAGCTGAACGCAGTATTTCAGGTGGGGTCTCATGAGAGCGAAGTAGACCTCAACCTGCTGGCCATGCTCCTTTTGATGCAGCCCAGGATACAGCTGGCTTTCTGGGCTGCAAGTGCACATTGCTGGGTCACGTTGGACTTCTCATCAACCAGCACCCCCAGGTCCATCTCCTCAGGGCTGGTCTCAATCCATTCTCTGCCCAGCCTGTATTTGTGCTTGGGATTGCCCTAACCCAGGTGCAGGACCTTGCACTTGGCCTTGTTGAACTTCATGAAGTTGACACCTCTCGAGTGTGTCAAGGTCCCTCTGGATGGCATCCCTTCCCTCCAGCATGTAGACTGTACCATACAGCTTAGTGTCACCAGCAAACTTGCTGAGGGTGCATTCAATCCCACTGACCATGTCACACTCTCCCTGAGTTGAATATCTCCAGTCCCAGTACTGACCCCTGAGAAACACCGCTTGTCACCAGTCTCTGCTTGGACATCGAGCAGTTGACTGCAACTCTTTGAGTGCCACCATCCAGCCAATTCCTTATCCACGGAGTGGTCCATCCATCAAATCTGTGCCTCTCCAGTTTAGAGACAAGGACATCATGCATGACAGTGTCTGATGTTTTGCACAAATTTAGGTGGATGACGTGTTACTTTTCCCTTATCCACCAATGCTATAATCCTGTCATAGAAGGCTACCAAATTTGTCTGGCATGATTTGCCCCTAGTGAAACCATGTTGGCATTGCCAATCACCTCCTTATTTTCTGTGCGCCTTAGCACAGTTTGCAGGAGGATCTGCTCCATGATCTTGCCAGGCACCGAAGTGGAACTGGTTGACCTCTAGTTCCCTGAGTCTTCATTTTTTCCCTTTTTAAAAATGGGGGTTATGTTTCCCCTTTTTCAGTCAGTGGGAACTTCACCAGACTGTCATGACTTCTCAAATATGATGGGGAGTGGCTTAGCTACTTCACCTGCCACTGATGAGGGCAAGTTGTGTTCTAGACTAGAGGCACTGATTAGCCTGCCATATGGGGAAATTACCAGACCCAGTCTGAGTTAGTAAGGATAGCTCACACTGTTCCTCCAAAATAATAGAAACATATTTGGAAAGTGTAAATAATCTGTTGATGTAGGAAAATCAAATGTTTTTTTCAATTCCAATTTCAGTTGCCCCAATTCAAATGCAAAAAGCAACTTAAGTCAATATATGCATATGAAAAAGGAAGGAAGCAGGTCAAAATAATTATGTTGGAAAATCTCAGATTCACCTTGATTATAGATGTTACAATGTCTAAAAAAGAGTAGTTCCTATTTTCTGTTGAATGTATTGGAAACTTACTGAGAGAAGGGCTTAATGTGATGTGTGTTTTTCAGATTAAATGGAAAAGATGAGAAAATAGTGAAAGGATTTTGCTTTACTATGGCATTTTTTCCTAAAAATTGGCATTGTACAGTTTTGGGTTTTGTTTTTTTGAATCTGTGTTTTAATTTTGGGGGTGCTTTTTCAGACTGTGTGTGTTTGCATACAAATGTCAGAAAGAAGGAATTTCCAGTTCCTAGAATTGGCAAGCATAATTTAGGTTTCTTAAAACGATCAGTGCTGGTGGTGATGGTAGTAGTTCTCTTTTTGTGTACTCTTTTTAACATGATTCATCTGTTTGTGATTAAAAATTTAAAAAGCCACTTCAGGCATTCTGCAAGGATTTTCCACAAATCCCTGTATTTATGTCAATGGACCCATGTGCTATTTTAGCTCAAAAAATACCTTTCTAAATCGGACTTCTGGCACCTAAGATGTTAATAAAAGACAAGGTCATGGCCAAAATTTGCCTTTTCTAACACTGCTGCTGTAAATGGGAGAATAGCTTGCACTTTCAAAAAGAATTTGGCCTTTAATCAGTGTTGGCTCATCCTGTGTGATCATGAAACATTACAGTAACATGTGGGATTTGTATTGTAATTCCTTTGCAATGAACATGCTTGCCCTTTTTTTTTTTTTTTGCTTCCCTGTAGACTTCTGTTTATTAACTCTGCCCAAAGGAGAATACCATTCATTCTACAATGCTAACTCTTTAGCCTAACCAGTGTATGCACCAAGATTTGCTAGTTCATTTTTACCTCAGCTAAACATTATTTGGTGAAACAGTGGAAACACGTTTGCCAAACCTAGGCCCTTTATATGTATTTTTCATTGGCTTTCTCTCCATAGGGCAATCTGAGGTTTTTTTTCTATTTATTGTAAAGGTTTTCATTAAATTTTTTTCTTACAGCGCTTCTAATCCAAATCTGTCACTTCTCAGCCAAACCAAACATTTATGTTCATGACCTTGCTCTAATCTTTTGAAGGATGTGGAGATCTGAAAAGGTGACTTTAGTCATCTGCTTTTTTGCCTGCAGGTTCTTTGTGGGATTCCACAGAAAGCTTTTCTTGTTACGTATTTCAGACTACTGAGAGGGTTAAAAAGGGGCTGGTGTATTTGCACCATGAAGGACGAATAATTGATCTATTAGGGAGGCTTAAGGCAAGGCTGGGAAGTCAAGGGGGATAAGCAGTTTGGTCGAAACTTCTGTCTGCTTCTCATCTATGGTTATGTGGACTATTTTGTACTTAATTTCACATCTGGTTCTGTTTTTAGAGTCTGAGATAAAAAGGCTGCTCCAGAGTGGAAGTGTTTAAGAATAAATTCCTCCCATTTTTTATTTTATTCTGTTCATTGTACAATGGTGTTATGTGTTAATTTAGGATTAAAACTGTGCTAGCATGACTATGCTGAATTTTCTCAAGGGCAAATTGCTGCATATACCTGAAGCCACATTGAAAATCAACATAGAAAACAAAGTCAGGACAAGGCAATTTGCTTTATGAGCAGGGTGATTCACCAGGAGCAAATGGAAGATCCAGGGGAATCAGTCTGATGTCAGCAGAAGATTAGTAACACATGAGGATTTCTCATAAAAATCCAGTTCTGACTAAATGTTTTTGTTGTAAACAGCTGCTGCTGAAATGATACACGATAAGAAACACCCTACTTTATTACAATGTTTGCAGTCGTTCTCTTTCCACAATATAAATGCAACAATTTTCTTTGGCTTTTATAGCTCTGGCAGATAAAGTATAGAGAGTAGCTTGAAGGCTCATCTAGTTTAACCTTTATTAGCACATGAATGCATGAAACTATTAAATAGGAAATAGAATCACCTCAAGATCATATCAAGTGCTCGGTTTGTATTTACAGGTTGGACTGTATTTTGTGGAGACACTGGATGACAGGTCTTTGTTTTCCTGGCTTTTAAATAGAAGAGGTTGAAATTCTAGAAGTAATAAAGTCAAAATATCCTCTATTTCATGTTTCGATTTCTTTACTTTTTTTCTTAACTATACTTAAGTGTTTCTCTCTCCTCTGGAATAAAAATTTGTAAGTTCTAAATGTGTCATTTGGCTTTCATGACATGTTATTCAGTGACAGAATGTGACAATACTCATTTGTTTTTACCCATCAACATGATGAATATGAAATTATGAAGTATAAGTCTTTTTTTGGACATGCTATTGAAATAAAACCCTATTCTGATTTTTCTTAAAACAGAAAGTTCAATTGGAAGCAAGTTGAACACTGTGACAACATGCAACAAATACTCATATTTTTTCCTTTAGTATCTTGTATACTGGTCTTTCGAAATCAGCCTTTGGGTTGCGTATGTATTCTTTATACTGAGGTTTGACTGGTGCGAGTAGGTTCTCTAGCGAGCACATTCACATACGCAAATTCCAGTTATTTTATAAAATGCACTGGTAAGCTTTTTCCTTCCTCTAAAAACCCTAAAAGGTAGACGTGTAACAGTAGAAAAAGCTCCCCTGTCAGCCAAAGCACATCAATCTGCAACTCATGCATAATCCAGAAGCGCTGAGCAGAAGATTCCTGTTGTAGACACCAGTAACTCATTTTCCATGGGATATTAGAAGGCATTTTCTCTTTCAATTCAAATTTCCTTCACTGCAATAATTTAGCTCTCAGCACTTCGTAATTGTGCGTTAACAAAAATGAAAGGATGGGCTATAAATAAATTTTACCAGAAGTTACAAACAGATTGGCTAAATATTTGCTAACTGTATCCTGGGCTGCATGAAAAGAAGCGTGACAAGCAGGTTGATGGAGGTGATTCTACCCCTCTACTCCAGTCCTGTGAGACCCCACCTGGAGCACTGTGTTCAGCTCTGGGGCCATCAACATACGAAGGATGTGGAGCATTTGGAGCAAGTCCAGAGAAGGTCATGAAGATGATCAGAGGGCTGAACACTTTTCCTATGAAGACAGGCTGAGAGAGCTGGGGTTGTTCAGCCTGGAGAAGAGAAGGCTCCAGGAAGACCCTAGAGCAGCCTTCCCGGGCCTAAAGGGGGACTACAAGAACTCTGGAAAGAGGCTTTTTACAAGGGCATGTAGGGATAGGGCAAGGGGGAATGGCTTTAAATAGAAAGAGGGTAGATTTAGATTAGATATTAGGAAGAAGTTATTTACTGTAAGGGTGGTGAAGCACTGGCACAGGTTGCCTAGAGAAACTGTGGCTGCCCCATCCCTGTCAGTGTTCAAGGCCAGGTTGAATGGGACTTAGAGCAATCTGGTCTAGTGTAAGGGACGTTGGAAGCAGATGATCTTTAAGGTCCCTTCCAACTCAAACTATTCCATTACAAAACTTTGCAGAGGCAATAGGTGTGGATGAGTTTCCATGCCAAACCAGGTTCAACTGCTTTTAATCTGTATTCTGCTGCAATTATATATGCACGTTCCCCTGCTCCATCAAGTTGCTATATTCTTCACCTCTGCTATTCCTTGTTTTCCAGGCTTCAGGGCTCAGGGTTCAGGTTGGTGAGCTGTGAAGCCTCCTGCTGTTGCCATTTCCAGCGCTAGGCACGGGAGCGCTCTGTGCTGTAGCGGGGAGGTGGATGGGGAATCAGAATGTGGTGATGAGTAAGGAGGGAAAACAGAAGACCTGGGAGGAGGACAGGGTCATCTGGGGCTTCGGAGGGGTCCCTGCTGGGACCTCCAGTATTTTTGAAAAGATTATGCTACCATGTCCTTGCCACGACCCATAATTTCCCAAGTGGGTGCATCTAATCATAAGTGTCACTTAGATTGGAAAGATTGGGATTTTTTTCCCCATCATCCAGTTTTCCTCATCAAGCCACATAGATGACAGCAGACCTTTCTGGTTTGTGTAAAAAAGGGTCTTTTGCTTTGTTAGATCCTCTCCTGCTCACTGAGATTTCCGACAGGAGGACACGGGTGAGGTTGTGTTTTGATGGGTTTGCTTTGCATTGTGGCAGGACGGGAGGCAGCCTGGAGGCCAGCAGCTGTGGGCACTGGGGATGGAGGGAAGAGGCTGGACTGCCGGTGCCAGCCAGTGCTCAGGTTGACATGGTCACCTCTGGGACTTCACCTTCAGTGAGCTGAGCTCTCCATTCACTTGAGATCACTCAGATGAAAAATGCTTTAGTGGGAACTTGACCTTTTCTTCCCTGGTCACAAAGAGTCTGGGAAAAACAAAAAACTTTTATCAAAATTGTTATTTTCTTGAGCAAAGGTCACTATTGTTTAAAAAAGGGGATTTTTTGGTGTTTGTTTTTGTTGTCTGGTTTTATTGTTCAGTTTCTTCAGGAGGGGAGTGCAAAGTACCCAGATGTTTCAAGGCTCCAGTCTTTATGTTACAAATCAAAGGGATATGGGGGTGGGCTGGGCACTCCATGGGAGCTGTAAGCTTTGATGAATGAACAGTTTTCTCGATTTCCATTAAACCAGTTGTTATCCAATTCAGGTCTTCCACCTTGTCTTCAACAAATGTCAGGAAATGCACCCCAAAATGTTTTAAATAAAAAGACCCAGCAGAGATTATTTCTGTCTCCTTGGGTTTGGCAGCAGGGACCTTTATGAAGTCCTGTGTGAGCAGGTCCCATCATACTTCCCTTTTGACCTGGTTAAGATGGCTTCTCATATTGTGTTGAAGAATAGAAGAAATTGTCAGAAATCTTGTTTTCTGTTGTTTGACTGCTGAAAGTCTGAATTCTGAAGGCTGCTGTTAGTGAGTAAAATAAGCCCAGAGCAACTGAGAAGCCACCAAATGTTCAGTATTTGCATGCTTTCTCTTTTTCTGTTTTGACCTTGTCAATGTAGAAGGGCTTCAAAAAATCACAGTGCTCAAAACATGGTCTTTTTTGCACTAATTTTTAATTACTTAGCACTTAGAGCCTAAATTGCTGTTTTTCTTGAAACCCCTCATAAATGTCAAGTTTTAAAAAGAGTGTATGTGGTAAACATTTGAGGGTGATACCACGTGTTTCACATGTTAAACAACATGATTAACATAATGAAGCTTAACTATGGCATGGCAACAGGTCTTCCAAAATTAACTGTGCTACTTGTAAAGGAATATCACTGATAAATTTCAAACTAGGCTGGAGCATGATAATTTCTTAACCAAGTGTTCTTAAGCCTGGAGAAGAGAATTACCCTTATATTAATTATAAATATGCAAGAAAAATATAGGACGACAAGAGGGGTTTTTATTTTTTTTGGTTTTTTTACTTTTTCTGATTTTTTCTTCTCTCACGTTGTCTATTAACAACTGTGTCGCTGGTTAGATGAGCATTTAGTCTCATCAGGGGGATCTTCACTATCACAAATGCCATTTCAGAAGCAGTGCCAAACAGCTGCAGAGCACTATCATTATTCACACATTTGTAAAAACGTCCTGGTTTTATGAGCAAATATAGTTAATCCTGTAGATGAAAAATGAATTGAAGAGTGACTAAGCAAATTCAAAGTCAGATGGATCTTTTCAGTGCAGAACCATCTTATACTGGTCACATTTCTTATTTAGATAAACTCTTCTATGCTTACGGACTAATGCTGTATGGTAGTAGGGCTGCAATAATAACAGTGCTTCCACAGGGATGAACAGCACAGGCAACCCAAAGCACTTAATGGCACCAGTGTTTCCTATAAATTAAGCGTGCAGCATTACATTTTATTGACAGGAAATAGCCAATTTGTCTCAAGGCATCTGGCTCTTGATTTTATTAACCTGCAGGATGCCTAAACAAAGAAGCATATATATAACATTATGTCAAAAGATAATTATTTCCAGAAGGGCATCACTTACATATGAGACACTCTAGTGTTTCCAATAAGAAGCAGTGGAATAATTGTCAGTGTACCTAATCAGAAAGTAACTATCTCAGAAGGGGATAAAAGCCAATAATTTTTCATTGGCTTCTTGAGAAAAAACATTATATATACATACCTACCTATATAAAGTAAATGTAATTTTTTTTATATATATATATCCACTTCAGCCTCTCTTTAGATATTTTGGTGCATTTAATAACAGCATTTCATATTCCATCAACTTCCATCCAAGCAGTTAACAGACATTAATAGAGATCCATTGTCTCACACCTGTCACTTTGATGAGAAATAGTTGATTGGAAATGGAAGAAAAGTGAAGGGCCTGATGGCCAGAGAGGCCAGCATCCCTGGTGAGCAGAGTGCTGAGAGTATGCCTGCAATGCCTTCCCGGTGCTGCCAGCTCTGGGAGCTTTACTGCAGGAGTTGCAGCTTTGGGTGTTTTCCTTGAAGCTCCCTTATCCAAATGATGTTACTATATTGTGTTATTAGGAGGCTCTCATAGTCAAAGAGACCAGCTTGGACAGGGGTACTCCAAAGACTCAGAAATCGGAGTATAAAAGAAGATGTATGTTTTCAGCTTAAAAAAGCCTGTAATTCTGAAGGACAATCTTACGTGGCCTGTGTGATTTCTGTGAGTGCAGGGTTGTCAGGATGGTTTCCTTCAGCCAAATGGGCAGTCACAAATCAGCTCGGCAGCTCCAGATGCCTGCTGTTGACCCTCTATCACTGTTGGGGCTGGGAGAGGCTGCCTGCACTGAAACCTCATGTGCGAGCCAGGGTACGTGGGACACCTTCCCATGGCCATGCCTCATCCTGGGCTTTGCTACCGTGATTGTGACAAAGTCCTTCTCCCTGCCATCCTCAGAAACATTGCAGAGCCAGGACTGGCCAGCCTTAAGGGATGTAGATTTGTTGCATAGAGTAAGCACAGATGAGGTGTCATTATGTCTATTACTGGTTAGGTCTGTGGCTGTTACATTAATAGTTCAGGGGAATATATACTGTAATTTTGCCCTGGATTTGGGAGCAGGCTCCAGACCCTTGACCTGTTTTCCTTTTGAGACTGCCAGCCCAAGCCTGTGGTTCTCTGCTGGATAGGTGAAGCCTTCAACCCCTTGCTGGACCAGCCCCTCTGGTGACACACAGGGAGTTTGAAATCTCTCCATAAATACTGTGCCTGTAGTGCTGAGGTACCAGCCGCCAGCCGTGAATGAATGTGGGGCACGGCACTGATTTCTGAAAGAGCCCAACACTGTTTTAAGAAGTTTGAGCTGTTTCAGCGGTGGTCACGGCATCCCACATGAGTGAGAGGGAGCTCCCTCTTGAAACAGCAGCTCCTTCAACTTCTTGCATGTTACTTTGTGAATGAACATCTGCCCAGCTTGAACCATTTCCCAAATCTTCCCTTCTGCTGCTGAAGGCAACCTGAAAGTTGCAGGAGCACGGGGTCCAGCCACAGCACTGGATTGCCTTAACCTGGGTGGGCACTGCCACAGCAGAGAGGCAGGTCATGAGCCTCACCAGGCTGGCTTCTGGCTCCAGACCTCAGGCTTAGGCCTAAACAGCAATCTAGATGTGCCTCAGAAAGCTGGGTCTGTCTGCGTTTTTAAGGTGATGCTGCAACCCAGTTGGTGTAGGACTGTGCACCATGATCATGCAGCATGGCTACCCGGCATTTTGTATCCAGCTGCAGTAATGGAGTCACTTGGAATCAGCATAACATCCTTCCTTCATTTGATGGATTTGATAGATTTGACAAAACTCCTTCTAAAAATGCATGGAGCACTCCCACATGAACCTCCTCCCCTCCCCAAGGCTGTCTGTGATCTCTGTAGCATCCACAGGATCAGTAACTATGACAGATGGTACCAGATGATAGCCTACAGTTGCCCATACTTCTGTATACACCTAAATCTGTAGTTGGTCTAACAGATTAGAAATCGATTATATAAATAAGTAAACCCACTAGATAATTTATTATTACATTATAGTCTTCTAATATATTATTAATCATAAATAAATATATACACACATCTAAAACAGATTATATAAATAAATAGTATACAGTTGGCCTAACATCATAAAAATAATGCTTGTCAGTCAGCCATAACTGCTTTTAGGTGGGGATAGCAGGTATGATGTTTGCAGAACAGATGCTGCATGCATTGAGTGAAGCTGTTTGAAAGTCCCTTCACAGTACTGATGGGCACAATCATCTGATTCAGTTGGGATTAGGTCCATGTAATTTAGTATTGTAGAGAGAGATGAAAAGATTTTAGAGAGGGTGCTGCCTGTTAGTGGAAAGGATAAATTGGAAGTGCTGCTAAAAAGCTTTGGGTTTTACTTTCAGATACAGAGAAAGTACTCTACAGAGAGAATTTACCCCACAATCTCCGACTAGCAGAGGATGGCCACCTGAAGGAGAAGATGACAGTAAAGAGTACGGTCATTTAGTCACTGTTTTGTCAGCCGAGGTTATCTGGTTATCCAGAGCCTGCAGGCATATTCTTTCTCTTTGTAAAAGCTCTCCTTAAATAATGTAGCCAGGTAATCAAGCCTCACTCTAGGATAGAGCAATATTCATATAATTGTTTTTCTGTTTTATAACTTTGCCAAAATTTAAGAGTTTATATTTAAAACCTTCACTGTCAAAATGTGTTCGCAATTTCTATTCTCTGAAATAATTTGGCTGTTTGCAAGAAAGAGCTGACTGTCTTGCTCACATGAAAAAGCTCCAAACATTTTAGTACAGGTAGAGCTGTAGAGCAGGGCTGAAAAGCTGGGTGAGGAAGTGGGCTGGCATCAGGATTTTTCCCTTACTCACCCTGATAAAATTACCCCTGAAGGACTGATGTTTCTGCTGTCTTATTTCATTCCGTGTGCATGGGGCTGTGCGTGCTGGCTGTATGTGTGGCCATAGAATCATAGAATGGTTTAGGTTGGAAAGGACCTTAAGATCATCTAGTTTCAGCCCCGCTGTGCCATGGGCAGGGACGCATGGTGGAGCGGGATGTGGGAGTGCATGAAGGATGGTTGGAATGAGGAGGCAGGAGCAGGAGGCAGGACATAACCCTGAAGCTGGGGAGGGGGCTCAGGCAGCAGAAGTCACAAGCTGCCAGGAGGGTTGAACCTGGCCTGAGGAATAGAAGAGATCAGGGTAAGGTGTGCAAGGGTAAAAATTCACTTACTGCCTTTGCAGAGAGTACCTCCTTCTGCTAAGAAACCAGCGCGGCCATTTCCCGTTGGAATCTTTGTGACACACCAGAGCAAGGGATTATTTCTGCTTCACTGGGCAGTTTGGGGCTGTATGCATGCAACCTGAGAACTTCCTCACCCCTTCCTCGCTTGTCATAAGGGTTGCTTACAGCACCAGAGTAAGACATGGGACAAAGGAAAAATACCACACAGTTTTCAAGTTGCCTGTGCAAACCTGACTTTACTATCCTGAATGGTAACAAGTGCAGCCTCGGGTTACCTGCTCGCACATGGCGTTTCCCACAGGCTTGCAAGTCGTTCAGGGTACATGGGCTGGGGGATGTATCACAGCTATGGGGAGAAAGTCTGCCACCTCCAGTACCTCTGCATTATTTGCTGCAGAAACGGGAGAAGTGTGCAGTGAATAAGATGGAGCAAGGGGAAGTCTCGTGGGATGGGCTGTTAAATACTGCCCTGGAGAACTCGATTTTCTTCCTGACGATGCCTGAATTCCGCGGGGATTTAAATCACATCACTTCACTGACATTTTTTACAGGTGATGCCTGTGTGTTCTTCAATTTCTGGATTTCTTATCTGAGCCCTTCAGTCTGACTTGTTGAAATGAATGAAGAGCACTTGGAGTTTCCGACGGAGATCACGAGAGCTCTGCTTTGCTCTGGAGAAATATAGAGCAATAAAATGCCACGTTGCCTAAGAAAGTCAAACTGTAAATGTTTCAAATGAGTTAGCCCTGTTGACATTAATATCTCTGTACTTCAAGACTCTATTTGTAAAATGGACGTAAGGAAGTCTCTTCATCTCACAGGACATTTGGGAGAACAAAGCCATTGTTTTGGGGAAAACACTCATATGTTGGTGAGTATGTAGGGAGATGGATAATTCTGACTCTACAATGAAATTTGAGTAACTTGTAATAAGGGAGGCATTGGTGGAGCACCGAACAAAGATGGAGACAATATAAGGAATTAACTCTAACAGTGTTGGATGCTCTTTCACCAGGATAAGAGCGTTGCAGAGAGGGCAGTTTGTGGCCAGGCAGTTAATGAATACCACAACACACATGGGATGGAACTAAGCTAGGTTTGCAAAGGCAGCCTTGCCTCAGGAGCCCTAAGCTCAGCACTACCAGATGCTTCTTGTGTTATGATTGTGCCACAAGACAGAGCGCAGAGTTAAAGTCACTGAAAGAAAGTGCAAGGAGGGCAACTGAGAAAATGCTGCTCAGTGGTGCTCACTTGCTTCTGCCAAGCAGTGCCAAGTGCCCTCACCCTTGGGTGCTCTCTGTACTGAAATGCATTTGCCCAAAGGTGTTTGTGCACCTTAGAGATAGCAGTCAGTGAGAGCTCAGATGCCAGTAGGTACGCACATATGCGGCAGGGCTCAATTTGCAATTCAAATGTAGTTACTGAGGTAGATAAATTTAATTATTTAGAGACATTCAAGCCAGATTTCTGAGTGCTACACTCATGTGTATTTGTCAAAAATAATCATTTGCTTCATTTACTCTGCAATGATTTTCATATTTTGAATTGTCACCTCAGCTCTTAAAGTTGTGATATATGGCTGGCACCAAAATACCTGAGGAACTCCAGACAAAGAGTAAATGCTTGGGAACGTGGCCGAGGCTGTTCCTGCTCCAATATGACAACAAGCAGGCTTTATTGCTTAATACACAGACCTAATACACACCGCCATCTGGCAGGTGTACACAGAGAGAAAGCAGTGTGTCAGATAGTCAGATTAGCATCGTGCCTAGGTGTGTAACCATGTGGAGGAGGCCAGGAACAGAAGCTGTACGTTTCAGAGAATGAGGCCTCAGCAGATGAATTCCCCATGAGGTAATGGGGAAATCTTGCTCTCCTTATTCACCTTGGTAATTTCACTGAAGTGAACTTGCATGAGAAAGGCAGGTGAGGCCCATGTAAGTCTGGTGAAAGATATGGGAGGAGCATGCCTAAGGCAGAGATCAAAAGACAATGCTTTGGTAGGGCAGAAATGGAAAGAAATTGAGAGCAGATGTGCAGCAAATTTTCTGAAAGCATGCAACTAATTTTACTCTTTTCATATGCAACATTAGGAACAGTACATAATTTTCAGCCCAAGCAGATTTGGCACTGGGATATTTTAGAGGTTTTTCACGCGGAGTGGCATATTGCAGCTCCAGGCCCTCTGTTCCTCATGATTAATGTATCCTGCTTGCTGTGTATGAGAAACCTCAATCTGTGCAGGTGTATAATGGACACATAAATGGGAGATATCCAGAAAGGGTTTTTCCTCACAACTACAGTGACTGAAAAATCAGGAGAATTTTCCTTATTCATTTCATCAGATCTCGTAGCTTTGGTGAACTCTTTCCCTTTCTAAATAAGGAACCTGCTTGTTCTGCTTTTTGATGGATGATTCTGCTTTACCACCCCGCATTTTACAACTAATGCAGTATTTCTGGAAAGGCTCATATCTTGCAAATCAAAGAGATGCTTTTGCATCATAACAAAAAAATATTAGGTGACAATGTCTGTAAAAATAATCTTTATTCAGTGTTTTTATTCTATCAAATGTTTTTTCTTGCCCTACCTGCTGTACATCATTGTGACACATTCTTTTGCTAAAAGACCTCTAGGGCGAAATATTAAGTTTTCTTTCCTTCAATAATATGTGTTTGGGAACCTTGATTTTTAAAAGAGAGACAAATTCTCCTCCTGGTTTAGGGCCTACATATAGATATGTTTGATTGTATAGGTCACTCAGGAACAAATCTGAATTTGTTCCCTTGCTCAGCTGTGGTCAGAGTTCAAAGCACAAGTACACAAGACTGTGAGTCATTCTTTCTGGCTAATTAACATGATTGTATACTATCTGTCTTCCCATCCCAAATGAGGCATTTAGAGAAGCCTACAATTTCTACATATTGTCGTGGCTCTGGTATCTAGACCAACGATAAAATGAAGAATCATTAGGCTTTTGCCCTGACAAGACAGTCTTGAAGACCCAAGCCCATTATATGTTAGGATGTGCTTTCAAATCTTAGTGTTTCTCACTCATGCTGATGCGCACGGTGTAATGTACTGATCTCTTCATGTGCCACGAGACAAGCACAGGGATTGGGCCTCCTGCTGGTAGCTGTGCCTGCAGTGACCCTGCCTGCAGGCACAGCTTTGGTTCTTATAGAATCATAATATCATAGAATGGTTTGGGTTGGAAAAGACCTTAAAGATGCCATGGGCGGGGACACCTTCCACTAGACCAGGTTGCTCAAAGCCCCGTCCAACCCGGCTTTGAACACTTCCAGGGATGGGGTATCCACAGGTTCTATGGGCAACCTGTTCCACTGTATCGCCACCCTCATAGTGAAGAATTTCTTCCTTATATCTAATCTAAATCTACCCTCTTTCAGTTATGATAGCAACATTCAAGTTTTGTCAAAACTGCCAAGAAATCTTTGAACTGGTGCCACCAAGGAAGTATTTCCTTACTCTTCTGTGACATTATTGCTACCTTGTCTGGCCCCCGTTTGCAGGTTCTCCTTTCAGACCCATCAAGTGGACGAATGGAAACATCAATGGTTCAAGAAACATGGTCTCAGTGTGATGATTAAAGCATTTGAATACCCGCTTTATGTGGTACGTTGTAAGTCTGAAGAGGATGAAACGATTAAGTTTTGGTTACTCGTAAATTTTTCAGCACCCTTTGCAAAGAGGAGGCTAGGCAGGCCTGGGTAGCAGTTAAAAGAAACAGCAAAAGAACTATTGATGGGTAGTGAAGAGGTGTCAGTTTACCATTTATTTGATTTTCCTGTACTGCTTCTTGGCTAGTTTGCATTAGGCCCAGTGTGGATTCATGAAATTTGAATGAGTTTACAATATTTTTCAGATAAGAGCAGACCTTGTGCAGAAAAAAGGTATTATGCAAGAAGTAGTATCAATTATGCAAGAATAGGGAGAAAGCACAGAGCAGGTGACTCAAGGCAAATAGACTAAGTGTTGGAGAATGCTGCGGTGCTGCCGATCTATCTTTTAATGATTATTTATTAAGAACAGACAATATGTGAGCTCTCCATTTCTGGCTTCTCTTCAGCTGGATGCCATCAATAGAGGAAAGCTAACAACAGTGGTTTTGAGATAGACATATATTAGGAGTGTGTTAGAAGCTACAAAGAGACAGAAAAATAGTGCAAGCATGGAAAGAGTATTATGTTTACATTTTCTTCAATGAAAACAACATAGATTTGAATGCTGCTCTTGCTAGTGATTCTTGTTGACTTCATTGAGAAATACACGCAGAGGCATGCAGTTTGATTTTATGTGGCTAAACATTTAAGCAAAGCTGTCACTGGCTTTTCAATGAGAAAATTCAATTACTGGGATTTTGACATCATTTTCTATTTTCTCAGAATTATTAAGATCTGGTAACATTCCCACATTTTACAAACATCTTTTTTTTTTTTTCTCCACTGTTTTATCCTTTTTATTGAGGGCATCACTAAGGTTTATTTTGAGTTCTTTTTCTTTTTTCTTTCCCCCCCCCCCCCCTCATTGCGTTTATTTCTTTGCCTCTCTTTCCCCCTATTCTGTTAATCTCCCTTCTTTCTTTGCACGCTTTCTGTTCTACCATTTGCTCCTTTTTATCTCCACTGTTTAAGCTCTCTCACTTTTACACTAATAGGCGAGCCACAAACAGTCAATGGTTTTAGATGGCCTGTCTTTTGCAGTAAAGAAAGTCAGCCATTCCATTTGTGAATAGACATGTTCTTGATAACTTTGAATGACTTTCTCTAGCAGTCTGAAATGGTGAAAGAGGAAGTATGAGGTGGGCTTGTGAGTGAAGATGATTCTGTAAAACCAAATGCTGTGGTGCATATGACATTCTCCATTCTGAAAACGTTAAAAACCAACATGCTTAAAGATTGCTTTTGGTGGAGCTGGACACATTAAACATCTAAAACAGTCAGTCTTGCTATCAAGTGCTGCTTGCAACACAAATACTTCATAGTGAACCCCTTAATTGTCTCCATTGAAGTCACAGGGAAATTTATAGAACTACCTCTGTGTAATGCAATCATTTAAAGATCTGAGTGAATCTGGAAAAATAACTGTAGTCCTGTTTAAGCTTTCCATCCTCTTCAAAATTTGCTTACTGAAGGACCTTGCCAGTTCTCTGACATCGTTTGGCATCCTCAGTGTGTTACATGACAGAAACAATGCCTGCTGTGTTAGCTGGTCTGTCTGGCATCCCTAAATTTCATGACAGAGGTGAATTGAAAGTTCTCAATACATGCATTAATTCTTTGTTCCAAGGAGCAGAAGGAGAGATGCTCCTATTGGTCCATGTATTGTACCCTACCATCCTTGTTGATCTGAAATGGGGGGCACTTCCAGTACAGTGGTAATTTCCTTTAGGTAGGGACTATTAAAATGAGATTTGAGACTAAGGTCATAATCCTTTTCCTACCACTTGTGTGCAAACCAAGTGTAAGCCTATAGAAAATTTGGTTGCACTCAATGATCTTAAAGGTTTTTTCCAACCTAAATTATTCTATGATTCTGTGATAATGGTGAATGAGAACAGCTCAGCCAAAATTATGGAAGATAAAGGGGACATAAAAGGCCTGGAGGAATGCTTCTTCTGTTTCCCTGGTTAATCTTACTTCTCTTCAGCCAGCTAATTTAGAAAGCGGAACCCCACGAGGGTCCCTAGTTTTGCTCTGGCAGTAATTCCCACTGGCCTACTTAATCCAGATGCTCACATCTAATTCAGATACTCAAATTAGGAGGTTATCCCCCCCACTGCATCTGTGGAGAGAGAGATCCTGCAGAGCCTGTTGAAAGCTGGAAGGAATCTTTGCATTGAGGATAAAAGGAATCTGGTGGGACACTTGCCTGAGGCAAGTGGTATGAATACTCAAATGTGGACCAAAGCAACTGCAGTGAAAACACACTCACCTGAAGCTGTGCTAACGTAATTTTGAATAATGAATATGTGAGAGGAAACCAATTTGCTTTTAGATATCCCACAAACAGAAAAAAATCATCAGATAAATTATTCATTGTGAATTATTTGCATAAGCTGATAGGAACTCATTAAACACCGAAAGACTGATTTGCAAGAAAGAAATTGAGAAAGTGTTTAGCCTGGTATTTCTCTTCTCCTAAACTTCAAATGATTGACTATCGAGTAAATGAATTTGTCTCTTCTGATGTTATTCTGTTCTTCCTGGACCATCCTTACTAAACGTTTTATGGCAGAGTTTTTCCAGTGAGCCAAATAGCTTGAATTTCACAGCTACATATTAAAGTGCGTCAGAAAACAGTAGAAGACATCACATTTTTTCCACTTACTTGTGGCTAAATTGCTACAAATTTTTAAATTGCCATACTTAAAAGTATTAGCTACAGATTCATAAATCTCCCATTTTTTTCAAACACATCGCAGCCTGTACAGGCCAACAATCTAGCTTCTCCATTAAGTAATATGACGAGCAATTCTAGGTGCTTCTGTTTCTGAATACCCAATCTGAGCCAATTTAAAGGGACATTTTGGGGCAACCTAAATCACTATAGCATATTTGAGTTGGAAAATACTGGATTCTTTCAGAAAAAGGGATGAATCTGTATTTAGGTTGTTTCAAGCATTTTTTTTTGTGTACCCTATTCTTTAAAACCTGCAAAAGATGGTTCCACAGAGCCTAGGCAGCATATTCCCAGTGCATGCCTATTCTTGGAATTAGAATATGCAAATTAAATTATATTTACTGCAATTTAAGCTGATTTTGTCTTGTCCCACCTTCAGGGGACGCGAGAAACATTTGATACCTGTCCTTGTATATTCTTTTCATACAGAAAAGTGATACTGTGGTTCTCCCCAAATTCATCTCTCCTAGACTTAAGTAGGCTTTCCTGCAGCAGGTGTATTTTCCTGATTCCTTATTCTCATTCAATTCTGTACTCTTTCCAAGTGTCATGCCCACAGTGGTTGGCTGAAGAATCATCAGCTCCAAGGAGAACAGGAAAAAAAAAATGTCTTCCACGTCTTCTTCTGTATGTTATTCTTTTAATAAATTGGGTAAGAATTAGGTGTGGTGGCTTTGTAGCGTTGCTGTTTTTCACTCATGGTAAAGCAGTGACCAAGTGCAACCTCAGATACTCTTCCGCAGAGTTACTGTTTAACCAGTTTTTCCACATCTTGTGTTTGCACCGCTGATATCTCTTTCTCCTATGGATTTGCCTTTTCCAAATTTCTTATTGTTGATTTCACATCATGGTTCCAATGGGTCAAGTGCATTTTGACTTGTGTTCTCAACTTTTGTAATTCTGCAGTCCTTCCTGACTTAGACAGACAATGTTTTATTAATATGCTCTCCCTTCCACTATCCATACTGGTAGTAGTGAAAAAGTTGAATAGAGCTGGACAGCCCATGTGGGATCTCCCTTTCTTGTGTCTGCTAAGGGTAACATTGAGTGTGCAAAATATATGCATACACACATATACAGTGCAAACGTGTAGTGATAGAGTACAGGGATGGAGTTGAAATTTGACATGGTAATTCCTATTGTGCCACATTAATTCTGGGATTTGAAGACAATTAAATCTCATAATCGCTTCCCCACCCTCCCCCCCAAATAGTGCCATTTGGCACTCTAATTGCTTTGTGTTCAAAGCACAGATCAAAACTGCTACCACAAAAAAGACTATGATTCTGTAACCACTGGAAAAAAAAATGGTATGACCTCTCCACATATGATTTAATTCTAGCACTCATTGTATTTACACTTGACATATTTTTTGTAAAAATGGGTAGCATTTTGCCCCTGGCTCCATCAGCAGCATTTTGGATGTCAGTGGTTAGATCATCTTTCTGTTACTGTGGTTTAGTGAGGAAAGCAGAAAGTTGCTCATTTTGCCAGAGTTACAGATTGCTTTCCTTTGCCAATGGAAGTTGTGTTGGCTTAGGCTGGAGAGGAATGGGCTGAGATCATCTTTTTGCACTGGAGTATCTTCTGTGAGCTAAACGAGGATGAGAATAAATGAGGAGAAAGAAGGAGGATGGCAGTGTGGGAGGGCAAGGTGCCAGGAACATCTTTCTCTGAAGAAAGACAGAGCTACCTGGAAATGTGCATTGTCACTCTCAGAGAAGAGGGGGACAGTCCTGCTGGAGGTCTGTGAAGCAGTGCCTTTGCATGTTATGGAGACTTGGTGGGACAATCTGTGGATCCTTGGGCAAACTGGCAAGAGCCTGGCTTTCTGCAGAGCTGAGCGTCACCTCCCTGTTTTTAGGGCATGCTGGTGATTTACTTGTTCTCCAACCACACTTGGAGGACTTTTTCCCTTTTCCCTTTCCCTTGGGCTTTGAGGCCGAGGGGAGAGCCCAGGCATTAGAAACCCTTTGGCAGTTCATTACTGGCACAATGGGCTGTAAACACGCTGCTGGAAAAACGCAACCCTTTTAGCAGTGACCTAGTTAAGGCTCCTCCTTCTGCAGAAATTTGGTTTTCCCACCTAGCTAACCCCTGATAAGCTGTTCCTTTTCTCTTTTGCTCCCTATGAAAGGCTGTAGCCCTGTTTTTGCAGATGTAATTCAATCAAACAGGCACTGCATATTCCTCGCTACTCATCACCTTGTTCCCCAGGCACTGACCGAGCCATTGCCTACCCATCAGAAATTCCATAATGCTGCAGAGACACAATGGAGAAAGGGATATTTTTAAATGTGTGCTTTATTTTTTTTTTAAACTTGTATAAATAAATACAAAATGACAAAGAAGTTCATGTTTACTAAACATTGCATTTGATTGTATGACATTACACAGTGTGTGTCACAATAGTTCACCTTGTAATTGTGTCCTTTTAGCTGTTGGTGCATAATTCTATAACTCATAGGATACAATTAGTCCTGAAGCTGCATCCAGCCACCCTTTCAGTGAAACCCCTGAGTGCTTACAATTGCAAGAGCATATTAGGGGAGCGCTTGAGCCAATTGGCCAAAATTGGGGTATTTCATAAGAGAGGTTTGGCATAGCAGAATAAGCTAATGGGAGGGAGAGGATAGATTCTCAAGAAAAGAAAAAGTATTAAGGGTTTGGAGCATTTTTATTTCTGATTTTCTTCCCCTTAGCAGTTACAGAAATATATCTGAAGTAATCAAAGTCGGCAGAGATCACAGTTCATTTAGGAATACGATTTCTTTTCACGCTCACTGAGAGCAGGCAAATGGACAAACCTTGCATGATCAGTTTTTACCTGAAGCGCTGGGTCATATTTTGATAAGGGTAAAAATATACCACTTGATGAAATGCTGATTCTCCAAACCACTTACCATCCTCACACAGCGAAGGTCAACTGCCAAGGTTTTATAGATATACTCTGGTCATGATTTGCTTGCTTGCTTCTTTAAATTGTACTCCATGTGCTTTTTCACATTCATTCCCTCTAATTCTTTTCAGAAGGCTTGAATAGAGCTACTTTAGCTTCACATTTAGAGCTTATAAAAATATTTGCTGGGAACAATTTTTGTATTTTGTTTGGCCTATTTAAAGCAAATTGTTTTTTTCAGGTAGATTAGAATTTGTATAGATTTTTTGCCATTATTCTGTGAAATACATGTATTTGATATGCATTTTAGGAATGGGGATAGCCATAAAGGATGATCCTTGACTACTTGAGATTGAGGATTGGCCACCTAAGTATGGTTTATATTTGCTCATTGGCTGACTTAATGTATTTTAATGGGAACTATGTCTAAAGAAACAATTCTGGTTTTGAATGATGTGTGAGCACTAGGGCACTGGCGACATTACACATAAACCATACCAAGAAGTTAAAAACTGTAGAGAGGTTCTGGACTTTGATGATCTTTGCCTGGCTTTATTTTCCCTTGATCAGCAGATTTTGTGATGATGTTTAGCTGATTCTGCATTCAAATCCGTTTTTTGCTATTGTTTGCATTTACTATTGCCTTCCTGTGAAGTGCTGCTCACCTGCAGTTCTTTTGACCCTGGCTGATGGATTTAGAGCTCAATACCTCAATACCTTCCTTCCCTTTGGCAGCATTTTGAAATAAGGTTGGTGGTTATCTGCCTTACTAGGGAACTATTTACTACTTTACTGTTCTATAAAACGATTGTATCCGAACACAGGTACTCCACTGATTTGATACTGGGCATACTGCTACCTGGCTCCGTGACAAGGCTGAGACATTAAAGAAGAAAGTCAGAAAAGATACATTTTCTCAGCTCACCTTCTGCCTCTCCCCTCCTGCACTGAAGTTCTTGTAAATGATTTTATATGCTTCAAATTTGTCAGACTCAGTAAGACTTTCCTATCAGAACAAAGGTAAAAATGTGAACTTTTAAAGAAATCCCAGTATTTTCTGCTGACAATCTCAAATCCAACAACCCTATTCTCCTCTCCTGTTCCTTCCAGCATTTTATTTCCACTGGGCAGCATGTTTTGAAGCCAGCTGTTTGGATTATACTGAAACCCCATAATTCCTCCTGGCTTAGTAGTGGAATATTGAGCACCTTTCAAAAATTTGGTAGTGGAAAATGAGCCTCACAAAATCACTGCTAATTGAGCCTCATAAAATCAGCTGCCACTTAGCAAAAATAATGGGACTTTCACTTGCTTTCCAATTCTCTCCTTCCCGCTGTGGCCACCTTCATTTCCAAATGTACTAACAGAGGATAGAGATGGCAGGTGTGGAAAACCTTCTGGTGTGAATAAAATATTTTAAAAGATTTGTTTGATCTAAACAAAGTCTTTTTCACCAAACAGTTATCTCAATAAAGCCAGCAATATGAATCTCAGAAGAGCTGCATGGCATGAAGCCAAAGGCTGAAGGCTACCAAGCACTGGAAAAGCGCAAGCATAAATATGCCTGGATGGCATCCAGAGCACATGTACATCTTAGCACATCTACAGAGCACCGCAGAGGCTGATTATTCTTGTAAGCTTTTAAAGAACATTAAAAATATGAATGCCCTCTTTAGCACAGCTCTTTGGTGAAGGACTAAAAAAGCTTTGCCCTGCAGTAGCTCGGGTATGGGTTGTTTCCCATTATACCCATGCTGGTCTGTGCTCTCCTCTGTGTCCTAGGTCCTCAGTCACTGGGGCAGTGTCAAAGGGACTGTCTGACTTTAGAACATGGACTGACAAAACAAAACTCAGCCTTTGGCTTCAAGAGGAAGAGGAAAACAGTTGTCTGGAATGTGATGGGCAGTGCTTTAAACAAATGTTACTAGCTATAACTCCTGTGAAGTCTGTGGAGAGGTGCTGATGTACACAAAAAGTACATCATTAAAGTATTTTTCTCATCTTTTTTTTTTTTCCCCCCATTTCTCCCTTACCCAGGCTCCTCAGTTTATATCTGTTTCTTGCAGTTGTCAATAATTTAAAACTCTTACCTTATTTTCAGCCTGTTGCTGGAACAGACCACCTGAAGAGCTCTCCAGGGCTGTGAGTACATATGGGAAATTTTCTGTAACCTATAAATCAGGTTTTTATGGAGCTATCTACAATAAATTTAGGCATTTCTCATCTGAGTCAACTTTTTGTCTCCCTTGACTTTCCAGTTTCGAATATGTATTTCTCATTTTTACCTGTGAAATGTTCTCCATAAATTTATTATTTGCTTTTCACTTCAAACATTTTGGATTCTGAGATCTTGGCTTTTGAAGCACACACTGGGCAAAAAAAAGGAACTCACCGATCTTAGCAATCCTTTCCATAATTCTGAAGTCACATATCTCTGCTCCAGATTTCCCCTTTCTAAGCCAGTTCTTTTAACCTTTTTCCTGTAAATTAGATTCTTCAGGCTTGGTGTCACCACTGACTGCGAGGCAATAACTCTTTCTTTGATGGAGAGGTTTGGAGAGTGCTGAAAGTGTAGTTTAAATGGTATTCTCTCTCTCACTCTCTTTACTCTCCCTATTTTTGCAAGTTTGGCATTATAAATCTGCTGTATAACAAACATCCGCAGAGATGGTGATATTAAATATAATATGATGTCCTGACACTGAGCTTTGAATGCTTCTCCTTTCTAGATGTAATAATATATGTTATGTCACCTGTATATGCCAGAGGCATGTCAGAGCAGCAAAATGTTGCTGTCTTTCCTGTGATAACTGCTGCAGCCACCCTTTCAGTAAGATCCAAACTATTGCCAGAAATGGCTCCCATCAGAGGGGCTAGGGAGCAGGAATAATTGTGAAATTATAACACAGCTACTGCCCCTGGAGCCAACACCAGGAGATGCTCAGCAGAATCCCACCTCTCTTGCAGCAAGGGATACGGTACACTCATTGGTAAAACTGTCAATAGGCAAGTCTGGAACAGTTTGCAATAGCACACTGAGAGGAAAGAAAAGAGACGAATTTAATTGCAGATGTTCTCCACTCAGGAATCACCTTAAGAGAGCCAGTATTTCCCACTTCCCACCATAGGTAACGTGCCTGAGGGCTCACTTTGTCCAGAAAGAAAACTGATCTCATCTTCAAAAGAAAGGAAAAAAAATCCCTCCAACATATGAGCATTTTATCAGAACATATGGCTATTTCAGAAACATTAAAAGTCATCTGCTTTTCTCTAAGAAAGAGTTGCCATAAAAGTGAGGGTCCATTTGTTTTTTTTTCAGTAAGTTATGAGCCAGAATCTATTTGACTGATCTCTTTTTCTGTATGATATTATATATATATCACGCTAAAGTCTCCAGTTCTGGGCTCCAGATTAGATTATGAATGATATCCACCTTTTATTCCAAAGCAATGAGGTACTGAATCTATATCTGAATTCATATAATTAGGCAGCTGTGAATTTTTATTTTCCATACTTGGACAGACTCTGTCTTTTATTAGACAGCCTTAATACACAGTACAACTGCAAATCTTACATACGCACATATAATTTTGCTCACCCCTCATTCTACCTTAGCCCTTCCTTGGCTTTGCAACTCTGAAGTTTTTATATCATTACTCTCCCATCTGCCTGACACAATAAAATCTGAGTATTTCCCTTTCTAACAGCTCTGCATTTCTGCAGCTAGCTTCTTTATTCCTAAACTCCTCATCAACTTCTCTGTTGCTCCTCCCCTGCTGAATCATTACTAATTTCAGGACAGCTAAACTATTCTTCCTACCAGCTTTCAACTATGTTGCTGGGTTGGCTTTTCCTCCTCTTTATATGGAGCCAACTTGAGTTGGGCGTATAAAAAATACATAATTGGTGTGGGGGTGTATGCACTATATATACATTAGTGGGGCATCTCATTTTTCTGAATATAGCTGACAAATATGAAATCATTTTTACTTGTAGCATCAGTGAACAGATTGCTTATTATGAAATATAATCAGTATGTGAAGGCATATTTTCTGCAAATTGTGTTTTCTGGCATCAATTTGTTTGTATACATTTAAAATTTTGTTTCCAGCAAACTTCACCTGCGCAATTTGGCAATTTCTAGGAAGATAAGTGTCAGTCTTACTCGAAAGTATGCCTGCTCACAGAATAGAGCATATTTAAGGGGACTGAGTGTGGGCAAAGAGAATCAGAGTAGAATATTCTGCATTTATTTATAAAGTACTCCATTGTATATAGTCTGGATTACCCAGCTACGAATGTCTTTAACATGATTCTTACGTTTCCCATATGTATAAATTTTTAAGTGAACTTTTGTTCTGCTGATGGACCGTTAGATGTCTTATTTCCCAGCTCTTTCTAGCTAGGTGCTTGGCATATATTTCAGTTATTCTCTGCCGGCAAGCTCAAGTCGGCAAAACAAATCCTGTTCTCCTCAGTAAGTTCTATATTGCCATTAATCTTTACATGTTTAAGTGATAATTACAGGTTGAATGTAAACACGAGCACACATCACTCTTTTGAGTCTGTAATCCTGCCTAGTTTCTGTGTGCAAATTAGTGGTACAAATAAGGAAATGTGGTGTTTTGGAATGACAATATTCTGATTTGTGTGCAGCAGTGTGAGAACTGCACATGGAATTCAGCCTTGTCACTTGTGAATGTTTGTTGGGCTCAACTGTATTCCTCTGTAACCTAAAAATCAGACTTAACATGCCTCTATTTTGAAGATACACATAATGATGATTTTTCAGAAGAAAACATACTGATTAAACATTTGAAAAGCCTGATTTTTGTAAATTAGATCTACGGAGAATTGCGTGAAGGAGCTCTTGCTAACACAGACAAATGAGGCACACCAGTCTTGTATGGGAGTTTTGCCCTTTGAGTTCCTGTGCAGTGCTTAGATGTAGCCTCTTTTACATTAGATTAGCAATTAGAAAATGGATGTAATTTGATTTTCTGTTTCAGACAGAATTTTTGCCAACAGTGCTTGTGGATCCTGAATTTAAGGCAACACAAAAAAGAATGACTGGAAGGGACAAGGCCAGGAGCTGTAACAGGTGGCAGGAGTCACCTTTAAATTGCAGACCCAAAATTCCCATTAAACTGAAGTGGCCTTAAGCCCTTGGCAGGCAAAACCCCATTAGCTCTCAGGCCTGCTAGTGTTTGCAGTGACTGGGTTTTGGTCTGGCTCACCTGCTTTTTATAGTAAACGGATTCTTATTTAATTGTTGCAACCAGGTGTAAAAAAGCAGATGTAAATATCATCTTTGTTCCTAGGCATGGTGGTTTGTTTTTTCATTGAACCAGTTGGTTCAGGGTTGCTGCTCTCCTTCCCCAAAATATTGGGAAAAGTTGTAAATGGGTGGTCTACCTGAGTGCGGGAAGAGTATGATAGACCACAGTCATGGGAAGATCCTGTGGCAGTCGCTGTGGGAGTAAGGAGTGTGGGTCTAGGAGCGTGGGTCTCCCAGTGATGATGTGGCTTCCTAAGTCTGGGGATGCTAAGGTGTTGGTAAGAAACTTTTAACAGTAAGTATTCTGTTCAATAGTAATACTTCAGGTCTACCTACCATATCTCAGTAGGTCTAGTTCTTGTCTGAGCAGATGATAACCCTAAATTTTTGATCAAATCAGTTTGAGATTTTACCTTATATCTTGGTTTGCCTGCTCAGGTTGAGGTTCTGCTGCTGGATTAGCTAGGAACTCCCTGCAAAAAGGGTATGGATCCCACTGACATGGAAATGAATAGATATGAAGTGAATGCATTTTCCCTGCGCTTGCTGCTGAGCATTGTGCAGCCTGGGACAAGAGGGACTACTGGAGAAGGACATCTCTGATGTTGGAGAGGACACACAGACAGATTATTTGGATTAGGCCAGGCAAATCAGTTTGTTAGGTTGGTGATGGCATGGGATTTGTATAGCAGTTTGGGAGCACAGGAAGCAAAGAGAGAGACAGCCGTTTTATTTTAGGCTTATGCTATACATTGAGATTCATTATACAATTTTTTTCCCTAAATTAATACAAAAATAGTAAAAATAGGTTAAAAAAAACCCAAACGAAAACCCCTGACATCTTGCAAGCCATTTATTTGACGCACAGTTTAAGACTTCTTGGAGTTTAAATAATCTAGAATTATTTATGCTGATATTTTTCCTTTTCCCAAATTAAAAAAGATGATGACTTGCAGAACGCCAATGACATCAGACCATCTCTTGCCTGAGAAGCAGCTGCCCCAGGCAGCCACAGGTGATGCTGAGGTGCCCTCTCTCCAGGCAGGAAGCTGTGCCAGGACCACGACAGGGTGAGCGGTGGCATGTTGGGGCATGCTGCCCTGCTCCAACCTATGCACCATGGGCAGGAATACATATGTGAATTCTGCCCCCGGGATGCCTTTGCCATGTCTTTCTCAAAAACACCCCACAGTTTGGAGCTAGAGCTCCTTCCTGTTCTCTAATGAAACTGGGGAGGGGGTGAAGGGAGATAAGGTTTCCCTACCCCTGCACCGGGCTGGAGTCCCTGGGGGTGCCCTGCTGCGATGGTGTGGTGCCTAGCCTATGGGTGGAAGATGCTGCCCACCTTTGGGGAGGGGAAGGGGCTCTCTCACCCCCATGCCCCCTTCTCATCGCACTTGTGTGTATCCCAGGAAGGCTTACTTATTTTGAAATATTTATAAGAAAATAAATGACAAGTAGTTTTAGTGATAAATGTAGGGATAAAGCCATGGAAGAAATACTTTGCCCCTACATAGCTAATTGTACAACTTGGTTTGTATGGACTGGGGTTTTAACACCCATAAATGCCGGGGGAAAAAAAGCTGTGGGTAATCCTTTCTGACCAAGGTCTTCCAAAAAGTGGCTACTCATGGGGTTCAGGCCTTGCCACGCAAGCTCTGTTCAGCAAACCCCAGCAGCACTGTCATAATGTGAGGCACACAAAGAGCTAGCTGTGTGTGCATGGGAGCTCCTACATGCTGTGGGCTGCACACGCCCTGAGAGCTGCCAGGCTGGACTGTGGGACAGGGACATGGGAAATGACCCTGCTGCAGTGGCTGGTCTGGCATCTCCCATGCCACACAGCAGAGCTGCCCCTGCCTCTCTGTGCTCCCAGCCACATGAGAGTAGCTACAGTAACTGGGGGTCCACAGCGAACCCCAGGCTAACTCTGCTTCACTTCCCTGCATCTCCTTGAACATGCTATCTGCTTCCAAAGTTAACAATTAGGCAAAACACTGGTTTGCTAAGTTTTGAAGCAACTGGTTCTTCTTCCACAAAGCCCACTTGCTAAAGAGCTGTTTCTGTCTTTCTCACTGTTTTCAAGAGAAGTCATGGTCTTCCTTCTGACTCTCCCGAACTCTGCCCAGTTGTGCCGCCACTCTGTTTTGTTTTTCTCTTGGAATAATAAAAATAAACAAGGTGTTGGCTGAGGTGGGATTTGGAAGCTCACAGGAGGACAGTCAGCCTAGAGAAGAGCATTTAAAAGTACACCTTTCAATTTATAGTACACATTTTACCTGAATTCAGCGCTGGCTCAGAAAGCTTCTGAGAGCAGATGCGAATCCTCACGTGGCTCAATGTAACCTCAGGCCACTTTGGTACTGTTTTCCCTCCAGGTTCATGCAGTTGACCATGATAAATGTGTTTGCTTGTCTTTGGAAAAGAAGTTCTTTTTCTTTGCCAGATAGCTTTTTCTCAACCTTCACAGCTCTAATTTTAATCTAACTAGAACATTTTCACATAAAGCTTTGGGCAGAAAATTCTGGTTTCATCGATTAATTTTTATAGCATAGTTATTCCAGTTATACCAACTTTTCGCTCTTCATTTTTTTCCTCTCATTAGAATACTTGTAAATCGAAAATGAACTTGTGCTAAGACAACATTAGGAATTATGTTACAAGAAAACTGGACTGATCTAGATGGTCATATGCACTCAGGCTGGTTCTTTTTCCCCACGCTTACCCTGTAGTAAAAATATACTGTACACTATACCTTACTGTATGGAAATTGTAATGTTTGTAGAAGATACATGTGCCCAGTGAGCCACAGTCCTATATAGTCTTGTTAGCCTTAGCTTAAATTTTTGCTGTTAGATTTTAATTAGTGCCTGACAGTGTATCATACTCTGTTCTACTCTCTGAATTTATACAAAAATTGGGTCATCTGTATTGCAAATAAAACCACAGTGATACCTGGGTTAAAAAGCCACTTAAGATTATGACAAAAAACTGTTTAAGCCTAGGTAGTCTTCCAAAATGGAGATTCATCAGTAAGGGTAAAATCTGATGCACAGTTAGCCATTGGGGGAGCTTTGGACTGAGACAGAGCACAGCATCTGCATCTATTAATCAATTGGCGCAGTGAGGACCAGTTGACTTTGGTGAAGATAATAGCTCCAGAGGAAAAAGTCAAAGAGGAGGAAGGCCAAAGTGGATTAGCATAGTCTGAAACTGAGAACATGCTGTTTCTGGTTTCTGTTGAGGTATTCAAGCCTCTCCTGTAGAGAAGGAGTATTTGGTGCATCGCTCAGACGCCTCAGGATTCAGGCAGAAATCTCACAGACCTGGGCTGAGTATGCCTTGGACATTTTCATGGCTTTACCTCACTAAGCCTGAAGGTGGAGAGTAGGCTGGCAGATTGAGGTGAAACACAGTGAAAAATGTACGGTGGTTGTTTTTGGCTTTTCTTTGGGGAAGCTTCAGAGACTGCCTCCTGCCTGTCCTGTCCTTCCCTGGGCACAGCTCCTCTTCCCCCTCCCAGTACAAGGCAAACAGTAGGAGTTACTAGTTACTCATGAGGTAACATGGCACTGGTGGGAAGAATCTGCCTTTAAAAAGATTTTTGGAATGGGGCGGGCAAACATTCTTCGGAAAAGATTTAAATGTCATGTGCTCTGCCTTGGGGCAAGGGAATGGGCTGCATGACTGCTCACCCTGTCTTCTGTGGACTCCCAGGCATGCCCTGTAGCACTTTGCCATTGGAGCACCTCTACATTCTTTTTTGTGACAGGTTTGGTGATAGAGGAGTAACTTTATCGCTGGTTTTATCACCTTTCTCGAAGATCTCTGAAGGCCTCACATGCTGAGATTTAATGAGATCTGTGAAACTACAAGCTTGTCTTTGGACATCTCTTTAAAGATGCTCCTATCTATGCATTTCAATTAGATGTGAAGAGGTTTATGGTAGCCATCTTGCGTCTGGTGTTTGCAAGTGACAGCATCAGGGATAGAAGAGGTGTAAAATCAGTGTTAGCCATGTATTCCTCTCTGCAGTGTACAAACAACCTCTTTCACACATCTTCCATTTTCAGGTGTCCCACAAGCCAGTAGATTGCTGCTGCCAAAAGCAGTTTGTATTATTTCCTCTGTAACTCTCAACTAATTTGCTAATGCCCTCAGAAGTTTAAAAGCCACTACAGCTGCCTGTTGACAGCCAGGAGATAAGGTGACTGTTATTCAAATGACATAATAACCATCACATAAAATCTACAGTGAAGTATTACTTAAGGAATAATTTTTGGCTGAAAAACATAGCCTCAGGCCTGAGTCTAAGGAAAACAGGGGAAACAGATCTTTCCCGTAGCCCCACATTCATTTGGCTGTCTTCAAGGTGTCCGTCTGATTTCTGCCAAGGCTGAAGTTGTTACAGCTTCCCAGCAGCAAATGTTGTTTGTTCAAGCAAAGAGCCTGTGCGTTTCTGGACACAGCTTCCTTTCCTTCTGGTCAGAGAAGGGACTTATCCAGGGGAAAATAAACGTTGCCAACTGCACCACTGACTTGTTTTGCTAATCAGTGTGTAACATTTTGCTTCAGGACAAAATATCTGGTTATCTTATTTTCTGCTAGGAAGGAAGCTTCAGAAGTATCTCTTTGCTTGAAAATGAATATTCACTAGGTGGCATTTGCGGGTTTTGCACAGGGCATTTTGGGGGATGACTGGGATTGGATGCTAAAGAGAAGTTTCATGCAATGAAGCATACCCTGGGTTTGTGACCCTGTGGTACGTACTAATCACTGCATGGAGAACAGGCAGCCTCCTGAGCCACAGCGCTCCCAGAGGTCCAAGCCCCATGGCTCCTGCAATATCCCTTCATGCTCCAGATGCTGTCATTGAGGCAAACACTTTGCCAACTGCTGAGAACTTTTCAAGTGCTCTTACTTTCTGGGTGAGCTGTGAAAAGGAGTCAGGTTGCAATACATTCATCTTGAACCAAAAAGCAATGGTCCGTACATCATATATTCATGAGACCACCCGACACACCAGCCAGCTTTCTGCAACTGGGTTTTCACAAGCAATGTATAGTCAGAATACTCTCAGCAAAACCTACAGAATTGGCTTATATAACCCCACTGGGGTTCAACCTCATGATAAAACCTCACAGTAATGAGCCTGTTGCTTTTAAGGGTGGAGGGGGTGGAGGAGGAACGAGATGCTGCTTTATCTGTATTACTCCACATCACAGATGCTGACAGAATTATTGATTTAGAACTCACAGCTCCAAAAAGACTCAGTAATGCAATATTTTTAAGTTTTGGTTTGTTTGTTTTGGTTTGGTTTTTTTCCTTCTCTCAGATGTGATGTTTTCAATAGGCCCCTTTGGGGACGTTGTTAAACTTGTGGTTGCTAAACCGCAGTCCCAACCTTGGGTGTTTTCCATACAACTCTGATGGTCGACTGTCTCTTGGAAGAGCCCATAGCTGCAAGGCCTGTTGCTTTACAGGTACTCTGGGAAGATTGAGGGATTAAGTTATACGTTATGTAAAACTACCCACTAATCCTCTTAGTGTGCATTACCAGTGAATGGCCTGAAATAGGCTCTCACTAGAAGAGCCCTAACATTCACTTTCTTGATGACATTTTAGTATTTGAGGTTTGTGTCATGGATTTCGGTGCTGAAATATTCAGTACACCATCTTCTGTCTGCTGCTAGATCCACTCATGTGTTAGTAGAGTGCTAACAAAATTACAGTTGGTAAAGCAGATTACATGTTTAACTAGAAGCGAGACATGTATAAAATAAAATTATATATTTTCTAGAGTGACAGAGTCACTGGGATTTTTTTTCTTTTTTTTTTTTGTTCTTTTTTGTTTTTATAAGAAAAAGAAACAGCTATAAAACCATGATTAAAAATGTTACAAGGGATGATTTACATTTTAAAATAATGATATTTTTAGGAAAAAAGAAGTGATTTATAACATGAAAGTGTTTGGAACACATTTGGTTGCTGTGTACTGCCTTCTTTCCCAGTACAGTTTGCTATCTTTTACACAGTCTTGCATAAATGTTTAAATTAGGGGAGAAAAGAAAAATTAAATGTGATGGCTAAGACCTATAAGAGCTGACTCACTGACTTGAGTTATTGCTGTGCAGAAAGTTTGTAAAGCCTTTACATCCAGCGAACATTTAGTGCTACTTCAGCCTTGACAGTTGACCTTTCAGTCTGATTTGGTTTAGCCACAATAATTGCAGCATCTGCAGTACAGACCACGCAGACGGCTGCTTAAGAACCCAACTTCTCTCATTAGATCTTACTCCATGCATCTGAAATTCAACCCCCCTTTGCATGCGTGTGCAAATTCTCTCGTAATACCTGTTATAGGAGCTGAGCAAGGTACAATCCCCCCCAGCTCTTTAAAAAAAAATTTTTTCATTTCTCCCATCATTTTGAATCTTCCTGCATTTAGCTTAGAGGGGGGGGAGGGAAAACATCCAAACCCCTTCCTCTCCTCAGATATTTAGTCAGTACTGGTTTCTTTTTTTCTTTTTTTTTTCTCTCAGTAAGACCTAGTGTAAAAAAAGCAACAAACAAACAAGTTAGACTGTTGTAATTTGGTCAACCACTCGGGTGCTATCCATATCCACCATTTCAACACACTCTATTTCCTCACGGTTTTCGGGATTCTTCTTCTCTTTCCTCTTCTTCTTGGATGGTGGCAGGAAAGTCAGTATCACAGGTAAAATGGCAAAGCAGTGAAAGAAGGTGACTAATGCTATTAAAAACAAGCACCTGAACAGTGTACGGGTCAGATTTGAAGGCACAGCTGCAAGAGGAATCAGACCAACAATATAGCAGAGGTAGCTCTGCAAAATAGCTACCCCATGCACTTCCAGGGCATTTTTCACCCATTTAGTTCTTGTGAACTCTTTGCCCAAGACAAAGGTCGATAACAGTGGAGCACAGTTGTCAATTGTATAATTAATTCCATAAATTAAGCACAACACAGAAATACAATCTAGTTCCACTTTCCACAAGGTCATAAAACCTATAACTCCAAATTCAACCGAGGCAACAGTTAGAGTGAGCCAGACATTGATCAGAGAGTCTGCCACGAGGAATGCAGAGAAGAAGAGCAGAAATAAAGCACTAATGCAGGAGTTTTGTAAAGGTGCTCCCACTGAAGAAGCATAACGATCCATGTACACAAATGATGGATTGAAAACAATGAATTTCACCTTGGAGGTGAGAGAGAGCTTCCTCAGGGTCTCCAAGAGGTCATAAAGTTCTTCCCTCTTGGTTTCCATTGTCTTGGCCACCAAGAACATCCTGGAGGCCACGACATCAACTTCGTTGTTGTATTTCTTGGAAAAGATGATATCCTCTGAAAAATGGGCAAACTGAGGGGTCTTCAGGAAGGAGTTCCTCAACATATCAGTGAAATTCTTCTTGGGCAATCCAGTAGATATGTTGAGTTTCCTAAGGTAATTTAAGTAGCTTTCAAACCAAGATATCCTCACAAAGCCCTTGGTATACTCCAGCACATCCTCCTGGACACTGGTATTCCAGTACTCAATCGACTCATAGATGTAGAACCCAATCACTGGGCTGTAGTTACTGAAATACTTCTGCTGGGCAGTTGTATACTCAATGGTCCGTGTCGCGGTCGCTACGATGTTGCTCAGGTCTGACCCTTCACTGACCTGCAGGTAGCCCATTAAGGCAAAGGAAATATAAACAAGGTAAAAGAGAACTACAAAAGGCTTGACGTAAGTGTTTGTTATCCAGTCACAATAATAGCGTTTCAGGAACCACACCAAAAGATGACTCTCATAAGTGTTCGTTTCCTCTGAATCATCTGTGTCCTCGCTGAATTTGGCTGTCAGAAGAAACCTATACCATGCAGGCTTCTCTTGCAATACCTCTGGCTTTGGCACCTTTCTGCAGAAGATACTATGCTGGTAGTTGTTTTCTATATAGCCAGTAAACACCAGGCTGGAACCATAAAAGGAGAGTACATAGAGGTAGTTGAAGAAAATTGCAATACAGGAATTGCAGCAGAAAATCCTGGCTGCTTCAATGTTAGTGAAGGGGCTGGCACCTATTCCAAAAGTGACCAGGTACATGGCAGTGGTGAGAGAAAACGAGAGCATGGAGTCTGCAAATACAGCTGCAGTCCTCTCTTTAACGTGTTGGTCTTCTCTAGTTTTTCTCCAGGAGGATAACATTTCAAAAGTCCCATATAACCCATGACCTACAATAGAGAACAAAGCGAGTGTTTAAAGTACTCAAATCAACATGTGGAAAAACATAACGTGGACATGCTATAAGACTCAAAGGAGACACAGCTGGCTGTTACCAGTGCTTGAAGCAAACGTCCTGCAGAAGAGAGAAATTATTATGGAGGTCTAAGCCACAGGAGTGCATTTGCCACCTGACTATCAAACCTTACTGCCAGAGCTTGAGAAGAGTTCTGCATCGCTGGTGCAGGGTTGATGGGTTAAAGAAAAAGGATTTTTTTTTCTGGTTGGCTGTTTCGTTTCATTATTTCGGTGCGCCTGTGATGGAAGATGCTTTGAAATTAGTTTTCCCTGGTGATGGGATCTGACCTGTGGTGAAAACAAAGAAATACAACCTTGAAGTGCCTTATGCTGGAAGCAGAGCATTAGTTGGCTGTTTTGTGGAAAATCTGTAAAAAATAAAACTTCCATACAAGCTGAAAATTGTCAGTTAAATCAGTTACTGATTTCTCCACCTTCTATACAAATTTTCCATCAGGAAAAAGAAATCCTAGAAACAGAACAAACTAAAAAAGCACAAATAAATTTTAGAGATGCAGAATGGTAGAGCTGATATGGAACTGCTTAAGGCATTAGTCTTCTTACTTTACTATATTTAAGGGTTTGTAAAATCAAATACAGCTCTACTTTTCTTGGCAGTTCCTACATTTCGTAATTAACTCTTAAAATGGATACAGCAGTCATGAAAGGAAGACCTGCAGACCTAGAATCCTGTGTTTACCCCCCAAGTGCAGGTAAAACAGGAAAAGAACATGGGTTCATCTTAATCCCTGGTTGGTCATCTTCTTTTTACAGTTTCTATTTCGTGATTGATAACCAAGGTGCATTTGGAGGACACAGACCTCTGCTCTCTCATAGTGGACCTGAGCTGGGAACACAGCCATCAACCAGCTATCAGGTGAGAGTGGCTGAGATAAAACTAGTTTGATATTTTACACAGAGAAGAACACAAAAGTACAGTCTTTGCATCACACCTAAAATGTAAGACACTAATATTTTCTCACAGTAATTCACATCATGTTCATCTTTTCTTAATAGTTCCTTTCCATCTGATCCCACCTTTTTTACCGCCTTTAATTACTCCTCCTTATTCTTTTGCTGTTTTTCCTGTCCCCTGTCTACCTCTCTGGTCTGCTCTTGCATTATCTTCAGAAATTCCCAAAAGCCAGTCCACGGTGTTTTGTTCTTACCCATTCCCTGATAACATTAGCTAAAATGATCAGTGCTAAATTAGTTGCAGATGACACTGAAATGCAATCACTGGACTTTCGAAGCTGATGCTCCAGCCAGGCGGGTCAAGGTAATTCACAGATCTCTGTTAGAATTTCAGGCTGTCTGCAGAGTACCAAAATTGCTGTATTGGCTCTGTTCTCTCCACTGTAGATGATTATCACTTTTGCCACAAGGGCTATGAATATCAGTCAAGAAACCCCTAAACTAATGAGGTATTGTGAAGAACCAGAAAACCAGCGGATACGTTAGGGGGGCTAGAACTAGATGATCTTTAAGGTCCCTTCCAACCCAAACCATTCTGTGATTCTATGATCATGTTTATTCTTTAAATGTATCATGTAGTCTAAATATTTAATTAACTTGCAAAAATAACCCTTTTGTGGTCAGTACATTTTACTGTAGTGGAAGCTGTAGCTGATTCACTCCACCCGTCCTGTGAGCAATATCCTATCTATATTTTAACAGATGGCAGAGCCGGTCAGTCTGTTAATGCTGAAAAAGGTAGGTATGGGGTATTTTATAAAGAATTCAAAACACAGAGCTCATAAGATGAGATAATAGGACAGCTGGTGTGTCTCCTTATCACGGTCATCTGGTATTTAGAATAACAAAGTCTGTGCTCTCATATATATCAGGTATCTTACCTACGTTGTTATTTGGAATCATGGCATGGACCATGAATGTCCAATTTGTAGCAATATTACAGTCCCAGTTTTGGTATGGCATTTGGCATTCATCTTAATTTTCCCAAGCAATGTTTTACAGCTGCTTTCAGAGGCCAGGTCAAGACTGCCAATTTGATAACTAGCACCGTGCCCCCTCTTAAAGCTAATGGGGAATACTGGAAGTCCCCAGACATAAAATCAAGCAAAAAGCACAATCAGTGACTGGCACCCTGTTGCTAATTATGCTTCAAATAGTTGTGTTCTAGGCCCGGTAGGGAAAGCTATTAAGCTTGCTTTCAGTGTGTTCTTTGTAAAGACAGACTGACCTTTGTTTAAATGTAACTGATCACTTGCCAAAGCAGGGAGTGAGAGGTTTAATCCATTTATGGCTCCCATAAGTCCTGCAGACAGGCTCGTCTGACAATTTCACATAGCATCATATGCATTAGCTTAGAGTGAGCAAAACAGAATAAAATGAGGTTATTGAATATTACAAATTACTTCCATCGTGAGCTTTAGCTATAGCATGTTTTTGTGAAAAAACATTACAGCGTTAATAGGCTCTTGCATAAAAACACTCAAATAGCCACATTAACTTGGAAAGCTTTTGACTTTGCAATGATAAAAAGAATTTAGAGCTAATTAAATACGATGCTGAGCATGACTTTTTAACAGGTATAAGATTTTGGATAACGTCTGATAACATGACTCCTGATACCACAGATTTTCTTTAAGTAGGAAGCATAAAACTACAATTTGCTCTTACACAATCTTTGAGACTACCCTAAAATGGAATCTGATTTAGAGAACTGCTCAAGCAAAGGCATGAAGAGGCGTCACCACATGTGCTCCACAAAGCCAACAGAAAAACATTTAGATACTCTTCTATTTTAGGACAGGTTTCTTTTGTTGTTTGCTACACAATCTGCATGGTAGGAATTGGGATTATCCTTCAACTGTAGAGTTAGTGATTCCTCTGTCCACTTGTATAATAGCTACAACATTCTCATTTACCTTTAAGAAGACAAGCCTAAATTGCCAGACTTTGCACCCTTTTTGCATCAGTGGCGCTTCAAACCTGATCCAGCATCCTCTAAAAAAAAGATTAAGCCCAAGCTTGTGCAAAAATTAGGCATGGCAGTCCAAAGATTAGCCTTATTTAACTAGAATGGGATTTACCTAACCTAATTTACTCCTCCAAATACTGACTACAAGCACAACATGGGGTGACAACCTCCAACATCATCTAACTCACTGATGCTCATGTAAGCGTAAGCCACAGAGATTATGGCAGATAGCTCCATCGAAACATTTTGTGAGAATTTATTTTACTTTTCTGTCATTTCAGAATTTCATTTTTTTGCATCCCTAAATGATATGCACTGATTACCTCTATTCCTCTTGCTGGTGCTTTGTCTACTCTATATACTAATGAGAAGAAGGCATATTTTTCTTTGCAAATAAATTCTGTAATTGCTTTAACCAATTTTCCCTTTTTAATAGAGATTAAGCCACAAATCTGTAATGATTTAGAGCAATTTGTTCATTATTCACAGTCTTTCAGTAAACAATAAATATGAACTCAAACAGCTAATGGGCTACTGGAGATCTTTTCCTGTTGACATTTGCTATTATGATTCACTGGTCGTGCCCTACAGTCAGGCCGTACAACCATGAGCTAAGAAGAAGGAGTATGTGGAAAGATAGTGGGTTTTTTTGGTTTTTTTTTTTTTGGTTTTTTTTTTTTTTTTTTTTTTGTTTGTTTGTTTTTTAAGGAAAAAGGGTTCTAAAAGGGCAAAGGAAAATGTTATGGAAATAGGAGAAAGGTATTGGACAAAATGGGGACCAAACACCTTTTTTTCCTTGTTCTTTTTCCCCACGGCTTCGCATTGTAGGACATACTCCTACCACATGTCTTGGATGACTGAGGACAGAAATTCTGGCTTTTGTAGTCAAAGGAAACAAAGCAGATAGTCACTGTTATTTCTGGGGAGCTTAATTTTTTTTTTTTTTTACAGGCTGATGTGGGCTATCTTTAACTTCAGAAGCTAATAACAATACCAGCAATAAAAACAATAAATTATGCCTAGCTTAAATACAGTGCTTTTATGAGTAGCCTGAAAATGCTATAAAGAGTTTCATTTGCCTCTTTCAGATTGAAGTCTTGCAATTACACATGCTCGCAAAATCAATGCAAAGCATGCAGGAGAGAAAAAAAGCACTTGCAGGAAGTTGTGAAAACTAAGGCAATTATTTTATCTTCCTCAAAATTATCAAATTATTTACCTCATTTTAAACAGTACTTATGTGCAGCACTTAAACTGTTCTTTTTAGTACCATTTTAAAATCTCAAAAAAGAAATTCATCCTTTCTCCTGCTGAGTGGTTATTCAAGCAAGAGGCCTTTATGAGTGGGCTTCGGCAGCCTAGGCATAAAGTTGGCTCTGCTCCTGCTTGGAAAATGGCGAGACTGAAGCGGAGAGGGCTGAAGGGATTTAAAGCAGCCCCAGAGCCTGTGAGAGGGCAGTGAAGTGACCTCCCTGTCACTGGAGTCGCAGACCAGCTCTCTATTCTCTTGGCTTAATTGCTTCCCTGAAACAAAGGCTGATGCCTGCTTTTATTGTTTAAAGATTAAGGGATATGTTCAATTTTACACTAAAATCATGTGAGGTTTTGGTCTTACTGTGATAAGATGAGGTTGGGGTATTCAAATAGACTTCTTCTGTAAGAGAATGTAAGAAGAATGGCTGAGAAAAAGGTTTGGGTTCCTCTTCTTGCAGTTTTACCCCTCTATGAAAGCAGAGAATAATAGTACACTGTGGGTCTCATTTTTTTGTTCTTACTGTTTCGAAGGTTGCATGTCTCTCTGTGTGTTTGATACTTCAGTAAAATCTCTCTGAATAAGATACCACCTACAGGCTGTGAAGTTACAGCCTTCCCTGGGGAAGGTCGCTTTTTAGGGGTAATTAATTTTATTCATCCCATTTTAACGCAGTGGCACACAAAACACTAATAATGATTGATCTCCACCTCAGTGAGCTGAATGCTGCACCACTACGTATGTTGCTCATTACTTGCCAGATTTAAGACTAATAAAGTACCAAACTGTCTTCCTAAGGGGACAGACTTCCCTAACAGCAAAGCTGGGGTATGGGGTGTTTCCCCCTTCTCAGTCACTGGTTCCTGTCCCCTACCAAAGTTTGCTGCTCCCTCATTGCTATTAATTCACCTGTTTCTAATTCAAATTGTATTAAAGGAATGGTTGGGATTTGAAACATCAGCAACCTTTTGTTTTTGTTTTGTTTTTTTTTTTTGAGGCTTACTTTTTAACCTGAAACCTTTTCTTGATGCTGCTGGCACAAAAGACTTGCTGAAATTGGGAATGAGTCATAGTAGGTTGTATGGAAGCTTTGTAAACTCAGTAGGCAAAAACTGGAAGTGGAAGCATGCTCTGACAGAGTTACCGAGGTTAAGTCTGGATTTTGATTTAAGGTTTTTGCTTGTATTGTAATGGCTGCATCCTTGTAACACTATCGGTTCAACTGGACGAATGCTGTCTCGCTTAGGTTGATTTCCTGAAATCATCCCACTGAATGGGAGCACTTGCCCGCAAGAGGAATTTAGTGTGCTGTAAAGAAGTGTGTGAATTTACAGAGGGCTAGCTACGTTGCACCAGCTTTCTTTGTGGAAATCTGTGAAGGACAGCTTGATTCACATGCGAAATGGAGTGAAATATCGTCCACAGAGACAAATATCAGACGAATTAACATGAAAGAGTTAAGACGCTATAAATTCTATCCCAGCTCTCTGCCAATGCAGGCAAGGTCTCAAGAACTGCACTTGCACAAAATTAGGACATTGGAGATCAGAATCACACTGCCGGAATTGCCCTTTCCAAAATGATACCTGTAATAACATATGATATAATGAAGGTGCAATGAATTTTCCTGACAGTATTAAAAATAACAATGTGCACTGGTCAACTCTGGGATTACTTTCCACAGTAATGTCAACAAAGAGGCTGAGATAATTTCCCCCTGCTGACTTATTTTTTCCAGTTAGATCAGTGAGCTCATCAGCTTCCATCTTCTGAAAAGCCAAGTGAGACTGCTAATCCGGACTCCCTTTGTCACAGGAGTTGCAATCAACCAGCTGTGGGCTAAATACATGACCTGCCTCATGCGGCCTCTCCCAGCAGGCATGATTTTAACTTGGAACATATAGCAAGTTCAAAGTGCTACTGAATATGCAGGCACAGCAAGAAAATTTGCATCCAGTTGAAGCAAACCTCTGGCTTCATACTCTGTTCTCTCTAAAATATTAAAATACTGCAGCTAATCGATATCCTACAGCATGCAGACAGAATTAGCACCAAGCATAACTTATACGGCAGTTTTCACTGAATTTATAGCAATTTAGTGGCATGGGTTGAGCCAAACATGGTGTTGCAACAAACTGTGGGTTACTCTAACCAATGTCTACCTTTGTGGTCCATAAACAGTGCTGCAACACCACAGTTCTGCCTCATGCATGTCAGACCTCAAGGACATCAGACATACAACTGCGGGCAGACTTGCCCATCCCAAACATTTCCACTGAGCAAAGAAAATGGACTGCAAATCCTACTCGCTTTTCCTTACCCTTGCCTGAGTGCTTCTGGGAGCCCAGTTCGCAGTGTAGAATGAAATCCTACGGGATACTAACATCCTGTATGATACTCATTTGATCAACTGTGTTTCCAGACAGCAGTGTTCATCTCAAAAGAATTGTGGCAAGGGGACTGAGGGCTGTAAACAGTTGAGCAGTCTTAAATGCATCCTCATCTGCCAAGTCCCTGCCACCCACGTGCAGCCTGACTTCATTTCATACCTCCAAGTACAGGTTCCAAGGCCAGGTAAGCTTGAACTGTATGTTCAGCCATGGTACCGTCACTAAGAACACATGAGGAACGACACAGGATGGGATGTACTGGTATAAGTGTAGGCTGTACATATTGCAACATTTTATCTCCTGTCACACAGACCCTACATACCTGTATTCTAACTGAATTACAGGTATGACAACATACCTCAAAAATATGATGACAATGCTGTTGGGTAGGTTCAGCATTTGAAATTACTGTTTTAAAGACTACTAAATTTTACACATATAGCACTAAGGTGTATTATGCCTACAGATGTTAACATCCGACTTGGGATCTTTCCGAAAAAGAAACATACTGAAACTAGATATGTCAGTCTGTTAGGCATCTAGGCTTGATACCAGCTGATCAATCTCTGAGATGGGTTTACATTTGAATATTAGCCATTCACCCTCACTTGTCAGGCTCATCTCTCCAATCATGCTTACAACAGCACCATCCATCCCTGTCAGAAAGCCCCAGGCATGCCCATGCATTCCTCAACTAACTACCCGGATCAAAACCACGAGCTCCTTGGTGCATTCATACCAGATAAAAATCTGCCTCAGTGTCTGGAGAGAGAGAGTTTTGTTTTGTGCTGTATCTACATGGCAACAAAATAAGAGAAACCAAAATGTTTAATAATATGCTCCCAGTATCTGCTGTGTTTCACAGCTGTGGGCGGCTGTGCCCACAGAAGCGCACTGCTGAAGATAAAGCATCCCCATACAACACACTGTATTGGTTGGTGCATGCAGAGAAGGAATCTCCAACCAGTGCTCAGTGCTTCATGCTGTGAGACCACAATGTTATTTTTAGTTGTTCATCCTGCAGAAGGGCTCTCTGGGCCGTTAAGCCTGCGCTCAGACTGCTTAATGCACAGGCAGGAAAACAAGGCGCGTCTGGAAGCCCAGCACAAGGTTGATGCCTCATTTAGGTCTCATGTAGTGCTGCCAAGCGTGGCTTAAAAGGTGGCTAGGTTCCTCTTAAGACTCACATGGAACTCACATGGATCTGCTGCACCAGAGTGGTTTTGAACCCAGCCTTCTGGCAATAAATGTCTGCCATAATATCCTACATTTTCTAAGTTTCTAAACTTAACTTTTGGAAATGCCACATAGGATTGGCTCTGCTCTCCTGCGCAACAGTCTGGTTTGGCCAGGTGCAGTCCTTTCTGAGTTATACTAAAAAGTACGCATTTGCACAAAGAATGCCATGACAAAATCATCCTCATGCTCTCGGTCTCGCCCTAAGTTGTCAGGACACAGTCAGTGATGCTTAGGGTAACTAACCGATGCATCCCAATTACAAAGACTACCTTTTATCACGGCAAACAAACAACAGTGAGACAATGTTTCAGAAAAAGGTACAAATCACAAGCTAATTTTAAGAGCATGATCTACATATTACTGCTGAAATCAAAATCATTCTGTATATAAATCCCTAACCGAAGCATACATACACATACACAAGACACACATAGACATTTCTGTCATTTTTTACCTATGTAAAGGGAAAAGAAACAAAGAGAAGGAGAAGTAGTTTAAATAAGCAGGATTAAGCAATGCCTTGGTATTCACAGTTCTAGTCTTCACCATGATCCCTAATCAGCAACGGCAGTAACATGGTTTACCACCTTTTATTTTGGGAGTATGCGTATTTTAAAGCCATTAATAATAACAAAAAAATATTCTCACTTAATATTACACTTTCAAATTATTTTTTAAACTATACCAAATTCAATTCTAATGAGTAGAATTATAAAGATTATAAAGATTATATGGGTAATTCACCATGTATGTGGTTAATCTTTAATAGTCCCATTGATTTTATTAGAGTAAAAATTACTGATTTGGGCTTTGCGAAAATGCTGGGTTTTTTTGTTTTTTGTTGTTGGGTTGGTTTTGGTTTGTTTTTTTTTTTTTAGTCACCCTCTTTTACTATTGAACCAATGTGATATTTGAGATTTTGTTGTTACAGTGATAGCAAGAATGTCAGATAAGCACATTTTAAAAACAGAAATATATTTGAGAGAAAACTTGAGTGGCTTTTTACTTTGAAAAAGACATAAGCAAAGCAAGTTACAGTTCAAAATCTACTTTTCTATATATAAAGTGAATATTTAATTCCACTTAAGAATCGGCAAAGGCTTGTTTTGGCATTTATTTAAATAGCCGGCTGTCAACTCTGTTTAAACGTTTGACTTGCTCTCCTCTGTTTTCATGAAAGACCTAGCAAAAGTTAAATGTCCTGTTTTGTTCAGCACAACAGAAGTTGCTGAGCATTAGTGAAATCTGTTTTTAGCTGCTGCAATATTTATGTCAGCATGGCACACTCATCTACTGAGTACCTGGACCTTGTGCAAGTCTTTGGTTCTGGAGCAAACAGCAGGGGAGCATTTAAGTTCTACTGGCCTCCAAAGGGTCTCCCTGCCTCAGAGTCCCCCGCTCCTCCCAGGAAAGCCTCTTCATTGTCTTTAACTTGGAAACATCCGAAAATCCCCCAGGAAGCACAGTGCCCTGTCTAAACTGTTATCTGAAGGGACGGGGACCAAGGCTTAGTTTTTCCGCATGGAGGATGACAAGAGGAGGAGGGCACAGGGCTGCGGCTGCCTGCCACCACTGCTGGCAGGGTACAGACCCCAGGGTGTACCCCAGGGGAGCCAGGCCCACCCTCTGCACCAGGGGAGCTGCCCAGGATGGGAAGAGTCTGATGCCAGGAAAATAAACAGAAGGCTATGTGGAGACCTCGTAGCAGCTTTCCAGTATGTGAAGGGGGCCTACAAGGATGCTGGATAGCGACTTCTCATTAGGGACTGTAGTGCTAGGACGAGGGGTAATGGTTTCAAACTTAAACAGGGGAAGTTTAAGTTAGATATAAGGAAGTTCTTCACTGTGGGGATGCTGAGGAACAGGTTGCCCAGAGAAGTTGTGGCTGCCCCATTCCTGGCAGTGTTCAAGGCCAGGTTGGATGAGCTTTTAGCAACCTGGTTTAGTGCAAGGTGTCCCTGCCCGTGGCAGAGTGTTGGAACTAGATGACCTTAAGGTCCTTTCCAACCCACCATTCTTTGATTCTATGAAAATTGCAAACTGATTTTCTCCACAAAGTTTTTGACAGATTTTATGCCTGTTGTATAAAAAAATTACTTGAAGGTAAATGAAAGCTACCTGCAGTCACCTGTGAAAGGTTACCGTTTATACCATGTTATAGAACAGCCAAGTGACATACAGTACATGACAGCTCCTGAAGACAGAGTAAGACATAGTGAGTATATCTGAGCAAAATCATGTTTTAAATCTGTTTTAAATTTCTAAGCCCACAAGCCAAAATAACGCTGGCTTCTAGGAGTGTTGTCCTAGCGGAATATGGGCCAGTGGAATATGGATTGGTTTACCACACTTCTGGTGAGAAAGCTGCAACTAAAACATCACAGGCATACCCTTAAATTCTCCTGCTTAAGCGACGTTTGTCATTACTCTTAGTCATGATATATAGATCAGTCATATGTGAAAAACAATGTTCAAAAACCTTTAGTTAAAGTACATGCAACCTATTCTTTTTACTGATTAAAAAAAAAGAAAAGAAAAAAATTACAAGTTTGGAACTCTACTTGGGCTTTCCACCAAGCACCAAGATTTAACTTAATACAATTTAACTTTATCCATCTCTGCCAGCATCATGTGCCAGAATGCAAATGTCTCATGACCTGAAAATGGCAGGCTCCCTCCCAGCCACATGGGCCTTTTTGCTATTGCCTATTTGGGGGATGTCATTTATTAGAAGCCCAAAATGTGGACCATCTCTCTCACAGAAAGACTTAAAATGAAAGGTCACATTGGCTCATGCTGACCTTCCCCAAGTCTTCATTGACCATATGAGTCCAGTATGTAAAGTATACCACAAACGTATATATAAAATTCCCACATATATATAGAGAGAGATAGCGAAAGGTTTATTTTCTTTACCACTGAACCTCCAATATATTTTCATATATATGGTAGTTTCTCTTGAGGGACTTCACTAGTTGAAGAAAATTATGATGTCAGAGCCAAACTCTCAGTACCTTTGACTGGGACACCTCTGACAAGGCCCTCCATTAAACCACTGCATGCACTGACTTCTCTGCAGTTAAAAGAATGCAGACAGTAAAAGTATAACATCCTTCTGCTACTCTTTGCATAAATGAATGCTCATTAAATATACTGCGTCACCTGTAACACACTTTATGTATAACAAGTGTATACTGGAGCACCACCAGTCAAGAGAAATAATGATAGTATAGCACTTGGTTTCAGTATTAAACTGTTCTCTAGATTGACTTCCTACAGATACAGCTCCTCCTTTCCAAAAAGCATTATATTTACTGAGTCACAGACACACATCTGAAGCCAAGAAGCACGTATGCATGCAAGGATTTCACTGGGGGTTGTGGTGATGGAGGGGAAATTTGGACACGTCAGTTATTGTCGTCATGCGTGGCCAGCTGCAAGCTCTACTTGCCGTTTTTGTGCTACATAGGAAAGGGCTGGTACAAGTGTCTAAAATACTCTGCCACTATTTGTATTTTAAGGCTATTTCCTTCCCATGCATTAGTGGCTTCTTGGTGTTTGGGTTCCTCAAGGGGCTTGGGGCATCATCCTTCAGAAGAACTGGAGAGAGGGAGACTAGGAGGTGGAGGAAGTGGTTAATCATCTCACTTTTGGGTGCAAAACACTGACTTTGGTTAGCGGACTCATTGATGCACTGAGTGAAGAGGTGTGGCCTGGGAGCCTACTTCTGTTCTTCCCCATGAGGAACAGAAATGCTTGATGATTTATGAGAACATGCATGGCTGCTTAGAGAGCTCAGGAAGAGATTGAGGGACCGAGGCCGAAAAAGGAAAGAGGAATAATGAAGAAAGTGATGTGCCTGGGATTCTCTTGTTTTTATCTACCTGAATTTTTATCTACCCTGAATTCTCTCAGATTCAGGGTAGATAAACCCAGGTAATTTTGTTTGTTAGAAGAATGAAAAGAACAAAACCCAAAATGTTTTAGGACTATAACTGAGCTGTGCAGAGTTGAACTGGGAAAGCTGAGCAGATGGAATAACAAAAAAGCAAGTGTACTTCCAGGGTACAACTGGAGTCCTTTGGCAGTGTGAAAAAAAGTGAAGGATGAATGGTGGAAATCACTGGGAAATCTGAAGCAGCTGAGATACAATTGCAGGGTACACTAGGGACGTGTCTGTGAGCCAAGGAAGTTATCGAAGAATATAGGAAAAATGGCAGGAGCAATGGGCCCAGCTGTGGTTGAGGAGAGGGGAGGATGTGAGAGAAATTAAAAAAAATAAAAAAAAAAATCAGAGGGGACACATTGGCAGGAGTGGGGAAAACAGGAGAAAAGAGGAAGGAAGCTTAGGGGCAGCAAAAGGCACAGAGAGCTGCGCAGGCATCAGGAAGGAGATGCTGTGATCTGGAGCAGGGAGACGGGTGAGACCTGCTGGAGGAGGCTGCCAGAAATTGCAAACGAGATGGATGAGATGGGAGAAAAGGGCAGGGGGGCAGGAAGCTGAGTGAGCCAGCTGAGGGAGGACACATTTCTTCCCAGCACAAAGAGGGGCAGCTGGACAGGGAGAGTGAGAAAGCTTAGCTCAGGGAATAAAAACAAGAGAGACTCAGTAAGCTTCACATTTTTATTAACTGGCAACAGGAAAATCAGTGGAAAAGTACTACACAAAGTCAAACATTTGTGTGCATGTGAGTGCTGCCTTTGAGTGTGGACTCAAGGGCACCAGAGACACCTACAGTGGGGCTGGTTCTCTCTCTTTGAAACTCTCTGTAGGTAACCAGTGTTGACACTTCAGTTTTATTGAATATAGCAAACACTTGGGTGCTTGGTAGGGAGGATGACGAATGCTTTTAGGGTGTACAAATTTGGCATATGTTGCAATTCCTAACCAGCACATTCTTTCAGAGAACTGAAGAAGGAGCCCAGCTCCAGCAAACCACATGTGCTGGACCTGCTGGCCCAAGCACGGTTGTCTCCTCAGGTTTTTCACACTGGTTGTTAGTTGCTCTCCTCAGTTTAGTTACCTGCCGCCTTCACGGTCCCTAACCTTTAGCAATCCTCTCGCCCTCCTGTGCTTTTCACTCCCATCATCAAACATGCTGACCTCCCCTATCCTTTTGTTTCCTCAGGTTTTCCTCCTGAGCTTCTTTCCCAACTGTCTCTGACCTCAGATCCTATCATTGCTGCTCCAACTTTTTGCATCCATAAAGCCCCTGGACAGATATCTCAGCTCCTCCACCAGCACGTCTCTCCCTCAGGCAAAGCATGTGGAAGGCATGCATCCAACAGTCTGTGTTTCTGAGAAGCAATGGACACGTCCCTGCATCTGAGAGGTGCTCCTAGGAACCCTGGTACCTCCAGGTACCTCCCAAAGTGTTCTGTACCTCTCCTGCTCCTGTGCCCGCTCCTGACATACCCAGCCCTGTGCAGTCTCCCTCTCCACCTGACTTACCCCAACCTATGACTGAACATCAGGAGCACCCCACCTGGTCCTGCCCGATGCTTCCACCTGCTCCTTCCCAGCTGGCCTTCCTCGGACTTGCTCTGTTGACTGTTTTCCCCTTCTCTTTTCCCAGAAACGGCGTACCGACAGGGATGGGAGGTAGTAAGAAGAGGTATTTGCATTCATCCCTCTTTTGCCGAGTTTCACACACGGCTGGCTATCGTTTCCGTTTACAGCATGCTGCAGGCTCAAGCTGCTCTCGTTACTGCTAGCTGGTTTTCCCCTGCCAGCATCGGAGGCTAAATATAAGCCCGCAGAGCCGGCCCTGCATCCCTGTATGCCCGTATCTGGCAGTGCCTGGCATTCCACCGCGATTTCACTGAGCCCATGCTTTTCACGAACTTGGCAGCTGAAGAGAGCCGCCTCTCCCCAAATAAGCTGTAGGAGTTTCTGAAGGAATAGGAAACAGATTGCTAGTTTTCTCTTCAGTGCAAAGGGCAATGTTGCAATTTTCTTTTGAGTCCCTAAGTTAGATGTTGTGCTCCACCTCTGGGAAGTGAAAAAAGTCATGCCAAGAACTTGTTCAGTCAGTGCTGCTTGCTGCCCAGTGGTTTGTTTGGTAACACTGCTCTTTTTGAGGAAACTGGTATTTTTAAAGGATTGGCAGTTATTAAACACATTTAATGCGTAAGGGAAACTTATGATGAATACGTTAGCATCTGTGCCAGGCCAAACATCTGTAATTTTTAATGTGTTAGGCAATAGGAAATCGGAATTTTCATTCTGCTGTTCAGATGACACTATACATCAGCTATTTTAAATTCAACCAAATTGAAGAATAAGATTTTTTGGTTCTTAGGGTCAAAAATGAATAGCCTTTGTTCAGCAAAGGATTCCACATGAACTAGACATGTGAATAATCTTGTCCCTAAATTACTTGTTTACACACTGATAAATGCAGATGATAGTTTAAAAAAAACCCAGAGGCATATGCTAATTCAAAATATGCCCATACGAATGGTGGGAGCCTGCCAAGTTTTGCAGGTTTTAGGCTTCACTTTCACATTAGAAGTACCTATATAAATCCAGAGCTGAAGAAGAACAGTTCCCAGCTTGACTTGACAAGATACCCCTAGAGAAAAGAGTGGCTGCAACCAGCCTGCTCTTGCTTCTTTGCTAGTGACCGCTGGTAACCAAAGGGCACCCCTGCTCTTTTGGTGCCTGCTGGGCAAAGAGATTTCTGGCAACATCTCTCCTGGCTTTGATTTTTTCCATTCAGTTAGCAACCAGTGAGGGCTAAAAAGAAACCTGCCACAACATAAAAATTGTTACAATAGTCAGTCATCAGTGACTGAGTTATTCTGACTTAATGAGTTACCTTTTGTGAGCTGGGTTACAATAACCTGCCTTCATTAAAAAGTAAAATAAATTAGAATAAACTACCATGAAAGTGATTAAAACCAATGCATGAAGTGTTTAAACCAGTATGTCATATTTAACAGGTTGGGTAGGCAAAAGATGTTCCTGCCTACACTTACACAGCCTGAGCTTAAGAGTGCAACTTGGTAATTTAATAACTTAGAACTGTCTTATTGATGCAAAGGCTAAGGATTCAACACCTACAGATGCTGGTACCCTTCACTGTAGCTTGTTCTCTGAAATGATTGGTGCAGAAGGGATGTTACAGAAAACAGATTTATAAGATCGAGTATTACGAAGCATGTTGAACAGAGTATTTTGCAGAGATGCTCCCAAATTATCAGAATGTGCTTGTGACCGGACAAACTACTTAAACTATTCAGAAAGTAATTCTTGAAAATATGAAAAAGTCAATAATTGCAAAACATTGCTGACCAACTTCAGCTAATGCATCTTAGAAGGGCAGTGATGGTCTCAAGATGAACTTGATTAAGAGGAGAAATGGAGTGAGATAAGCTATAATTCAGCAAGGACAAAGGCAAACTTCTGCATGTTGGTTGGAATAACTAATTGTGCAAACAGGGTAGAAAGTGACATGGAGGATCAGTGAATTACCATGTGCCACCAACCAAATGCCAACCATTTCATACTGCTGAGAAAAAGATGAATGTCATATGGGGATGTATGAACAGGAGTGCCATATGCAAGATGTGTGAAATCATCCTCCTACTCTACTTGCTGCTGAAAGCCTCAGCCTGAATCCTGTGCCTGGATTTAGGCACCGCACTCCACGGAAGATGTGGAGTGGCCAAAAGCAAGAAGATTGCTGGAAGGCTGGTAAGCATAGTGTGAGGAAACCTGGGATGAAAGGGAAGAGAACTGGGCAAGTGAGAGTGGTCCCAAAGATGCAAAGAAAAAGAAAAGAAATTGTTTTCCAGATGCAGTGGATAAATAAGGAGAACAGCTGAGTTGCGAAAGGGGAATTCAGGTTAGACATGATGCAAATGCTGTAGCAGTAGTGCAGTGAAACACAGGGGGAAGTGGCCCAGGAGGAAACAAAATGCGGGGTGAGAAGTATCTATTAAGAAAGACATGATCTGGCCCTGTGACAGAGGGCAGATGATGTCTGGATCCGCGACGCCAACAAAAACTTAAAAATCCTCAGCTGCTATAAACTTCATTAATGATTTATACCAGTAAAGGGGCCTTGCCTGAAATGTGTCCAGTGTAATCATTTTTTCTATCTAATTTTTGTTTTTAGCCATAAGAGTATGAGTAATAGCTATGGGGCTACACTGTTAGCCAGAAATCCTTTAGCTTTCTAAAGGTCAGTTTATCTATGATCTAATCTGATGGTCACTGAAATTAAGTGGAAGCAGTTCAGTGGGCTATAACGGAAGGTGGTTTGTGTCTCCAGCCTTCAGTTACCTTAAGTTAAATCATCCTTTATAAGCAAAACAACATAGTGGAATGAAATAAATTTTTAAATACAAGCTGAATCTTTCTGTGGCACTGCAGGAAAAAACCAGAAACCCTCCCTTTCTAGCTCACTGCTGGTTTAAAACAACTCCCATTAAAGATTCCAGTATGTATGTCTTTAGTGCCTTCTGTCCACCTGTTGATATTCCTGTCCCTTGGGAGACTTTATGCAGCTGGGGAAGCAGGCACGATTCACACGAGCTTGACTGCTCTGTCTTGACTTGTTCACAGTGAGAGCTGAGCTCCTTATTTGAAACTTACTCCTTGTAAGAGTAGAATACTTCAACTAAGCAAGACCAAAAAAAAACCCGAAGGGAATAAAAAAAAGGAAAAGAAAAGCATAATTGGCTATACAGCTCGGCAGTTAAAGGAGCACTAAAATAGAAGTGTGAAACTTTTCATAGTTATCTGTAATTCTTCAAGGATTTCAAGTCTAAGCATAGTCACTATTAGTGAAAGGTTGTGCCAGCGAGCAGATGCTTTGATCCCTAAGCAGAGCTAATATTTCGTATCTTTGAGTTGCTTTCCCCAGGTATTTTCATTTTGTACAGCTGGACTTTAGACTGCTTTTCTGCTATTCTTGCAACACATCTGGAAATTCCCTCCTTCGTAATATTATATGTAATATACACTACTTAGTTTGAGGAATTGAATTTTATAACAATGCACAGGCATAAAAGCCCACAAAAGAAACCAAAGACTCAGGTCAGAAAGATAGCCTTTGCCTTCTTTTGACTCTGATTTTCTCATGCTGCACTTCCTCCAGATTATGATACAGTTTAATTTTCATGGATGTCATCTGAAAATGAGCGCCAGTGCAATACAGCTGAATTCTCTTTGTCACTGAATATATTCTGTATGTTAACTGGGAGTGTGATGCACTGAAGCATAGTCTTTAATTAAAGTGCAACAATACCACAGCTACAGTATGAGCACGGCATAGGAACACGGCACTGGATATAAAAATAGCTGTGCTGAAACCTGTCATATCACTACACGATGTGACTAAGTCAGTGGAGACACTCTTACACTTGAAACCTGAAGTATTACTGAGCACTGATTTTCAGTAGGGGAAGCTGTGATCAAATCAATGCATGTATTATTCTCCACAAATGAATAATGGCGTGAATGAGGACATATTAAACACCTACAGTGCACAAAGCTTTTCATACTGGCTATGAACCAAACACAAACAAAGAGGCTGTGAACTCTCCAGAGCTCTCATTTTGTCTCCCGTGAAGTCCTCCTGCCTGTTTGGATACAATGCATGGCATCCCCACAAACACTCTGGTGCCAACAGGAGAGGGCACCGGTTTTGGATTGGGAGCAAGCTGATCACCTTCTCTCCTCCTCCTTCCTACCCTTGAGGAAACGAAAACAACATGAAACCACCCCATACCTTGCAGTGAGTGAAGGCAGTACGACAACCAGGAAAACGAATATGCCTGTGTTGGCACCAGAGCCAGGGAGCGGCCAATGCTGCTTCCCTCATAGCCCTCCACCAGGGGATGTGCTGGCACTACGTGGACGGGTCCGTTCTGACTGAGGGAAGCAACGCTTTCCATGCCAGTGCTGTGAAACCCTCCCTACGTTCACTCAGCCAACACAGGGGCTTCAGGAGAAACGCAACTGAGAACCGACCACTGCCCTTATCCCACAGACAGCACTGCTCTGCCCTCTGAAGGACCCAGCGCTTTCTTAATGCCCAACGCACACAGCCTCTTTGAGTTACTGGCATAGCTGACACTGTCGTTGTGGCACGGGGACCTCTACAAAGGTTTCCCTCCAACACTGGCTACCAAACCCAGAATCAAACATCCACAGAAAAGCAGCTGGGCTTCCCCTCTCTACAAGGCATGGCATTTGTGCATCCCTGTTCCTTGCTACTGCACAGGCACTGCATCCTACAGCAGGGTGCTATGCTGCACTGGAGCCCACAGGCATGATTTTAACATCCCGGCACAGTACAAACAGTTTAGAAAAAAAGGATGTGTGGATTTGGCAGGAAGAAGGCACAGGGAGCCATGCAGTGATGCTTCTCTGCTTGCTGGGAAATGCATCAGGGAGCCACAAAACACACAAAAGAGAGAGGAGATAGGAGATAGTTACCTAACATGACGAAGGGGATTCCCAGGAAGGTGGAATTGTATTTCCCACCAGTGAGATTGATGATCCCAGCTGCAGTCAGGGTAGCAAGCGTCACGGTCAGCAATCCCAGCAGGCCAAGCCAGGGTTTGCTGCGGACACAATCCTGCATGGAGCAGCAGAGAATGGCCAAGGTGACCACAAGGACCAAGCTTGTGATCAGGTAGCGTTCTGACACCCTGCTTGTCTTCTGGAAATCCTCCTTCAGCGAAGAAGAAGTGAAAGGATACATTTTGATTTTCCTGTTGGATTTCTGGAAAAGTTCAACAGTGTCACAAAAAATGGATTCCCACTTCTCTGCCACCATGTCATTCAAGGAGTTGATTGCCTGCAAGTAGTAGGTGAGCTGAATGGCTTCTGCAGACTTCACCCGGTCTTTGCTGTGCACAGTAACCCCACCAAGCTGATGCCCGTTATACACTTCCCTGCCATCCTTTAAGTGAGTAATCGGATAAGTGATTGCAAAATTAGTTCGATTAGAAGAACGAGCAGCCTTTAATTCCTCCAGGACATGCACTATGTCGTCCACTATGCATGTCTTGTCATTGTTCAGGATACATATATGGGCAAACGTGTAATTGAAACCAGGTCTTTGAACTTGGATCCTGGTCACAGCAGAGTGCAACTACAAGGGAAAGAGAAATCACACACGTTATTCATCAGTTCATCTCACGCAGCAGCAGCCAGAACAACAGCGGCTCCTCACCTCCATCCCTTTCCTATTTGATCTAAGCAACAACAACAGAAGTTCTGGTGACTGCAGTATTAATAGCACAGTCATTGCAAAAAAAGGAAACATGCATTAAAATAGCAGGATTATTCCCGTATATCCCTTGCTGGTAACTCAGGTGGGTTGTGATTTGCATCTGTGCCATGTACACCTGTGGTTTGGCCTCTCTAAATAAGCAAACTCAAAAGGCCTGGACTTCCACTTTCAAGTGATCTGGGCGAACATCAAAGGGAGAGCTACAGCCCAGCTGTCTCCGGGGACTCTGTCGTGCTCAGGATTGCCAAATTATTCTCGCTAACAGATAAACCGCAGGTACAGAAGGCATAAGAGTAATGTGGCCAGTGATGCCACCTGTGTGGGATATACTGGCAACCTGGCAGCAGCAGGGGACTAGCACTTGCTCTGAGGCTACAGATGCATGCCCTAAGTGTAAAGATTGTCCATGTAGCAGGGATAAGATAGCTGGCATTAATTCATCTTGCCCTATTTTCCCCTCCCTCTTTCCCCCATCAGATCCTCAACAAGTCTGAGAATGGGAAGCGATGGCAGAGACTGACATTGGTTTTCTTTCTCTAAGAGGTTCAGTTAATCAGGGAAGGACCCATAATTTTAGGGCCTGCAAGTTATTACCACTTATTGCCTGGTCTAGCAGCTCTTAGTGCAGCCTCCTTCATAAGTTGTTTGTCAACCTTCTGAAATTTGCCATGCCCGAGCTCTGACCTAAAGTACATTCAGTTATTTTTGAGCATCAGGAGGGCAGAAAAATTACCCTCACCTATTGAAAAAATACAGAAACCTCTTGTAATCTTTCATGAATCCATTTTAGTCAACACAGAAGAGGCAAGAAATCTGAAAGATGGCAAGGGAACAGCCCTAACAGGCTGGAGTTGCAATGTTTTTCAAAAGTAAAATACTGAGTTTGCTAATCTTGGGAGCATTAGCAAAGTGCACACTGATTTTTTTTGCACATTTTCCTTGCAAAATGTACAGGCCTCACCCACCACCACCACCATTTAACTCCTTCTGCGTCACCCCAGTTGTGTAGAGTATCAGGACCTTCCGTAAGGATGCTGCTGAGGCCAAGACTATGTTACCCACCACCAGAAGCCTGAGCAGACTTTCCCTGTGGCTGTGATGTCCTTCATGGTGGGTAGCCACAAAAGCTCAGGAAGGGGCTCCCTCTGCTCTTTTCTAGGTGACACAAGGGGTACTTGCCATCCCAAATGTCAGGGGCTCGTGCATGCTGCTGGATACGTGCTTTGTGCATGGCTCGGTGAGATATGCGATTCTCTTAAGGTGTGAGCAGGGACAATGCAGAGGGATGTTCACCCCTTGTGCTGCCTGTTCCAAATGACCCTGTGGACATGGCAGTCCATACAGTTCAGTTGCTCAGGTGGCCATGTCTGCTGCTGTGATCACAGATCTGCTCTTAAGACCTGCATGGATTTAGCCCTTGGACCCTTTTTCACTGAGAGAAATGATAGAAGGAGCATTGCAAAGGTGTGGTGACAGAAGTAGGGCTGATAAAAGAGAAACCGTCTGTTACCTGCAGAGACCACAGCTCTTCCAGGGAGCCGAAGAGACAAATTAAGAACTACTCTAATTTCTTTTCCTTGAAGGGGATATAGTTATTTTATGTTTTCAGATTTTGAGCAAGACACAGAGAATTTGCTACGGGGATGTGATTTTTTTTTTTCCAATTGCACATACTGTTTTCTGCTGTAATCTAAAGAGGGCAGAGAGGCTCTTATGCCCAGTAAAGACGCTGGGATCAGGTGATATTTAACGGAACCAGCTCCTTTCTGAAGACAAATACTCGTTAAAAAATAGAACACAGGGAGAGCAGTAGAGCTTATATACTCATCTGGTGGCAATGGACAAAATGTTTAATAATCACAGCTAAAATCTTGCATCTGATGAAATTGAATAGTCATAGTGACTTTTGTGTGGTATTTCTGACCTATCGTAGAAAAACCTCCAACATTAATATGATAGCATGAATCTGATTATTTCGTGATGACATTGCATAATCTGTGATGGGTATAAATTTAGTTATGTTGCCTCAGTTCCTCAGGATGATATGACATCAGCTAAGCAAAGACTACAAAATTCCTATATTCTCAACTTGTTTCTCTAGCAGCTTGGGGGGTGTATTTTCCCCCATCTGAGTAGTTTTTATTTTTGATAGAACAACTGTTCAATATTGAGATTAGAAAGATAGGTTTGAGAAATTAACTGAACTAAACAACCTTTTCACAGTACTGTGAGAACACAGTACCTGGCCATGGTGAGGGGCAAAATTCCCCATTGTGGCAGGAGAAGTAACTGTCTGTGCAACAGATTAGGGGCTTTTGTTTCATTTTGGAAGTTAGTTGTGCAAATTAAAAGGTTTTCAGGAACATGCTAAAGAAGTGAACCTGTATGGGGAATTCCTCCTGTCTCTCAAGTTTGTGTTTGCAAAAGCTCTGCTTTGCAAGTGCCGTTTTGGTGCACAAATTCAAATGTATTTACAATTTACAAATTCAAATGTTATTACAGTTTGGGGAAAATGCCCTTATTTACTGAATCAAAGACAGATATCTGATTTTAATTCTTTTACAATGGCAGCTACTGTATGGTTTTCATTGACAATGGTTGTAAAATGAGATGTCATATGAAGCAGCACAGCTGAGGACAACTAGCAGGAACAGAAGAAATTTCCTGCTTGTATTAGATTCACAATACAGCTTCTTCAGAGAGGATCCATTGAGTGACACAATGCAGAAGAACTAAACTGTTATGCAACTTTTATCAAACAATGTGTGTTGCTATTTACCTACCCTGCCTCACTGCTGCATTTGCTTCCTTCTACACCTGAAGCACTTTCTTTTAATATTTAGGTTATTAAATAACCTCATGTGTCACAGCTGTTACTTCATCTTTAGCAAAAGGCTAGAAGCTAAATGTCATACCTAAAATACTCATTTCGTCTTGGAAATGATCATTTCGGATGCAGGAGCCTGTTCTGCGGTGGTGGCCCAGTGCCTCCTCCAAAGCCATGCTGGGCTGGACCTGTGGGGGTGACCTGCCCATCGCACCTCCCGGCAAATGGGTTTTGGGAAGCAGAGGGGAGCAGGCAGCCAGCTCTGTGTCCTGGCACATCCCAGCAGCTGAGTAGCCCCCAGAGCCGGCTGCAAGCTTGTACAGCTTAGAGCAGCTATAAGATGTACTCCGAGCTTTGCCAGTGGCCACGTTTGGTCATCTCGAGTTGGAGGCAAACAACCAAAGAGGAGGAAAACCTGCCATTCCCTCCATCGCAGCAAAGCATGCTGAGCACTGCCCCAGCACGCTCAAGAATTCAGCTCTGGGAAGCCTGACTCAGACTTTCATCCTCAAGACAAACACATCACTTCACCTGCACTTTGCTTTTACAGACCAGATCCTTGGAAAAACCCCTCTGTCACCTCAGTGCAGGGCAGGGGCGCACTGCAGCGTGGCTGCAGGCTCGCTCTCTCCCTTTGCTTGCCTGTGGCAGCCCATGTGCTGCACGGCTGCTGCCTCTTCCCCCCTGAGAGCTGCAGTCCCACGGCACTCTCCTCTCTGCTGCCACGCTGGGGATTCAGCTGCAGCCACTTGCATCCAGGCAGCCACACCAGGCATAGCCCTGGGTGACTGCCTTCCACAGGAAACAGAAGGTCTGAGAGGTTACAAGGGCACGTCCCACCAGTTCAAGGGATTACATGGTCTGCAGTTTGTTTTGCTTATGGTACACCAGGAGGTCCGCCAGGAAACTTCAGTTTATTAACGGGAAATGGTAAAGGCTGTTGCATGATGGGGACAGCACTAGCAAATGCTAATACACAATGCATATTGCATTCCCTGGTGTAGCAGATTTTAATGGCAAGTAACCATATTCTGAATAAACCTGGCACCTAGTACTGGGACAAATGACTGACCACCAGACTCTCATTTATCCACCTGTTTTCTTGTCCTTATCGATCCTATTAGGAGAAAGGGAGATTGAAAGGAATAACAAAAGCTGAATGAACATTTTTTCTTGAAGGGAGACATGCACTGCTTGCTCATCGCTCACAGCTTTTTCAGCTAGCTAACAGTGCAAGGAACCAAAAAGCGGTTTACTGCTGAGATGACAGAGCACTGCAGTATGAGAACTGCACAGCATTGCCTAAGCTCCCTTGCCATGGTGGCACACTGTCCCTGAAAGCGCTCAGGCATGAAATAGTAACTTTCACTTCTCCCTTTCATCATTATTTAAACAATGACTGCTACTTGAAATTCCCCTCTCCCTTCTGAAAATGGTGGGTATGTGTGTCCTGTATCACACCATAGATTTCTAGAACAGTGTTTTCTATTCCTTCAGCCTTTAGCCGTTTGCATTTGGTAATGTCTTGGCCTTGGTCTTTGTTTACTTTAAGTCCCATCCTCACTCAGTTATTTATTTGAGACAGGCAGGAAACGTGGCTTCAACTCGGAGACAAATCCCTTTCAGCAAATACCTCCAGGTGAGGGCTGTGCTGGTTTCATGCCACACCAAACCAGGTTTCAGCCTGTGGCACAGCTGACAGATGAGAGGTGGAGAAATCGCACTGCCCCATTGGCTGTCTTTTTCCCTGTGGGCCCAGAGGGGATGCCAGGAAGCAAAAGCTGAAATCCTTTCGCTTATCCTGGGCTAAGCCATTTGCTCCAGGGCCTCAAGAGAGCCGAGGCTGCAAAGATTTCTTCAAGCTGTTTTTGGCTGCCAGTCCTCCTACCTCTGCCATCAGCACAGGAAGGCAGGCGCCAGGAACCGGAGCCCCATGGGAGGCTCAGTTTGGCTGCCCTGGGATGGCCAAACCTCGCACTGGCCTCTGGGAGACAGCTCTTCCCTGCACAGAGCTTGGCACAACTTTCAGCTGTGGCAGCAAAGCTGAAGTTGAAGGCAAAGGTGTTGTACCTAGAGATGTATATTCAAGAGAGAAAGAAAAGCTTGATTTTTTTTCTTAAGTCCACGCAGAAGATGCAGGGAGCTACAAGAACAGGGTGAGGAACACCTCAAGCCCCTTTGCTTTGTTCAGAAGTCCTTTCTCTAATTCAAAATTGAGCAAGTATTACCAGAATTCTACCAGTTTAATCAGGTAACAAAAAAGTCTGCAGCCTCCCTGTGAAGTAAACAGATCCCACCCCAGCAGGGAGGGGTTAGAAACTGCTGATTCATTTGCAAAATGGTCCAATCCCAGAAATCCTTTAAGCCTACGTTACACAATCTGCTACCCTGACCAAAGCTATGAGCAAACGGGATGAGGCGTGAGGACTCAGTGCAATGTCCACCAGTGTCCCATGTGGGTCTGGTGGCATAGCTTTGCTCCCACGGAAACTCCATGGCAAGAATGATAGCAACATGCAACGGGACACTTCAGTCTTGCCAAGCTCCTATTCCCAGCTCATGGAAAGAGATCCTGACCCCCGTGGGATCAGAGTCACAGCCACCATTTTTAATATTAAGGATGTGTACACCTACCTCCTGCTTATCATACATACCGCAAAACTCTGGTTTTGCTGCTGAGTAGTGATGTGCGGTGTTTTATAGGGGACATCACTCATTGTAGGGACTTGACTGTGACATACAGTTGATGAATGGCCAACTAGACAAAACTAGCTAGATATACGGATGTCCTCCTGTAGTGTGGATGATCTGGCACATAGATATGTGTGATTCACAGGAGTATGATCTTTGCAATGCTGTATTACTTGTTGTTGTTGCTATTATTTGGTATTATTTGACTCTGGTTAGTCTTTCAGTCTACATCTGATGGTTCAAATTGAAAATGAGCATCACTCTAGTCAGTGTTGTGAAGTCTTACAGTTCTGTTACTGTAATTTTCACCAAGTCTGCTTTTTCTCTGAGCCCTGGAGCCTGAAGTATTGTGATTTAAAAAAAAACAAAAACCCTCAGCTTTCATTAAAAGAAAACAAAAATGTCTGATTTCATGGTTATGAAGGAAGCCTGAGAAGGATGAAAAATAAAGTGACGAATGAACTCATTATCTATTACTGCTTAAAATCTCATCAGTGTTTTGGGTTCAGGACTGAAAAGCTAGAAAGCATGAAGACAATTTAAATATAGATTTCATTTTCATGTGAAGCTGGTTTACTTGTTGGGTAATTTATACAGGTAACTTGTGCCAAAGAAAATGAAGAGGAGAAAAAGCCTTTAATGGATAGCTATAAATTTCTCCAATTTTTCTATGATATCAGTAATCTCTGGCATTTTGTATCTTTGCAGAGTGCTTTTTTATTCACTTCAAGAGACAGCCTCAGTCAAAATGTAAAAATGCTTTAAGAGGGAAAAGACTTGCACAGCTCCCAGCTTAATTCCTGAAAGAAAACACTGTGGGTTCTGCAGACATGGGCAGAATTAAACTATTAAGGGTGTACTTTCATCAGAAGGAGATGCAGAGAAGGAAGGCAAGGGAGCTCCAGAATGCGGCTGTGTCCTGCCATCAGTCCAAGACCCATGGGTCAAGGGCAGAGGTTCAAAGGGGGCTGGTGAGCAGAAGCCTCCTGACCACGCCGTTCTGTCTGAGGGATAGAGAGCATTCACAAAGCCAATGGAGGAAGCCAGCAGATCCTTACAGCTCAGGATAAACATTGGAAGTTGCAGCTGGAGAGCGTGCCGCGAGGATCGCTGTGGGTAGCTGGGCTCTTTTCCTAGCAGTCCTACAATAAGGTTTCCTGAAGAGACACTAAGATACTAATCATGCAAGCTATGTATTTTTGCTAGTACTTTTTTTAGCTGTCCAAAATATGGTGAATTATATTTTCTTCAAACAATTTTCATGTAAATAAAATCTAAAAATTGTTCGAACTACAAGTCATCAGACGAGGGACAACTATTAGTGCTCGAAGTGGCAGATGTTGGTGCATTTACATTTCCATCTGCCTTCTTGGTAGTTACAGAAAATTGCTAGCTATGATTTTTCTTTTCTAATCTGAAGTGGAGAAGCTTTTCCAATCAATGCCTTCTTACTTCTGACAACTGCCTTGGTAATTTTGTTTGAATTTGTCCCACTGAGAGAAGCCTACTCTGGTTTTTGGGCCAACTGCCGCTGGAGGACAGGATGCTTGTGCAGCCTGGTCTGTGGCTCTGAGATCAATTTTTCATGATGGTGGAAAAAAAGATGAAAACTTTGCTCCTGCAGCTAATCTTGCACCAGTTCCACCACCAGTGGCCTTCTCCATGCATCCCAGATCTCTCCATAAACACTCCTCCATCCTTACACTGCTTCTCAGGGGGCTGGAGACATGGTGTGGGCTCTTGCCAAGGGCTCCTCCAGCAGAAGTGTGAGAAACAGTCCCTTCCTTACCACAGCGAAACCTCAATAGCTGCAAGTTCACAGCCCATCGCGTTAATTAACTCGGCTCCTGGTTCTCCCTTCCAACATGAGAGAGGGGGTTCTCCTGCTGTAAACCCCAACTTAAACGGCAGGGCACAGTCACAGCTTTTCAGAAGCCCAGCAGTGATTGCTGGGGAGCCCCAGCAGCTCTCTCAAGCTCTGCAGCACTGCCTGGGGCACTGGTGGCCTGGCTTTGGTGGCTGTGATGCACAGGGCTTCCAATGCCTGCCTTGCCTGCTTGCTGTGCTTTCCTGGAGGGGTGACGTAACCTGTGCAGGCACACATTGAGAAAATCTGCCCCCCATGCATTCTATTTGTTAGCTGTGAGGTGAGATCTGACCTTCCAAGGCAGGAATGGTGATGCAACACAGGGTACTGGGCATTCCTAGCATGGGCTGCCTGCCTGGCAGCACCTTGGGGCACAGGGTTGCAGGGGAGCATTGCACCATAGCATGAGATAGGAGGGAGAGCAGAGGGGATCCATCCCAGCCAGCACTGCTGGAGCAGGGCAGGGGAGTGGTGGGGACCAGCAGGACGTGGTTGTCTTCCCAGGCACAGGCAACTTCAGGACTTCTGCTCCAGCCACTGGCCAGTGCCTGCACGAGAGAGTGAATTCTCTTGCCCGCAGGAACCACGCCAGGGAGCTGCTGCTGCTGACATCGGGAGCTCGGGGGGGGTTTCTGCACAGGCTTCCACGCTCTCCTCGCTGTGTGCTATTTATCTTCCCTCTTGCCTGGCTGTGCCCAGATTTTACCTGCGTATCTTAATTCTCATCTGTTTTCGCATAAGATACATTTTAGCCCTGCAGCATTGTGCTGCTATGACAACAGGCTTGCACTTCTACTGCTTTCACACCCTTGTTTTTCTTGTATTAGGACTCTCCCCTCATCTTAAAGCCTTGCTGTAAAGACATGACTTCACCCTTTATTGCTTTTTTTTTTTGCAAAATTTGTTCTGTTGACTGTTTGCCTGTAAGTGTTTTTAGTACCGGAGGTACCGAGAGAAGGTGGAGACCTACTATGTCTATTGCTAGACCCACAGTTGACTGCCTGTGTCCAGGCATTCAGAAGTAGTCAAAGTTTTAAAATGAAGAGTACCTTGTATTAGCCAGGATTGCGAGAGACCCAGCTTTTGGCTCTGCTGAACAACCAGAACCCACTTCCACTGACTTTGAAAATAACGGCTTAAGCATGCCATGTTTGCACAGCAGTGCAGTTGGAAATACCACAGACAGGGGAACATAAATATGGTTATTTCTTCCATGAGTTTCCTCACATGTAGAAAATAAGTGAGGAAAGCTGGGAAGACCGTAGACAAGAGCATGCAAGGACATAATAATTAAGGAGTAGCAAGAGAAAATAAAACCCCAACAAGTATGAGGTCTATAAAATCTTGAAGTTAAACTGTTTTGTTCTGCAGAAAGAAGTTGTGCAGTTCTTAAATAAAAGTGTCCTTAAACCAAAATACGCAATTTTACTATTTGCTTGCATGTTCAAATAGATATTTAATCAGTTTTCCAGATCTGTTGGCCAGTTTATATGAGAAAGGCAATGTATAAGCACTTTCTGAAAATATGTAGTCAGAAGAAGTTTCTTTAAATAAAATAAACCCTCATCTACAGATTTTCATAGAGGCAAACTGCAAATACAATCCTCTTCAGTAAAGCGTGTTACATTTCAATCCTTTTTCATCTTTGGATCTTGTCATCTTAAGTGGAGTTTTTGCCAAAAAAATAATTAGTACTGTGTTATTGTTACAAACACAATAACACAAGGGGAAGAGAGGATATTCTTCTGCAAGAAAAGGAAACCTTTCATTAAAAAATAAAAAGTCTTTTGTAGCATAACGCAGTTAACTCACCGTAAGTATAGAGGAATGAACAGGCTCAAAGGGATGGGTGTCTCAAATTCTGATCTAAATCAGAATATATTTTGTGGAGTTCAAAAATCTGGCTAGGTCTGCGTTTCCAGTCAGTCTGCATGCCTTCAACCTACCAAGTTTCTAGCTGCAAGTGGAAATACCACCATGAAATGGTAGGGGGCTGCTCTAACACTATTCATGTGGCATCTAGGCTTAGACTATTTCTACAAACTTTACACAATCGTCTGAACTTCTGCACAATGGTCCTCACCAAATATCCCAGTTATGTTTGTTTCTCCAAGTACTTCTTGGAAATACAGGGGTAAAAGCACACTTTTTTCAGTTAAGTGTTTTTACTTCCTATTTCTCTCTCTCTGGAAAGAGTGAAATCTGGAGGAAGAAAGTCCTATACGGACAGCATGGGGTGCCAGTACCCTGTGCTCACCTATAGAGCAGGTTGAGCAGTGAGTAAAATTTCATTATTGTCCTCCCACAGCATCTCAGTCTCAGGATGCATCTCTTGCATATCCAAGACTCTACTGAGACTTTTTGTTGGAGCATCTGTTCAAGGCCAGAGATTCAGGACATGATTAGGTTTCTCCTTTCCTTCTGCAAATGACTATGCCATCTTCAAACACAACATTGGGATGGCAGACCTAGAATGGTTTAAGCATTTATGGGGAGTTATGAGAATGATGGAGATTTACATAAAATAACAATAAAAAATGTACTTGTTCTCATCTCTAAGTCAAATCTATTATATAAAGCAGCCACATACCTCCCTGCTAATGAGCAGGAGAGACCTTGCGTAGAGCAGCCTCTACATTCAGCGAGGCCTGCTGCTGTCGTGTGCCGGCAGCGTCGTGCTGGCAGATGCATGCTGTCAGTGGGGAGTCACACAGCAGCTCCTGCTCCAGGAGTGGCACTTGAGATCTGCACCTGAGACAGCTATGAGGCTGAGCCCTGCCCTAAATCATTTCCCAACCAGCCAACAGGGTATCATGCAGTAGTGGTAACAGCGAGTTTCTTGGGCTGAAACACGCCCATGAGAAATTGTAGTAAGCTGGCCAGAGTATTTTAGAGATGCCACCAAAGAAGTTACTTCATTAACTAACTAATTGATTAGGATATTAGAGTGATTAACTTTTAATAGCATCAGCTATGTTTCAACTGCTCAGACCCCAAAACTTTGTATCGCTTTACTAAGGGTACAGTACTGGAAGCTGACTTCTTCCTCTGCCAAAACCAGGGGAGATCTTCTCCTTCCCTTGCCACATGACTAGGGTAGCTGCAGCTGTTCAAGGCTCATTCCCTTCCCTCCCTGGCTGATAAGGTGGGATATAGCAGGTAAGGAAGCTGAGAAGAACTGTTGCAAGAGCAGCTGGTGCCTTTTTGGGGCAACAATCCTCCTGGGTCTCCCATCCTCCTCCTAGTGGGTGGAGATGCAGCAAAAACCATGCAGGAGGAGCCAGTGTCCAACCTGACGCCTCTTCTAAAGCAAAGCCTCTCCCTTGGGGAGGTCATCCTTCTCCAGGAAAGGAAAGATAAGCAAATGCTGCTGTATAGCTTCTCTGCCCTGACTGTGCCTACACAGCTGCATTTTCAGGAATGTAGGTAGGATTACTCTATGGTTTCACCTGGGACACTTATTTACAAGCACTGCACTTTTGAGTTGGTTGGCTCTGGACTGGGGTTGGGGATGCTGTTGCTCCTTTCTCCCCCTTCATGCAATTGCCTATATATAGAAAAACGTTGGTGGCCACCCTTCCCTTGGTGAGCCTTGTTAACACAAAATGACGTAGCCCTGCATCACCACCGATGTAAGAATATTGGGAGCTAGGTGCCCTCCCTCCTGTTTTCCTGTGCTTTGATCCACGGGGCATCCACAGGGTTGGATAGGCAGCTGCCCGAGTCTGGCTTTGCCCACAAACAGAAAAATAATTAGGACAAAGGCCAGAATTTGTTCTGCACAAGACATACTGGAATTAATTAGATAAGTAAAGAGTTGGAAATAATGTATCAAATACGCCTGACAATGTCACATTAACAGCAAGAGTAAACAGTCAAATGGCAATGTTCATTATGTCACTAAATGAAAAATAATCATTTTGTTAGCAAATTCTGTCTATTACAAATGAGGCAGTGTTAAATACTGACAGAACTTTCTAAGTTATAGTTCTTCCGCTGACGAGATACATCTTACGCAGAAGTTTGCTTGCGGAAAGATTCTGAGTACCATTTATCTGTGTGTCACTATGCTATTGATAAAACTACAGATCTCTGGAGAAAGCGGTACAGAGAAAAAATCCATTATCATTATTATCCTATGACTGAGTAAATGTGCACATACTGGATGCGAATGCAATTCATGGTACAAGAAAATGAAGGAATGAAAATCATCTGTCTGGAGTTTTCTCATTCGCCGGTAACATTTCTGTTACTGTACTTAGTGAGTCGATGCTCATTAAATCTGTTTGCCCATTACCGTTGGGTAATATGTCAAAAGAAAGACATAAAATACCGAGTGGCTCTGTGCTATAGTTCTGTATGTGCATACAGTGGAAATAAAATATAAGTAAACCCACTGTAACAATTATCTCCTTGTTTAGTAATGAGTGAGGTCTCCCAAAGTCTCTTACAATAGGTATTTGCCTCGATTTTCCCATTTCAGAAGAGACACTCCCTGAAGTGATTAAAAGGAATTAACCCTGGCTTTTTGTATGGGCTGACAGCTTGACATTCAGGGGTAAACAAAAAAGAAAAAAAAAAGAAGCAATGCTGAGTCTCTGGGGTTTCCACACAGCAACAGTGAAAACGTGCAGGACTGCGCTAGCCACACCTCTGGTTATTTGTAAATGTCCCTTTCCTTTTTCTCGGGTGAACTTGACCTTCTTCACACACAGTTTTTGCATCTGTCCTCCCTGCTTTTCCTTCTAGGATTGTTCGAAACTAGTAGGGTGTAAACTAGAGTACCAGCTCCAACAAATGCAGATTTCCGACATGTTATGACATCTAGCATGGTGAGATGTCCTGTGAGATTGTGACTCGCACACTCCGAGCCGCTCAAGTGACAGGGAAAGATGCTGCCCGCTCTGACTTGAACCAGCAGCGCAGGCTGCACCATGCCTGCAACCTACAGCTGAGCTGCGTTTTAATTCAGCTACAAACCCAGCATTTTCTATGATGGTGGGTTGGGAGCGGAGGGGGGAAAAATACTACCCGCTAAAAATAATCGGCTGAGTTTTGTCATTTGCCTTCATGAGCGGTGAGAAGGGGGTTTTGTGCAATCCCTCTCCAGGTAGAAGTGCAGTCCAGACACAGCAGCAGCCCCCAAAAGCGTTCTAGGCAGCTTGGCATCTTGGTACCTAACTGTTTTTGAAGTTTGAGTTTATCAAAGCCCGAGTCGCCTTAACTCAGGAGCACGGCTGCACGGCGAGTACAGAGACACCGAAAAATCATTCCAGCCAGCAGCCTGCCCTTCTCGCTCACCCAAAGCAAGTCAAATCACAACAAGGGAAAAAGACTGAAAAAATAAGGGGGGGGGGGGGGGGGAGGGGAAAGGCAGCGAAGCCCGCGGCGCTGGCAGGGAGCGCGGTGCCGGCTCCCGGGACGGCCAGGCATTCCAACTGTTGCAGGGAGGTGACCGGGTATCCGCGGTGGCAGCGCCCGTGGCGGGCGGCACGGGTGGGTCCGTGGGCCCAGCACTCACGGGTGGGTCCGTGCGGGCGGGCAGGTGCGGGGAGCGGGCTCGGGAGTGGCGGGATGCGGGGCGCCGGGCCAGGCTCGGGGGTGGCGGTGCCCGGGGCCGGGAACCCGCCGCGGTTACCTTGAGGATGAGATCGGTGTGGTGCTGGTCCAGCATGTTGGCCTTGCGGAAGGAGGTGATGATCACCCTGCCGTACCTCCCCGGTGTCTGCAGGTCGGAGTACAGCCGGTGCTTGGAGCGGTTCACCGGGAAAAGGCTGTCCACCAGGTTCCTCTCGATCTTGGCCAGGCTGTGCGTGGGGGCCAGGAGGTGCTCCACGCTCTCCTCCACCTGGTAGCGGCTGAAGCTGGCGCCCAGCAGGATGGAGATGAGCACGGGCGCCGAGGCGAAGAACACCGGGTGGCTGGCGACGAAGTGGCCGAGCCGGGAGAAGGACGTCCCCAGCCCCCTGTGCAAGACCTGCCGCAACATCCTAGTGCGGAGGGCGCGCAGGAGGGCGAGCGCCGCGCTGGGGCCCCCGCAGCTCCCCCACGGCCCCCGCAAGACCATGGGGCAGCCCCGCCGGGCGCCGCCTCACCGCCGGCCGCGGCAGCGGGGGGCCGGGGGCCGCCGCCGCGAGCGTGCGGATGTGCGCGGTGTGTGTGTGTGCGAATGTGTGCGCTCCCGCCTGACTGCGTGCGCGGGGAGGCTCGGGCGCTCGTTCTCCCGCAACGCCGCCGTGCCCGGGAGGAGTTTCCAGCGCCTCGTTGCCTCACTTGCCAACCCGCCGCCCCTCGCCGCGGCCGCGGAGCGGCGGCTCGGACCGCCGGTGGGGGGCGGGGGGGGCAGCCCCGCCGCCGCGGCCCCGCCGCCCCTCGCCGCCCCTCGCCGCGGGAAGGGGCAGGCGCCGCCGCTCCCCGCCCCCACCGCGGAGTTTGCGCGGGAGCGGGGCTGCCCGCAGACTGCTGACTAATCCCCCTGCCGCGGCAGGCGGAGCGGGCGCGGGAAGCCCTCCGCGGCGCCCCCGCCGCCGCCGCCCTCCGCCCAGGGGCGCGGGGCCACGCCGGGCGGTGCCTTCCACGGGGCGGCGGGGCGCAGCGCCGCGCCTCCCGCCGGGGCCGCCCCGCGGGCCGCGCTCGGGACGCGGCGGCGCGCCCCGCCCCGCCCGGCCCGACTGCCGGCCGGCTCCGCCCGCCGCAACCGCCGCCGGTACCGCCGCCGCCGAGACGGCCGGGTAGCGCAGGCTGCCCGCGCCCCCGACGGGCGGGCGGCGGGGTCCGCGGAGCGGCCGCCCCCCGTGGAGGGGGAGTTGGGTGTGTTTCGTGGGAGGCTTTGGCTCAGGGACCCGCCGCCAGAGACGTCTGGGCGCTTCCCCCGGGGATAGCGGGGAGCCGCGAGCCGGGGTGCCCGACGGCGCGCCCCGCGGTCCCGCCGCGTAGCCTACCGCGGCGGCGCCGGCAGCGCGGCACAGCCCGCCGCTCAGCGCGGCCAGAGTGGGCATGTGCGAGCGCCGCACATGCCCATTAGGGAAGCTGGGCGCCGGCGGCGGGGCTGCCGCTGCCCGTCTCGCCGACCCCCGCCGCCCGGCATCGGCCCCGGAGCTGCCCCGTGCTGCCCCGGGAGCGCCCCGCCAGCCCGCGCCACCGCTGCTGCCAACGCGATGCGATGCGATGCGGTGCGGTGCTGTACGGTGCCGGAGCGCACTGCCGCTCCCCTAACCACAAGCCGGCAACCCCGGCTACCACCTGTGCGTAGGTACACCTCGTCCCCGCCGGGTGCGATCGCGGGGGACGGCCTCCTTCGTAAACGCAAATTGCAATTAAATAACGGAAGCGAGCGGTAGTGCTCGTGTGGGTCGTTTCGGTGGCGCCGCTGGCATAGGCGGGCATACGGGCTCCTGCCGCTGTCAGCTGGACCTTAGCTGTTGTCCGTCAAAGTGAAGGTGCCGGTTTTGGGAGCCCAGTTACCAGCCGGGCCGGTGGTTTTACAAATCGGTGGAAAGGAAGTTTCTGTTTGACAGCTGTTACACGTGTTGCAGCGTGAAACAGCAGCAGCTCCTGATTTTGATTATTGATAAGCTGACAGTCATCCTTCCTTTTACATTTCAGTAGTGTCTGACCTAAGCTAATGTTTTGGCACGGATGCTTCATGCACAAAACCTCCTTGACATCATTCCTGTCTCCTTGCTTGCAGCCGGGCCATGCAGCTTGAATGCTAAACTGTTCCTGTGTTTCACTGCTTCTACTGTGGTGAGTGAGTGAATGGCTTGATTGAGTGGTCCCGTTACGGCCAGTAAGGTCCCCATGTTCCCTGGTTCTTCTGGGTTTTGTGCCCAAGCCCAAAAAATGCGCCTGGCAGTATTCTGCCTGCAGGCTGCCACCTGGCATGCCTGATCCAGGGATGCTGGATCATGCCCCCCCTCCTCGATCCCACTCCCATGGAGGTGGGTCCATGCTGCTGGTGTCAGTCCTCCATCAGTTTAAGATAAAAAAATAATTCGTACGTAGTTTGAAAAGAACCTCAGCAATGGAAATGGAAGTAGGAGCACAGACATAGGAGAGGAGCAGGGCCAAGCCTGGGTGAAGCTCGGTACGAGGTGAGACCGCAGAGCCTGGGTCTCTTGCCTCCCAGCCCCGTGCTCTCCCCTCGCTGCCTGTTCCCATCTGCACACTGATCGCAGCACAGGCGCAGTTGTGTTGCTGTATATCAAGAAGAAACACCAGTATGTGCTGAGTGCTTTATGTCATTAGCAACAACTAAAAAGCTGCTGTCATTGCTGCCGACAGTATCACCTGTGCTGATAGTTTTTTTTTTGCGGCTCCATGAAACGTATTTTATCCTTATTAAAAATGAAGGGGATTATTAATTATTTCAGCAACCACCCAGTAGCTGATGCACAGGTCTCCAAGGTACCTAAGGAAAACTAGATCGAGGACCTGACATCCAGCCCAGTTCCAAGCATGTTAACACTGAGTAAGCCACAGGTAACCTAGCAAAATGGATGAAGAAGGAAAACCGATATATCAGCAATTCTGCTGGGTGTTCCTCTGTCTTCCCAGACCAGTGTCTGTTTTATTGCCTACTGTAACCAGCATCAGACTGCGCTGTTAGCTGTGGTGGAAATGATGTCGTTCCAAAGGTAGTCATCGGTTTTCACGCAACACAAATTCTGCCTCCCCTTGGCCCAGGGAATTGGCCTGCCTTTGATTTGGGGGGGTGCCTGAAGGGGAGGGAGGTGCAGAGGTGGGATAGGCAGCTCAACGTGCACTGCTGGAAACACAGCTCAGCTGGGTGTGCTGTAACCCCACTGGGTGAGAGTGTTACAATACCGCGTGCACCTTGTGTGTGTTACCAAACTAAAGGGGAGACCTCCTGTGTACTCCTGACTCTGAAGATAGTGAAATAGCCTTGTTACTGACCATTGCTGCTCTAGTATTCCAAAAATTTCTGCCAAAATATGTTCTGTGGTATTATGGTTGTCCGGAGTGGAGCAGCTGGAGGCCTCCCACAGTACTCTGTGGAGAGCAAAGCATGGCTGAGATCTCGCCTCTGTTGTAGGGGAAAGCCCTGGTGACTGGAGCTCTTGCCAGAAGCACATGCCAGAAAATGTGTATCAACCTGTTGAGCACTAACCAGCTCTGACTATCTTTTGGAGGAAATGGAAGGGTAGGATTTCCATCACGTATATGTGCTACTCTGCTACTGCTCTGAATGGCACTTTACAAAATAGATAATGATGTCTCATTGCTCTAGAGAGTTATAGTTATTCTTAACTAAATTAAGAAGAGAACGATGGGAAGAGATGACCATACAATGAGGTGCAGATGCTGGGAAGAGGGATAATGAGGGGGAGGGCAATATGATTACGTCCTTTCAAAGTAAACGCCTCAGGGCAGCTCCTTTTGGGGGCAAAGTGTAAAAGGGAAATGGGGAAGACATGACTCATAAAGATAGTATCTGCACAGAGTTCAAGTCTGCTCCCAAGAGCCAACCTCTCTGCTGTGAAACATTTGTTGACTCTCAGGCTCATGCAAAGATATCACCTTGACCCATGCTCAGAGGCTCTCAAGGCCAAACAGGTCTGGTGCTTAGCATGAAGCCATGTTGTCATTCCTGGGGTCTGCAAGGTCAGGGCGAGTCATGCGCACCACAGCCCAGGCCTCAGGGCTTTAGCTTTCTGCCAGCACAAGCAGGATGCTTTGAGCATCCAGAAATGAGCATCTCCCTATGCATCTGCTCAAATCTTGTTATGATGGCAAATTTTAAAACTGATGTAAGAGTAAGAAGTGGACAAAGTTTTATTTAAAATATCCTACCCTACCTCCCCAAAAGTGGTCTAATGAAAGAAAAAGCTGAGAGAAGTGATAGAGGAAAGGATTCCTGATGAGTAACTTCAGAAGAGTGAAGAGGGCCTAGGGGAAAGGAAAGGTGGCAGGAGCAGCTGGGATGGCTGTGGGAGGTATGCAGAGAATAAGGATTTTGTGTTGTTTAGTTAGGCATGAGAAACCAGAGAAGATATTTTAGGAGTGTGTGCAGGGGATTTAGTGCCGCGAATGGGGAATGATCTTTGCCACAGAGCACTGAGCAATGTGTGATGCAGATTCCAGCTGGAGCTTGGAGAGAATGAGGTTACCCACAGTGAGGAGATGGGTAACAAAGACTTTTTTTTTTTTTTTTTTTTAAAGGAACTAAAAAGAAAAATTTCAAGGAGAGTTTAATAATTATGGCTAGATTCTTAAGGGATGTAAAACCTTTTTCACTGAAGTTGTCTGTGTTATGCTCATTTATACCTGCTGAAAGTCTGGCTGGTGACATCCAAAGACACTGTGCTTTGTGCCAAGGGATCAAAAAGACAGGTAGCCAGCCCAGGATAGCTGGGGAGAACAGTAGCTCTCATTGCATCACCCGACCAAGCTCCACTTTGTATTTCTTGGCCTTAGATCTGGGACCTGGGCCAATGTCAATTAAATTGGTGAGAGCACAGACAAGGTTAACGATAAAGTTAATCTCCCATTGCTGATTGGTGAGGGAACCTCACGACTTGTAGCTTTTGTCCGTTTGCAGTTACAGAAAAGCAAAGCAGAAGGAGGCCTCCTCCTTATTTCCAGCCTGGATCCTATCACAGTGGGAAGATTACCGAGAAGCGTTGCTCATTTCCCTTGCAGCACTTCTCCCACAAGGATGGCAATTTGCTTGTGCTGAAAAGGCCTTTCTAGAAGCAACCATGCAAAACAGTTAAACTGTTGACTGCACTGGCTTCAGTGCAGTTAATAGTTTAAATAGTTGTTGTATTAGCTAATAGTTAATAGATAAAATATAATTTAATCAATGAAACTGTTCACTTTTAATCTTCCCAGTCCTGCCTTCTCTTGGCTGGCACGAAGGAGTGGGGCATCATGGGCACAAACAGCATGATCACAGTTTGAGAACCTCAAAACTAAGATAATTTTTTAAACTCTAGAACCAGAAAAAACATAAATGAAATAGAGGATCAAAGCATAATTTTTAGCATGTGTGATCTCTCTCTGAACAAGTCCTTTGGGGCATAAAGGATGGGGCTATCTGAGCAATAGCTGCCTTCTTAACCCAAGGTACAAACCATGAAGCAATACCCTGCTGAGGGTTGACTACACATTTTGCATTCGGCATCCACAGATTTCATTGCCAGAATTCAATATGGCTGATTTCTTACCTCCTGAAACAGGCTGCTAACAAAATCAGTTGTGTTGGAATTTTTCCTTCAGCATGTGTAAGCCCCTAGTGTTCACCAAATGGAATGGAAGAGAGAGGTAAAGCTAATGGAAAACTATGGCTGTGCACGCACTTTGTCATTGCACTCCCCAGCGCCCTGACGTTCCACCACCCGTGACAGGGCATACATACTCTAATTGGACTTGCTAATGCATATCTTGGGAGAAGTCACAGGAACTGGAATGTCTTTTTCATCAGCTAAAAGGAAAGAAACCCTCCCTCTTGCTCCTGCATGACAACATCTCTTTTTTGCAGCCTGTCCTGTAAAATGCAAATATATAAATGCTCCTTGCTGGCCTGTTCCTCCTGTTGGATAGAGAGATATATAAAGAGAATGTAAATCACTAAGAAATACTTTGACAGCTGGCACCTGATTCTTTCCCAAGTGCCCTGATGGTCACTCTTCGTCAGCTATTTGCTGATTCATGAGGACTGCTAAGAGAAAGCGTGTGTGACATCTTTTATAGACTGTAATAAAAAGAGGGAAGTGCCCTCTGTGGCTGGAGCTGCAGATCTGTGGTCTGTCTCTGAGATGCTCCATTAGCCTGCTGCTGGCAGTGATGACAAAAACTGGAGATCCCGGATTGTACCATTAACATGAACAGATTGAAAAAAAAACCAAAAACCCACTGGAATGTTACAGGAAGCCTGTGCTTTTATGTTTTTTTTTTATCTGCTTGTATGAAAACTCAGTAGAAGTGAAGGATAGTTCTGTCCCCTCGCATATTGGCATAGGCTGCACAAAACACAGCTCTGCTTTTATTAGGGTTCTCCCATATTATGTTAGATCTAGATTTACTTCTTAAGCTGAAACCATTGGGTCATCTCTCCCTGGCTGTATTTTTGGCCAGGCCATCTGATACTTGCTATTGACCAGGTTATTAATCATGGCCTCTCACCTGTTTATTTTAAAACAGTGACTGCTGACACTTCTGTCAGCCTTAGGGAAGGGTCTTTCCTTTGCCGTAAACAATAATGGCCTGAAAAAAAGCCCGTCCTTGCAGAAAGATGGATTAAGTTCTTATTTTGAAATGCAGCCTAAATGGCCCTGATGTACTGAAATGTTACAGCTAATATAAGCAGACGAGTCAATTTACAGCTTTCATACTACATTTTAAGAAACAAAACAAGCAGACAAGACAGCACAATAAATCTGCCTGGTGTCCCAGCCTGGTTGATGTTAATTGAAAGCAGTTGTATCAGATAACTGGATGATGCAGCTTCCGTCTTCCACCCCTCTCCCCCCCCCGAAAAAAAAAGCACAAATTTTGCCAAGATCATGAATTTGTCTAAAGAAAGAGGACAGACTTAAGCAATGTATTATTTGGGAAAGAAGTCTGTGAGCCAATGAAGAAGCATAGCTGTGTATGTGCTATTCTGCCTACACAATACAAAGTTCTTATTAGAATAGCCCTAATCATACTAGAAAAACGACTATATTATTCAGGATTCAAGGGAACAAAAAAAAAAAAAAAAAAAAAAAGAAAAGTGGTATAATTTGTGGATAAATTATTTGGGGAAAATAGGAATTTATAATTTCACTATCACAGTTAAGTATATAAAGTGTATGGCTTCTTTGCTTTAAGAGTAAAGCCCTGCTTTAAGAGACAAACAAGTTTTAGCATAAAACAAAACATTAACTGGGAGTGTAGTAAATACGTCTAGAGACACTGGCTTTTGGCAGAGTATAACTCCTAGAATAGTGTGAATGTTTCTTTTCTGTTTATGTGCCTGCATACAAAACTTGGCAAAACAAGTAGGTTGCAAGTGAAAGCGGAAGAAAACACAAGGAGCTATTGAAATAGGTTAGCATCTGATTTCAGATTTAGGAATAAATACAGATATGCACATGTATATGTGAATGCACACAGTCATGTACACCATTATATATAGATCTCTTGAATGTAAATGCTTTACATATAAATTTACATATGTAAATGTAATTTTTAATATATATTTACATAGAGAGGCTTCAGTGAAAACAGGAGTAATTAAGTCAGATACTAAGAAAGCTTTCTAAAAGTATCATTTTTCTAATAGTAATGTGGAGCAGCAGGGCCACCTGGGAAGGGTGTAGGCGTTCCAGTATTGGACGATTTTAAAAGCAAGCTGGATAAATGTATAAGGTATGACATAAATATTGCTAATCCCACCTTGGGGTAGAAGAATGGACTAGGTGTCTTTCAGGACTCTGGCAGTCAGCATTATTTCCTGTGACTCTAGGATATAGCCAAGAGGTAGGTTAGGTTTTACATATCCACATCTGATGGAGTATAAGAAAATAGCCTGTGATTTGCAGATGCAGAGACGTTTATTACTGAGCACAGAGGACAGCTCCTCCTTAGCTCACCTACGAGAAGAGAAAACATGGGTTTGGTGGTAGTTCCTGGCAAAGCAGCCAAGCTGTATAGACAGGGCCAGTCAGCCTATTTCTCCCCTGCTTTACTGCTTCACATTCTGACTTTATAGCCCTTGGCTAGGCTTTGTGTCTCTAAAGCTGTTAGTAAAGACAATTATCTAAATATAAATTACTGATGTACAGCTTTGGGACAGCACACTGACTCAGAATCGTCTTCATATTGCTCTGTCACATTCTTCCACCTGCATCTAGATTGCATATTGAGTCATATTGACAGTGTAGTTGGCTATAAAGTAAAAGACCTTCAGTAAAGGACATTAAAAAAAAACCCAAAACAACTCTTAATTTTTCTCCAGTCTTTCAGAATGTGTGTATGATCTGGTATCAGATTGACTAGATTTTAGAAAATATCAGAGGTTTTACATCATTTACAGAATGCAGCACAGACAGTGGACCAAGGACTACAAGCTGCAGGTATCAGGTTCTGCCACTGCTGTATGGTCGCAGGCAATTCACTGTAATCTCCCTTGTCTCACTTTCCCCATCTTTAAAATTGGGATGATAAAAGTTTTCTGCCTCTCACAGGGAATGGAATGAGCATAATCAGCAATTTAGCAGCACTTAGGAAATACGGTATCTTATACCAATGTGGAGTTGTAGAGTATTCAGACCAGAAACCCTTACTTGTAAGATAATTTTTAACATTATGCTTTGTTATGCTTTATCAACTGTTATTCAATGTCAAAATGAGCCAAGTAATGCAATGAAAATAAAGGGGAGGTGAATTTTAATTCCTCTTTAACCATCCCATTTTCAACTTGCAAAAATACAGATCTCGTATGGCCATTGTCACAGCCCTGCCCCACAGTGCCTTCTCAACATACACCAGACAATTGCACCAGGTACCTGCTTGGCAAGAGTTTGTGTGTAACTCCATGCTGTTTCTCTGCTGTGTCTGCAGCTGCTGCTGTCCCTTCTGTCTGTCACAAACATCTTTCCCCTGCATTGCTGTAAGTACCTATGAATGGAGTCAGGTACTGGCTACAGTCAGGAGAAAATAGTAGAAAAGGACCAATTAGGACAAGTAGCAAAACAAACAAACCGGACAAGCCACATTATTTTAAAGCAGGGGATTTGCCATTTATACATCCCTTATGTTACATGCGATCTCTAAAAATGTACCACATCCACATTTGAATAGCCCTTAAAAATGTCCCATTACTTGCTTACCCCAAGTTGCCATGTAAAGAATATGCAGGACAGTAGCTTAAGATTTCTTTGAGGACTGAATTTTGGGAAGATAACAGACTGCCAGTTTTTATTTTTAAGCACTAAAAATCTCTCATGACGAAGCACGGAATGTACAGTGCTGGAGGAAACCCACTGCAGTAAGTCACAGGTGTACATTTTACGAGCAGGTGAAATGCATACAGCATTTGGTAGAGAGCACTTATTCTTAAGGCTTACATTTTCAGTTCAGAAGCACTAGATATATAAGGAGGTGTGTACTCCAAGTAAGAAAGCATCAGATTTCTTTTTACCTTACATGCTTTTCATAGGAGTGGCTTGATTTTCCAATTGTTCCTGATGTTCCTGAGATTAAAACAGAAGCAGGGAATTAGGCTACTGTACAATGTACATTTGATCTTTATAGGGTTTTGGGGTTTGCTTTCTATGAAAGCTGCATCCCGAACAGCTCTTTCTGCTCATGAATATAGAATTATTACTGTAAATCTAATAGGTTATTCTACATTTTAATTGAGGAGCTGGTGTTCTACCCGGGTAAGTGCCCATCAGCGTTAGATGACACACAATTAAAGCAGAGTGTCAAAACCTAATTTTCTAAGGCAAATGTTTAAAAAATTGCGTATGTGCCTATTTTTGGATCAAAACCTCTTATCAAGCCATACACTGACTTTCCTAGCAAATACGACTGTGCAGACCATGGCAGTATGAATCATCAGCTTGCCTCTGATCAGAATTCAGGGTATATTCTGGTTTGTGTATAATGCTAATTGAGTTTGGCTTTGCACCTGAAAGCACATGCTTTGACTGCATGGGAATATCATATGTGGAAAGACTGCTTTATATCTCAATGAAATTTACTGTAAATTTGAGGAAATCATTAAGAGTATTTTTTTTCCTCAAGGCTGCTGCAAGCTTACATTTTGGTTCATGGGAGATGAATGTTATTCCTAAGAATAAAATCAGTATTTCATTATTCTGTAATATGTCACAGTAGTACTTAAAGCCTCCTCTTGCTGTGCCTGTAAAATTCTTCCCAAATTCACTAAGTCATAATAATCTCAAAAGTCACTATTTGCACATGCTTAGCAGATGGTTCCTAAGAGATGGCTGCTTAAACCACACTGTATTTAGCATGCTCAGTTTGGTGCTTTGCAATTGCTTTTTTTGGAAGCCAGGGGCTGCTCTGGTTCCTGGCAATTCTGTTAAGTGCAGGGAGATTGTTTTCCTGTTTTCCTCTTCTATTTTTTTGTATCATGGAAGATGAATTAGTCTGACTGGAATGGAGAGGAACAAAGGTGCATGGAGGTACAGAAGTCTTAGGAAGCTGATGGGGAATAGTGGTGCAGAGGGGAACTGGGACCTGGGAGCAAGTGCGATATAACAGTAAGAGAGTGAATTCCAGGCTTGGGAACACATTACTTACAGGAATGGAAAATGAACAGGAAGATGTGTCTGTAACCACCACCATATATCCCCCCACTTTGTATTATTGCATCTCTTCTGTTGCCAGAGTAGAGTATCGACAATCACAGTAAAGGGAGTGTTTCATCGTCTCTTGGAAAGTTTCCCTCTCAGCTTGTGAGGTCAAAGTCTGTATATTAGGAGTTCAGATCTGCCAATGGGTCGACACTGTATGCACTGGCGGAGGGGAAGCCATTTGCTTTAAAATGACACCCTCCCCCCCAATTTGTATACAGATATATACTGAAAGAGCATTCAGGTTGCAGAGTCAAGCACTGAAATTTTCAGAAACACCTAATTTGAGATGCCAATATAACATCAATCTGGCCTCAGTGTGCACATGCATTTTACTTACATGGTAACACATTAGCCTTTTTTTTTTTTTTAGGATTAAGCCGTTCCTTTTTAGGTGCCAAAGGTCAATTAGGGAAGGAGTCAGAATTGCATATGGAGTGAGTCTGTTCCCTGGAGGCCAGACGCTGTGTACTTTGCTGTAGGCGCTGGACAGAAGCTGTGATTGGAACAAAGAGGAAAGAGGAAAAGGAAAGATTCATGAGTTACGTAGCTGTATACCCTGTTGCAAACCAGATTTTGTCCTTGTCTGTCACTGCTATGTCTGACTGCCTGAGGACTCTGATGCTTTGGGGCTGGGAAGCACAATTTTGTCTGGGTAAAAGTACGTGAGGAAAGCTCTTGAGTGGGGAAGAGCTGCAGTAAAATGAGTGATCTCAGCCTTGACTTCTGAAATTTGTTATCTGTTTTGTCAGGGCTGGGAGATCCTCTGAGTGAAAGAGAAAATCAAGATAAGTGACACTAATCTCTGGGTCGCTGGTCTGTAGCCAGAGGTCCAGGTGGCTTGGAATGGCCTGGACAGAGGTGAAACCGGCTGCAGCTCAAGAGAGGAGGAAAGGGAGCAAAATGAAGACTGGCCAGCCTTTGGCACAATCAAGCTCACAGACATGAGAAAAAAAGGTAATGAGAAAGGGAAACCTTCAGTAGAGTGGAGTTCAGGGTCAAGAGAGATTGCTGAACTCCACCGTCTCTTGGTAAAGCTTCATAATTTCTTCCCATTTGCCGTTTCTGAGACTCTGCTGCTTTCAGAGGTCATTGAGGATGCCACCAGCCCGCTGATGCATCATCCACCACAGACTGTAAACACAAAGGATTACCTGGAAAAAAAAAGGTCGATTACTTCTTGTAAAGAAAACAGTGCCTTCCATTTACACTGAATGCGATGTTGTGGATTCCCCTTGCCTCCAGTTCTTGGAAAGAGCCTACGAAGGAGCTTGCTGGTGATGCACTCAGCCAAATCATGTGGCAAGACAACATCCCTGCTTCTGCTGGGCTGGTACGCACAAGGCGTTGCTGTGCCCTATGTCACTGCCGGATTCCGAGTTTTCTGCTCTTCCTTGCTCTCCTTTACACTGTCCTCTTGTCCCCCTCCTCCTTTCCTCAGACCACCTGTGAGCTCCCACCGCCTCCGCCAACCGGAGGACAGACAGCGTTCCCCTTCGACTGGGGGGCATAAAACGGCAAAAAAGGGGCTGTGGGGAGGGAAGGCGCCAGCGGCTCCTACCCCGCCGAGGAGGCCGCGGAGGGCGGCCGGGCGGCAGCGGCCACGGGGCGGCGGTGTTGCGCAGCGCTCCCGTGGGCTTACCGGGGCAGGGCGGGGGCCGAGGCTCCGCTGCCCGGCCCGGTGGCGGTGGCGTCGGGGCCGTGCCCGCTCGCCTTGCCCCGCCGGTGGACGGCGCCGCGGAGGGGCCGGTGCCTGGAGGCCTCACGGGGCCGAGGCGCCATTTCGTGTCCGCGGGGGCCGGTGGGGCCTCCAGAGGTGACCCGGCCCGGCGGCGAGGGCAGCCATGAGCGCCTTTCGCCTGGCTCCGGCCTTCCGCTCCCACTTTGCATTCACAGGCGTGGAAGTTATTGCCGATGCAGACAGCGCGGAGGAGGGCTGGCTGCCGGGCGATGCTTTTCTGCGTGCTAGCAGCCGCCGAACATCGGTGGGGGACCAGGCGTGGCCTTCGCAGCAGACTGCGGTGTGAGCGCGGCTGCAGGGCTTCGTGGGTCATTGGGAAAAACACGTCTGAATCTCTGAATCGGACGCTTTAGCTCCTGAGCGGAAGAAGCAGCTGGTGTTCTGGTGTGAGGCTGCATTAAGCAGTTGGGTGCTACCCAGCCAGCATATCAGATACTACAAAGCAATACGGTATTTCTGCCCAAAATAAATGGTCAGGTTCTATCCTTCAGGTGTTTGGGTTTTTTTTGTTTTTTTTTTTTTTTTTCACCTTTCAGATACAGCTGGATACTGCTGCGGAGAAGAAAGGCAACTCCAACGCCACAGAAAAGCAAGACCGAAGGTGTAAGCAGCGAGGGACAGCGCTGGTATGGCACTGAAGAGTGGGAAGTCAAAGCATTCCTGAGCAGCAGCAGCAGCGGCAGCAGCAGCAGTAGAGTGTCTCCGAGCAAGTGTCAGAGTGTCTTGGCAACAGTACAAGATGTCTGCAACTTTCCTTCACTTATGCAGAAAACACATGTAGGCAGTGCAGTGGTGCGTGAACACAGCAGTGTGGGCTTGGTTTTGAAATATTTGCATCGAAAGCAAAGGCTTGTTTGGTCGGTGTAGGGAGACTGAAAATTTTGTGACAAAAGCTATGGCATTCGTCTCTCTGGCCATTAATTGGTTGTTACAAATCTGCAGTGCAGTCATTCCCTCCCCTCCTTTCCTCTTCTTCAAATTATTTATTCTAATAGTAATATTAGTTTTAAGTGGTGTAGAACATGGACTAGTTTCTTTGGTAACCAAGTCGGTTGTACACCCACACGAAGTTAGAATCTGCTAGGTGCAGACATTTTCCCTTTTAGAAAAGATGTGGGTTTTGACAACCACAGCAGTAGGGCAGCAGTGTATGTTCTCAGGGAGTCATTCCAGAAAAAAGTTCCATATTCCACATGCAGATTTATATCTTACTCCTGTTCTTTTGTTTATACACACATATGGTACTTGAATGTATTACCTAAGTATTGATTTCTCCAGTGACTTCAGGATTATATACTTCTTCCTCGTCCCAGTATTTCATTCCTTCCCACTTTTCCCCTCACTCCTCACCACTTGTAGAGAATAGGTGGCTGTGAAAGAGCACACAGAGGAATGCAGCACAGGTGAATAAGCTTGCAAATACGTACTGCATTGCTCCTTCCTTTATTTGGTGTAAGCAAAAATTTGCAGTGTTCCTTAATCTGCCTTCTGAAATTATAGAGGTGAACTGCAGCGGCTTTTGTAGATAGCTTCTTTTTAAGGATTTAAATTTAAAAGTGGCCTTTCTGTTCTTGATAGTTTTTTGAAAGCAAATAGGTACATGCAGGATTAAAATTAATTTCTGAATATGAATTGTAACAATTATTATGACTAATAATCCCTGTCATATTGTCTTGATCACGATCAGTAGTTTAGTCTATAGCAGAAGCAGAAGCTTGGAGACTTTTATTGTGCTTTCTCTAGCGACACATCAAATCCTCACAAAATTAAAACATGGAAAATTTTAAACCTACTTTCCTTGTTCCTGTATATGAGGCAAGATGGCACTAGTATCATCTGAGCTGAAAGGTAGCCATAAACAGAGGCTGAGATTGACAAGGCCGTTTCATTGTTCTTGTCTGAATGAAGTGTTGAAAAGGAAACAAACAATAAATGGGGAAGAGTGAAGTTTTACTTTCTTTCCTGTTCTGAATCATCAGTCATAAAACAGAATAGTAGGTCTGTTTTTAGTTAAATATGGTTTTTATGCTAAGCAATGCCTTTTAACTGCAGTTCTTCTGGAGTGGCAAAAGCCTGACACAAATACAGAGAGCACCTGAAAGTACTCTTATGCAGTACTTGTTATTTCGTAACATCCCTTCCTGCGCTACAACAAAGTATATAACATGCTGTGTAATTCTGCACTAGAAAGCTGGAAAGGTTGCATTTTCTAGTTTACAGGTTCCTGATGAAGACTGAGCTGGATGATGTGCAGTAAGCACTTTTCGTAGTACTGCATAATTAAAATTTAATCTGTTATAAATAAAAGGTAATAAAAACATCGGTGGGAAGAAAAAACCTGACTTGAAGAAAACAGACACGTATTGCTATCCTCCTCTGGGTCACTTATGTCGTTCTATGGCCACATCACTTTTTTAAGCGTGCAGGGAACATTTCTCTCTGGGCTTCTGCACATTCTGCTGTCTCCTCCTGGTGCCAGACACAGTCCTTTCTGCAGTATCTTTCTCAGGCGCTTCCTGTTTCTCATTGCCATAGAGACAGCATGTGCCTATTAGAGACTCCGCAGAGATGTGCTCACTCAAACCCAGGATGGCTGGAGAAGGCAGACCATAAGCAGACCTGCAGGCTCAAAGTGCCATGGAGAAGATTCTGTGGCCAGGTCCTGATCTGCTTAGCGGTTTCAGTACAGAAGGGCAACAGGCTCCAGAAATCCTCAGCAGGTGAAATGAGCTCATGGGGAGCAGCCAAAATTCAGCAAGCTTGAACACCTTTGGTGCCTTGCCATGGCATGTAGTCTGCTGCATCCAGTTTGGAGAGGCAGGTTCCAGGCAAGGTGCCTTAAAGCATGGTCCATCACCAGGTATCCTAAGTTCTGCTTGTAGTAACTTTAGCATTTTGGGTCTAAACTGCAGTTAGAGTAACAGGAATGTAGGTGCAAAATACATGGTGACAGTGTTTACTGGGTGTAAGTTTCTGCTTTGTCACAAACTTGAAGTAGTACCACTATTGTAATGTAACATGTTTACTCTTATGGTGAGCAGCAGCTAAAGGGCAGGATGTTGCTTCTGCTGAGCTGGCGTATGCCCTCTCCCATGCTTGCATATGAGAGTCGTGGGAAAGAAATGGGGAGCAAAGTGAATCATGCCCCTGCTTTCCCCAGCTGGCCACTGCACTGGGGAAACCAGGGCAGCACACTGCATCAAGGACAGACCCAGTACATGTGGCACATCTACGTGCAAGTGCCTGGTGCAAGGACCCTTGGTCCTGTGCTGACCAAGCAGTGTCCCCAGATGGTAAGACAAGGTTAACAAACGTGCACTCAGGCTAATAAAGCTTGACTCTCAATGGGGCTAATTAGCTTCTCTACAGCAAGACAGCAAATTGAGTGGCAGCTCTGCAGCTAAATCACTGGGCACAGTCCCATGCAGAGCTGCTCTGCTTTCCTTGTCTGCTTAAGATAATCTACTTGTGCGGCAGTGGTAAAGCCACAAGGACAAGGGATGCAGCTGCCAGTAATGAGTCAAGGTACAAAGGTGGTATTCATCATTACTGTTGTTTCTGTAATGGTAACTAAAAATAGCAAAGGCCATCATTTACAGATACAGTTTTGTATTGATATTCTAACACTTCCAGCTCCCCTTAGCTCCATTTTCATGCTCTTTACTTCTTTTCTCTATCTCTTCATGAAATATATCCTAGTCCACAGCAGCCCTTAAAAATGCATAAGAGTATGTTAGCCTGTGGGCTGCAGTAAGCACTACTATTATCGATGGTGAAAAGAGATCAGCTTGTAAGAAAACTTGGTGTTAGTTGTACAAAGAAGCTCAAGAGAACCTGTGCCTGCAAGGTGAATGAGTATGCAAACTGCTGAGGGATGTCTGAGGAGGGAATAAGTTGCACCTAAAAGGAAGTGCTGGGGGACAGTTCCCCATTTTTTTACGTTCCCATTAATTACATTAATTAGTGACTGAAACTCATCATATGGTCCTCATTTAGAAAAACTTCAGTGTGAACATTTATTACTTTTGGATTTGTGTGTACGTGCTTAAGTTTGCTTATTTACTCAAGCCACAGCTGTTGCCTGCACCCTGAATGGAAGGGATGTGGCTTGCTTACCCGCAGCGTGTGGAAATTCTCCTACCTGGTCCCTGGGTCAGGCCTGGGTTTCCCTTTATTTGGAGTCTCCCAGTGTTTAGGTTGCCAAACAACACCAGCTCTGAAGTGAAAGTGCCTGATGTCACAAAAGGCCTTATAAGAGCTTTATATTGCTTTCAACAAAACTTGGATTAAGCTCGTAATAGTGCCTTCACGTACTGCAAATACATTAACACTCTTCTCTGAGACGGAGCCTGCTTCCATTATGCTGGTTCCTGTGGCACACAGGAATTTCTGCCTACCGGAGAAGCGTTAAGTGAAATGTCGCCAGGGGATTATCACCTTCCTTTCCTACACAGTTTTGTAAAACTGAGCAGAAGAGGAGCTCCCACAGCCCTGCTAGGAAGCCTTGAGGAGTAACCCTCATTTATGCTTTGTTTTTAAGTTGTTTTTTTTCAGTAAGGAGGGAGGGAAGAAACATTGTTTTGCTGTATGTTTTTCTGGCATGAAGACCTGGCCTTCCACAGCTCATTTCCAACACTTCTAGCTGCCTTTGTGGAAAACAAGGCATGGCCCAGGAAGATTTACCTAATGTGAGGCTCTCCCTCTCCTTATGTCCCTGCATTCTCCAAACACGTCTCCCATGGGGTTTTACTGTCTGTACAGTGCTTTCAAGAACCAACTGTAGGTTTAGTTTCTTGTACCTTTTGAGTTCATTGTATTCCTTGTCTGCCAGCCTTTGCTGCCAGGAAAAGCAAAGGGGTTTTGACTTTGGTGTCTTTATCTTACCCTGGTCACTCTCATCTTCCCTCAGACTAATGGTCTGTACTGTGGACTCTGGTTATTATTCACTGTGGTTATTGCCTAATTGTGATTTATGCAAACTAGTGTCACCTCAGACAAGGTGTATGTACTCCCTAGCTTGTGTTCACATGCAGTTGTTGGCAAGATGAAATTGCTTGACATGTTGATATTTTATGATGTCGGATGGATACACCCTCGAACGTATTTCAGTTGTGTAATGCTGTAGTAGCAGGTGATCGTAAGACATTTTCTACAGCAAATATAATGCCTAGGACAAAGATACAAGGATTTAGGCAACGATAGATGAAAAAGTGATTGTGGTGCAATGCTGATGCCAGTTTAAAAGGTTAAACACTGAAAACAGCATTCGAGGTTTTCAAGCTTCTGTCATAGCAGTCATGTCTTTGCCAAACTGAAGAGCTTGCCTCCTCTCTATTTTGCATTTTTCTCTGTGCTCCCACACATACCAGGCACCTGATGTACAGAAGTAAAGGTGCACCAAAGCTGCTTGGGGATGCCCTGGGCAGGACGCAGGGTGAGCAATCATGGTTTGGGGTTGGGGAGAGGACTGTGAGCCACTGCACCACTCATGCCTGCCAAATACAGTCCCTCAAATATCCTGAGAAACTATTACCTAAGCTATGTGAGAGAAATAAAAATCATAGGCAGGCAAACAAAGTGAGGGAGGAGAGAAAGGGAGGTGGGGAACACAATGACACCACCATTTCTCACTGTAGCATGAATGAAGCTTGGGGTCCATTTAATTGCAGCCTTTCCTCCTCCCTGTCTTTACCTTCCCACCCCTTCTCCAGACAACTTGTGTGGGAATTGGAGGGAGGCGAAAGAGATGCTTTGAGAGTGAACTGAATATAAAGAAGCATGTGGAGCAAAATGCAAGAGCTTGGGAAGAGGTGCCAGGTGTAGCGATATGAATAGGCTGGTGTCCTGGCGTTGGTCTGCAGCTGGAGGTGGGTTTCAAGTAGAGCACATCAAATCCTCAACCTAGACCTTTCTAGAATTGTGGCCAGGCATACTTTCTTGATGAAAAATTAAGGATGTTTGGGTTGGGGATGTTGACAAAGCAGTGGTGGTGGGGGCTGCAGGAAAAGCTCATGTCACAGAGGTTTGAAGGAGACGATGCATGGGGCCCACATTGCTGAAGGTGCAGCTGGGGAGTTTGAACTTGGTACCTGCAGGGTGGAGGAAGTGGCCTGCTTGTTGAGTTGCAGAATGAACACCTAGAAAACTTTGGCTTTTTGTAGGGCTTCCTGTGAGAGAATTTATTTTCCGTGACTCAGCTTCTGTGACTGCTAAACAGAAGAACAGTGTATTTGTCAGTGTCATGGGAGTCAGTGCATCAGTGGTGGAAAATCGCTGTGAGGTCTTTGGATGGACAGTACCATGAAAAGCACTTTAGTCACTTTAGTAAAAGGATCATTGTAAAAACACTTAGTCGTGTTTACATTTTAAAACAGATTTTCTTGATGCATGTGCTGCAGTATGAGCTATTGTTGCTGTTATTTTAAAAGTGACTTGCAATATCTTTTCCGGATTTATGATTTAAAATACGCCTGCTTTGTTTTGCTTGCTGGCTTGTTTTTTTTAAAAAGGAATAATATATATCTTTATTTCATGTTTGGGAGATGTAAGGTTAAAGCTGGATGAAAATTGGAGGTTTTTTTTTTTTCCGTAATGTTAACTTTTACTGAGCCAGGAAAAAAGTGTTGAATTATCGAAATCAAAGAAAAAAAAAAAAAATCAATTCTGATAGGGAAACAATGAAATGGACATATAAACCACTTTCTGAATTACCATTTTTCTAAATTTTATAAGCTATTGAAAATGTTACTGTCATTATTTTGCCTCAATCAGAGCAAAATGTCGGTCTTGTAAATAGTGGGAGAAGGCTATTTTGTAACAGGGGGGATGAATCTCCTCAGGAAAACTGTCCCAACAAAAGGTGGGCTGGGGACCTATAGCTAACAGCAGGGAAATTGCTGAATTATGGAATCAACCAGGTTGGAAAAGACCTTTAAGATCATCAAGTCCAACCATTACCCCAGGACTGCCAAGACCACCACTAAACCATGTCACTAAAGGCCTTGTCCACACAGTTTTTGAACACATCCAGGGACAGTGATTCCACCACTTCCCTGGGCAGCCTGTTCCAATGCCTGATCACCCTTTCAGTGAAGAAATTTTTCCTAATATACAATCTAAACCTCCCCTGGTGCAGCTTGAGGCCATTTCCTCTTGTCCTGTCACTTGGTACTTGGCAGAAGAAATCAGCCACCTCCTCACTCCATCCTCCTTTCAGGCAATTGTAGAGAGTGATAATGTCTTCCCTGAGCCTTCTCTTCTCCAGACTAAACAACCCCAGTTCCCTCAGCTGTTCCTCATAAGACTTGTGCTCCAGACCCTCCACCAGCTTTGTTGCCCTTCTCTGGACCTGCTCCAGCAACTTATTATCTCTCTTATAATGAGGGGCCCAGAATTGAACACATGTACCATTACAGTGAAATCCAGCCAGACTGCTTCAAAATATAAGCATTTTGTATCAAAATAAAGTATTTACATCTGAATGGGACTCCCTAAATCAAGACACTTCTAAAAGTTTTTGTGGTTAGTGAAAACAAAAAGTAACATTATATATCCTCTTCTCCACCAATATTTGGTTATGTGGGATATGTGCTATTCGCTGGAAAAATCTTTCCAATATAAAGTTTCTAGTCCAATTCTAGGTAGGATGAATCCGAAATACAGCGGGTGTAGTGACTGTCTCTTAACCCCTCCCATACTTCAGTGTATTTTTTAGTCACTACTGAGATTAAACGTGTTCTAAAATGTTAGCTATCTGATAACAGGGAAGGATAATGTTATGAGAAGCATTTTGCTAAATTAGTCACTTTGTATTTCAGTGAGAAGTATTTTAATATGTTACCTTAATCTTTCTCTAATTTGTTCAAATTAAGTTGGATTTAATATTGTCTGGCATGTTACAACTGCCAAGTTAGGCCTATATAAGATGTGTGTTCAGGTACTTATATATGTGATATACTTCTACATTTAAAAGAATTCTGTTAAATTTAAGACCCAAATTTTAGTTACCTGATATGATACAATGCACTAAAAAAGTCTGAATTCTAATTCTGCCTATATGTTGTTGCTGAAAAAACAGAAGGAAAAAGTGGTATGACACCTAGAGTACAGCTCATTTGCTGCAGAGTCATCCATCAACAAAATGATAACTAGCCAACTCTTTTGTCAACAGAGCACTATTAAATTTGTCATTTAAGTTGGTAGGTAAACAAGAGAGTTAATGGACCAGAGACAAGTTGGTCATGACAGACAAGAAATAGAGGGATTCTGCATTGCTTTCTCCCTTGTTCATATCCATGCTGTATTCATGCCCAGGCTATTTTGATTTGGCACCAATTTTACTCTTGTTTTACACTTGTCTTGCACTGCAGTGAATAATTACACAAAGATAAAGACAATTGAAAATCAGGCTTGACACATTTCAGAGAGCAAATTGCAGCAACTGCAGTTAGGACTCCTTAGGTGCTTGCCCTGGTTTTGCAAATCACTTGCTATGTGACCTTGGACAATTAACCTGTCTGTGTTTCTGTTTATCTAACTGTACTATCTCCCAGGGTGTTATTAGGCTTAATTTATTAATCACTTAATACATTCTCATAAAACATTTTGAAATCTCTGCTTAAAGAGACCAGGTAAGTGCAGAATAGTATTTAGAAGGATAATTCACCTATAAAACTTGGTTTGTAGCTTCTTTGATTTACTAGGTTTTATCAATAGAATTTAATACAAAATATTTAGCAAGTAGAGATGAAGAAAACCAGGAGAGAGTTATCAGGATCATGGATATTTAAAGGGCTGAAAATTTTCAAGAAGTGATTAATGGGTTTCATTAGGCATGATATGACACTGAGTCTTTCAAAGAAGCTTAAATAAATTAATATTTGCATTAATATGCATTACTTCGCAAGGTATTCTCAATGTTTTTAGCTTGCAAGCCTACCATAAAAAAGCAGGAAGATTTTTAAAAAAGATTTGTAAATAAAACTGGTCAGAAAAGACAATTTCCAGTTTTTCTTCTTATCTTTCAAATGAAACTTTCAGTCACTTCAGAGAGAAGCAGAATTTGCAAGGTACTTGTCTGAGCTCATGCATTTCTGTGATTGTAGGGTTTAAGACTGCAACCACTTGAAGTAGGCAGAAAAGCATTTATTTTTTTTGTCAGAAATTCTTCCTTGGACAAAGGAAATTGCCTTCACAGAAGTGAATTTTCTAATGAAGATGATTATTTTTGGTCAGAAAAATTTCTGTCTAGACTACTTTGTAAAAAATACTAAACTATAAACTCATCTGAAGCTCCATCCGCTGAAGATTATCCTTTACTCTCCTTACACCAGTGCAAGCTGTGAGGGTTTTGCTGTGGCTTCTTCAAGGTTTACACCAGAGAAAGTGAGAACAGCCAGAAAACTAACCCCAAACTCGCTGGTGCCAAGGGAAAGCATGGCAGAAACTGAGACATGATGAATGTATGAAGCAAGATGCAGGTGTAAATGCCAATTTTTCCATTTCCTGGAAAAGCTCCCCATCATTAGTGGGGAGGGAAAGAGCAGAGCATTTTGCAGATAACCTGTTGAACACGTTACGTTGTAAGCAGATAATGAGGAAGCAAAAATGGATATGCAGCTGTCAGGGAAGGTAGCTGTAGGAGTTGAAAGAACGAATACTTTATAATGAAGAAAGGTTTGGAGATGTATGTATTGCATGTAAAATGACTCAGGTCATGATGTTGAAAACTGCATATTGTTTCATTTAGCAATCAATCATGCATGCTAAATAGCTGGGGTGACATCATTTCTTTCCTGATTAACAGGGCCTTTCTCCCTCTTCTGATGGCACAGCACTGAAAACAAAAACCCAACAAACCCCTTATTTTGCTTATTGCAATGTACATTCTAGGATCAGGAGAACTTGCTTCTCCACCCAGGGAGAATAGCTGGGAGCCCAGCTCGATGCCAGGCTCAGGCTGCTGACTTAGCTTTTCTTCAGTGAGCACTGCAGCCCTTTTTCCTCCTACTGCCATCCCAAGCTGCAAACTAACAAGCTTTTTTCTCCTGCCAGCTGCAAAGAAAGCAAGAAATTGAAAGAGTGTTGTACCTATGCTGAAATACTTGTGAAGGGCTGGCATATTATGGGATAGGAGGGTCAGAACAGTACATAGACATAAGAGGATAATAACACTGATGTGAGAGTGATTTTTGCAGTTTGCTCATTCTTAAGCTGAAGTCACATCTTTATCTTTACATCTAGTCTGGAAGCACTGTGGTTTATTCATCTTTAGCAGAAGCTGAATTCTGCCTGATTTCAAGTGAATGTTTTCAAGCCCAGCAGATGAATGTCTGATTCTCCATCTCCCCACCCTCTGAGTAGTCTCTCAAGTTTGCAGGAAGCACCCCTTTGTGCTGCCAAATCTGATCCTGCTGGATCAGATCCTGCTGCCATTTTTGTGGCAGCATTTCTGGCTGGAGTATGGGCACCACCTTGTTTTTCATTCTGCAAGGCAAAAGAGGCTCAGACCAGGGGACAGGAGTCACAGTTATGTTGCTGCTCTATTCTCAGTATGGCAAAGCTTTAAGTTTTTCATGTTTTTCCCCTCAGCCTGGTGAAAAGTGGTTCAACTCTATGTGAACTTCTGTTTAACCAAGTCTGGTTTAGGGGGTACAAGTCTCTCATGCTCTCCTTGGGAGTGCAAGCTTATTAAGACTGACCTTACAAGCTAGAAGCTTCTGAGTGTTGTTGCTGTCAGAGGATGCCACATTTACCTTCTTAGAGTGCCTGGTATTATCATACCTAGGTGACCGATTATCATATTGTGAGTAATCACCATATCTTGAATGGCTGAACACAGGCAATTTCTTTTATTATATGGCCATTCAATGTAAGAGGTAGCAGAGGCTTGAGTTTCCATGGAACGAATGCATTTTTACCTCTATTAGCAGACTCAGAAGGACATAACCTTGCCTGTAGAGCAATGTTGTCTGGGAGCACATTGTCAGTCTTGATGAGTCACCCTACTCTCCCTTAGTAGCTTGCGCACTCTTCCAGGATCCCTTATGCAGGGCTAATTACACCAGCACGCAGGAAGTTGCTCTTTTGCTGGCTAACACTCTGCTGTTTATTCAGGACTCAGCTCATTGTTATGCCAGTTTTGGGGTTTTTTTTATCAGACAAGAAGTTGTAGGAAGCAAAACCCTTTGAAAACCAAAAATTCTTCATCAATAGTTTATACATCATTGTTGAATAAATTATTTGTGAGCATCACTGCACCGTTCTGTGTGGAAGAGTTATAAGACCCTGACTTTGCTTACTAAGTCCTGGCTGAGCTTTCCTTAGTTGTTTCCACTCTTGCTGGCACTTCCTTTTTCCATTGCTTTATTCATAAAGTTGTGATTTTTATCACTCTCTGCTCAGTAATAATGTGGTTCCTATCCTTCCTGCAAGAAGAAATTTCTTATTCTTTTTATTACATATAATCATTCTTTCCTTAATTTATAGCATGTCATGTATTATTCAATGACATTTCTTGGCTCTGATTACAGGTTCTATATAATCTTACACACTTCAAAAATGATTGTTTAAATTACAATAAAATAATATCCAGCTCATTTATCTGCTGAATTTGTCTTTCATTTGCAGTTATCAGGGCCAATATTTTGTATAAAAGAACTTTCTTCAGGAGCCTTGCAGAGAGGTGGAGCTAATGTGCCGGGATTCCTCTAGAAAGAGAAGGAAATCGCCCAGGGGAGCACTGCCTGCCTCAGGGAAAAGATGTTGAGGTGTGGAGACAAATGGCATAGAACCTGTAAATCCATGGAGGCCTGAACCAAAGTGCATTGAAGATGGTGGGAGCAATGTCAACTGATGGCATATTGTGATCTCAGCAGATTTTTAAACTTCCGAAGGTGGAAAACTGAATTAAGCATTCTTGGCCTCCTCACCACCTACGGGCAGACTCAGAGCTCATCCTAAGGAACATATGGACACTGGGACCCTTGTGTCTCCATTCCTCTGCTCTCCTCTGGTGGCCTGAGCCAGCAAAAGCCAAGTGTGATTTGGTTTGATCTGAGGTGGGAAGAAGACTCATACAGGAGGTGGAGTCAATGAAGAGGACCTGCTTTTAGGAAGTGGAGAAATGAGAATAAACATGAAAATCTGCTCTTCCTTGTCCCTAATAAAATTAATTTTCACATTTTTTCTCAAAATCAATGAAATTATCTGTGCTGTGTTTTTTCCCCATCAATCCAGATACAAAGTGCTTCTATTAATAGTTAAGTATTGTGGTAATGTAATGCAAACCCTGGTGGAAATCTGGCATCTATTTTTAGCAATGGACATACACAGAGGGCGGCATACCGCTCCTTTTAACTGCTAGTGTCAGCTCAAATTTGCTGGTCCTTCTGTTTACCCTTCTCTTATGTATTTAGAATATCTCTGGTCATCTCCTGGATCCCAGCTACTTGCTTTCTGTCTGAGAGAAAGAGAATTTCTTGTTGTGCTGTTGGACAAGCAATAAACTGCAGTGAGGTCACACCTGGGCTAAATCTTGGAATAAAGCTACTAGAAGTGTCTAGGCTTTTCCCTTTCTTTGTGAAGACTCACTGACTCAAGGGAGAAGACCTGTGAGTGGTTTTTCAGTGTTGTTAGGACTGAGTGCAGTTGATTGATAGGAGTTACGGGTCTAAGCTGGCTACCCCTTCAGCTCCCTTGTTCTTATAAAGTAATGCAAGATGTCCTTATGAACTTGCTGTATTTCCCAGAAAGTTTTATTTTTAATTGCTCCTTCAGTCCACCTCCACTTCAGAAGAGGCTTCTGGATGCTCCTGTAGCTGATGCAGCTCCTCTGGCCAAGCCTGCTCCAAGTCTGGATGCCTTGAAGGGCAGGAATTCACAGGAATTTATTTTGTCTAACTTCACCTTCTCAAGCTACTGGTACATCTAGGTCCTAATCCACTAGGCAGGCCAAATTGATATCAAGATTTTGTATCTTGGGCCCATTTCTAACCCATACTGTAAAAGCAGAATGGCACAATGGTGCATACCAAGGAGTGGGCATATGTCTTTCGGGGTTACTTCAGTTTACTACAGAGATACTGCTCCTGTGTGATTTGTGGCCAGATGTCCAGATTCCGCTTCAGCTTTCTCACTTTTGAGGGAGAGCGAAGGTGCTGGGTATCCATGCCTAGTCTGAGCCCCACAGCTTATCCTTTTTGTGCTCACCTGGGTTAGGTGCAGGGTCAGCTGCAGTGGGCTACTTCTCCCCAGCTAGCATTCCCAGGATGACACAGAAAACACTTTTAACATGAAATCAGTTCCTATTAGCAAAACTGCCCACTGGAAGCTTTCATTTACACTCCCAATGCCAGGAAAAGTAACACATTTCTTACACAGTTCCTACAAACTCTTTTATCAAATAAAAGCAAGGGAGGTTTTTTTGTTGTTGTTGCCTTTTGTTGAGGATTCCTGACTGAAAACCTGCAGTATCCACTCTTCTCTGGGTGGGATCCAGCACTGCAGAAACTCATTTTCATTGTAGTTCAGCTGAAAACTTTAAAGACTGCGGACAGGAGCTGGAGCAGTCTCTGGGTGCTGATGCTTGTCAGGTTTATAGATGTATTCCTAAGCAAGTCATTTCTGTTCTCTGCAAGACGTTGCTTCTATCTCTAAGGGCTAGGTTCTGTAAAAACAATGGCAGAAGCCTGCCTTAACCTGGCAAAAACTGCGAATAATGGTTATTCAATGAAATGCTGCCTTTTCAATCAACCCTCCTTCTTAATTAGTGCTGCATGATGGAGCTGATCTTTTAATAATAATGAAAAAAAAAAAGAGTAATTTGGTTGATGATTGATGGGAGAAAACCTGAATACATTATTAAAAATACCAATCAGCTGCATCTAGAGGGGGTATAATAAAAACCATATTTGACAAAAATAATGAAACAGATTTTTCAATATGAGTCCCTGGAGTGGCTCCTCCATCTAGGCATTATATCTAATGTGGTCTGGTGTGACTTGGAGGGAGAGGCTACCCCCACCAGCTTTACTTCACACACTATAAAAAGTTACTGTGGATCTCAGCAGGCCTTATTGGAAAAAATGCGTTTCAGTAGGGTAATCTGAGTGTGCAGGAGAACAGAGTGGGCCGAGTCAGCCACGAGATGTGGTTTGACACCACTAGGAATGAACACAAAGCTGAGTTGGTACACCTTAATACCCAGGCTGATTGTGACTGATAATTGCTTCTTGGTCTGATGCTGTTCTTTTTGTCATCATTTCCATTTTGAGGGTTGGTACTAACAAATCTGAAAATGTAGGCCTAAAATGCTAGCTTAATGTGGGAGGTATTTCCTGGGTTAAATTCTCTTACGTTACTGCAATATTAACTCAAAGAAAGGGCATGAAGGGATATGGTCTTTTGCTATTGACCTGCATTTGAAAGAGGAAATAGAGCTAATAAACTTGTATCCCACAGGCCTTGGTATGGAAATACACAAGAAGCCAGAAAAATAAATTCCTTTCATCTAGAAGAAAAAGGCAGGAAAAATCAGAAAGGCTTTTCTTAGATGGTTAGATTGCTTCAGTCTTACAATGTCTTAGGAAACACAACATTATTAAAAATACCCTATAGAGGCATGAGTTTATGCTCTCTTATAGCTTCTCCTATGTAACCTCCCTTATTAGGAGGTATTAGAGGTTCCCTGGAAAACCCCAAACCAAACCTGTGAAGTCTCTTACCCAGCTTTTGTTGCCGTGGTGTGGCCTGGCCAGTTAGTGGTGGCAACTGGAGATGCTGGGAGCAAGGCTCAAAAGGAAACAGATCTGAACTGTGCTATTGGTAATAGGATGACATTAAAGAGAGAAACTTTCCTATGCACTTTCTTGAGCACAAAGGGTTGGTTGATGTTGGTTGCGTGCTATCCTTTTTGCACTACTCTCTGTGAGTTTGGAGATACTGACTCCATTCAGATTTAACTATTTTAACACAAATGAGGGGGTCGGACTCCCTCCTGCGGACAGGTGCCTTCGGTGAGCAAGCCAGCATGCCCAACTTCAACTCTGGATTACCCTCTGGGGGACCCTACTTCTCTCCATGGACAATATAGGGAGGCTAGCCTCCTATTTGTAGCTGAGCTGATGTAAATACCCCCATAGTGCTGTATGTGTAATCTTATATCACAGCAGTGGTTCCTTTCTACTTGAGCCAGGGCAGAAGCTAACTGATTGCAACCAGGCTTTATAAAGAAATGTAATTAGACGTAAGTCACCATTTCAGAGCAGTTGTGCTGGCAGCTAGGGGATTAGTTCTGCTCTTACTTATTAGGCATATGCTCCAGATTTTTGATATGATTTAAATTGAAGAGAATATTACATGACAGGCATCCCTTTAAACTTCTACAACTTCTTGGATCTCCCTCTAATGTTAATTGTAATCCCAAGCGACGAGCCTGCCCATTTAATACAAAATCAGTAAAGCGTTCTGCCTCTGGTGAAGTGCTTGCAGGGTGTGGGGAGTCATTCTGCTGCTCCTGTCTGTGTGTGCAATCAAGGCTGGTAGTCCTGCAGTGGCTAGTGTAAGCTCTCTGGTCACAAGGAAAACAAAACCTCCCATCTTCTAAACTGCTTGGTCTTCCTTTCTGCTCTGCTTTGCTGTGCCTGGCTCTTCCCCTTCCTCTACTTATCGTGGAAGAAATTTTGGAGCTTCCTGATCCCTGGGGCTGTGTCACCCATCACCCTGACATGCATTACAGACTGTGCTTATGAACTGTAAGACAAAAAGATGTCTCAACTACGACAAGCAAGTCTTAATGCAACATGCTACAACACCAGGAGTACTGATGCCCTTAGGCATGGGTTTCAAAGGGTTGGACAAGCCTTAAAGACCCTGAAACCCCATGTAAGAAAGTAGTCTTCAGTAAAGCGTGCTCTATAGTCCTCATGGGACCAGGAGAAGCTAGGTTAGGGAAGTGGCATCATGGGGATTTCACTATATGATTTTGGAATTGAAGCCTCTGTTTCTCTTGAAGATATAACAACATAGGTGTTGGTTACCCTGCTAAGAGAGACTGGGGAGGGTCACAGGTGGCACCCAAGCCATGGCCCTCAGTGAACCATGAGAGGCTGAGAGATGCTAGTGGTGTCGGAGAAAGCATGGCAAGCAGCCACCCGCTGTGGGCAGAGTGGCACTCCCATGAGCATCTCTGTGACTATCTCCCCAGTGATGCAGCTGTTCCACATTTGTAAATAGTCAAATTGATAGTCATGCTGCTGGCTGAGATAAGCACAATAAGGAACTTGAAGCAGGCAAGAGAACTGCTTTACGAAAAGAAGCCTTGGCTTTTTTCCTCAGCAAAATGCTCCGCTAGTTAATGCTGGTGTAGCTGAATCTGAGCTGTGTCAGCTACCTCAATATTGTATTATTAATTCTGTAACGATTGTGTTGCTATTCTGTACCATGGATGGGGATTTTAACTATTTCATTAGCTCAGTGGGAATGGTACACAGAAACAGTTTAATTCTGTAGGATTATATTGAGTCACAACACTCAAAGGAGCAAATTCCAGGATACCAGAACAAATTTGGACACCACCAACCTCCTCACAGCACAGGCTTCAGCTAAGATCACTCTGACTAAAATATGCAGCTAAGGCACAGCTGAACGTGACTCATAGGAAATAATATGCTGACCTGAATACACATGCTGAGTACGTGCCGTGGGTGGGCAACTTAAATGCATTGTAAAGCCATTTCTTAGTCCTATTTTTTCCTACTCCTGATCAATGGTGAAACCTGAACTTTAACATTCTGAGTTTCCCCTCTGCCCTGCAAAAAGCAATAAATATGCTGTCACCACCCACCCAGCATCAGGGACTCTTCTGTCACAAATTTATGTAGAAAAGCTTCTGACAAACCTGGTGCTGATAAGTAGTGGGAAGGATTTGCAGCTGGGAGAGATGTTGGAGGTGGTGTGAGGCAAGAGAGCGGGTTTGGGTGAAGTGATGAGGTGCCAGGATGGATTTGCAGGGACTGCTACAGCTGGATGGAGGCCTGGGCACATCCCTGCACAGGCACACACTCTGCACTGGCTGAATGCTCTTTTGGTTTTTTTTGGTGTATTGTCTAAGGTAGATACAGACTGCTCAATGAAGGCACTTACCTGTGCAAAAATACAAATGCTGACAGGATTATAATGCCTGTTAGTTTACAATGGAAAAAAGTTAACAATTCCTAATCCCTACCTTGAGCTGGAAAAGGGGCAAGCAGTGATGAGACTTCTTTTATTCACCTGCTCAGGTCTTAAGCAGCATGAGCATTAGGCAGCCACTGTGGTTGCAGCCTCACACAGCAATTCCCACTGACTGCATTTGGGCACACCTTTCACTACAGGCAAAATCTGCCTTTGGAAGGGGAATTCTGGGAAAAAGAGGAGCTTATGTTTTCTTGACGTTAATGAGAAGGATCTGGCATTAACTGAAGTAATTGACAACATTATGACAATGATAAAGGGCTGGCCTTGTTGCCAGAAAGACAGAATAGAGGGAGAGACATTTTTTGAGTCCAAGAATTACTCCAGAGGCAAGGAAGTGCATCCTCTCCAAATCCGTAGGGATATATATTGGATCTACTTAATTTCCATATTGCTGCATAAAAACTTTCAGTCTTTCAAACAGTGAACTGATTTTTTTTTTCCCCCCACTGTGGAAGAATAGAGATCAGGATTGTACAAGTCTATTGATAACCATTCCAAGGTCTGCAACTGAGCTCTTGCTAAAGAAAGTGAGTGCCTGAACGTGTTACCATGACACTATAAGTTACTGTGTGCCAGCTGAAATGTGCTAACTGGGAGAGAAGATTGCACCAATGGAGAATATGTTTTATTTTTTCCATTTTTTTTTTTTAATTTCATTTGCTTTTGTGCTGAATACAGAGAATGACAGTAATCTACTGGTGTTCACCCACACGGGTGTTTCTGCTGTGTTTGGGCATTTGATTATATTGCACTGACTGAACAATCCTATAAGTATGTACGACTGCAGATAATTGAGTGCCTTAGAACAAGGGCAGGGCTGTGCAGCTGGGACTTCACTGTTTAAGTCTGGAATGTTTGTATAGCAACAAGTCTACTTGAATGGATACTTTAATTTAGAAAGTCTGTCTGTGGAAGTGGCGTAGCTCATCTAAAGACATTGTGTTCATAACGGCTCTCTTCCTTACAAATAGGAATGAGACATTTAAACAGCTTTAGAATATAATGTGCTTTGCACCTAGATCAACTTTGAACTTCTGAGTCACCAAAAGGGTGTGACTGATTTTGACAAAATGGATTAGAACAAAATAAGGTAAATATGCAAAATTCTGAACAGAAAAAAATATTTATCTAACTTGTCATTTGGGCATCAGTATTAAAACCCACATTGTTTCAGTACGAGCTGAATTTAGATGAGTATTGATGATAATTTTGGAACAAAGAGACAGAATGAACAACAGCGAGTCACCAGGATGAGACGGTATTCAACCCAAGATCACAGAGGAATGTGGGGATAAAGTAGCTGAGCTGCTAGCTGTGGAATAGAGCCTCACTTGCAGAACTCTTTGTTTTCTGCAGTTTGTTAGGAAGTAAATAGGATGCTGATTTTTAAGGGCACTAGGGAAAAGATGATGAGAGACAGACATCTGTACCAAGCACATTTGTCGAGACACCCAAGAGTAGAAGGAAAGATGGATGGATATGGAGGGAGTCTCATGTCTTTTGCAGTGGAAATGTGTGCCTCCTATTGGTCTTTGCATGTAGCTGCATGCAGCAGACCTCATTGGTACTATCCACATGAATTTCCAAGTCTTTTGACAAAGTTTAGGATAGGACAGGATGGGATAGGATAGGATAGGATAGGATAGGATAGGACAGGATAGGATAGGATAGGATAGGGTAGCTCAGCTGGATGGACCTAGAAGGATCATCTAGTCCAACTGCCTGACCACTTGAGGGCTGACAAAAAGTTAAAGCATGTTGTTAAGGGCATTATCCAATGCCTCAAACATTGACAGGTTTGGGGCATCGACCACCTCTCTAGGAAGGTGGTTCCAGGATTTGACCACCCACTTGGAAACAAATGCTTCCTAATGTCCAGTCTGAACCTCCCCTGACTAAGGCAGCTTTGAACCATCACCACATATCCCATCACTGGATACCAGAGAGATGAGATCAGTACCTCTCTTTGTTGATTTCCCTAATAAAGGTCCCTTTAGGAAACTAGGCAGCTGAGGATAAGAGGGATGGACCTTGTAAGAGTAAATAGTATTTTAAAAGATGGTAACAGAAGGTGAAAACAGTCAGTTCTCCCAGGGGAGAGGGGACCAGAATGCTTTTTGCTGAAGATCTATGCAATTGAACACATGAATTTATGAATTAATTTATGAATAATGCTCTGTAAAAGTTGGTGAATATAGACCGCTGACAAACTTATACTGATGATACTAAATTCTTCAGAGTATTAAAGATGAGAGCTGATCGTGCAGAACTGCAGAAAGATGTTGCATGGCTGAGGGACTGGGCAGTAAAATAGAAAAACTGAATATTTAATCTACAATGGTGCATATTGGAAATCAACAATCCTGACTTCATACATAAGAATGATGGACTGACCATTAGCACCCACCAGTGTATGGAGATTACTGACTGCACAGAAAGCACCTCAGGCTCCAAAAGTCCCTGAGCTGCAAATTGGTAGAGGCTGGAAGAGTATTCAGGGTAAGCAGTTTGTATATGCATCCCCCCACCCCATTACACTCTGCTTTAGATGTCTGCTTCCGGCTGCTGTTGAAGGCAGGATCCTAGCATCGCTGGACTGTCAATCAGAGACAGGACTGCTGTATTCTTACTTCTTATGCTTTCAAAAGTCTCCCTCTTTATAGTATTTACTTTTTGACCCACCAAGAAATACTTCTCAGTTTGGACAAAGAGTTCATAGGAAACAGAAAAAAATATCTTCAAACACGTATTGGCTAAACCTCAAACATTTAATAGGTTTTTTTTGTGTATATTTAGAGAAAAAGAGAAATGAGACATATTGAACCTGTGATACTTAGAAAATTACCAATGTTCTGAACAAGTTAATGCATCCTTAGGTCAAGATACATGAAAATGAATTATGGGGTTATTATAATCTGGCTGTGGAGAAAAAAAAAAAAAAAGATTTCTTTTTAATTACTTTCTCGAATTGTCCAGCAAAATGCTTGCTTTTATTTTTCTTTTCTGTAATTTTAGAGGTATAGTCATGTATGAACACATATTCAGACTTAGTGGTTTTGGAGGAAAAGATATTCTTGTTTTAAGGGAAAATACCATTCTGTATCTCAGCATCAATGAAATGAAATGGGTTTTGCCTGCTATTTTTTTCTTGTTTTGATGATAGAGAACACAGTTAAAATAGAAAAAGGTTATTTTAGAATCTGCATGCAGCTTAAGACCCAGGAATTTCTGTATATGGAAATGAGAACATCCATATGCAAATGCTACCAGAAAATTCCTCGACAAAGCCAAAAATTTAAGTGCATTTGTACAGAAAGGATCATACAATCATAGAATTATGCAGGCTGCAAGGGACTTTTGGAGATCGTCTGATCTCATTCCCTCTGCTGATAAAGGGCCAAATTAAAAGTTAAGACTAGGTTGCTCATGGCCTTGTCCAGTTGAGTTTTGAGTATCTCCAAGGCTGGAAATCCCATGAGCTTTCTGCGCACTGGTTCCAGTGTCTGACCACTCTTATGGAGGAGTGTTCTCCATATGTCTGATTTCTGTAACCTGTGCCCATTGCCTCTCATCCTTTTGCTGTGCACCCCTGAGAAAATCCTGGCTCTGTCTTCTCTGTAACCACCAGCTGTGGACAAAAAGTACATCCCTCCTGAGCCTTCCCTTCCCAAGCTGACCAGCCCCAGTTTCCTCAGCCTCCCCTCAAACATCCTGTGCTGTGACACCCTGACGGTTGTGGTGGCCCTGCATTGGACTTGATCCAGCATGTCAGGATATTTCCTCCACCCCAGACTACACCCCTTCTCATGACCTCACTTGCAAAGCCACTGGGCATGAAAACCTCAGGATAAGGTGAAGTAGGTATTTCATGTCAAATTTACTGAGTACCAGTCTACAAGCCCTGAAACTTTTGACCTGTTTATCTTGATGTGTGCAATTTTTAGTACTTACGTACCAGCTGAAAGATGATCACAAATCATATTTGTAAGTATAGTTTAAACATGAGAATGTGTGCATATTATGGAAAGAACATCTGGTCACCTAAAGGTAATAGTAAAAAAGTGTGCATGGATGGAGCATATTTTCAAATCAGTTTGGTGTCCATGTGGCCACCTTTTCAGAACTTCCTGTGGCAATCACGTATTACAATAAGGAGCTGCCTTCTAAGTCCTTTTAAAAGACTAGTCCTCTTTGGCACCCTGTGTTGGGACACAATCTGGTTTGAGCCCCAAAATCTAGAAACTAATGAGGGATTTCTTTGAGCATTTATTCCCCAAATCCCTTTTATTGCTGTTTGGTTGTGGGATAAAATTTTTGGAAAAATCGGCCTTGGGCTTATTGAGGTGCTTAAACATACGCCTAATGTATAAGGTACCCTACTGAAGCCATCAACTTAACGTCAGGAATGTTTGTACTGTGGGAAGAACTGGTCTTCATCCTTCATATTCAACAAGAATAGAGATGTGTGCAGAAAAAAACAGCCCTCTGCTATTAAAATATTTGTGCTTTTTGTCCCTTGATATAGCAATTTCCTCAGTCTTAGCAGTATATTCCCTTCCATAAGTAATTTGTGGTATATTTTTACACCAACATTCAAAAAATATTTCTTGTTTTAAATGTCATTTACTTTGTCAACTTTATTGCAGAATGGGGAAATGGTGCTGAATGCAGCTGTCACCCTCAGTGCTTGGCCTTGGCAGGTTTTCCAGCAAGAAAGAATGAATCTTACAGCTTGTCTACCCTCCAGCCTTTAGTTAGCTGAAACTGCTTTTTACCATTATAGCTGCTCAGCTGCAATTAAGAGAGCATCTGAGTATTTGGGAATTCCTTGGACCATTAGTTTGAGCAACTAATTACGAAAGGGTTTTTTTTTTTTATTTTTTTAATTCTGTCCTTTTAATTACCTAGAAAGAGTTTATTTGAGAGAAAACTATCTGGGTTGTCGAAAAATTTGCTATTTTGTAAACCCAGTATTTCAGTGACACAACTGTAGCTTTTACCTAGAGCTGTGCAAAACCTATCAGTTTTGTTTCAGTAGACTGTTTCTGAGAATTTCCACCATTTCATGATGCAACTCTTAAAGTTTCTCTGGTTGTTTTTGTTTGTTTGGTTTTTTAATGTTTGTTATTTTATTTTCTTTTTTTTTTTTCCATTTAGAATTGCTACAAAATACCCATATTTTCATCAAAATGCAAGCAGAAAATCACATGCCCACAGACCCAAGGACTCCTGTCACCCAGCTCTGTGCACCGGAAGCTGCTTGCTTTTGCTCATCTGCATTCAGCTCAAAAACCTGTTGCTGGCCACAGACTCCACCTCTCCTCACCAATCCAAGGCTACACAAGTTAAAAGGAAATTTCTGCTGTTCAGAAATGACTGTCTTGGGTTTGATTTTATTACATGGTTTTTCTATTTTTCCAAGCTGTTTCTGTCCAAAGGCAAGACTTTCACTTTCATTCTGATGACTGTAAAGAGTTTCTAAGCCTCCAAAAGACTACTTAGAGAAACATTCCCATTGGCAGCAAAGAGCTTTAGATGCAGAAAGGATCATTCTGAAGACACTGAAAACAATTCTGAGTTTTTTCAAACTCTGCATCGTAATATTGATGTTTGCAACTTATCTGCTCATTCCAAGCTGAATTACTGAATTCCTAGATTCTTCAGCTACAATATCTACAGAAAAATTGATTCTCTAGAATCTGCTAAATAAGCAGTATTATGAAAAAGAAGAAAGAAAACTTTGACAGTGAATGCAAGCAGCCTCTGCTTATTGGTCTGGTTGCAGCAGGGCAATCTGCATCCACAGCTGCTGCCCAGTCACTGAGTAGTACACCAGTAGAAAACACTGGGGCTGAGAAAAGGAAGGCCAGACATGCTTTCTCACTGTAGCCAAGACAGCTTTTCACAAGTCTTGTTCTTGGTCTGTCCTCGTTGATGAGTCTAACTTCTGTGGCAGTGCACAAGCAGAGATGAGGGTTTCTAGCTTGAAACTGAAGTGTAGTTATTTGAGTGAGATGTTTGTGTGTTGTTCTCAGGTTGACTGCAGAGTTAACAGCTTTTTTTTGGTCAACAGAATGATCCCCAAAATGGATAGTGCTCCTCTGCCAACTCCTGAATGAATGTCTGAAATAGTTCTATAATTTACTGGGTTCCGTGTATGTGGATAGTCAGCTGTGGCTGATGACATGGGCTCTGCAGCAGCAAGAACAACAGAAAATACAACAGGATCTCCACCTTTACTATAGGGACAGCTGTAGCACTTATTAGTGATAGAGGATCTGAAAGGCAGGCAGAAATTTATCAGTAAATTTGCCCCTACAATGCTGGGGTGGATGTCAGGGAAACTCATGTCATGGACATATCACAGGTGGAGGAGAGGAGAGTTGGCTCTCCTTTGTACCTGATGGGCAAGCAGAAGATAGACAGAAACCTGGCATATTGTATCTCAGTGGCAGGTCAGCTAGACTTGTTCCCCAAAAGGGGAAAGCCTGCATTGCTTAGTTTTTGAAGTGTCAATAAAAAGTCCTGAATCATGGTTGTGTTGGCAAAGAAAACCTGAAATGTACCTTATTTCCCAGGTCAGGGAGCTCATGTCTACCTGGTCATCAGTGAAACTACCATAACCAGAGGACAATCTGGATACATCTGTGGTCCAAGCAGTGGCGTCTCATGGGTTGCATCAGTATGTGACCGCCTTATATCCCTGACATGAGAACCACCCTAACCTGTGTGGTGCATGCTGCTGCTCAGTTGCTTTAACCCCTGCTCAAAGCACTGAGTGACAAACTTATTTTAAGCCAGGTTTTTGCTTGGAAAATAATAATTCTTTTCTTTCTTTTCTTTTCATTTTCCTTCTTTTTTTTTTTTTTTTTTTTTTTAGAAAACCATTGCAAAGCTTGATGTGTAATCTCCCCCCAGGCATTTGGGGAGCTATTTCATGTATTTCCATCATCTGTTTCAGGACAAAATGCGTTGCTCTCTGGAGTGTGTCCATCTATCTCGGTTGACTACACAGGGACAAAACCTGCTGAGTTTAGACTAGACTCTTTGACAGCTTTGTGTGATGAATCTCGCCCTTAGTGTACTGGCTCTCAGTCTGAAGAAAATGGTGATACGACAGGCAGTAGCTGGAAAACGTCCTGTATCTACTGAGCTCATCCACAGCCGAACACATAAAAATAATTACTCCTATGACCTTTTCCTTTTGAGAAGGACTCTCTCTTGCAAAGAGCTAACTCTCTCCAGTTGCTGAATGCTTTCAGCAGGAGTTGGGGTTTCCGTGCACCTAGTGGGGAATACACAGCCCTTGCCAGGATTAGGACTTTGGTGATCTCATGCTGCTTCTGAAAGTCTAAACCATCTCTTGTAACGAAGGGCCAGAAAGGTCTGGAATTGATTCATGAGAGTTGGAGCACATAGGTGCACTTCCAAGAGCAAGGCCTGCTGTTATGGCTGTAAACTAGCTGATTAAACATTAATCCTGAGCATGTGGGACCTGACTCACTAGAGGTGTAATTATTTAATCTATAAATGTAATAGCTTTGGTTATGTAAAGAACTGCATATTTAGTTATAGATAGATTATGCAAACTACAATGATAAATTTACTACTGTGTAATGTCCAAGCCTTATAACAACAGACTAGATGTTCATTTGTATGTCTTGCATTGTTTCTACTAGGTGACACGTGTGTTCTTAAAACAAAGCAGAGTGAAACAGTAACACATACCTATGCACCTAAGTAACATGACCTTCAAATGACATCTGCAAATTGCAGCAATGGTATCAAAAGCTTATTCACAGAATCACAGAATCGTTAGGGTTGGAAGGCACCTCTGGAGATCACCTAGTCCAACACCCCTGCGAAGGCAGGGCCACCTAGAGCAGGTTACACAGGAATGTGTCTAAGTGGGTTTGGACAAACTACAGCTGGTCAAAGAATGGGAAAACTTTTTTTGTGGTGAAAATTGGCTCCTTTGCTTTTTTTTTTTCCCTGTGAAAAGGTGATTTTTGCATTTCACAGCAAGTTCTTTCAATTTCTGCTCACAAATATAACTTCTTCTGCCCTTTTCTAACTATGTTATAAAACTTATAACTTAATTTATTTGCAGAAAGAGGAGAAATCATCTTATTTTATTCCTTGCATTGTAGCTTGCTCTCTCTCTTCTGAACTTGAAAAATATAGAAGTGGTCTGTCAGTAGGAATGAGTTCTTTTCTTCTGTTGTATTTAGGGCAATTTATAGAATCATAGAATCGTTAGGGTTGGAAAGGACCTTAAGATCATCTAGTTCCAACCCCCCTGCCATGGGCAGGGACACCTTGCCCTAAACCACGTGGTTCAAGGCTCTGTCCAACCTGGCCTTGAACACCATCAGGGATGGAGCATCCACAACCTCCCTGGGCAACCCATTCCAGTGCTTCACCACCCTCACTGTAAAGAACTTCTTTCTTATATCCAATCTAAACTTCCCCTGTTTAAGTTTGAACCCATTACCCCTTGTCCTACCACTACAGTCCCTAAGGAAGAGTCCCTCCCCAGCATCCTTATAGACCCCCTTCAGATACTGGAAGGCTGCTATGAGGTCTCCATGCAGCCTTCTCTTCTCCAGGCTGAACAGCCCCAACTCTCTCAGCCTGTCTTCATACGGGAGGTGCTCCAGCCCTCTTCTCATCCTCGTGGCCCTCCTCTGGACTCGCTCCAACAGCTCCATGTCCTTTTTATGTTGAGGACACCAGAACTGTACACAGTACTCCAAGTGAGGTCTCACGAGAGCAGAGTAGAGGGGCAGGATCACCTCCTTCGACTTGCTGGTCACGCTTCTTTTGATGCAGCCCAGGATACGGCTGGCTTTCTGGGCTGCAAGCGCACACTGCCGGCTCATGTTAAGCTTCTCGTCAACCAACACCCCCAAGTCCTTTTCTGCAGGGCTGCTCTGAATCTCTTCTCTGCCCAGCCTGTAGCAGTGCCTGGGATTGCCCTGACCCAGGTGTAGGACCTTACACTTGGCTTGGTTAAACTTCATAAGGTTGGCATGGTCCCACCTCACAAGCATGTCAAGGTCCCTCTGGATGGCATCCCTTCCCTCCAGCGTATCAACTGAACCACACAGCTTGGTGTCGTCGGCAAACTTGCTGAGGGCACACTCAATCCCACTGTCCATGTTGCTGACAAAGATGTTGAACAGGACCGGTCCCAACACTGATCCCTGAGGGACACCACTCGTTACAGGTTTCCAACTGGACATTAAGCCATTTACCACAACTCTTTGGGTGCGGCCATCGAGCCAGTTTTTTATCCACCGAGTGGTCCATCTATCAAATTGATGTCTCTCCAATTCAGAGACAAGGATGTCATGCGGGACAGTGTCGAACGCTTTGCACAAGTCCAGGTAGATGACGTCAACTGCTCTGCCGCTGTCCATCAGTTCCGTGGCTCCATCATAGAAGGCCAACAAATTGGTCAGGCAGGATTTCCCCTTAGTGAAGCCATGTTGGCTGTCACCAACCACCTCGTTGTTTTTCATGTGCCTTAGCGTGTTTTCCAGGAGAAACTGTTCCAAGATTTTGCCAGGCACAGAGGTGAGACTGACTGGTCTGTAGTTCCCTGGGTCTTCCACCTTCCCCTTCTTGAAAATGGGGGTTATATTACCCTTCTTCCAGTCATCGGGAACTTCACCTGACTGCCAGGATTTTTCGACTATGAAGGACAGTGGTTTAGCAACTTCATTCGCCAGCTCCTTCAGGACCCGTGGATGGATTTCATCAGGTCCCATGGACTTGTGCACATTAAGGTTCTTAAGATGGTCTCGAACCTGATCCTCTCCTACAGTGGGCCTAAGGTCTTCATTCTCACAGTCCCTGCATTTGCTTTCCAAGACTTTCGTGGTGTGGTCAGAGCATTTGCTGGTGAAGATGGAGGCAAAGAAGTCATTAAGAACCTCAGCCTTCTCCAAATCCATGGTAGCTAGTTCTCCTCATAGCTTCTGGAGAGGGCCCACGTTGTCCCTAGTCTGTCTTTTATTTGCTACGTATCTATAGAATCCTTTCCTGTTATCTTTTACATCCCTTGCCAAACTTAATTCTAGCTGGGCCTTAGCTTTTCTAACCTGCTCCCTAGCTTCCTGGGCAATGCTCCTATATTCTTCCCAGGCCGCCTGTCCTCGCTTCCACCTTCTCTAAGTTTCTTTTTTCCCCTCTAAGTTTCCTCAGCAGCTCCTTGTCCATCCATGGAGGTCTCCTGGCCCTCCTGCTGCACTTTCTTCTAGTCGGGATGCAACACTCTTGAGCACGTAGCAGGTGATCCTTGAATATTGACCAGCAGTCTTGGGCCCCCCTGCCCTCTAGGACTGTATCCCATGAAACCTTACTAAGGAGGTTCTTGAAGAGGCCAAAGTCTGCTTTCTTGAAGTCCAGGGCAGTGAGCTTGCTGCATGCTCTTCTCACTGTCCTGAGGATCTCAATCTCAACCATCTTGTGATCACTAGAGCCAAGGCTGCCCTGGAGCGTCACATTTCCAACCAGTCCCTCCCTGTTGGTGAGCACGAGGTCCAGCATGGCACCTCTCCTCGTCGGCTCCTCTATTGCTTGAAAGAGGAAGTTGTCTTCCACACAATCGAGGAACCTCCTGGATTGCTTGTGCCAGGCCGTACCGTCCCTCCAACAGATGTCAGGATGGTTGAAGTCCCCCATGAGGACCAGGGCCTGCGAGCGTGAGGCTGTTCCTATCTGTCTGTAGAGCGCTTCATCCACAGAGTCCTCTTGATCAGGCGGCCTGTAACAGATCCCCACCGTAATGTCCCCCATTGCTGTTTTCCCTTTGATCCTGACCCACAAACACTCTGTTACCTCATCACCCATCCCCAGACAGAGTTCCATACTCTCTAGCCTATCACTGACATAGATAGCAACGCTCCCTCCCCGTCTGCCTGGCCTGTCTTTTCTAAGCAGCCTGTAACCTTCCATTCCGACACTCCAGTCATAGGAGCCATCCCACCATGTTTCTGTGATACCAATGACATCATATTCCCGTAGCCTTGCACACATCTCTAATTCCTCTTGCTTGTTCCCCATACTATGGGCGTTTGTATAGAGGCACCTTAGCCGAGCTCCAAATGCAGCCGACTCAATGGCTGGGGCAGCTGGAACATCTCTACACTGCTCCAAGCACTTATTACAGGTGCTGGCAACTGACCAGGAATGTTGGGATGGATCAATGCTCCCCTCCCCCAACACATCTAGTTTAAAGCTTTCTTGACCAGCCTGGCAAGCCTCCTACCAAAACAGCTCTTCCCCTTCTTTGTCAGACCAGCTCCACCAGCCTCCAGTAGATCTGGCCTCCCAAATGGAGCCCCAAGTTCTAAATAGCCAAACCCCTGACTATGGCACCACCATTCTAACCATTTATTAACCTGCCAAACGCGCCCAGCTTTTTTAAGGTCCTCCCCTTTGTCCTGGAGAATTGATGAAAAAACTATCTGAGCTCCAGAGCCCCTAACCACCTCTCCCAGGGCTCTGTAGTCCTTCTTCATGTTCTCCAGGCTACTGCTATCTATATCTCTAGCACCCACATGGACCACTAGGAGGGGGTAATAGTCAGCAGGACTTACTAGAGCAGGCAGCCTCTCAGCAACATCCCTGATCCGAGCCCCTGGCAGGCAATACACCTCCCTCGAGACTGGATCAGGCCGGCAGATGGGTGCCTCTGTGCCTTTCAAAGTAGAGTCCCTTACTACTATGACCCTCTGCTTTTTCCTGGAGGCACCAGTAGTGATCCTCTTTGCTGGTGCATCAGCAGGATGCTCATTAGGTGTGGTTGGTGCTTTCTCATTAGCCCCCTGCAGAACTGCGAAGCGGTTCTGGGTGGGGACATCAGATTTAGGAGGAAGCCCCTTGTTGTTAATTGTCCTCTTCCTCCTTTTTTTGTTTTTCTCGTGACTAATTCCCAGCTTCCTGAGTTGCTGCCCTCCTTCTTTCCTATATGAGCAGTGCTGGACGTTTGCAGCCCCTGTGCAGTTTGGGCCTGGAGCAAGCAGCCCAGCTTCCTCTCAGCTTCCCTGGCATCTTTTAGCTCTCCAACAGCCTCCCGCAGCTCAGCCACCTGCTGCAGGAGGACCTCCACCAGGGCGCACCGCGTGCAGCCCTGTCTATTGTGCACCCTCGCCTCAAGAGACCAGTCGAGGCACTTTCTACGCTCCGAGGTCTGCGCCGCAGCCTCCCCTCTCATCGGCTCTGTCTGGGTGCCTACGCTGGCCACCGCTGGGGCAGAGCTCCCAGAGCGGGCCCTGCTCCTGAGGCGAGTGCTCACCAGCCCGCTCGCCCTGCCCGCGCGAACTGATGTGCGACACCCTGGTCGCTCGCGCTCCCTGGGATGGGTTTTACCTACTGAGGGCTGGTGCCGCCACTCCTGGCGCGGCCCCCTGTGAGTCAGCTGCTCGCGCCAGCTGAGCTGCCGGCTCCTGGGCAAGTCCTGTCGAGGACTTGAGGCTCCCTCGGTCGCTCTTGCCGCTCCGAACTGAGGCTCCTGGACGCTGTGCTTCCCCCCGCTCCGGTGTTAAAGGCGTCCTCTCTGGAGATACCTCGGCAATTTAAAAAATTCTCTTTGCCTTCTAGCTTTAACTTAATTTTGCCTATCTTAATCAACTTAGTGACACAAGTATTAATCTACAGACAGTCTTGTTCTGAGTCTGATTTTTTTCCCTGCATAAGTAAGGGAAATGTACCAAAACCATCACAATTTTGAGTCACGAGTGTAGAAGAGAAACTGGATGGGGAAGAGGGCAGCAAAACTTCAGAGGCAAAAAAGGCTACTGTAGAAAGCAAGGAAGCAGTCTCTTTTCCAAGTGTGTAGTAGACGTGTCGAGAAGTAACGAGCTTAGCTTGTAAGAAGATGGTAAGAAAACATTTCTAAATGTAGACAGAGTGAAAGACTAGGTTACATTGCCTGAGGATGATATTATTGAAGATCTGTAAGAAAAAATTAGATGGGCACCTGCTGACAATGAAAAAGGTGTGATTAATTGGATACTGGGGGCTGAGGTCTCTCATAGCTCAGTTCTTTGGGTTCTGTGATGTAGAGATTCCTCCTTGGCATAAAATCATTACTAGGTATATAGGGCCAAATGAGTGAGACCTATTGATTGGATTTTCCTTTGTGGTACAGTGGCCCATTTGGGAACAGACAGTAGAAGCTAAGATGATGGAGATAATTTGGACAGCCCATTGGCATTGCAGAGAGGTTTACTCAATGTGTGCTCAGAAATCTAGCTGTGGCTGTGGCTTCTCTTGCTCTCTACAGCACATTCTCAGCCGTGTGCCCAAGGGTTAGGGGATGAGGAATTACATGATACTGTACAGGTAAGTCCCCATTTATCAAGCACAGTGTTTGTTTGCTATCAGTGAGCAGATTGCAAAAATGTTCATTTTCTCTGACGTGGCCTGCTTTGGAATTTTCTGCTGCTTACATCTTTTATTGCTCAATCAGCAGATCTGATGGAGGAAATCTGCACAATTAAGGTGATTAATATTCCATGCCACCTGTCTCAAAGTATATAAAGTATACCTGTTCTGCCATGAATTGTTACTACAGATGATGAATCAGCAAAGATGGGCCCATGTTTAACACTTTGGTTTGCGATTTTTGTTATAATCTCTGACATGACTGATTATGCTATGGCCTGGAGCAATTTATTGAAATAATGAATTACTTACTAATACATGAGTGTGATTAATTGAGATGCCTGTTTGGATCATATTCTGTGTAATGAAGCTTGAACACTGACAGGTGCAGCCTTTGGGTCTGATTCTGTCTTCCAGGAAATGACGAGGAGTCATGGAAGTAATCCACACCAGCAAAGGCTGCAGGACCATGTTAGGTAAACTCCTGTGGAGAAGGTAACAGGCACCTCTTGATTCAGCCACCTCGAAGATTTACATAAGTGAATCCATGAGTGAAAACATGCTGTTCCTTCCCACCATATTCTCTGCCTTTTCCTCCTTCCACTCTTACTTTTTTGTGTACTTACCGTGATTTATTGCCACCACCTGCAATGACAAGTCAAGAGTGGCAGGAGCTGGCTTGCCTCTGGAAAGCTGGTGTGAAATTAGGAGCTGCTTTCCTGAACATCATGTGCAGAAGAGAGATACCCTGTAGCGCCTGGTTGAGTTATAAATGCTCTGCTAGGGTTTGTCTTTGATTATGGGTATTTTAAAGATTGCTACATTATCATTATGAGTATAAACAGCACCTGGTCATCTGTTGAATGGTGACTTCTTCTGAAATAAGTTTAAGCAGTGACTGGCAAAAACTGAACACCCAAATATCAAACTCTCTCCTCACCTCTGACAGCAGGTGGGGAGGAAAGGAATTCTCAGTTATGTCAGTTGCGGTGTTTTGTCCATAACATGACTCACCCTGAGTGTGCAGCAGAAGACCTGGTAGCTGGCTGGACAGAGGTGATGGAAGGTGGTGCATCCCAGGACGGTTCCTACTGTGTTCCCCCTTCTCAGCCTGACCTGGAGAGCCTAGTCTTTTGCACCGTGTGGATGGCAGGTGGCTTTGAATGACAAGCCTTCACCTAGCTAAATTGCTCCCCACATTGTTCGGATGAACCATGGAGGAGCTAATCCGAGAAGGTCAGGAAACCAGGCTGTATGGAAGGAAAATTATAGGCTTGATACCTTTCCTCTCAAAGGGGTAATTTGGGCCTGCCTTGGTTAAGCTGAATGGTGTAAAGCTGTCTGAAGGAGGAATCAGGTGGCTGCATGCTTTGCTTGTGAGGTTTCTGGGAACTGTGGGGTGAGAAAGAAGGTCAAAAGTCTCCTGGCCTAATTTTTGTGCCAATGTGGAGGATGTGTGTGTGGATCACTGCTGTTTTGCTGAGGAGCCAAGTTCTGATAATGATTAGAAAGCCACAGAGCTTATAGCTCCGCAGAGCAATATACCTTTTTTCTACAAAATGGGTTATTAGCACTTGTAGCACAACAAAATTACTGTCTTTACAACAGCTTAACTTCAGTTTTACTCTTTTTAGAGTTAGCAAGGTAACTCTAGTAGTGCTAACTGTTATTGAAGGAAAAGATGCCAGTAGGGAGAGGCAGTACAGAGCAAGGCTTGTGGTAAAGCAGCAAGGCATGTTTTAGGCATAAGAGTTGTTTCAGTGGACAAGTGAGTTTTGATTTAGATTAAGCTTCTCTTCTACTGAGCATCTTTTCTTAGGGTGCTTCTGGTGATCCATTTCCATGGCAGAGCTGTTTCAAGCCTTCCTGAGGCTCTGGCTTTGGTGCTGTAGTCATAGCTGCTGTGTACAGTAGTGCTTGTTTTGCTGTGCTGGCAACACAGACCCAGGAATACCTGTGTCATGCCTGAGCAGTGGGTCTGACACATTTTGGCATTACAGCTCACACAAAGCAGTTCTGAAGGCCCATCTGGCCAGGACCTCAGAGCTGAGCATAATTCCCAGTGAATTACACAGGAGTTTGTGCTCATCACCGCCTTCCTCCTATTCTGGCTGAACCTGAAGCCACAGGTCTTTAAGACTGAATGGCCTCCCAGTTCATCTGGCCTTTGAAGGAGAAGCATGGTGAAATAGGATTTGAAATGTTGGGGACAACATGCGGAGCAGCTTGGAGAGAAGCCCTCCAAATAGTTCTCTAAGGCAGCTGGGATTCACTGAGGATAATGTAAGCCTAAGATGTCTGCATGACTCATGGTGGCTGTTTGGGTTCCTGTCTGAATATCAAGACCAAAAAATTCAGACTGTGCAGCTGTTAATGAAATGATCTCTTGAGAGCAGCTTTGTGTGTGTGGGATGCTTATTTTGTGCATATAATTTGTAAGGCCATCATTAGCTTTTTTCTTGACCCCTATTCCCAGGATGATGAAAAACAATTTCATTTGCAAATAGTAAATTTCAAGGTCTATGATTTGAAAGATCTTGAAATGGTAATGCAAATACCATGTACTGTCTCTGTGGCCCAGGGCTTGCGCGATAGCTTTCTTACTGTATTAGAGCCTTTAAGTATTTTCCTCTTGTACTGATTCCCTGCAACAGAGATATTGACAGAAGGATCCCTTTGAGTCTTTGAGTTTCCCCAACTGTGTGAAAGAGTAGAGAAAGGTATTTGGAGAAGAAGAGTGGGAATAATTGTTTTTTTCTATTGGTGCAATGTATTGAACAACAGATTTTTTTCCACTTTTATCCATGTGAAATAGATATTCTGTAAATTTTTGGGCTGAACAGAAGATTCAGCTGGTCAGAGAAAGCAAACCCAAGGGGCATAATCTGGAGAAAAATGAACAGAATATGATAACCAGAGCTATGTGGTAGAGTAGGGTGGCAGTCAACTGTATGAAGTGTGTGACCATCTGTATTTTCAGGGGCTTATATGTCCATTGAAATGGATATGTGACTAAGTGTGGGTGACCAAAAGACTTGATCAAAAAGATTTCAGAGTCCTAACATCTTTCATCTTAAATTAAATGCTCTGTTCCATTATTAAGATTTTTAAAGGTCCGTAGTAAAACAGAAGCCTCAAGGCCAGGTTGGATGGGGCTGTGAGCAACCTGGTCTAGTGGAAGGTGTCCCTGCCCATGGCAGGGGGTTTGGAATTAGATGATCTTTAAGGTCCCTTTCAACCCAAACCATTTTATGATTGTACGATTTTGAATAGAAGTATTTTGTTTTAATAACACCACATAATATCTGGATCATGTTTCTGAAGAACAGTTATGGTAGGATCTAGGCTGTACTAGGACAGCTTCGAAAAGCCCTGTGCATCAGAAATTCTGAGAAATTAATGTTTCAGAAACCAGATGTTTTTAAAACGGTTGAAATTCAGTCATACTTGTCAGCTGATCAGAGGAGGTGATATCCTTGTCTGGTTTATTGCTGTCACCCAACAGCTGCCTATGACTACTTAGAGCTTCCCTCCCTGGGTTCTGGGGTTCCTGAGTCCACAGCAAAAAGCCTGAAATGCTGACCTGGCTCATTACTCCAGAGCTGGAGAGCCTGGAAAGCAACTTATCTCCTCTCCTAGGGCTGTCCACCTCTGAGGTTTGTCTAAGTCCTTCAGTGGGGACCCTGAACTGGATTTGCCAAAAGCTCATTATCCTAAGATACTGTAGCTACAAGTCTTTGGCCTAGTGGGATGGCATTTACATTTTGAAACCTGTGTAGAGCATAGTACATGTAAGTGCCATCCATCCTCTGAATGGTATTCAATGCTAGATGCTATTGTGAAGCCTGAGTGCCACATAAGAGGTTTATGAGACAAAACCTTTTGATTACTGCTCTTTGGTCATGGAAAAACACTTAAGTACACAAATAAGAAGACGCAAATTGTGATTTCTGGTGCTGTCATTCTGCTGCATTTCTCACGTTAGGCACAGATTCAAAGCATGCATAGTGTTGCCATTTGCGCTAGTACTAGTTGGGTCCTCATCCCACTGAAGAAGCTGTGCAGAAGTGCAGAAAAGCCACTGAAACATGTGGCTTGGCCTACTTTAGCTAAAGTCAGCAAAAATGGCAAGAGAGAGAGAGGAGAGCTGAGACTTCTCCAAAGGTGACTGCTAGGTTCCGCTCCCCCTGCTCTCCTGAGGCTTTCCTCTGCATTGTGCTTTTTCCAAGCTCTGAAGTACAGCTATGCTTTAAAAGCCCTACAGAGCCAGAGGCACTTTCCCCCCTTGCTTTTATTGATTTTACTTGACATGCTGATGTTGCTTTGCAAAAAGAGGTCCTCTGTTGTGGCCTGTACCATAAAGGGGAGCGAGAGCCAGCTTCAGCTGTAGCATCTGGGCCGAGCATTCGAGAATCAAATTCACTTCACTTTTATGAGTGATACTGCTGCATGGGCAAGTGGGATATATTACTCCCGATGGTTACAGGTTACAACACACCAGAGTAATGGCATGGAGAAACTGTGAATTAGCTTTCTGTATGATTAAATACTGTTAAAGATCAGAAAAAACAGTGGAAACCAGAGTGGTCAGGCTTATAGTCAGATTTCGCCTTTCGACCGTGCCTGCCCCCTGCGGTGTTCAGAAGCCTACCAGATCTCTAAGCAGCAAAACGCTTCCTCCCCTCTCCCTCCTTTACTCTGGTCGCACGATGTGTTAAAGGGATGGGTTGTGGATGTCTCTTGGTTCAAGCTCTGCAGTGAGGGCCAATCATTGACTCCTGCACTACCTGAGAGAGGACCCTTCCCTGCAGGCCAGACAGGAGCACCTGGCTGAGGTAGTGAACAATGTCTGTTTGTCATCTGCACTGTGACACTTCACAGAGCTCAGCGTACCTGACAGAGAGAAATACAAGCCCGGGTCTGCCAACCCCCCTGGTCTCACACAAAGCTGCAAGCCTCCGTGTCCTCTCAGGAGACCCTCTTTGGTGAGAAAAGAGCATCTCATGACAACACCTGATTGTGCTGCATAATGACAATATCCTATGCTGCAGGAATCTCGCTTCTTCCTAAATCCCTTCAAAATGGCTCAAGGAACTAAAAGGGCTCTATTGCAATCAGCCAGTGATCACTGCCATCCGACAGCTCTGTAGCATCTGCTCTGATTTTCTGTAGCACCCATGATCTCTTCAGGTAAACATGGAAAGAAAGTAACAGTTCTGGGGGAGAGGAAATGACCTTAGAAGAAGAGGTAGCTTTCTGTGACAACAGGTACAACCCAAATGTGAAGACTTAGGAGGAGAGGGCAGATAAGACGTCTTCTCCCCACCTCCCAGGCAGACCATGTTTCAGGAATGGGATGTGATCTTTCAGACAAGGGATGGTGCAAACCTAGCTACATTGGCTGAAAATATGCTGCAGAATAATGCACAGCATACTTGAGTGCTGGCTTTTTGATTGCCCACACTGCTTAAATACCAGCACATTCCCTGACTGGTCTGGCCTGTGCCAGTTATCATGCTCTGAGATACCACCCAGTCAGTTTGTGAGACAGCTGGTGCAGTGGCCATGTCCAAAAAGCAGGTTGTAATTGCACCAGGTTTGTCTTTCTCCACTTTAAGCAGCCCTCTACTGCTATTCCATCAGGCTTTGTGCCTCCAGACACCCTGCTATGCCCTCACACCATGCCCCAGGCATGCAGTGGGTACTTTTGGCTGATGTGTTTTTTCTCTTTTACAGACTTACATTTAAAGACTGGAAAAAGTGGAGCTGATGTGAGCTGATGGATATGAGTCCTCTAGTACTTGAGTCTTTTCACGCTAAAGAGCTTTCACTCCACTTTTACTGGAGCAAACTAAACTTTGACTTTTTCCTCTACCAGTGTCAGGTAAGCACAGTACTCCTTTGTGAATGTATAAAAGCAAACTTTAGCTATTGTACAATTCACCCTTGCATAGTTCTCACTCTCTGTGTGTAATACTTTTCTCACATTTACACTGAAGATTTTCTTGGTGTCTTCTTTCTGGTACTATTATAGGTAACAGGTAAGTAAAATACCATTTCAGAACATAAGCATAGCTCATAACGTGATGATAAGTTTTGTAGCTGCTTCTTTCACAAGTGTGCTCATCACACTCTGAACTCCTCACCAAGTACAGAGGAACTCAGAACCACACAATATCTCCTTGAGTGTGGTTTCTTTATATTTAGTTTCATCTTTACTGTCTGCATTTCCTATTGTCATCATTAAAGGGCAATGCAAGAAAGAAAAGGGGGACCTTTCTCAATAGACAGCCAAGTTTACCTATGAAACTTCTGTCTTCCCTGGCTGGCAGTGCTGTATAAAAACATGTGGTACCCAAGGATCCTGTCTGGGAGCTACCACTGTGTGCTGCTAGCTCTGTCTCTGCAATTACCTCTCCTGTGGTGACAGCAGCAGGCACTGGAGCTCAGTGTGGACCCCTCCTTGCCGGAGCTGAGGGACATCTAACTCATGAATTTCCTTTTATTCTGATATATGCTTTGACTTTCAAGTATAATTTATTGAGAAGGGACGGATGAGTATTAGCAGGGGACATATTTTGCTTGAAGTCCATTAATGGCAAGAACAGTTTTGCTTTTGAATTCTTGTTCTTTAAGAAGAGCTCACAAGGTATTTTCTGTGTGGCAATGCCCTATGTGTCATTCCCTCCTTCCACAGAACAGCTTGTTTTTGGAAGGTGTATCCACAAGAACTAATAAATCAGCCCAAAATGCACCTATTCCTTGATTAGTTGCAACACCAGCAGGACATCTTACAGCATCTCCACCCAAATTGTGCTCCCCAAGGTAGGGAGCTCAACTTTCTACCAGCTCTCCCTTCACTTTCAGTTATCAGCCCGACCTTTTTATCACCTTTACTAGCAGACATTTGGCTGCTTGCTGCTGACTCAGAAGCTGCTGTCTCAGCTGAGAATACCCTGTTTTGTGAGTCATGCACTGTCTCTACAGGCAAACTGCTTAAAGGGCATGGTTGAGTGTTGGCTGTTTCAGTGCTCCTTGAGCATCATCATGCTGCCAAGTGGATTGGAAAGTGTCAGCAAATGTTGCATGGTATATAATTATTTTCCTGGGTATTCTTCTAAAGCCACTCTAGTTCCCTATGTCAATTAGCATTAATCTGTGATTCCAGTTCACGTATGTGGAAGAACTGGGTGAGATCTTCCCTGCTTATCTTGCGATGGGTACCCCTGATGTGTCAGTCAGTGAGTCATCACAAATTTGTTTGAGTTTGTTAGGTTAGGCTGTGTTTTTCTAAGCCTTCCAAGTGGCCATAGCTCCTTCCTTGAGCGACTGACTTCAGAGAAATGTCAAGATCCAAAAATAGGCATTGCACATAAGTATTGCCTGCCTATTCCGTGTGTTAACATCTAAGTTCTGCTACTCATTAGTAGTCAGAATGTAATAGCACTCAGTAATGGGAAATGTCACATCTCTGACAAACTGTTAGTGTCAACATTTTTATCTAGAAGTATATACCTGTGTATAAAATATGTATGTATGTATACACACACACACATTTATGTGTGTATATATATAGATATTATTTCTTTTTCTTTTATGATAAACTGATGTCCTGGGTACATCAATCCTAAACATTCATGGCAAGGGTGGATGTTGCAGCTACCAAGCTCAAATCAGAAATATTTTGGAGGCAAACAGCTTATACAGCAGTGATGCAATTTTTCAAAAGTACGTAGAGGAAACTGTGTATCATCAAATGAATGTATGTACTTCTTGGGCTTAGCTCTTGTAGAATAAGGTGTGCTTTTTCCCATCTTATAGTTGCCAGGCACCTATTTTTTCAATATTTCATGTATAATTATAAAAAGTAGTCTGCTATAACCTTTGCCTACCAGCAAGGTGATCAGTCTGCTGCCAGTCACAGTGGTCTTTGTTAAAGAACTACGTGTGACAGAGTCCACACATGAAATGCTTTGTGTTTCTGCTAAGAAACATTGGCTCTTTAGGATGTGATTTTTGAAACCAGATTTCATAGATACCTGGCTGTGAATCTGTCTATGAATTGCTTACTGGTTTGGTAAAATTTTCAAGTCTCTTGTTTTTTTTCTGGAGAGGGATTTGTATTTTGGTTTTGTTTTTTTCAAATGTGTCCGAAATTATGATGGTTCATTCCTTGCATTTCAAACAGAAATTGGCAACATCTGTTGGCAACAGCAAGTGTTAACAGCAAACATTTGTAAAGATGTATAAAGAATTACAGTTCTTTAAAGAATGTGAAGGATTTATAGGAAGTCCTACCACTGGAAGACACATGAGGCTACTTTCCACAGTGGTACGTGGAAGAGGCAACCTATCCCTTCTTCTAAGCTTATTTGGGATCCAATTGGTTCTTGCTATTGCATCAAATATTGTGATAAGCCTTGCCTTTGTATGAAATAAACTCCTCTCTCCTACAGCAAAAGTAACTAGAAAGTAGCAATGTCTTGTTTAACTATACAACCGAGGCCACTAAAATGAATGTGGACTCTGCTGGTGAACCACCTCAGGAACCTGGCCCAAAGCCAGGTGAGGAGTGGAGTGCAGGTTCAGTAGGGCTTGTCTGGTGACTTTCTGGTTCTACATGGGTCAGCATGAACTTGGAGGGAAAAGCGGGTAGAAAGGTGCTGCCGCTGTGCTAGCTCGCTGCCTTCCTCCTGTGCATCTCTGCACCCCCAAAGAAGGAGCAGGGCAGGAAGCATTCAGTGGTCAGTGGCTTGCTGTTTTTCTGATTATGAGCTCAACTTCAGTTGGCTGGAGGTTAGAGTTGGTTACAAATGACATTAGCTGCACAAAGTGGCTCTTAAGAGCATGCAAGTCTGGCCCTTTCTGTATGTTACCCTCTGGAGACGACTCACTGTCTCCTTTGGCTACAGAGGATGGCTAGACATACCTAAGGTTAGATGGTATGAATATCCTCCAGAGATTTTTAAGCCCTGATAGTGCATTATGGTTATGAAACCTACGTTGTGCAGTAGGGGTAGAGCAAAAAGCTTAGCCAGTAATCCTGCATTGGGCCCCTGACTCTCATTCGAGACCTGGCATGTCTTCTTTTAAATAAAAATCCAGCATCTATTTAAAGACTGCACATCCCTGAGTAAGCTGTTTCAATGATTAATTACCTGCTCTGTTAAAAATTTACACCTCATTTCTAATCTGAATCCGTCTAGCTTCATCTTCCCAGTGTCGGCTCTTTAATAGCCGGGAGAAGAAAAAAAGACATGAGATCCATCTGTGTCTCAGTGCAGCCCCTTGTAAAATCTGATCAAGACACCTTTTAACCTTTTCTTAGATGAACTATACATATAACGAGGAACTACACATTTAACGATGACTTTCACTGCAAGGAAAGCTTTTTTTTTTTCCTTTATTTAATTCTTTTTTTTTTTCAAATAGCTCCAGTAATTTTTGAGGTTCTTTCCTGGGTCTTTATCTCTAGCAAGGTGACTTGGATGTATGTAGTAGCTCTGCACACTACTCCTGGATCCTTGCTGTTTGCAGAAGCCTTCCCTAAGGGGGTGGGAACCAGGTGCCTGCAGGATCCCTTTGGGGCTGAGGAGTCCAGCCCCATGACATGGGGCCTGGCATTCCTCACATGAATGCCTTAGACCTTGTCAATCCCATGGAGATGGAGACAGTATTTCCCTTTGCCATGTGGAATGAAGAATGTTTCATTATTTTTCCCCCGATAATAGCTTTTCATGGAGCATTTTTAAAATTATTTTGTTCCATTTCAGAACTGAAAACATTTGCCACAGAGCTGGTTTTGATGAATTCATGCAGGCATTTTGTCTACTGTGTTCTTTGCGTGTGCGTGGGAGAAACCTTCTCAAAGTTTTCTGGACAATAGAAAAATATTCATAAGGTCCTTAATGTGCTCTTCAAAAACGTGTATGAGAGGAAGAGACAGATAGATTTATGAGTAATTGGGGAAAATGGGAACATCAATCCTTTTCACACTCAGACTTACCAAGTAATTGAATGTCCTCAGACACCATCAATGTAAAGATATAAATTACCTTTGCTTGGTCTGACAGATGTTTAGGTGGAGTCATGTCCTCACCTGGGGTTTGGTGACTGTGATTTTGGTTGAAAAGAGCCAGATGATCATTTTATCTAATACATTTTGACTAAAGCACACTAGAATCTTATAGGCAGTTGTGGGGGTTGCCCCATATTATAGGGCCATGCAGGTCTGGATGCTGGCACTGTTCATGTGTTTGCTTGGGCTTTCCCAGCAATGGCCTGGAAGAAGGAAGGTGCTATGCAGACTTCAGCCATTGCATGCTTATCCTGGACTGCACATGGCCAAGTCAGGCTTCATTTTTAGTGCTGTTTTGGCCTGAGGTCAGTAGCTCCAAGGCAGGCGGTCATGGCTGCAGGATCCCCCACAAGTCTGCAGGGAGCATACACGTCTCCAGCAGAAAACGCACTCTGCTGAGTGGTACTGCTGTGCCATTTCGGAGTTCTCTCCTGGGTAAGATATATATAGTGGACAGGGTATGCACTGATGTTAGCACTTCTCTGACTCCTGGGAGTAGTAGATACAGAGCTGCTATGTTGCCCTCAGTTTCATGTTGCTGCTTATACAAATTATGCCTGAGTTAGCTCATATTTGGCAAATAATTTGCACAGATCAATGAATTTCAGATGATAAAACCGTGTGCTTCAGTGCAGGTGGAAAGCTGCCAGTCTCACTGAATGGCTTTATTCAGCTGGGTTGCTCACAGGTTCTGTAGCTTGGCATGCCCTGATCTCAATGTCTGCTATGCTTTGAGTAAGCCAGGTAACGCTTTATCCATCCTTTCCCCCCTTGCATCTCGGCCCTTCTAGTTTATTGGTCTGTGCCAAGTGTCTTGATGGGTATAGGAAAGTGATGGATATAGGAAAGAGTTGCAGACTTAGGCTGATAAAACCAGTTTCATGTTAGGGCTCCCAATATAGGCTATTTGGAAAGCAGTAGGATATAAATCAGTGATTTGTAATTGTTAAGCTGAATGACTTACTGTCAGTGTTCTGATGTAAGAGGTGCTTAGCTCTGCTTGTAAATACCCCGGTTTGAGTTGTGGGCTTGTTTTGTTTTGTTGTTGGTTTTTTTTTCTAAAGCTGAGATATCCAGCCTTTCAGTAATTGCTTCTTAAAAGTGGATCATTTACACAGCTCTATTTTGCAGTCCAGGGATAAGTAACCTGTAGGCAGAAGCAACCGCTACCAATTGACCTATTCCTTGCTGTACCACTGAGTTCCAGAGGATTTTTAAAACAGAATTAGATATTGGCCCAATTTCTCTTGATTTGTCAAGCAGGCTGCGGGTGAAGCATTGATTTTATATAGCAGAGCCAGCCACAGGCTGGATACTTTTGCTCGGAAAGTCATTGTGACAGAGAGCATTAGATTTGACCTGCCACGATGAAGTTCATGGCCTGTTCCCAGGCAGGTGTGAAAAGCCCTCTGGTAATGCTTGCAAATTGCAAAATATCAAGAGCTGCCTGGGGAAGGGGCGAACACTAAAGTCATGTTCTCCTGACAAGCAATTTGGTACCCAAGCCAAGCGGTTTTCATTCCCATGTTGGTGCCTGAGATTGTATCTGAGCCTTGCGGAGGGGTGACTCACCTACCAAATGCACAAATCATGAAAGGTGTGTGAAGTCTGACAGCCTTGCAAGGCCTGCACTGTTGGAGGACCGGGAGCTGGTCATGTCATTGCCAAATTTACCTTGGGGTGAAGGAGGAGCTACCTGTGGCGAGGTTTGGCCAGATACCTTCTGTAGTTAATATTGTGTTTTAGTGTCAGTGCGCTGCACATGGCTATTTTCTGCAAATCCCCTTGGATCTCTATTATGTGTGTTAAGCAGGAACCAAATGAACAGGCTGGTCTTTTTGTCAGAGTTCGGCTGAATTGATTTTTGTCTTGATTGCAAAGTGGCCATGCAAACAGCACATTTTGCATGCAGTGATGAAATGGTGTTATCGATACAGGTTCAGATGCATGTAAAGAGATGCTAAACTTAGTTTTGGACTAATGGTGTTGTGTCTGGAGAAACAGGTTCCTAAGTGGCACTGTGGAGTCCATGATGAACAAAAATTAAGGATTTAGGATATCCTTCCTTGTGGATATTTCCACAGCTTGCCTCTTTGCCCCTGCTCTCTGTGGCATGTCAAGCTTCCCTTTTTGCTCAGATTCACCATCGGTCAAACACTTCAAAGATCATAGATCTCAGTACGTGCTAGAGGAGATTTACAGGGTTGAGACCCAACTTCAGTAGTTGGGCTAAAGTTTGCTGTTGGACACTTCAGAGCTGGATGAAGGCACTGCAGTGTCATCTCAGGGGGAGATGTGTTTACACTGAAAAGGCTGACTGTGAAAGTAGTGGTGTTATGGGGATCAGGCATGGCTCAAATCCTTCAAAACGCTTCCTCCTCATTGCTTTACAGCATGCAGGGGGGCACTGCTGTCAGTTCAGGTGAGGCACCTCACTGCTGCCATAGACAACTTTCTGCTCATCTGATGCACCCTGTTGCTTAGCTTCACATGGTGGGTAAATCCCTGCTGCAGGTCTTTGGCTCTGAGCTTGCCATTCTGCTTTATGTATTCCTATCAATGTGTCTCCAGTGATTCCACTTGGCTCAGTGAGGTGTCTGCCAGGAGGTATGGAGTCTCAGTTTTGAGAGAGCCACAGTCCCTTTGGCCTGAATGCTAGGGTGATGTCTTGTTTTAATGGAGCCAAAATGCTGAGTGTTTGAAGGAGCTGTTCTTGAATGCATCTTTGCTCTCTGCTGCCCACTAAGTTTGGGCATCTTTTTGTTTGTTTGATTTGGAGCTGAGCCTCATAGATGACTTGAAAAGTAAGTGGCAGGAAAAAAATCCAACAGGCACTTCCCTTTTTAATCTTTTCCATTAATCACGTAAAAGAAGGGAGGCGGTATTGACTACAACTAGCAAGTTGTTGACTTGGTGAGAGTGAATAGAGTGATTGTGGAGGAAATGTTAGCCATGCTAACTCTTTCAGGATCTTCATTAATTTCATATCCATTTCATCTTGGTGACCAATGCCTATTGCTGACAGAGAACAAATCGGTTAAAGGTTCAGTGCTGCCACCTCTTCCCTTCTGGTGTGATGTATCCACAATAGTTCTCATCCTGAACTGCTCTGGCAGAACTAGGATAAGACTTACTCCTCATCCCCTCTTCTTACCCTATTGCTCCTAAAATGCTTTCAGGCCTTTATCAGTCATTGTGAAGAAGGACACACACTTACACTGTTGTGAAGTGACAGATAAAAAGAAAGGAAGGAAATACTTTTTCAGGCTGCCTATAGTGGGAGCTGGCAGTGGCAGCCAGCATCATAGAGCAGAGGAGGTATATTTTGGTCAACTAAGCCATTCTTCTGTGAATCATCTTCCCTTTTCATTCAGTTCCATTCTGGTCCAAGAAGCCATCAACAAACTCAATAACTCAACAAAAACAAACCATATATCTGCTCCATAACAGACAATTAAATCTGTAGCATCCCGCTTGTGAGCTGTGTAGCTGTGGGTTGGTTCCATATAGTTAGGGATCCTGCCAAAGACTTTTCAGAAGTGACTAATGATTCTGTGTGCATCAGTTTTTGGCACCTGAACACCCACCCACTGAAAGTCTCATCCATTATACATACTGTTATAGAACAGGCAGCCTAGTCCTGCCTCATCAGGGCAGTGCTCTAGTTTCCAGAGGGAACAGATTAAGCCTTTAGTCTTCTCTCTCTTTGTGTTTGCTAAGAGAATGCCATGAATAGTGTCACCCCAGTGTATAAACCATCAAAATTCGTCTGGATATCTGTATAGCCGTATTCAGTATTAGGATTGTGCAGAACTAGAAAAGACTTTTTTTTTTATTTGTTTTCAGCAGAACTGGTGAAATTTTATCCAAATGCCATTTAATTTTGAAAATATCCATTCATGTGAGTTGTTTGATACATATTTCTCTGTGTTGTTTGAATAAATTTAGCTATTAAGAATAAAGCAGTGGGCTGGAGGAAACCAAAACAACTTTCCTCGCTCATCCCTCTTTCACCAGCAAGCCAATGTTGTTTTGTACAGCCCTTTGCTGCGTGTTTTTCTAAATACCAGCACTGCTGGAACAATTGGGAAATCCACCACTGTGATCAGCAGAGCCAGGAACTTAGATGCTTTGAACCCACTTCTGCAGATGAAGATATTCTGCCATGATGGAAACAAAGAAGAGCCTGACCCATTTTCCTCTGATCCATCTTCCTCTGTTCCAGCTTTCCTACCAAACACAGATGTAGGGCTAGAAAGTTGGTGACTTCAGCAGACAGCTCTGCATGCCAGGAAGCCCAGGGCTTTGAGTTGCCTGCTGGCCAGCCTGGCTGCTGTCACTGCTGCTCTATGGACAGGGCCTGTGGGTGTGTGAGGGAAGCTGCTACCTTCCAGCAGCTTCTGCATCGCCACCGAACACCATTGCTCCCACCATGATCTGCAAGCCGCAGCTCTCAAGGCCTTCTGCCTGGCTTTCAGCCCCATCTTACCTCCTAGACTTGCCTTGGTAGGAAAGGATGTGCTTGTGGAGCATCCTTCTTCCCTGGGATGGTGTAATGCAGTTTTGCCCATGCGTGTGTAATGCCCTGAGCCTGCTCTGCCTGATGTGAAACTGTGGAGCCTGGAAGTCACG